>NC_056003.1:105872727-106472727 GCF_018446385.1 Zingiber officinale
ATTAAAAATATATAAGTGTTCCTGTCGGGAAGCTGAGAAAATGAACCTGCCGGTGTGACGTGTCTGGAAGGTTGACCGCATCCCCATGACCCGGTTGATGATCTGTCCTCTACGTTGACCGGATCGTCAGAGGTCCTCCTCCGGTCAACTGTTCCCCCGGTCTCTGGTACCTCGGTGCTCGAGGCGAATCCCACAAATGTATGAGTATCCAGATAATAATAGAATAGTAGTAAAATAAACAAATACCGAGTATGAGAACGTACCCTGGCCCAGGGGGCGCCCTCGGATGGATGGATGGATGAGCTGGCTGCGATGCTGGTAGAGCTGTCGCGGCCCGAGAAGGCAGATGAATGCGAGTCAGTCGGGGAGCCGGATATGCGGGCGATGACTCCGAATGTAGTGTGGCGTGGATCCCAGACATGGCCTGTAGGTCAGAACACTACAACGGCCCACAGCCCGAACAATATCAATAACTCAACGGTGCGATGGCCGACACACAACACGCAAAGCACAACACGAATCATGAAAGCCATAAGTTGGCCAACGGTGAGGGCGGCGTCCGAGGGTGGCAGTAGCCACCGGACGCGGCGGCGAGGCTGCGAGAGCCGCTGGACGGAGTGGCGATATGTGTGAGGAGAAGAGGACAAAGGCAGCGGCGCTGGTGGTGAAGCCCGCTGGCCGGAGGCGGTAGCCGCAGGAGTCGCCGGCGGTGACCACTGGAGGCGACGGCGACGATATGCTTCCGGCAGCGGCTGCGATAGCATGAAGAATCCATGGCACTCGAGTGAGGAGAAGGAGAAGTATGGCAGCGGAGTCATGAGGAGGGGAGAAAGGTCGGCAGCCGACGGCGAGGAGGGAGGAAGAAGAGGTGAGGCGGTGACGAACCCCGCGAACCCAGCGAACCCCCTCTTCTTTCCTCCCCCCCCCTTTCTGACCTCCTGTGCTCCAGCGCTTAAAAGCACTCAAAAGCCCTAAAGCTTTATCCTCCCAAATGACCAAAATGTCCTCTGACCTCACTTTAATTCCTCTTATGCCCCATCCATATCCGGATCAATAAGTATGAATAAAAAAATTAAAAATAAAATTAATTAAAAATTAAAATTAATTAAAAATTAAAAATATATAAATATGAATATATAAGTATGAATTAAAAAAATTTAAAAAAAAAACAAATAAAGATAGAGGATAAAATGGTCATTTGCAGGGGAGAGAGAGGATGGGGGTGCGCGTGTCGGGGGAGGGAAAGCAATTTGCATTCTAAATTTATTAATAGACGAATAAAAAAATATTTATTTTTAAAATTAATGATTCAAAGTTCCAACAGTTAAATTATAGTTCGGATGCAATGACAAAGTGCGTTGACTCTAATTTCTAGATAAATTTTGGAACCTCGTAAATAAATTATAATTAAGACAACGAACCAATCAGTCATTTCACGATTAAAAACAGTTAAATTATAATTAAATAAGATCGCAAATAGGGCAGCAACTATGTTGGAACACACGACGATCACTCGAAAAGACCCTCCAGAACAGTGAACAGAGCTACGGCTGGCTATACGCCAACATCATTCGTACAGTTGCAGCTAGAGATCGACGACGTACCTAAAAGCACCACACATCAATCACTCCCCTCTATAAAAGAGCATAGAGCATCTCATTCCAAGCATCTGGGACTCCAGGCAAGCACCAGTGGCTGCAGTCTGAGGAGGCCGCCGGGCCGCCGCCTCCCTTCCCTTTTCCATAAATCGAAGGGTGGCCGTCGACACGCAGAGCAGACATGCCGGTGACGTCCATCAGGTACACGGGGAAGCTCATCTTCCTCAGCACCTCCCTCAACACCACAAGCTGCCCCGGCGTTCGCGGCGAGTAACCCACGTAGGCCGCCACCGGCTCGTTTTTCCTGTAGCACTGCCAGCCCTTGTCCCTGTTGTGCCGATGCGACGCGCTTCTGAAGATGACTCGCGTCCGACGAGAGTCCAAGTGCAAGTCCACCCATTCGGCCCATGTCGTCAGACCTTTCTCGTAGGCGACCATCGGGTTCAGGTTGGCCAACACCCTCTCCCCTTCCTTGCACAAATCCCACCTGCATGCGAATTCCAATTTCTAGCTACAACATTTTGCGATCGGTGGCAAAAGGAAAAGAGAGAGAGAGAGAGAGAGAGAGGGAGAGAGAGATTACGAGCTCCATTTGCCGGAGTGAGTCCACCAATGAGCTGAATCGAAGAGCAGCACGTCGACTCCGTACCAGTGCTTGGCGTTCCCCTCGATCGAGTCCAGCTGCAGCACTCTCCTATTCTCTGCGTCTCGCTTCACCTCTACCAGAAGCGGCGCCCAACAGAACTCCACGGATGCCTGGAACTCCTGCAACGAGGTATCTTACTCATTAGCTCGATCTCGATGTCTACTCTACTGCGCAGTCTCTCACCATGGCGTGGAAGGCAGAACAGGGGCCGTCGGAGGAGACCGACTTCATGTCGCCAGGGATCACTGATTCCACCAGGCAAACCAGAGACTCCCACTGGTTCCTCATTATGGAGTCTCCCACCAGCATGATCCTCTTCTTCCTGATCCTCGCAAGGAAGTCCAGCGCGTCGAATCTACGAATTCCGAAAGTTAATTTTGAAAAAAAAAACAAAATTCTTTTTTTTTTTTTTGAGAGAGAAATTAATAGATCAACCTTGGAACAGAGCATTGCTTTGGCTTCCACCTCCATCTCTGGAAGTCTGAATCAGGCCTTCCATTGCTCCTGCAGCTCAGCTGGACGCTGAGGTAGGGGCAAGCAGGATCGTAAAGTGGGTAGGACGGATCGAACACCCATTCTCCCACTGACAGGTTGCAGTAGTCTCTGGGGGAGTTTTGGTGGCTCTGTGCCTCGTTGAGTTCGTCTTCTTTATTATCGCGCCATTCGAGGGAGTCGACGTCCAGGAGAGCCGTGCAGAGGAGCTTCTGCGATAGCAGCGCCGCAGAGAGCGTGATCATGAGGAGGAAGGAGAAGGAAGAGCAGAGAGGTCTGCGGCTTCGGGCTGTGCCGGCCATTTGGTGATCCATGGCAGGGCACAGATTCGAGTAAAGCTGCGGGATTGTATAAATATGCGTGTGAATTAATGGGCATGAGTCACGGCGAGGGTTCTGATCTTGCTAGCTGCTTTTCGATCATTCTTTTGCATCGACAATAATTGACTGTTTGGTCGATGAGTTTGTTTGCCACGGGCGCTTGTCCATGATGAGAGCAGGCTTTCGAGTAAATGGCGGAGCCCTGGGTTGATTAATTTTTTGTTTCATCCACACTCTCTTACATTCTGCTTTCTCCTCTCTTACATTGGTGGTTTTTTTTTTAATTTTTATCGCCGGAGTGCATAAATTTTTCCTTTAAATGGGATATACATTGATTGTATGTATTTTTTGATTTATCTTAATGATCCATAAAATTTTTTTATGAAATTAAATCGATTAATAAAATTAATTGAGATTATTATTATTTTTCTTCTCTTTCTTAATTTGTCCGTGCCCAAGTCCAATGCGTTGAAAATTTATAACCCATGGGCTGATTTGACAAGGAGTTTTCTTCTCTTCTTTCTACTAGGGCTATTTTCCACTTTTTCTCACCTAAAGGTGACTTCCCTCTTACCCAAGCTAAAGCCAAGGGAGGAGAATACATGGCTCCGCCTGGATGAAGTTAATTGTTTTAACTACCTTTTACAGGAAACATTCTGATACCCTTTAAAATACATGTCATAGGACCTTTCTTTATTCAATGGAAATCTATCGTATATCCTCCATCATTCGATATATCCTGACATTTGACATTCTCTAACGTCTCATTATTACGGAGGTTATGAGAGACAATATAAAAAAGAAGATCCTTTCCATTGTTTAAAGACGCACGCACATACACATCTATTATAGTTTTACTGTTCCTCTTTTTACATTTTTTCCAATGAGTATACTCTGACTTGAGCGTTGGAACGTTTGTGCCAGAGACCTGTTCCTTGGTTCTCATCCTAGTGCTCCCATGCGATCTGTCTATGGTGTCAGGTGTGCACGGGACCGTCCTTCCTGACCCAGTACAAAAGTCTGGAGGTGACAACACATCCTCCAGTACTAACTAGACCTGACCACGGTTCGGAACCGACGGTTCGGAACCGCCGATTCGACGGTTCCAGGCAGGTCGACCCTTAACCTTAACCGTCCAAGACGGTTACGGTTCACGGTTCAGAACCGCTGGTTCACGGTTCGGTTCACGGTTCGTCACGGTTCAAGATTAATATGTTAAAAAAAAATAAAAATTAAAAATTAAAAATTAAAAATTAAACATTAAACATTAAAAATTAGAAATTAAAATTTATTAAAAAAAGGGCTTGCATTTATTTAAGTTGCCTACGTATCCCTTTAGGGAAATCAAAGCTCACGTAGTTCTTTTACATTTTTATCCTTTTACATTTTCATTCACTTCCATTTCCTGTTCCTGTCGTATTTGTTCCTTCAGTATCAAAATCTTCAACTTCGTCATCTGAAAGTTGCATTCCTTGGATTCTCTCTGGTCCAATCGTCCAGTAATGTTTGGGCTTCCAATGAGTCGGGAGACAAAGTTGATCGTCGTTCATCTAATATGTTGCTGCCGACACTGAACGTCTGCTCCACAGCAACAGTTGACACTGGACAAGCTAAAATTTCTTTTGCGATCACGGAGAGAACGGGAAAGCTTTGAGCCTTCTGTGACCACCACTTTAAGATATCGAAGTTTTCGCTATCTGCTTCATTAAAATCAAAAGAAGTCGTAAAATAATTCTCAAGTTCCTGTGTGGAACTTGAGGATCCCCGTGGACGTTTTGTCCGTTCTTTTAATAAGAGTTGTGCTTTTGTAAGTTTTAAATTACTACTAGTAGTTTGTTGAATTTCAGAAATATTAACTTGTATTCCATATTTTGCATAATATTGATTATAAATATCATATAAATAAATTCTAACATTATATATAATATTAGCTGGATCAGGGGAAGAAGAATATTTAATTGGAATTAAAGTATCATAATATAAAGTTAACATTTCTTGTAAAACTTCTAATTTAAATCTAGGATCTAAAGCAAATGCAATTAAATAAATTTCAGAAATTAAATAAAAATATTTTTCCCATTTAGTTTTCATAGCTAAGATGCAAGGAGATAAAGATTCATTATTAATATGTTCATTTAAAACTAATACTATATTAGAAAAAATTTCTAAAACTAATTGAGCAGTGGGATAATGAACACCGGAAAATTGTTCGGTTGCATCATTAAATACTTTTAAAATTTCACAAATACTACTACAAATATTCCATTGTTGTGAAAATAAATATATATTAGTATTAGTGTTTTGTGCAAAAAATGAACATAATAATTTTTTATATTGAAATGAATCTTGTAATAATTAGTATGTTGAATTCCAACGTGTTGGTACATCACGTGGAAATTTTTTAGGTCTCATTCCATTAATTTTACAAAACCTACCCCATTGTTTCATTATAGATGGATGAGACCATAAATAAGAAATTGCAATTCTAATTGGTTTAATATAACTTTCTAAAATTTTTAAACCATCTTGAACACATAAATTTAAAACATGGCATACACAACGAATATGAAAAAATAAACCTCCAATAATAGGTTGACAAACAAATTTTAGATCATCTATACAAGCGGTATTAGAACTAGCATTATCTAATGATATTGAAAATATTTTATGAGTTAAACCATATTCTTCTAAAATTAAACATAATAATTGTGCGATATTATGAGCATTATGTGATTCATCAAAACTCTATAAGCTAATAATCTTTTTGGAGGTTCCAAGAGTTATCGATCCAATGGCAAGTCACACCCATATACGAATGTGTTTGCCAATGATCACTCCAAATATCGAACATAAAGAAACTTTATTATCTAATTTACTAAATTCATCAATTAAATTCTTTTTTCCTTGTTTTACTAATTTTTTAATTGTACGAGTAAGTGTAGTCCTAGGAACACGTTTAGCACATGGATTAAGAGATTCTTTACAAAAATCTTCAAATATGCATTTAGATCCAAAACTAAAAGAAAGATGTTCTACGGAAACAAATTTAGCTAATGATTTTCTTAATTTATTATCCGAATATAAAAATAAACCGGAATCGGTACTACCGCTAGTTGAAGAAAATCTTGATAATTGTGTTTGAGAACGGTCGAGTCCATATTCCGTCGGGTGCTTCGTTTCTACATGTCGTTTCATAGCCGCCGCCGGCTTGGAATTTGTAGGAAGCATTGCAGTGCTTACATTTTGCACGCATTTCTCCCGACGGAAGAGTGACCTTCTCAAAATGTTTAGTAAAAATAGAAGACTTTAGAGGAGGAAGTAATTCCCGAACCTTAGAAGTAATTGCATCGGTACTTCCTTGTGTGTCGGGTGTCGGATTCGGAAGATGCTCGATCTCATCATCGGTGGATTGAATGTTGGGGTCCTCCTCCCGCGGATTCATTATTTGCTTTCCCTTCCGAGCTCGAGATGATGCACCTCCGCGGTCTCCTTCCATTGTAATTGAAAATTGAAAACGAAAGCGTGTAGAGATTAGAGAATACGAAAATGAGATTAAGAGTAGAGAAGATGTGTGTGAAAAATGATGAAATAAGCTCTCTATTTATAGAGTTTTGATAGTAACGAACACTAAATCATAGCCATTGATCAAAAAACGGTCAAATGATCTTAACTGTTGAAAAAAATACCTAAAAAACCCTCTCAACGGCTACGAACCGCCGGTTAACCGGCGGTTCAAACCGTTTAAAAAAAAAAAAAAAATTTTGCGGCTGAACCGCCGTTTCAACCCGCCGGTTAACTGGCGGTTCGCCGGTTTTTACACCCAATGAACCGGGTCAACGGGCAACCGACCCGTTGACCCGGTTACGGGCCCGGGCCGGGTCCGGGCCAGACTCCGCCCGGGGTCGGGTCTAGTACTGACTCCCAATCCTCTCTCCATCAACGTTATTGTCCTTGTCACTGATCCTATCTAACTCAGCTTCTGAATAGAATCATGAACCATGCTGATCTAGCTTAGTCTATGAGCTCGAGTTGGCCACACGAGCTAGGCTTGCTTTTGCTTTGCCACTAGCCTGACTCTCGTATTCTCTCTCAGTGCGCGTGAACTCCAGTTAACGTTCATGTATTCACGTTCGTAAACTCAACTCTTATATAAGTTAGATATTAATTTTTCATTTCAGAAATTAGTCTACGAAAATAATTTCTGGATTCAGTGGCATTATTTTTTCACCAAATCTGAGGTCATTGGATGATTGGGTCGGCCTCAAAGCTCACCTAAGCACAAAAGACATCTCGCTAAGTTCTAAGTGAAATTAAATCAGAACTCTAAGGCTCCAAAATGGTTCAAATTGAATTGTATCATTTGACTTCTCCGATCGATATATCAAACCAAACCAAGCAAATCGAGTTGATTATTTCTTCAGTTGGGTTGAGCCGCATTACATCTCAAGACAATTTCACCTATTCCCACTAAAATTGAGTGAGCCCGAACAAAACAACCATCTTAAGGCCAAGTTCAACTTTGAAAAAAGGATTCGATTGTCATTTTTAAAATTTCTCTTTTATGTTTTTGTTTGTTTGTTTGTGATCAACATCTTCTTCTTTCACGAAGTAAAATGTACTGGATCACATGCCTTTTTAGTTTTGTATTTGTATTTATCTTCCTCTATATTCGTGGGACCGACTCTAGGGGAACCGTTGATTAGACAATTCCACATGTTTTGGTTGAATCATTTGAAGAGGCCTCAACCTCATTTGTATGTTCTTCTTCCTTCAACTTATGATTCTTCTAAGATCTAACTTCAGTTATGTCATCCATCATATTATTAATCCCACGATATTCTATCATGCATTACCCTTTGATGGTTATTGCAAGTGATTATATTTTAGGATTTTAGGAGAGTTGTTATTAAAAACATTGTTCTTAATTAGTATTTTTATTATATTTATGTTTATATTATTACTAATTCAATATATTTGCTTTTTGTGCAATTATGTCTCGATGTGGTGGTTAAGTTTGATTAGGTTTATATTATATAATTGATACGCGGGTCGAGTGTGTAGGTCGCATAGGTGAATTGAAAGTCCAAGAAGTAAATATTAACGACTTAATCTAGTGTTAAGTTGGCATTCTCAAATAGATTTATTCGGTTGAAGAACATTCTCAATTGACTTAAGTACAAAATTGACTTAATAGTTGACCGTATGTGTTTATATTTTGTTTTAAGTTGAGGTGATTGAAGAGAGATTTAATCAACTGAGTTGTGGAGTTGATTAGAAAGTCAACCGTTTGAAACAACAATTTTAATTTCTCTAGTATACTTAAGTCGAATGAAGAGGTCTTTAATCGACTGAAAATTTTTTTATTGAAATAATAAACTTGCCATAGTAGCTACACAAGTCGACTAGAACTGGTTAAAGCGACTAACAAGATTTGAGTAGGTTAAAGTAACTTTATGTCAATTGGAGAAACTATCCTTACAATAACTAATATAGAATCTAGTACGTAACTTCTACAAGGATTAAGAGGGCAGAAGGCTAGTATGTAACTTTTACAATATGTAGTAGTTTGACAATATTCAATGCAAAGTTATTTTCCAAATAAAATCATAAAGGGTACGCTCATTTGAATATTATTTTTTTAGAAAAAGAGATGCTAATATATGGTATTATTTTATTTTTTTTTCCTATTTACCTTAAGCGAACTTATTTTTATTTTCGACAAATAAAGAGTCAAAATGAATATTCTTTGGTCCATGAGTAAAATCATGAAAACTTAGACTTAAAGTGAACAATATTATATCATTGTAAAAATATATGAATATCCTTTGATCATAACGAATTGTATCAGAGCTATGGTTCAGACTAGATGTCATGTGAGATGACCTTAAACGAAGTTGAGGGTTGGCCCAAGCAAGTCAGGTTGATCGGATGCTTGCAGAAAGGCCTCAGAGTAGGTTAAGATGATCGAATGCTTGTGGGGAGGTCCGGAGAAGGTCAATGTGACCGGATGCTCGCGGGAAAAACCCGAAATAGGTCAGATTGTCTGGATGCACGCTGAGAGACTCAGATCATGAGAGTAATTGTGATTTTTCGTTTGAGTGAAATATTGTTAGAGATTCAATCAAAGTTCCACACTAAAAAAATTTGAAAAATATCATGAATTTAAAAGAATGTATAATATCTTTATTGTCATGAGACCTTTTAGGTAGAATCTAAGAGTAAAGTCGTAAGAGTCTTAGCC
Source organism: Zingiber officinale (assembly GCF_018446385.1). Classification (NCBI taxonomy): domain Eukaryota; kingdom Viridiplantae; phylum Streptophyta; class Magnoliopsida; order Zingiberales; family Zingiberaceae; genus Zingiber; species Zingiber officinale. The sequence goes on from NC_056003.1 coordinate 105,882,025, forward strand.
TAGAGTGAATAATACAAATGAGATATTGACAAATGTTAGGGGTCAAATTAAAAGTTCCCGTTAAAAATTAACATATTTACCGATAAATATTATTGCCGTTTAAGTTCTAATATACGCCTTAATATTTATCCGATGTCGGAACCCCTTTTAGATTGGACTCTTCGGTCTTCGCTTCGCTATCGATTTCGGCACCGTCTCGCCCAATTACGTTCCGATCGCTTCCGATCGCTTAATGCTGGCAGCTGACCGCGCCGATCACCGGATTACCGCTGGAATTGTCGCAATAGGTTGGTGTATCTCGTGGACTACTAGATCGCGTCTTCTTCCTCAATTAGGGTTCTTCTTCATTCTTCCCCTTATACTCCTTTCTCCTGTGATCTGTTAGATTTGTTATTCTTGTTCTTGTTATTTTTGTTGAGCTAATGATTTGATTCTATTGTTGTCTTTTCTGTGTATTCCATCTTTGCACCCTCGAGCTTTAGCTTCGGTGCAGGTAAATTGACTAGTCGACTTCGTGCCTTTGCTTCGAAGATTTGGCTCAAGTTGTTGGATTTCCACCGGTTCTAGTTATAGTTCCATTAGTTTGTAGTTATAGTGAGCTTGTTTGGTTTCCTTTTGTGTTTCTCCATCAATTGTTCATTCTTTTTTCTATATGTTAGCTGATGGTATTAGCCCTTACTTTAGGCCATAACTGTCAAGTTGCGTGTGTTCCATGCTCATTCTCTTAGCACAGTTAAGGTTTCATTTGGACCAAAGGGACAATTTTTCAATCTTCATAACACCGAGTGCACTTCAACTTGGTTTTGCAGGTTGTAGATTTTGAAATCGTGACTGAGGTTTGTGGAATTTGTCTTGGAATGTTAGAGGTGTGAAGGAGATGAAAGTGTGCATTCACAGGAAGAAGAGTTGGATGTAATCGTTTTATGGTTGATTCAAGGATGAAAATGGCAGGAAGCACGAGGACAGAGTCAGCTTCAAGCAGTATGGATGGCCCGAACTTTGCTCCTGCCTATCAAAATGGGCAGCGCGGTACACATTTAGGTCCTGGTTTAGAGAGGTCTGGCGGCTTCCGCGAGAGTCTGGAGAACCGAAGTCTTTTTGCTGGTCCTGGTACCTTGAGAAATGCAGCATCTTCATCAGAAATACCTACAGTGTTACAATATTTACCATTTGAAATATTTTCATGGGTTGAGCAAAAGTGTTCTCGCACTGGTGAAATAAGAAGAGTTTTGGGTGTTACAGTGGAGGATCACACTTTTGGATCTGCACAGTCAAAGCCAATCCCTCCCATTGCACCAGAGGATCTAAAGCGTTTGAAAGGGAATATATACGAGTCATCAAACAGAGCACGGTACTCTTCTGATTCTTCATCAGTTGGCAGTCAGATAGTTTATCTCGCAGCCTGTCCATGCATATCTTGCATGTCTAAGTAGATAGTTTGTGCAAACCTTGTACTACTTTAGACTATAGATGCAAATAGTTTGGACTGAAATTATTTTAAAATATACAATTAACATTCAACCACCATATCTATTGTATATTTAGCATGGTAGCTTGTTAATGCACCAAACTGTTCATTCAAGGTTGAATAACTACTTTAATTCTGTAAGATAGAATGATGGTTGCTATCAGTGAGACTTAACTATGCTTTTACCAGGGAGAGATCAAAGTTGTTGCATGATTCGGTTGTGAAGTTGGACAGGTATCGCAATTTAGTTTCACGGAGACGACAAAGAACAGATCAGTCAAATGACAAGTCAGGCACATCAAACCCAGTGAAGATGGGAAGTCAGACTCATCAAAGCCCAACTGAACTTGCAAGTCCTAGACTGGAGGACAGAAAGAATGCAGTACCTAACAAGAGGATTCGTTCCTCAATGGCGGAAGTACGGGTTTGTGTTTCTTCTCAAAATGTTTTCTTGATCTAAGCTACTGACTTTCTCACTTCTTAAAATTTAAAAATGATAATTAATTGGACTTGAATGTTTTAAATGCCTTATCCACAAACTTGTCAGACATCATTGGCTAGAGTTCTTCTGAAGACTTGCACTTGCTAAAACTTAATTTTGATTCTCTTGTTATGATGCTTTAAGTGTCTAATATCACACTAATAATGCACCTCTTTTATCTACATCTAAAAACAATTATGGTGATTACACATTTTTTATCATCTATTCTGCTTTTGTGAAACTCTAGTATGAAGATCTGACTTGTGATAGATAGATAATGACAGTTTATTCCTTTTGTCCATCAGTCAGAAGTTCGTGGTGCGATTCCGCCAAGGCAAGGTGTGGTGGAGAAGGACAGAAATGTGCTCTTTGAGAAGGATAAAACTATGCATCGGGGTTGTAATGGAGGAACTGTTCCTTCAGAAGACAAGATGTGTGGACTCCCCCCAATGGGTGATGGATGGGACAAAAAAATGAAAAGAAAACGTTCTGTTGGCCTTAATAGAGTGATGGAAAGTGATAGAGAGATTAAGTCAATACAACAGAGACCTAGCAATGAATCCCGTATGCGGTCATCTGATGGCATTGCATTCAGGTATTATCACAGAGGATGTCCTGTAAATCCTTTCATCATTTTGTAAGCTTAACATCCTTTATAAATTGAGACAGGAAGGCCTAGTGCTATATGTTGGTCTCTTCAAAACTGATTTATGTTAGTCAGCTAACAAGAGTAAGCATACAATTTCTTGCTGATATAGAGTAACTTTGCTTACAAGAGTCCAATCAAAGTCTCAAACATAAAGAGTCAACCACTCAAGGAAGTAGTCATTTTGAATTTTAATGCAAAGGTTCTTTGCCTACTTGATTCTGTACTAGATGTAGTTCTCAGTAAGTTAACCAATTTATCTGTGATTTTCATTAGGAGTAATATGCACATTGAAATCCACAACACTGCTAAATGACTTGAAAGTTTTACTCATTTTATCTTATGTAGTTTGGTATCTGAATTTAAGTTATTCCCTTGTACATATTTTATCTAGAGAAGAAACTTACAGTTTGTAAAAGGCAAACTATCTAACAAATTCTTTCGCAGTGCATAATGTGTTCATTTTTCTTGCATTGGTTACCTAGACAAGGGACTTATTGCAATTTTAAACTTTTTTGCAATTGTTTAAGAAGCTACAAAATTTTAGTTTTTTTTTCTTTCTTTCTTTCTTTAATTTCTCTGGGGACTAATTGATATGTACGCCATTCATGTTTTTCATTTCAGGTTTTCTTGCAAATTATATGTTTCATTTCTGATCGTGTATTGTAATCTTTCAAAAAGTTCACAGCGAGAAAGTTTGTATTCTATATAGGTTTTCTTGTAATCTTTCAATAGTTTTGCCTGTTTGGATATAAGTTTGTAGCGAGAAATTGTTTTGAGCTACAACAACAACATTCACATATTCCACCCATTGGGTCCTATCCATTACTATATCATCTATATTTAAATAAATTTTATCTTATTTTATTGTTGCTAACAAAGATTTTTTTGGTTTTCTTCGTTTGATGTGCCTGTTTGTCATAGTTTCACATCGCTTATCTGAAGTATTTATTAGTCGTCTAAGTACATACCCGTACCATCTTAAACGCGTTTCTTGGAGTTTTCCCGCAATAGATGTGGTTCTGACTTTTTATCTAATGCTCTAATTTCTTATTCTGTATATTCTCGTATGTCCATACATTCAGCTTAACATTCTCATCTCTATAATTCTCATCTTCTGCTCATGTGCTCGGCCCAACATTCAATTCCATATAACATAGTAGGTCTAACTGAAGTTTTATAGAACTTTCCTTTAAATTTTAGAATTACTTTACGATCACATAAAACAGTCGACGCTTTCCTCCATTTCAACCATCTTGCTTGTATTCTATGTAAGACTTCTCTCTCAATCCCTCCATCGTGTTACAAAGATAATCCTAAATATCTAAAACTCTTAGTTCTAGGCAACTCGTCATCTCTTATCTTAACAATTATCTCATTACGTATAATATTGCTAAACTTAAATTCCATATACTCTGTCTTTATTGTACTAAACCTAAAACCTTTCCCTTCTAGTATTTTGTGCCAAGATTCTAGTTTAACATTTATTCCTTCACGTGTTTCAAGCTACAACATTAAGCAAAATATACAATTTCTATATTGTGTCTTATTGTCTCTTCTGTCAGTACATAAATGAAGCTTAGCTAATTTGTACTTTAGATTTATGTTGTTTTCTTAATTATATAACGTTTTACTTCTGAATGGTAAAGAGCTTAAAACCTTGGGAAGGGCTAAAAGTTCATGTTTGACAATCCTAGTTACAATGGTTCTAGCTATTAGAGTAACTGATCTAAAAGAATGTCTTAGAAGCATGGTGAGATTTAGCTAACATGATGAAAATTGAGGTCGTATTTGCTTGCTTTTTTATTATTTACATATATTTTTCTGTTTATTTTTTGAGACTAAGAAATTGGGATGGGTTTCTTCTTTTGAGTTTAAATTGATAAAAAGCAATGAATTTTTGCATCAAATAAGTTTCAAATTCTATTCATGCTAAATAATAATATTATTCTTTATCATTATTTACATAATTTAATTGATCTTTTTAGGAGGATTTAGAAAACTTAACAATTTCTTGAATTTAATCCCGCAGACCTGGTTTGTCTAGTGGAACCACAGTAAACAACAAGATGGATGGTTGTTCGCAGCCTAGTGTTGCTAACTCTCGTGGCACACCTAAGATTGATCTAGATGGTGGTTCTGTTCCTAACGAAAGACGAGAATTTTCTAGTGGATTCGACAATGAACGAATGCTGCTTAAAGGAGGCAATAAGTATGTTTCAATATCATATCATTTCTCAGAAGAGAGTTGTTTCTATATTAATTTTATGCTTAAGGATTTTTGGAAGAAGGCAGTGGCTGTCTTTTTAAGAAAAATCTTCTTTTGTTTACTTCCGATCCCCTTTTTTGGTATCCAGCAAGTTTAACTTGGTGTATCATGACATCAGGCTAAATGTTCATGAGGATGCTCAAGCTGGAAATCAAAGTCCTTTGGTAAAAGGAAAAGCATCAAGGGGACCTAGGACTGTTTCAGGTGCTTCAGTGAATGCATCACCCAGTTTTCTTCGCTCATCTGGAAACATGGATGGGTGGGAACAGGCTTCTGGCGCGAACAAAGTTCAGTCTGCAACCGTGACCAATCGCAAACGACCTGTGCCTAATGAGTCATCATCTCCCCCTGTAACTCAATGGGGTGGTCAGCGGCCACAAAAGATCTCTAGGACGAGAAGAGTTAATGTTGTTTCTCCTGTCTCCAATTTGGATGAAGCTCAATTTTTAACTGAAGGATACGTAACTCCTGAGGCTGGAGTCAGAATGACAACAATGGACACTAGTGGGCTTTTAGTTCCTAGGGTCATGTCCAGTAAACTGAAACTCGATAATGTCCTTTCCCCTTCTGTGTTGTCAGAAAGTGAGGAATCAGCTGCTGTTGAAAGCAAGTTCAAGGATAAGGGAAATGATAGTTTTGAGCTAGAGGATGGTGCACAAACTTCGCTTAAGACATCAAGTTTTCTTTTGCCTACAAAGAAGAACAAGACTCCTCCGAAAGAAGAGATTGGAGATGGAGTTAGGAGACAGGGGAGGAGTGGAAGAAGCTCAGTACAATCAAAAGCTTGTTTACCTTTGGCAAAGGAAAAAATGGAAAGTATTGATACAACTAAGCCACTCAAGAACAAAAAGATAGGTCCTGAAAGGAGTGAAAGGTTTAAGACTTAGTTTGTTAAGGAATGAAAATATTTCTCCTACTTTTTACTTGTGAATTCATTTAGTATTAAATTTGTACCATTTCTGCATGCAGTAGGATAGGCCGCCCTCCTTCAAAGAAAATGTCTGACCGAAAGGCTTATGCACGTCCTCAAATAATGATTTCCTCAGAATCAGCAGGTTCCATATTTGGTGCCATTTAGCGACTATCTGGTGTTTTCCATTTATTATCTTCATCTGGTCTTCTAATTTGATTAATTTGTGTAGGAGCATCAATTGATGATCGTGATGATTTACTAGCAGCTGCAAATGATGCTCGCAATGCTAATGGTAGGTTTAATCTTAAACATGTTTTGCTTCAGTGTTAAGTGGATTTACATTATGGTTCATTGTTCCCTCAATTTTATTTTTATTTTTTTTTCACTTTGCAGGTAATGCGTGTTCTAGCTGTTTCTGGAAAAAAATGGAACCTATTTTTGCATTTCCGACACTGGAGGAAATATCTTATGTAAAGCACCAGGTTAGTGTTTATTTTGTTACTGGCAACAATATGTACAACATTTGTTGTCCTTATTAGGGTTAAAAATTTCTTGTTACTGAATCTACCTTTCTCACAGATACATTTTGCTGAGGAGGTAGATGCAAGTTTATCTAACTTGCCTGAAGCTAACCATGAGGTATTTTACTAGCCGCATCTAATTTTCAGGTTGTGTGTAACTTTATTGTATTCTACTCATTAATAAAACACTTACCTGCAAATGCTCACCCTCGATGCTTTTAGGGTTGCAAGCACAGAGAGTGTCTTTCATTTGTTTGCCATTTTCTATAAATATCGTATTGCAATACTACTGTTATTTTGAATTGACAATTTTTTGGCTCAGATTACATTTTCTTCAGTATCATATTGAAGCATCCAGTTAAATTGTTTTCTTTTCAGGTTGAGATTGTTTGTGATGTGGCTTCACCTCACTCTTCTTTTGCTAGTAAGCAAATAGATGTAGTTCGACCAACCAACAAAACATTTGGGCCCTCATATTCATCAGATGGGAAACAACTTGACAAAACATCAGTTGGAAGATCAGAGACTAAGAGAAAGTGCCACAAAATGGTTCCCCTCTCACAAAGGCTTCTCTCAGCCTTTATTTCAGAAGATGAGTCTGAAAAGATTGACAATGACATCCAAGATGAGACATTGTTTCTGTACTCGAGGGATTATATTTATACTGATTCTAACAGTCATGTTATCGATGATGACTTGGAGCTTGATTACAAGAATCATAAAAGAAGTCTGGGAGATGGATTTATAGCCTCAAACAACTTCAAGCACGTGAACATCCAAAATTTATTGTTTGGTCATGAACCACTAGTGGAAAATAATGCTATGCTAAAAGCTGATAATGCCCATCTTTCTGATTACCTAAAAAATAATTGCACTCAGCTTGAGGCAATGGGCAACAGTTCTTCCTATAGATGCCAGTTTGAGGAAATACCTCTCGATGATAGGATCTTGATGGAGCTTCATAGTATTGGCTTATTTCCAGAAACAGTGGTAAGCAACTAAACATGACTTTTCCATATTGTTTATATTCATATGTTGATGACATAGGTGCAACTATAAATCTTTCCATTCACTTCTTTTTGCTTTGCAATATGTACTGGAACCAAGGTTTAAATATTGTGCTGCTTGCTGATTGAAATCAGCACCAGCACGCCCGAGGTACCGCGGCCACGGAGGCGTTGCGTGCACATCGCGGTGGCCATGCATGGGCATCGCGGCTGCCGCGGAGGCCACGCGTTGGAGTTGCGACCGTCGCAGCTGCCATGCACGGACCTTGCCGCAGCCATGGAGGCCACGAGCAGGCCTCGTAGTCACCGTGGAGGCATCACGATGGCCTCGCCTTCGCTGGCAGGGATGAAGGCGGAACAGGAACAATGCTTTTAATTAAAAAAAACTTATGTTAATAAGTTAATCAGTTCTTAGCTGGTATAATTTAAATAATCTTAATTAAACTCTAATAAAACTAGCCTATTAATTCAATATATATTTTATTTTTTTTAAATATTTAGATTAAATTTTTATTTTTAGTTTATATATTTTATATTTAAAAAATATTGAAACTATACCGGCACAACACGATACGGTACCAAAACTGTATCATTCCGGTCCAGAATTGAAACCTCAGTACGTGTCGAGATTTTAAACCTTGACGGGAACTATTGAATTAATTTTTTATTAAGGATATGAATGCTATGAGAAGCAATGGAGACGGAATGTGTAGAAAGTTGTTTCTGCTATGAGCAGTAGAAATTGAATGGTCATCCAACAAAAAAAAATTATGATGCCTAATGCCTTTATCCCCATTCTTATTTTAGCGTATCTGTTACTTCCCTTATCTAAATACACTTTTTGACAATCCTCCCTGAGTCAATTTGTTTTTATGTCTATCTACATCATTAATTCCAGCAAACAAGTGTTTTGATATCTGGATACTCTTTGTAATACAAAGCACAAAGAAAACAAAAGATTGCCCTCAAATCAGCTTGATGTGGATAAATCAATTCATCAGACAAGCCTCAGAATCTCTAGAAGCTTAATTCATTGCCATACTGCAAGCTAGCAAGGTCAACAATTTTAGAAGACACTTGGCCATTGATTGATCTATGCACACAATTAGTTACAATGGGGTCTTTCTAAGTAATTTAAAATGGTATTGGATATGGCATAAGTGAACAACATATGATAATAATATGAACAAATGGGTTTCTAATTAAAATTGTAGTGTTAATTGTAGCGCAGACTTTAATGATCTATTTGATACCTGGAATGCTTGGGAGTTTGAACTCGGATGACACTTTCCTATAGAACCTAAAAAGAAAACATGTAAACACTTGTTCTGATAATAAGCTGATGAAATGTTCCAGGGCATAACCGAGTTGGTTATCACATGGTAGGTTTACAGAATTGAGCAAGGGTTGGTCTTCAAAGACCGAGAAATTAATCTCCCATGTGATGGTTAACTTTGGTTTTTTGATTTACTCTCTCCCAATGGTGTGTGGGGCATTCGTTGGGGGGGGGGGGGGGGTTGCCAAGGTGACAGATTTCACCTGTTGTAGAACTAGTCCAAAATTATTAGAATAAGGAAGATGTTAAACACTGTGCCCAAATATATGAGCTTAAGGAATATCTTCTTTGAGAGTATTCCACTTTATCACTTGACCTTTTGGAATTTAATAACTGACATCTACCCCTAGACTTTTGAAATTGTTTCACTCTGTCACCTCCACCAAACTTTGTTAGGTTAAGAAAGTGGTCAATGGCAGAGTGAAATTGTCTACACAAGTGTGGGGATAAAGTGTAAAAAACCATCAAAATTTGGCAGGGTTAAATGAAATGGTATCAGAAATTTATGACGGTGAAGCAAAATGGTTTTCAAAAAAATTGGAAGGGTAATGTGAAATGATTTTTGATACCTTTGAGTGCTTCCTCATCTTCTCAATGGGTGACAGAGTTGATGTTAACCACATGGTTGACCTGTCAAAGTCCAACAGAAGGAGGGCCAAAGTGGACAGTTTTCAAATTTTTGGGGATAAAAGGTAATTTATTTATGTTCAGCGAGTACAATGGAAAAGTCCAGATCTATTGGAGGGCAAAGTGAAATTTCCTCATCTTTCAAATACACAATTTTAGCCAAAACAAGAGAATTATTTCTAGGATCACCTTGATCTCTCTAGCTCAAGGACTGGTATGGCAACTTCCATCTGGGCCTGTGACACATAGGAGAATAACCCAAGGCAACCCATTCTTTCAATCTTAAATTTGTCAGAATAAACGACAGATGTGCATCTTGATATTCAGATGTAAGAATTCAAGGAAATGTTCTTTTTTCCCAATTCAGATTCTAGACAACAAGATAAATGAGAACTAGTTTCCAGAATAACTCATTTTAAGTCTTCAACCCAACCTTAGGATCTCAAAGAAGTTACCCACAATCACTTGCACTCTTGATAACAACAGAACCCGTCTAAGTCCTCAATATCTCCAGTCATGTAGAAACCATTTGAATTGGTCTGGCTACCCAAGATTTGGAGGATTTCCTTTAAGTCTGGTTCCCGTCACTGTTGTATAGTCTAGCAATCTGGCCAAAATATTCTTTGGTAAGCAGCCATTTAGAATGCAAAATGAACCTGAATTAATACCTAAATGTAGAGAGATTCTTAGGTAATATTTATTGTATTTGAAGTATACGACTTGTTGCTACTGTTTTTGAAGCTGGAGCTTAATGAAGACTATTGGCCACATTATAAACAGCCTAAGTTTCTCCAGTTCTTTACATATTTTATGATATTACCTCTAGTAGAAACTTTTTGGAATGATACATCTTTACTCACCCTTTTGAAGCATATTGAATTTGTGGGATTGTTCTTTGAAATTATAGCAAGTCGTATTTGTTAATAAAACTGACTTTTCCTGTTATATCTGTACAGCCAGATCTTTCTGAAGGCGTGGATGGAGAAATTGACAAGGTCATTTCAGAACTTCAGATGAGGCTGCTACAACAGGTATGATTGGAATATATTTATTTCGCAAATGATTATGGATCACAGATCCTAGATTTTGGGAATGCAGATATTTTGGACCACCTCCTCATGCATGTGGATGATAAGAATAATGGTTGTTTTGTCGAAAAGCTTAGAGATTGCATAGCCATGCTTTTATCAAAATTTATTTATTGGTCAATGCACTTTTCTTTATATATTGACACACCAAGACTTTCTTTAATTCTTTGTTCTTTTGGTTGACAATAGTTATTATTCTGACTTTGAGTTTCTTTAATAGGTGAGGCAAAAGAAAGATCAGCTGAGCAAATTAGAGAAAGCAATTCAGGATGCTAAAGAAATTGAAGAGAGGTTTGGTTACAACATTATGCCTTTCTTGTTACAATCTAGTTTTTCATCTGCCATGACTAAAAGTTTTGAATTTTTTCAATTGACAGAAAACTCGAGCAGCTTGCAATGGACAAACTAGTTGAGATGGCATACAAAAAGCTAATGGTAATTAGAACAATGTGTTTACTTGGATTTTGTAGTATTTTGGCTTTTCCCATAACCATCTATTTTAGCACAAGTTTCTCTATACTACTGCAATCTCATTTTTTATATGCACGATAACATTGTTATTAGCATTAGAGATACTAAGAGTGAAAAATGGATTTTCTATAATTATAGATAAAGCTCCATATGCTTTGTGACCAAAAGGTCACGGGTTCGAATTCTAGAAACAATCTCTTACAAAAAGCAGGGTAAGGTTGTGTACAATGCATCCTTCCCGGGACCCCGCATGGCAAGTGCTTCGTGCATCGGGTTGCCTTTTTTTTTTTATAGATAAAGCTCCATATATGTTATGCAGATGATATACTGATAATTGCTGAGAGTTATTAGATTAAATTTGAAGATTAGATTTTTGGAAAAAATAAAAGAATTCAGAGCTATATATTTTTTTTTTAAGATAAGAAGAATGAATTCTAAATCTATTAAATGTGATTTTATTAAGAAGAAAAGAATTGTTGAACTAGATAAGATAGATGAACCTGAAATCTTTGTGTCAAAAGTTTGAATATCTTAGATTTATTATTCGACAATAAGGGCTTTTATGAATATATCATCAATAGATAAAGATTCATTTGTCGAAATGGAGAGGTGCCTCTAAAGTATGTATGATTGGCAAGTGCCACTTAGGTTAGAAGATAAGTTCTTTACGACTGTAGTACTACATGCAATACTTTATTGATCGAAGTGTTGGACCATTGCAAAACAAAATATAAAAAACATTAATGTAGCAGATGAGAATACTGGAAGTGTGGAGTTAGTCAAAATATAAAATAAAACCATTAATATCAATGAGCAATTAGTAGTGGGTCATTGATAGAAGTGTTGGACCATTACAAAACAAAATATTTTTTTTTGTTTGGGCAGCCCGGTGCATGAAGCTCTCGCCATGCGGGGTCCTGTGGAAGGATCCATTGTTCGCAGCCTTACCTTGTTTTTTGCAAGAGGCTGTTTCCAGATTACAAAACAAAATATAAAAAACATTAATGTAGCAGATGAGAATATTGGAAGTGTGTAGTTATTCAAAACATAAAATAAAACCTTTAATATCAATGAGCAATTAGTAGCAGGTCCAATAGATGAAGAGATGGAAAATAGGTTGAGATAATAGGCATAGTTTGAAGAGTTGAAGGGAGACGTAAGAGATGGAGGGAGACCAAATAACATATTACTGAATGTAAAAGAAGTAATTTAATTGATTTGAATATTCCCAATTATATAATGATCTCAATGGAGGGATAGGATTATATAGCTGATTCCAAATGGTTATGTTGTGACTAGCACTGTTAGATGAGGATCTTGTGTCTGATCTTGATTTGAGTTCAAGTTGATAGATTTTATTTAGGCTTGCCACAATTTCTTTATGCAGATTGTTTCTCTGAAGGAAATATCACAGTCTCTTGTTGTGCCATATGAGCTTCATTTCAGTACAATCTAATGCTATTTTTACCTTGTAATGTGTCTATGATACTGTCAACTATAAGCTCCTCTGACTAGTTTTCTTAGAATTTCTTTTGTGATAACTTATTGTTCCTGCATGTTAGCTTATCGTTTAGCAACATTTTTGAAGGGGAGCCTTGACACAACGGTAAAGTTGTTGCTTTGTGACCAAAAGGTCACGGGTTCGAATCCTAGAAACAGGCAAACAGCCTCTTGCAAAAAGCAAGGTAAGACTGCGTACAATGAATCCTTTCCCGGGACCCCGCATGGCGGGAGCTTCGTGCACCGGGCTGCCCTTTTTTATTTTTTTATTTCAAAAAGATTAGTATTTGTAGATTACATGCAGTGCCCCCCCCCTCGATCCATCTTAGTGAGATATTATCTGGAGTTAACTGATATGTTGTCTATGATAGGGTGGTCGAGGTAGTTCAAATCATAAGACTGGTGTTACAAAGGTTGCAAAACAACTTGCAATGGCCTTTGGTAAACGAACACTGGAGAGATGCCATATATTTGAGAAAACTGGTCGAAGTTGCTTCAGTGAATCTCCTTTGCAGGATGTCCTCTTGTCAGGGCCTCCAAACAACATTGACACTGGACATTCTGATGGATTTGGTTCTGTTAATTATGTGGATTTGCGCAGTGAGCAATTTGGTGTTCGGCAATCAGGTATGCTTGCATTATTTTCCATCAAACAGAAACATTGTTAGGTGTCTATCTGCAGTGTTTCATGACGTAATAAGCCGGCTCTTGTATGTTGCATTTTTTTCTGAACATGTTTCATATCATTTTTCATTTTATCTTTGTACATGATACATTGAGAGTAATCTCAGTAGGCTAAATAATACTGCTTTAGTTTACTCTCTAGTTAGCATGCCCGGTAAGGTGGATTTAGAGTGCATCATTTGATGCATCACTTTAGTGGCAGAAGGATGGTCTGACATCTTATCAAGCATTTCCAGTTTGTCCTAAGCATGCAGTCTGGTAACTCTAATCCTTTCACAAATAAACCATACCATAACAATCCCAATTTGAGCCTTACCTTTGGTCTGACTGGCCTAGCTAAATATATAGTTTTTTGACATTTGTCCTTTTAATTATCTACAAGTGTTTCTATATGGTATTAATGCAATATTTGCATTTCTCTTGTTGGTCATGAATGTAAAGTACATAGCCCCCGCACAGTTGGTACATGCAACAGAGTTGCTGCCAATAGGCTTGGGGCCGATTCCCAGAGGGTGCGGAATTCCACATCCGCCGGTTGCCTCAACCCTTCGTTGCATGTGCCGCTGTTGTTGGGTGAAGCCCACCATTATCTACCTCCCTTTTAGACATTGAGGGGCCACTTTGTAGGGGCTGCCGAGGTGACAGTTTCACCTTTTGCTGCCAATGAATGTAAAGTGCATAATGTAGCGTAGCATCTATCATCCTTACAGACAACTGATGAGCTAAATACAAACATTTTGATCTTAACTTCCTGCACTAATTTGTCATGAATTTTTATTTTCCTTTAATATTGTTGGAACGCTGGTGATAGATTTGGACTATGCTATGTGGATTCCAGGGGTGATGGCTGCAAGATCTGGACTTGGTAATAAGATGGATCGGGGTCCATCAGATCCCTATCGAAGTATACCTCAGATGGGTGAGCATTCAGTTAGTAAGAGGAAGAAGGAAGTGCTTCTAGACGACGTCACGGGTGTTGCTTCTAGATCCCTATCCACTCATACCCATTCTCTTGCAACTAGTACGAAATGGAAAAAGGCTGAACGAGACCAGGAGCAGAATAAAGATCCATCAGGAAGAAGCTCCACTGCTAAAGCTGGTCGTCCATCATTAAGCAGCGGTAGAGGCGAACGCAAACTGAAGACAAAACCTAAGCAGAAGATAGCTCAGTTGTCAACTTCAGGAAACGGGCTTGGCAGAGTCACAGAGACGGACAATGTTACTTCACCAGCATTACGAGAAGCGTTTGAGATGGTCAACAGTTCTATTGCCAAATTTGATCAAGAAGTTGAATTGCAAACTTCAAGTAATAGGGCTCCCGATTCATCTAAAGAATTTGATGACGGTATCTTCACAAATCTACCACTAAACGGGATAGACCCTATGGACGAACTAGATGTTGCCGAAGGTCTGGGCGGACAAGGTCAGGATATTGCATCGTGGTTGAATGTTGATGAAGAAGCTCTACAAGATCATGATCTCGTCGGCCTAGAAATTCCAATGGATGACCTTTCAGAATTGAAGTTGAACTTCTAAAGAAAAGCGGAGCCGCCACCGACCAGTGTATCTGAATATCGAGAAACCTAGGTCAGTCTATTTTCTCGTAACTAACATGTCAGTTCACCGACCCGATGCCTTTTAGGAAAAAATGTAACTAGGACGCTATTCTTTTATATAATTTTTGAGTTCTTGGCAGATCGCAATTGTTTTCTGTCACCCTGCATTTTTCAGAGCACCAAATTTCAAAATCAATCGAGCAATTATGTAAATGATATCACATCATTAGTTTTTCTTTTACGTAGCTTGTCTAGTCAGCATAACAAGTATGTTGAAATTAAGTGCTTGGTTCCTTGTTAACTGATATATATTATTTCAGTTATCATATTGTGGAATTTTTGTTTCAGATTGAAAAGACGCTATGGGAATTGCCTCTTCGATTTTTTTTTTATTGTTTACACAGAATTTTTTGTTTTTGGTGTTTTTTGTTTTCTCTCGTGGATGGGAAAACTTGAGTCACTCAAAAATATCAATCAAAATGTCATTGTTCGATCAGCTATGATCCTCTGGACCGCCTTTGATCCGTTCTTGGATCGGGGATTGTTAATAGATGGAATTCCATGGATCTTATCTATATAATAGGTGGGGTTCATGAGATTCTAACCTATGAATGAAGTGGTCCATCTTCTGAATCGTATTTTACGGTCCACAGGATCCGATCCCTTGTCTCCGTGGAATTTGAACCATTGGTTAATCTCTTAGATTTATATTAGGATTCATTTGTCTACGGAGTCGGTTATACTTCTTGGATTTACCTGATGATCTATTTACGGAGTCGGATCGTCCATTTTCCGAATTAATTGGATCCAAGCTCAGATATCTTGATTAACTGAAAAAAAAACGGCCATCAAATATCGCCAAATAATTATTTGTTAGAAATTCACTGACCACCTGTGGACTACAAGTGGGCTGGGGCCTAGCCCACGTGCGACGCATCGCTCAAGTGGCTCAGCGTCATAGTCGACGCTCGACATTAATTCTTCCTCTCTTGATCCTTTTCATGTAGAATTTAACAAACGAATCGACCAGAATTTTTTCTTCTTTTTTTGACCCAAAAAAAAATAAAAAATTCTACTAGAGGTCCCAAATTTGTCACGTTGAGCGTTCCAAAATATCCGAGTAATCATTTAGTTGAAGTTTGAAGAAAAGAGTTTGATGCGTTGACTAAGAGAACGAGTTTCTTAGTCATATTTCCACACACCTAACTTTTATAATTCTAAAAACACATAACACATTTTTATTATAATCATATGGATTTACGTGCATATGTCTTTAAATTTTTGTACAAACCTTGATAAGTTTTTAAAAATTTATAGACAGGAGAATTCCGAATCACTTTATACCAAAATAAATATACTTATGAAAATTTCTTTAATGTATCTATACCATTAAACTTAAATTTGTTAGTATAAATTAAAAACATTAAATTTTAAATTTAAGAAGGCTTGAAAATTTTTATCATAAATTCATTATAAGGACTAGGATAATAATATCACTAATAAATAGTGTCAATGAATTCCTAGGACTCTCGTGACTTAAAACCATTAAATATTTAATTTTCTATAGATCTATCAGTTAGTTTTCTTTGAAATTGACTAATGGGCTCAGATAACTTTCAGTCATTTCAAATCAAAATCAATGTACTCATGGAAGTAGAGACAGATCCAGGAATGAGAGATGAGATGAGCTGATCTCGAGTTGGCTGCCAAGAGGTTTGAGTTCACTTCGTGCAGCACAATATCATCTCACTTTTTCCTATATTTCATCTAATTTTAAATTTTTTATTGAATGATTTTTCATTATTTATGAAATTATTAAATTAATTTATAGATAATGATATTTAATTCGTAGACATTGAAAATTTGAGGGACATGGTCCTGGTTGCTGATGCGGTGTTAGAGAGTGTGCTGCTGATGGTGAGGTAGAGGTAGTCGGTTTGCGAGAGTGGCGCGAGACTATGCTCGAGTGTTTTGTATAGGACCTCGATCCACCACTGTTTGGCTCTGACGTAGACATAACTCGTAAGGGTATGCCAGTGTGAAGGACGTGTTGATCCGATCGTGGTAGCCGTAGCCGAGGGTAGCCATGTCGACGACTATGCCTCCGGAGTAGAGGGCTTGGGTGCGGATGGAGTGGATGTGGCTACGAGTGGAGGCTTGCGCATGAGATAGTGGGAGCGAGACTGCATACATATAAGAGAATAAAAAACAAAGAGATGCGCTAATAAATTGTTTTAGAAATTCTCAACTCATTTTAAATCAGGTAAATTAGCTAACCAAATTAAATTTGGTTCGGCCATAATTTAGCCAAATCAAGACCAAATTAATCCATATTTGGAGCAATATACTCCTTATATCTGCACCTATCCAATTCAATATCAATCAAATTTTAATTCACTACCTTACTTTGTGTAAGGTTCATACCTAATACAATTTATATAGATAATAATTAAAAAGGTTGGACTATACTTCTTGATAGCCCCTGCATTTGTCCCTCAGAAGGATGGAAGATCATAAGAAGAAGTTAGTGTTCGCGTGGAAACTTGTGTGTGAAATTGAAGGAGCGAGGCTGAGTAGGTGGAAATATTCAGAATATAACAAAACAAAAGGAGAAAATATATATTTTTTAAAAACATTACTTAACTTATTTTAAATCAATTTAATCTGATTAAATTTGGTTCGTTCATAAAGTTTGAGCCAACGTACTCTTTATCTTCACATATACACAATGAATTTAGTTGACCCCAATCTAATTTTAAATCATACTTTCACTTGACATTCGTAGATTAAATTTATTTATTAAGCACCGTATTTGATTAATAGTTAAGAATAAAATAATTAAGAAAATGTTTAAAAATTAATTTTAATGAAGGATATTTGATTAGAATTCAATATCATATAATTTAATCAAATTCCTAATAATTTTCAATATAGATAGAACCACTTGAGGGGCTAAATATGTTATTGATTGTTTCAACCTTTTTTTGCATGCTACTGTTGCTAGGTAAATTATCTTGTGATTTATCTCCCTTCTCGACAGTGGAAGGTTATCCTAGAGGGATCACTGATGTGATGATTTCGTTATTTACTGCTAATAGTATAAATGAAGAATAATGAATTTTTAAACTTATAAAAGATTAATAAAATTTGTCACAAATTCATTACAAGATATAGGATAATCATACTAACCAACACCACTAATGGATTATAGGACTCCCCTAATTAAAAAATATTAAAATTTTTTAAATTTTCAAATGGGGTCTAGGACTCCCAATAGCCAGTTTCATCTAAAATTAATTAATAAATTTAGAAAATTTTGAATTATAACGTAAATTGGGAGAAAGGATTATAGAATAGATAGAGTAAAAAATTAGAATTGCATGCACGTGTAACCCCATAATTATTTCGTGGAAAGAAAGAGGAGGGGGAGCTACATGTTTTTTTTCAATTGCCAAAGTCAAGTGCATAAAACGGGTGTTTAAGCTCTAACCCTTGTTAACATAAAAATTTGAATTTTTGAAATTTTAAAACTTAGGTACCTAAAACGGATAATACTCAATTATATTCACGTGGTTTAATAAAATGCTAATAATAATAATAATAATTATAATAAAAATAATATGGAAAAATATCAGATCAAATGCTGACCAGCGATTGGTTCCCTCCGCGGCCACATCCCCCGGCTCCTCCCCGCCACCCAACTCCTTCCACATTTTTTTTTTCGCATTTTTTTTCTTTTTTTTTATTTAGTTAATTATTTCTTCGAAAAAAAAGACAACCCCTGGCCAGCGAAAAGAATTTACGAGGAATTAAAAGGGCCATATGACCCCAAACCCCTCGACGTGTTCTCCCCGCCCACACCCACTTCCTCTGCCATCGCCTCGCCGCTCCTTCCTTCCTTTCTTCCTCCCTCCCATCTGGTCAGATTCGATTCCACGGCCGCCTCGATCGCCGGGAGCCATGACCCCTGCGACGCTCCTCGATCGGACGCCGTCGGAAGGCGAAACACGCCAGCGCCGCCCGCCGCAGCACGATAGCCGCGCTTCCGGTGCCGTGAAAAGCTCGAGGACGGACGAGAGGGGGCCGGACGCAGGCCATGAGCTCGGCGACGTCCGGGCCGCGACGGTGGCGGAGGAGGCCGCGGCGGCGGAGAGCGGGCGAGAGAGGCTGAAGCGGCACAGGACGGAGATGGGCGGGCGGGTTTGGATCCCGGAGATCTGGGGGCAGGAGAGCCTCCTCAAGGACTGGACCGACGGCTCCGTCTTCGACCGGCCCCTGGTCCCCAAAGGGCTGACGTCGGCGCGTGAGGCGCTGGTCCAGGATTGCCGCCGAACCAACTCCACCGCCTGCCTGATTAGGATTAATCCATGCTGATCTCTTTAATCAGGTCCGGTTAATGCTAATTGCTGCTGATTATTTCCGATCAAACTAATTAAATACTTTCTCTTCTTGGAAAAGCTAAAAATACAGAGTATATACATCTATATTTTGAATATACAGTGTACTTTATCCAAATTATATCATTTTGATAAGTCAATAAATCACGTCGTTAATTTATAAAAGCATAATAATCGCGCCAAGTCAAGCTGGTTGAAACTTTGAATTGGTTAGTGAACTTGTTAGTGTAAGCTTGTTTGTTGTTTTCAGAGTTTTTTCGTTTATTTACAAGTATGATACATGATTTGTTAATGAATCTGCACAATCTTTGTTCATGGATGATCCCGTTTGGAAGCTGAGTCGGATGAAGGCGATCGCGGTGTCGTCGGTGTTGACGGAAAGTCGTCGGGCCTCTTGGATGACTTGTCAACCCGCCGAAAGGCTCCCACGAGCGGATGACGATGGAGGTGATGAAACTGCTGATCCTGCGCATACTCAGACGAGTCCCCTCCACGTTAGAGGCCAAAAACCAGGGAAAAAGTCCCCGGGTCAGACCCTCCGACGCTCAAGTCAGGTACTTTTTCCCCAGAAGAAACAGAGAAAGTTCAAAAGGCAAAAAGTAAAAGACTGGTGAGAAAGGACGAGTGAGCGTACCTACGTAAGGGACAAAACATCCCTTTTTACATTGCCATGGGTGTTTCTGGAATCTGGCGGGTGCTAGGGAATGTCGGATGTCAGGTTTTGTCTGGCGGTGAATGACACGTGGCATCTTCCCATAGGCTGGCAGAAGAACCGAAGGGGTAATGAGTTCCGACTGTTGGCATATTTCCTAACACTCTGATTATTCTCTGACAGGTGGTTACGATTCCCTTGTGTTCTTGTCGTGTAGTGCATGGTCTCCTCAGTCTGTGATCGCTAAGCTGGGTCTTTGCACTTACTGACCCCGATCTGGTATCGCATCCAGACCTGTACCTCTATCCTTGTTCTATGCATCCCATACTGCAAATTCCCGACCAGCCCTGCCTCTTATTGCCCTACGTATCGCGCCCTGTATGCCTTAGTTCGGCTCTGTTTATCCCGCCTCCAAAGCTATACGTCTGTTTGACTCCGTCTAACCTGACCTGTATGCCCCCATCCAACTCTGCTTATCCTGGTCCTGCCTTCGACCTGTACACTTTTGTCTCTGTATCTTGACCTCCAAGCTTATCAGTCCTGACCTGTATGCATCGGTCTGCTTCCGCTTATCTTAAGTCTCGACCTGTATCTTTGGTAGGCACACTCCCGATCTGTATGCATCGGTCTGCTTCCGCTTATCTTAAGTCCCGACCTGTATCCTTGGTGGGCACACTCCCGACCTGTATGCATCGGTCTGCTTCCGCTTATCTTGAGTCCCGACTTGTATCCTTGGTGGGCACACTCCCGACCTATACGCTTTGGTCTGCTTCCGCTTATCTTGAGTCCCGACCTGTATCCTTGTAGGCACACTCCCGACCTGTATACATCGGTTTGCTTTTGCTTATCTTGAGTCCCGACCTGTATCCTTGGTGGACACACTCCCGACCTGTATGCATCGGTCTGCTTCCGCTTATCTTGAGTCCCGACCTGTATCCTTGGTGGACACACTCCCGACCTGTATGCATCGGTCTGCTTCCGCTTATCTTGAGTCCCGACCTGTATCCTTGGTGGGCACACTCCCGACCTGTACGCTTCGGTCTGCTTCAGCTTATCTTGAGTCCCGACCTGTATCCTTGGTTGGCACACTCCCGACCTGTATGCATCGGTCTGCTTCCGCTTATCTTGAGTCCCGACCTGTATTCTTGGTAGGCACACACCCGACTTGTACGGTTCACAGATCCATTGACATATATGTCCAGTCCCGAGCCGTCATTCGAGACGCCCCTCGCGTCTAACCAGGCCCCTCTTGTAACTGGGCCCCTTGAGCTACCCATAAACAAGCTCTTTGACTTCCACGTAGGTCAAACTTTTGACCCCCACATAGGCTTGACTTCTGACTGCCACATAATTGTGACTTCTGTCCGCCACGTAATCTTGACTTCTGACCGCCATGTCTTACTGACCCCACAATCATGCACCGTATCACAAGCCTCCCCCTTAAGTCTAGTCGAAGGAGGCTCTAGTCCGACTGACTATACCCACGTCGCGTAGTTTCCTGGTCTAGTCTTCACCCCCGACCTAACCTTTGCATCTCTCTACTTGCGGGCTCATCTCCTGAAATCCCATTCGGCATTCATTGCCTTCCGAAAAGATTTGTGGGATCTTATGGTGTGTATTGACTCTTAGGTTTTTGATCACGTCCCTTTCTCATAAATGTTGTACATCCTCCCAAGCGTCAATCCATGTTCCGAGGTAATCCCTTCCCCTTTTTCTCCCTTATAAGAGGGGAAGTGCGCCCTTTTACCTCTCAACTGTTTTCTTTCTTCACACCGTTCCCCTGGAACCTATGATGGAATCTGGTGACCCTTCTTTGTCTCAACAGATTGCCCAGCTGACAGACTTGCTGACTCGGAAGGATGAGGCCCTACTGGCGATGACTGAAAGCAGAGATTTTCAAGCTCCCCTTACTCGCGAAATGGAAGGACTCTGGTTGACGGCCAAATCACGAACTCGGGCCAAAGTGGCCCTCAAGCTTAAGGCTCAATCAGACTTCCAAAGCCAGGTTCATTATATCATTTACCTTAAGATGAAGCACGAGGATGAGGTGACTCTCCTGAAAGAAGAAGGGCGTATAAAGGATGAAACTATTGGCCAACTGAAAAACTCCCTTAAACTTGTTGAGGAGGAACTAGCCCAAGCAAGGGCTCATTTAGAAAGCAGGGGTCAGGCTTCTGGATCCGGTAGCAATGTAAACCTCTAAAAAATGTTCACCTTTTTAACGAAAAAAACATGTTTCTTGGATTCCGTTCATGGTGTAGCCCCATGTCCTCTTGCTCTGATATCATTGTGTTTCTATAAAACACCTGCGTTCCTCTAACATTTCTAGCAAAAATAATAAGGATAACTTGCTTACCCAGCCTTCCTCTTACCTCTCACCAGAAGATCAAAAGGCTTGAGCAGCTAAAACGCTTGAGAATATGCCTGCTAGTTTTAATATTTAGTAGAAATAATGGAAATAAGACTTACTGATCAATTAGGCACGAGAACATGTCTTGTTGTATTTTGTCCAGGCGAATGTAAATGGTATCGACCGGGAGAGTCATTGCACCGACCTGGACAGTCGTTGGGTGTGAGAGCATAGCTCACTTATAACTCGCACTGGGGCGAGAGTCTGGGACAGCCGACTGGGAAGGTCGTTGGGCGTGAGAGCATAGCTCACTTATAACTCGCTCACTTATAACTCGCACTGGGGCGAGAGTCTGGGACAGCCGACCGGGAAGGTCGTTGGGCGTGAGAGCATAGCTCACTAATAACTCGCACTGGGATGAGAGTCTAGGACAGCCGACCAGGAAGGTCGTTGGGCGTGAGAGCATAGCTCACTTATAACTTGCACTAGGGCGAGAGTCTGGGACAACCGACCGGGAAGGTCGTTGGGCGTGAGAGCATAGCTCACTTATAACTCGCACTGGGGCGAGAGTCCGGGACTGCCGACCGGGAAGGTAGTTGGGCGTGAGAGCATATCTCACTTATAACTCACACTGGGGCGAGAGTCCGGGACAGCCGACCGGGAAGGTAGTTGAGCGTGAGAGCATAACTCACTTATAACTCACACTGGGGCGAGAGTCTGGGACAACCGACCGGGAAGGTCGTTGGGCGTGAGAGCATAGTTCACTTATAACTCGCACTGCGGGACAACCGACTCGAAGGTCGTTGGGCGTGAGGCATAGCTCACTTATAACTCGCACTGGAGTCTGGGACACCGACCGGAAGGTCGTTGGGCGTGAGCATAGCTCACTTATAACTCGTGACGGGACAGCCGACCGGGAAGGTCGTTGGGCTTGAGAGTCGTGCTCACTTATAACTCATACTGGAGCGAGAGTCTGGGACAGCCGACCGGGAAGGTCGTTGGGCTTGAGAGCCGTGCTCACTTATAACTCATACTGGAGCGAGAGTCTAGGACAGCCGACCGGAAAGGTCGTTGGGCGTGAGAGCATAGCTCACTTATAACTCATACGGGACAGCCGACTCGGAAGGTCGTTGGGCGAGAGCATAGCTCACTTATAACTCGCACTGGGCGAGAGTCTCGACCGGGCGTGAGAGCATAGCTCACTTATAACTCGTACCGAGTCTCGACCAAGAAGGTCGTTGGGCGTGAGAGCATAGCTCACTTATAACTCGCACTGGGGCGAGAGTCTCAGACAACCGACCGGGCGTGAGAGCATAGCTCACTTATAACTCGCACTGGGGCGAGAGTCTGGGACAGCCGACCGGGAAGGTCGTTGGACGTAAGAGCATAGCTCACTTATAACTCACATTGGGGCGAAAGTCTGGGACAGCCGACCGGGAAGATCGTTAGGCGTGAGAGCATAGCTCACTTATAACTCGCACTGTGGCGAGAGTCTGGGGCAGTCGACCGGGAAGGTCGTTGGGCGTGAGAGTATAACTCACTTATAACTCGTACTAGGGCGAGAGTCTGGGACAGCCGACCGGGAATTCTTAGGAAAGCCCGCTCGGGGAAAGATGCTGCCGACCTGGGGGTGAGCTCCCGACCATGGATTGTCTGAAGGGAACACTTTGACCCCGTCTGCAGTCAAGAAATATACAGTATAATACGTAAGTGGCCATAGAAAATATTAAAACCTTACTCAGCCCTCGGGAAAATGACGTAATGTAGCATTGCAACATTCGAATTCATCTCCCGCCATTTCCTTCACCGCTTCCCGAGAAGATCGCGTAGCAGACGCTTCCGTACGCATTCCCCCTGACATGACTTCTTTATCATGTCTATCATTAATACGCTTCCTAGGGTGGTGACACCTGCCCCACGTCTTTACTGCTTACGCCGTATGACGCCGCCTGCTTAACCCCCTTTTTGTACACGACTTCCCATAAGTGCATGTCGTTCCTTGATTGGACGACGTTTGGGTGCTTTACCCAACAAGATACTCGGCTCCTTTTTCTATATTTCCCAGGAAAGCCCGCTTTATAAGTCCTAAAGGCAATCCGCCGTCGTCGTCTTAGCGCTTCGACTACCTTCGCCTCCTCGTTGTTCCGCTGCCCCTGGTGCCTTAGCCATTCCCCTTCTCGACTCCCAACGCCCGGTGCTCTTCCTCCTCTCGTCTGATTTCCCATTCAATCTTCGTCATTTTGATAATGGCGGACGGTAAGGCATCCTTCTGGTATTCTTATTACATTTCTGACCTAGACAACTATGACCTGTCCATGATCCAGTCTAGCTTGGAACTTAGCCAAGATTATGAACTTCAACTCCCCACGCCCAACGAACATCCTTCATCTCCTCCTGAAAGCTTCATGACTGTTTTCAAGGACCAACTCCTAGGAGGCCTTCGTTTTCCCCTACATCCCTTCATCTTCTCACTGAGTCGATACTTTAGTATCTGCCCCTCTCAATTCACTACCAATTTCTTCAGGGCTATATGTGGCACCGTCATTCTGTATCGCGTATACCAAATCCCATTAACTATTGAGCTATTTCATCATTTCTATTCTTTCAAACGATCTGAACCAGGGGTATTCATGGTGCAAGCCAGACCTAGTTATAAATTCTTTTCCGACATTCCCTCTTCCAACAAAGGTTGGAAGTCTCATTTTTTCTTCATTAGATTATCTAAACCCCTGATCGGGCCAACCCAATGGCGCTTTGATCTTCCTACCAATCTTCCTGTGCATCAGCATCAGCCTTCCTGCCACGTCGTTTCAGAAAAACTCAATGGCGTGAGCGTTCGATTGTCCATAATACTATTGGAAGACTTTTTGTACTCTTTTGGGCTCGGCCCAGTTTATGCAGAGATAGGGGCTCCGTTAGGTAAGACCCTGCATTCCTTCTTGCTATTCTTCGCTAACTGAGGTATTTCTCTTCCACTTTGTAGAGGCTGCTATGCTCCGGGCCTACTCTTCAAATGTAAATCAACAGTCTCTTGCGGTTTTGAAAACCCTGAGTGAGGAGCTTAAACAGGGCCTGACCACTTCCTCGCAGACTGCCTTTGACCCTCGTGCACCAACCCGGGCTGAACCCTCCCCTCCAATTCCTCCAGAGGTTGCCTCTCTGGAAGACGTCACCATACCAGAACAAGTTGAGGAAGAATGAGCCTCTTCTCCTCCCCCAGCTAAACGACTGTGGCTCCAACGCAAAAAGAAAAGGGCCACTCCCGCGGTCTTGGCTTCTCCCCCGCCTCCTCCTGTTGGCCAACTTTCATTAGCAGCCTCCCAATCTTCCACGGCTAAGGCTGTTACTCTTGATCGGGCTGTTGCTCTTGGAACGGAGGTTCCCACTTTGTCGCCCAGAATATCATCCCCTACTCCCGTTCGGGCTTTGTCTCTCGGGCAGGCCTCTTCTCCCATTCGGGCCTTATCTCCCGGGCAGGCCCCTCTTCTCGTTCGGGCCTTATCTCCCGGGCAAGACCCTCTTCCCGTAGTGGACCAACCCGGGAGCTCTGCAACTCTATCCGCCCCATTTCCTGTGGTCGCTTCGGCCTCTACTTCTTGAACCAGGGAGAGAATCCTCAAAAAGTATGTCTTCACTACTTCCTGGCGCATGCCCTCCTCCACCGGGCCTGATGCAGAAGCAGAAGCTGTGGAAGGTACCCCTCCTACCGTTGGCCTGGTTCAGCTGCATGGTGATTTAGCCACGTCCTGGCGATAAGTCAATCGACGATTTTGGAACAATCTGCCAATGGAAGGACTGGACCAAGCCTCTCGCCAGATAATTTCTATGAGTTTTCTTTTACCACGGCTTCTCCTCTGAAACTACTTGTAAGCCTTCCTTCTGTATCTTCTGTAGGCCTGCTCCGTAAGTTTGAGTGCGATCCAATATGCCACCAATTTGCAGCGACAGCATGAAATGCTGAAGGCTCGCCTTCAAGAATTGGAGCTACCGCTTACACTTCGAGATTCGCTCAACCCAACACCCAGGGAGCTGGCTGGATATCTTCGGTCTATTGGGGAGTCCGCTGAGTCTGCCCGAAGCATCGCCCATGCAGCTTTTGACGAAATAATGACCTTACAGACGACCCTGAAAACTAGCGAGTCCAAGTTGGCTTCTGAGGGGGAGCGTCGTCGTTCGATCGTGGCTGAATTGGATGAGAAAGATGCCCAATTGACCACTCTATCCTCAAAATTGAAGATTCTACAGGAAACTCAGGAGGCTCTTCAGAAAGACTTAGCGGATGTCCAGGCTCAGCTAACTTCCAGCACCGATCGGGTGAAAGCTACTCATAGTCAATGGGAGGCTAGCCAAGCCACGATCAAATCACTACAAGCTGATCTTCTGAAGGCATAGGAGAATGCTTCCCAGAGCCAGAAAGATATGACTCTGATCCGAGCCGATGCTGAGAAGACCAAGGTAGAGTTGGTGGATTACCAAGCGGGTGAGGATGGTCGCCTTAGAGCGTATAGGGTATCCTATGTTACATCTCCTTTCTTCCTGAGGAAGATTGGAGGTTTGATGAATCTTATGTTATGTTATGGGGCGGCCGGCGGAGCTCGTCAACTGTTTGAGCAGGGTCTGCTCCATTCCGCACCCTCGGAGAACTTTCTGGACACTGCTCGCCTGATGCGCGAACTTCCTGTAGGGTCTTATCCTTCCTTCAAGGATGATGACGACCTCTTTCTCCTCCCAGCACCCTCAGCTGATGCAGAACCTTGATGTAGAACTGGAGCTATAAAATTTTTGTCGATATTGTTTACTTGTATTTTCAAACTTATTACTATCTAGGACGGCTTAACCCTTTCATGATATGACTGCCTGTTTTTGCCCTTCCTTTTGCTCGTTAATCTCTCAACAATGTCTATGCGTCTTTCCAGACCGGTAGGAACTATGGCTATATGAATGTATACTTCGACCTTCTTGTTCAGACTTTAACTGGTCACGGTCGGGGGTTCACTTCATTACCCTGACCTGGTTCCATTCTCCTTTCCCCGCTTATCGCCCTTGCTCAGCCAGTCACCCTGGTCTGCCTTTTCCACCGTCCTTCCTTAATCCGGTATAAGACAAAACCAGAGCGAGAAAGCGAAGGTTAGGAGTTCATAGGACACTTATACCGTCACGCCTTTTCCCGAAGTCTATCTCCTCGTATTTCGCACTGATGCTTTTCCAAATATACCCTTGGGCGCTATTTTCTAAGACCATCCATCAGCCTTCTTTGCTCCCTCCAATTGTTGTGTACCGATGGATGATAACTGACCAAATTGCCCTTACGCCCAATAGCTATAAATACTTTCCACTCGCTTCTACCTCCCAACTTTTCCCCACTTTCTTCTTCCTCCAGCCTGAATCTGTTACTGCGCTCGAACCCCTATTCTTGCGTCGGTAGCTTCTTGCTTGATTTCTTCTCCGTCTGCTTCTTTCACAATGGCCTCTTCCTCTTATCTGTCTTCTCTTGCGGCAATGTATTTTCCTGGCTCGTCCACCTTCAATGAATTAGACCTGGATGATTTGCGCTATAACTACGGAGTTGCTGCCAACACCCATGTAATCATCCCCACTGGGGTGCACCAATTTTTTGCTCCTCCCACCGGCTACTGCACATTCTTTAAAGAGCAGTTTACGGCCGACCTTCGTCTCCCTCTTCACCCCTTCTTCTCTGACGTGTGCCGCTACTTCAAAATTCCCATGGGCCAACTGACACCCAATTCTATAAGGCTCCTCTGCGGCTTTGTAATACTCTGTGAAGTATGCGAGCTATCTTAGTCTGCCCCTCTGTTTCACTGTTTCTTTGTCCTTCGCCGGCAGGAAGAAGGCTTATTCCATTTCTAGCCACGCATTCGAACTGCTTTTTTCTCATCCCTTCCGCCTTCTGAGGCGAATTGGAAGAGCAGGTTCTTCATCATTCGATTTCCCCATGAGGTGGAATGACCCCTACAATGGCAACCGTTGCTTCCCCCAACCCCGCAATTAGGAGAGTTCCACCTTGAGACCTTTTACATAGAGGCTTCCTCTCGATTGGCAGGATGACAACTGAACTTAACGTGACTACTATCTGAGGAGTTGTTGTCCTATTTTAGACTGAGCCACCTTACTTCTGAAACACCCCACTCCCTGGGTAAGCTTTTCTTCTGATTCTTTTGTGACTTCCTGCATTTTTCTCTATCTACTGGAACTAACCTCATATTCTGGTTTATGCAGCTGATACTTTAACCCGTGCCTCAGAGGTCCAACCCCTTCCTTTAAGTGATATGGAGATAATGCGACGATGTCGAGTCATCCTGGAGAGGAGGTCACTCCCCTACTCAACTTCCACCCAGGTCGAGATAAATACCTCTACAATCCCCCGACCCAGTAGTCCTCCGTGGGCCTCGTCTACTTCTCGGCCTGCCTCCTTTGCTCGTCCCAGGTCCTCGCCTGCTTCCCGGCCTGCCTCCTCTGCTCATCCCGGACCAGCTATTCCTTCCCGACTGATCTCTGTCCCGGGTCGCGACCATGGTCGAAGATCCACTAATGTGACTTATGCCAACCCTGCCTTCAGAGAAGCATCTCAGACGGCTCGTTGTGCACGCTCTGTGACTGACCGCACGAATCAAGATACACCCTCTTCCTCTCGGCGCACCGAGCTCGATTGCCCTTTGAAGATTCTGATTCTGACGATCAGCCTTTGGCTCACAGATCTTGCCGTAGAGCCACCAATCCTAGCCAAGCTTCGGGCCCTTCCTCTGCTCCTCATCCCTCGCCTCTTGTCGCAACCACCACTCCTATCCCGAGCCCATCAGAGACTCCTCCTGATCCCCCCGAAGTTCCTGGCGGACCTCCACTAGCTCAACCTTCAACCTCTCAACTACACAGGAGCACTGAAGCTGGCCCCTCACATCGTCTTTCACCCGCCACCTCACCTCCGGAGCCCTCCAATGCACCCCCTCAGCTCCTTCTGGCTCAGCTGCTGGGCCTTCACAGCCACCACCACCTGCTTATCACTATTGCCGTACCACCACCCCATCTGAGGCTAAGTTAAGATCCAAGCAAGATGTTCCCACCAACATCTTGACAATGAAAGGTCATTTGACTACTTTATGGGTAGAAAGTATGAATCAGATGGAACTCTTGCCGCCACTCGCCCAAATGGATAGATTTTCAGAGCTGTATATCAGGGTACGCTTTAATTATTCCCACATTTACTACCTCTTCCACTCTTATTAAATGCTTCCCTTATGTCCCAGGCCTGTGCTGAGTCCTTGATATTAAATCAATCCTTTCACGCCACCCATCACTAGAATAAAATGCTGCAGGATAGGGTAATAGAACTGGAGCTCCAGTTGAACGACCCCATGAAGGCTAGTTATGCCCTGAGAGCGGAGATAAAGGACCTGACCAGAAGGAATACCCATCTGGAAGTATCCCTGGCGCATGCCAACCGTAAGCTTAAAGGCCTCCAAGAAGAAAAGAGTCAGATTGATATCGTGCACCAGCAACACTTAGATCAACAAGCTCTGGTATACCAACGAGCCACGGACCAGTTGACACAAGAGCTACGTTCCAAAGAGGTCATAGTACAAGAGCAAAGCAAAAGATTAGAATCCCAGGCAGCGCAACTGGCGTCTCAAGCAGTAGAACTTCTGGCTGTTCGGACAGAACTATCTCAGGCTCGTGCTACCGCCGAAGGAGTATCCACAACCTTGACCGTCTACAAGGAAGGGGAGAATGACCGCTGCAAGCAGAGCCGCGACTTGTACTTACGCTCTTCAAAGTTTTGCGCTCAAGCGGGGCAACATTTTTTCGCATCTGTTATCTATGGTGCAGTTAGGGCTCTGAGGCAACTTTACGAACAAGGTTACTTGAAATCTGCTCCTCCCATCGAGTTTCTTGATCATGACCGAATCCTTAAAGAGATTCTGGATGATATTTTTGCTCCTTTTAAATGACTGGTACTGACTGCCTATGCACTCAGTGATGTAGATCCGAATATTTTTATTTCTTGCATATCCATTTGCACTTTAAGTTTTAACTTGATGAGACGTCTTAATTTGCTGGAAGAAATGCTAGGACATACAATTCCCGATCGAACGTATCTTCTTACTAATGCTCACCACCTGGTTTGGCAGACACTTTACAGCCTGGCTTCTTCCACTTTATAAAATTACCTAAACTTGGTAAGGTCGTAGGTAGTTAGCACTCCAAGGCCAGTCTAACTTCGTGCCCTGATTATCTTGTAAATAATAAGCCTCTGACAACAATTTCTTGATGACTTTGTAAGGCCCATCCCACTGTGGTGCTATCTTGACCACATCTTTCATGGGTTTCACTTGCTTCCAGACCAGGTCTCCTTCCCCGAAGAACCGTGGGATTACTCTTCTGTTATAATTCTGCCTCATTCTTTGTCTGTAGGCCTCCAGTCTTGCTGCTGTCCTCTCATGAATTTCACTGATGAGATCCAGCTCAGCCAATCGCCGCTCTGCATTTCCTTCATCGTATAACATCTTCCTAACCGACGACACTCCAATCTCTATAGGTACCACCGCTTCGTTGCCATAAATTAGATGGAATGGTGTCAGACCTGTGCTTTCTCGGGGTGTTGTGCGATAAGCCCATAGAATGGTCGGTAGCTCTTCTACCCAGTTGCCTCCCACGTGATTCGGCTTAACCTTCAGACCTCGCACTATTTCTCGATTGACCACCTCGGTCTGACCGTTGCTTTGGGGGTATGCTACTGAAGTGAAGGCTTGCATTATACCGAACCCCTTACACCAGGCCTGGATTTTTTGCCCTTGAAATTGCCTCCCATTATCTGATACCAATTTGTGCGGTATGTCGAACCTGCAAAGAATATTCTTCCATAGAAACTGGATGATAGCACCTTCTGTGATCCTGACCAGGGCCTCTGCTTCCACCCACTTGGAGAAATAATCCACCGCTACCAATAAGAAACGCTTCTGGCCTGGAGCTATTGGAAATGGTCCTACAATATCCATGCTCCACTGATCAAAGGGACACGAGACTATAGATGTTCTTAGCAGCGCAGTTGGTCGGTGCATCAGATTCTGATGTTTTTGGCAGGACAGGCAGGTGTTCACCAATTTTTGAGCATCCCTCTGTAAAGTAGGCCAGAAATATCCGGCCAGGAGCACCCTACGAGCTAATGTCCGACCTCCCACATGACTGCCACAACATCCCAGATGTATTTCTCGTAAGACCTAATCTGCCTCCTCCATACCCAGGCATTTGAGTAATGGTCTAGAAAAGGACCTCTTGTATAGTTGATCCCCTATCATGACATAGGCATGAGCTTGTTTCCTGACCAGCCGTGATTCCTCTGGGTCAGCCGATAAGGTACCCTGCAGAAGATAACTGATCAGGGGTGCCCGCCAATCAATGGTTGCTTCCCTATTATTCTGCAAATCTATCTGAGCTATAAGGAAGGTTTGTGCCATTGATCTGTCCAATACCCAAGTAGTTAAGGAACTGCCCATCTTTGCTAGCTCATCCTCTTTCTCGTTCTCTGCCCTGGGGATCTTAGTCACTGTAACTTCCACAAATTCGTCCTTCATCTTCTCATATGCTTCTCGATATATTTGTAACTTATTACAAGTTACCTCAAAGTTGCCAACCACTTGTTGGGTTACTAATTGAGAATCCGAGTAAATGATGACTCGGGCAGCCCCTATGTGCCAAGCTGCCTGCAACCCTGCCAACAAAGCCTCATACTCTGCCTCATTGTTAGTGGCTCTGAAATTAAGCTGAACAGCCAACTGCAATATGTCCCCTTGAGGAGATATCAAGAGAATCCCGACCCCACTTCCTTTGTGAGTTGCTGAACCATCCACGTAGATTTTCCAAGTTTTCTCAGAGTTAGTCTGATGAATCTCAGTCAAAAAATCTGCCAAGGCCTGCACTTTGATGACTGTGCGTGGCTAGTATTGTATGTCGTATTCTCCTAGCTCAGTTGCCCACTTGATAAGCCGGTCCGCTACTTCTACATTAGTCAGAGCTCTTCCCATGGTGCTATTAGTTAGGACCGTGATAGGGTGTGCCAGGAAGTAGGGTCTTAATACAAGCACAGCCTCCACGGCCTCAGGGGTGGCAGACAAGTATACCCACAGTGGTTCTCCAATGACCGACTTGAATAAGGACGACAGAGCCTCCAAATACTTCTTTAGTTCTTCAAAAGCTCGGGTACATTCCTCGTCCCACTAAAACTTGGAGGTCTTCCTGAGTACTTTGAAGAAAGGAGCAGCCCTGTCTGCAGATCTGGAAATGAACCTTGACAGGGCTATTATTCTGCCTACCAACTTTTGTGTTTCCTTTAGATTCTGAGGAATTTGCATATCTCGTAGTGCCCGAACCTTTTCTAGATTAGCTTCTATTCCTCGCTCGGTCACTAGATAACCCAAGAACTTTCCTCCTTTAGCTCTAAATAGACATTTCAATAGATTTAGCTTCAGTCATTATTGTCGGAGAGTCGTGCACATTTCCTCGACATCCATGATCAGATTCACTGCTAAAGGGGACTTAATGAGTATATCATCCACATAAACCTCCACATTACGTCCGATCTTCTCCCGGAAGATCCTATCCATCATCCTTTGATATATGGCTCTTGCATTTCTGAGACCAAAGGGCATGACAGTATAATAGAAGGTACCGGTCGCCGTAATGAAGCTAACCTTTTCTTGGTCCCCCACTGCTAAGGGGATCTGATGATACCCCTGATAAGCATCCAACATGCAGATCCTCTCACAACCGACAGTGGAGTCTACCATCTGGTCAATCCGGGGCAGAGGATAGCAGTCCTTGGGACTAGCTCTATTTAGATCTCTGAAGTCTATGCATACCCTCCACTTATTGTTGGACTTCTTTACTAAGACCACATTAGAGAGCCAAGATGGGAACTGCACCTCTCAGATGTGGCCTGCTTTCCTGAGCTGGTCCACCTCAACTCTGATTATTTTATTCTGGTCGGATGAGAAGTTCCTTTTCTTCTATTTTACTGGTCGGGAGTCCGGTAGTAGATGCAACTTGTGCTATGCTATTTCGGGTTTAACTCTAGGTAGCTCCTCTGTAGACCAGGTGAAGACATCCCGATTGCTGATCAGTCATTGGATTAATTCTTCCTTGAGAGGAGGAGGCAGGTCACTTGCTATGCGAGTAAGACTTTCGAGGCGTTCAACATATAGTTGTACCTCCTCCCAGGGGATGAGTTCCTCAGCCATGGGCAGAGGTTCTTCTTGGACGACATGAACTCCCCCGTCTTGTATCCTTTGATTCTTCTGAGCTTCTACCCGGACCATATCAATGTAGCATCTCTGGGAGACCTTCTGTTCTCCCTTAACTTTCCTGACCTGCTCGCCAACAGGGAATTTGATCTTTTGATGGAAAGTAGAGACCGCAACCCTAAACTCATGCAGGGTTGGTCTTCCTAAGATGATATTATAAGAGGAGGGGGAATCCACCACTATAAAAGTGCTCCTCCTAGTGCGCACCAATGGCTCGGTGCTCAGAGATATGGCCAGCTTGATCTGACCCATTGGCTTTACTTCGTTGCCCGTAAAGTCGTATAGAGAGGTGGCCACGGGCTGGAGTTCAGTGGCATCAATCTGCATCTCTTCGAACGCAGCTCTGAACAAAATATTAACCGAACTCCCGGTGTCAATGAAAACCCGGGCCACTCGGCTGTTGGCAATAATGACCTTGATGATAAGAGCATCGTCGTGAGGCAGCTTCAGACCTTCCAGGTCTTGCGGCCCAAAGATGATGACAGGGCCAACAACCTGCTCCTGACTGCATTTGACAGTGTGGACCTCCAAGCGACTCACATGGCATTTGCGCGCTCTCCCAGAATCTCTGTCAGTTGGACCTCCAGAGATCATGCCTATCTCTCAGACGGTTGCGTTATTATGATTTTCTGCTTCTTGAGCTTCTCCTGGTTTCCCAACCTGACTGGGCTGCTGAGCATTGGATCCCGCTGGGTCGGGGTGGGGTCGGCTTCCTGACCCGACTGCGGCGTGTTGCTCCTCCATTATTTTGAGTACTTGAGGAGCTAACTCAGGAGGCAGTAACCCTAGCTTAGCAGCTAGCCTAGAATCCCGAGCGAACTGAAAGCAATGGTTGGTATCGTGAGTACGGGACCGATGATAGGTGCAGTACCAGGAGTTCCGTGGTCCAGGTCGGGGGCATGAACTGCCGCGACTCGTGGTGCCGGTCTAATTTCTTGACCGGGCTGAAAGAGAGGCCTGACTTCCCACGCCCGGGGAAGGGGTTGGGCTGGTTGTTGAGGTGTTCGCCTCTCCAATTTGTTAGCAGCGGCAGGCGTCCGGTCTGCCTTCCTTCGAGCAGCTTGGGTCTCCTCCACGTTAATATAACTGGCCGCTCTTTCCAGCATGCTATCAAAATTCTTAACTGGATCTCGAATAAGATCCTGGAAGAACTCCCCCTCTGCCAGTCCGTGAGAGATGGCGCTCATCAGTATCTCAGAAGTGACCGAGGGAATGTCCAGTCTCGAGCCATCATTTGAGACGTCCCTCATGTCTAACCAGGCCCCTCTTGTAACTGGGCCTCTTGAGCTACCGATAAACATGCTCTTTGACTTCCACGTAGGTCAAACTTTTGACCCCCACATAGGCTTGACTTCTGACCGTCACGTAATCTTGACTTCTGATTGCCACATAATCGTGACTTCTGACCGTCACGTAATCTTGACTTCTGACCGCCACGTAATCTTGACTTCTGACCGCCATGTCTTATTGACCTCACAATCTTGCACCGTATCAATGGACATTAATAAGTTGGACACGTACGTATTTAAATTTGTTCATTTAATTTAATTAGTTGTTCGAACTTATACAATATTAAATGAATATAAATAAATTCTTCTCAAATTGAAAACCAAACTTGCTCACTAAAATTTGGTTCATTTATAGCCTTACAAGTAGGGGTATGGAGTAGTATCCCCCTTTCTGTTTCAATGAAAGAGATATTGAAGTATTCCATTAGCAAAATGTGCGTCGACCTTAGGAAAGGGGACAATTGGGGTGTGTCTGAACCCCACAGCTGACTCTTGGTTCAATGGATCTACCAATGGCTCTGTGAAAGGCCCTTGATCTCTAACATTCTCTTTATGTTTTAGTTGTTAATGTATTTACACTTAATTGTTATTTTCTACCATGTGAGAGAGTTCAATATTCTCTAACATTTTTCATGTTCTGCAATGGTTGATCCTGTCCAAAACTAGTGAAGATGGTGAGCTGGGGATGTGGCTGTGCACTTGACGCGGCAAAGAGTCCAAGTAGTTCTGCAAGACAAAAATGTCAGTGCCAGACCGGGAAGGGATTTCCGGCGTTGACCCTTCGACGCTCAAATCAGTATCCGATGATCTCAAGAAACGGAGAACTATAGCAAGTAGATGTAGAAAATGAAGTTGAACATACTTTTCCTTGTAGCTAGGAACCCCCTTTTATAATGTTAGCATGATGCTCGTGCATGCATCCTTGTGCACACATCTCAAGGTATAAACACATCTTCCTAGGTATCCTAGGAAGAAATAGGTCAAAAAGTGTCCTTGACATCATTCCTTAAGCAGCCATGTAATTCTCTGATATGATTGGAAGCTTTTAAAGTACGATTGTCTGCTAGACATTCCTGCTGTCAATGACACAAACTCCCAAAAGGATATGACAAGATATTTGATGGGATCATGCGCAGCCGATTGAGGTCTGCTTGGTTGGACTACCTCTGCTCGGTAGTGTCCTCAGGGCCTGCTGACTTGTCTCTTTTCTTGCTTCCTGATTGCCCATGGCTATCCGCTCTGACTGGTCACAGAGCTCGGTTGGCAAGACCATCTGCTGTTTATTTCTCCTTGTTATCGGAGGGTCATTTTACCCGGCCAGGGGAGAGCTCGGCTATTATCATCCGTTCGGTTGTAATTGGCCCACTCGGCCATACCTGGTCCGCTCGGCCATGCACAGTCTGTTCGACCGATTGGATACCTAATTTGACTCTGTTTTTCACGTCAATCGGTCCTTCTTACTTTGACCTATCCTTGCTGGGACCCCCTCATTATTACCGGATCAATGCTAAGAGATGGAACGAGCTTCCTAGGTAATAAGGGTTTAAATCCTATCCAGGGCATATTAGACCAAGAGAGTTTGAAAAATTTATGACGTTCCATATGCACTTCCCGATTTAGCCGGTAGGAAACTTCCATATACTAGTCATCTAAAAATTAATCAGATCGTAAGACTGGATACCTGTGATAATAATAATAATAATAATAATAATAATAATAATAATAATAATCTCTACCTTTCCTTCTTAGGAAAATGTTCAAAGAGGGAAGTACTCGGCCTCTATGTCAGATTTCTCAGATTGTATCACTATAGTCTAGTCAAGTTCGAAAGTCTTAAGACCATTCGATTGAACAATGATTTTCCGTTTAGCATCTCGGGATGTTATTGAAGTGAACTTGTTGAAGTTTTTGGAGGAATTGTTCTCAGGAAATTAAGGCCCTATTTTGTCCATCACTCTTAATCATCTGGTGACATATAGTTGTTGATTAGTTTAGCTAATTCTTCATCTTCCTTTGGAGAATAATATCAATCACACCGTAGAGACACCACAGCAGATGGATACAGTTGGGAATATATAAAGCTGTGATGCTTCTTACCGATGGAGGATTCTTATAAGCCAAAGTCAAAACTTTTTTTTATACGTCATATTTTGATTTTTTTTATTAAAAAATATTTCACGGTGTATATTAAATTAAAATTCGTTCAGAAATTTATAATTAATTAAAATGTAACTTATAATGGTCAGATTTTAGGTTAAAAAATATTATTTAAATATTTTTTTAGAAACTTTGAATATATATATATATACACACACATCATACAGTGTTTATTTGGGGCGTCTAAAATTAATATAGGTGTTTATTGGTGATACGGTCTAGGCGCTTAGAATCATTCCAGACGCTTGGACTCATGTACTATATATATATATATATATATATATATATATAATTTTATTTTTGGATATATTATTATTTTAAGGGTTTAAAATTTTAAGATTTAGAAGTTGAGTTATAACATGTTTGAGTCAATAAAATTTTCTCTTTAGGGTTCATGCTTCCCTCTTGACTTATAGTATTTCAGATTAAAAATTTTAAATACTCATAAAATATATTATATGTATTAGGATTTAAGATTTTAAAATTTAGGGGTTGAGCTGTAATGGATTTAAGTTAATAATTTTTGTATTTTAGAATTCATGTTTTTCTTTTGAATTATAATATCCAATATTAAATAATTTTAGATATTCATGTGTATAATATATATATTTAAGATGTTTGAAATTTTTTTTTATTTTTAAAGATTAAAAACAAATAAAAAAAATCGATGTGTCTGAAATTATTTCACGTGGCCGATCGTGACTGTTCCGTACGTAACAGTTCGTAGATATATATACAGAGAAAAGATATTCTACGACACGTATCCATACTCCTCTTAGGGCATCCACAACGCCGCGTTAAAGCGGCGTTATAACGCCACTGTTGCTTTAACGCGGCGTTGTGGAACGCCGCGTTCGTTCAAACCGCTTGAACGCGTTCAGTATTCTGAACGCGTTCAAGCAGCATTGGGGTGGGCCAGGGCTGGCCCACCCCATGCTATATTTTATTTTTTTTTAATACAAATATAAACTCTAAAATTTAAAAAAAAAAAATAGAAGACAACGACTCATTTAAAAAACAAAAGCAACGGCTAATTCAAAAAAAAAAACGACTATTTAATTTAAATTTTTTAATAAAATGATTACTTTTTAACGGCTAGTTAACGATTAGTTTGAAATTTTGACTATAAATATCCATCCATATGTGCACATATTTTCATTCCCACTCACTACTCTTTCAATTTCACTCTCTAAATTCTCTCCCCGTCTATTTTTTTAAGTTCCTACCATTTTATTTTCTATCCGAAATGGATGAAAATAATAGGGCATTTTTTTCCAATTTCTTGAATTCTACAAACAACTCGCAAGAATATTCATCTTCCCAGAATCCACAAATTCCACCAAATTATCAATACCCATATCCATTTCCCAGTATGCCGTTTCCTCCACAAAATCTTCAAAATGTCCAAGGGTTTGGAAATTATGCCCCTCGAGGTCCATATCAACCGCTTCCAGCCGAATATTGGCAAAACATGAGTCATCCATATTTCACGCCGTCGGTTGTTCATGGATATGGTACCCCGCACACAACTGGTATGTCTTTCACTCCTTCAATGTCGAATGAACCTGCAACTCCAACTTTTGTCCCGGAAACTCAACTTTCCGACCGTGAATCCCCAATTGAGGTGGTCAATTTAGAAAAGACGGTTTCAAATGCTGAGGGTACAAGAAAGCGTTCAAGTTGGACAAAGGTTGAAGATGAGGTCTTAGCGAGAAGTTTTGTCACTATCCGATGATCCAATAATCGGCAATGATCAAAAGGCGGATGCTTTTGGGGGACGGGTTGCAAGTTACTACAATGAGAATCTTCCCAAGGTTCAACGATAGTGCAAATGTTATACGATCACATTGGCACAATACAATCCAAAAGAAGGTATATCGATTCAACGCAAATTACAATAGTATTTATAGTTCATATCGAAGTGGTCACAGTGATGAAGATATATTGAGGTTTGCGTACGAAAAATATCTATCTGAAAACAATGGTGTTGCATTCAATCTCGAACATGTGTGGAGAATTGTCAAAGACCGTCCAATGTTTACTCCACAGTCCGCTGATCACTTTGTGGCGACAAAGAAGACGAGGACCTCAGAGTCTGGAGCAAGCAACACCTCCTCCAACCAAGATGTGAGTATAGACCTGGATTATGAAGATACTCGTCCAATGGGGCAAAAGGCAGCAAAAAGAAAGGGGAAAGACAAAGTAAAATCGACCATGGAGGATCTGACAGTAAACTACAACAATATTATCACAAAGTTCACTGAGTACACAAGCGTGAAGAAGTCCGAAGTCGATTTGAAACAAAAACAACTTGAAGTAGAGGAGATTAAGGCAAAAGCTGCATTGTCCAAATCTGAAGCTAAGAATCGTCGCTTGAAGTTGAAGGAGTACGAAATATTGAACAAAGACACCTCGCAGATGACAAAGGAGCAGCTTATCATACATGAATGCCTATGCAAGGATATTAGGTCGAGATGGAATATCTAAATTGTTTACTTAACGTTCATTTTCTAGTATTATTATATTTTCGAGTGATTGTAATTTTTAATTATTGTATTTCTCATTTCGATTAATGTGATTTTTAATTATTATATTTTTGTAAAATAGTCGTTATAAACAAGTCGTTGGAAATTAGCTGTTACAACTAGCCGTTGGAAACTAGCTGTTACAACTAGTCGTTGGAAACTAGTTGTTACAACTAGCCGTTGGAAACTAGCCGTTACAAACTAGGCGTTACAAACTTACCGTTACAAATTAGTCGTTGCAACGCGACGTTGCATACTCATCATTGCAAACTAGCCGTTGCATGAGAAAAACAATATATATAGACCATCATCCCATTTCTCAAACACATATACTAAAACGTGTTTCCTCCAAAAATGTCTCATTCTACAAGCAGCTCTAGCTCAAGTTCCAGCTCGACAAGCGAAGACGAAGTCCATGTTGAAATCGATGAGCAAGCTTATGATCCGGGTGAAGAACTTATGTTATTGGTTCTTCAACAACACCAACAACTTATGGAAGCATATCAGAGGAGGGACATGCGCAGAAGAAGGTTCGTCCAAAGAAATCGTGAAGCCGGGCATGAGAGACTTGTCAATGATTATTTCTCTATAACCCCGGTATATCACGATGAAATATTTCGAAGACGATTTCGAATGCGAAGAGAGTTATTCCTCCGCATAGTAAATGCATTAGAGAATCATTCAGCATTTTTTCAACAAAGGGACGATGCTGTACGAAGAAAAGGGTTGTCACCACTACAAAAATGCACCGCTGCGATTCGTCAACTGGCTTACGGAGTCCCTGCCGATCATCTTGACGAGTACCTACGTATGGGTGAATCAACTGCCATCAGGTGCCTTTTCAAGTTCTGCGAATACGTTGTTGAAATATTTGGTGATAGGTACTTGAGAAGGCCAAATGCTGATGATGTTCAACGTCTTCTTCAAATGCATGATGAGAGACAGGCTTTCCTGGCATGTTAGGTAGCCTTGATTGTATGCACTGGAAATGGAAAAATTGTCCAGTTGCTTGGAAAGGTCAATTTACAAGGGGGCATGAGTCACCAACAATCGTACTTGAAGCGGTCGCGTCTCATGACTTGTGGATATGGCATGCATTTTTTGGGGTCGCCGGTTCACATAACGATATTAACGTGTTGTATGAATCTCCCATATTCAACAACGTCTTGCAAGGAAATATGCCGGCGATTAATTTCACGGTGAACGACACTACATATACGAAGGGCTATTATCTAACAGATGGAATATATCCCGAGTGAGCTACTTTTGTTAAGACTTTTCCTTGCCCGGAGGATCCCAAGAGGAAGTTGCTTAAGGAAAGACAGGAGTCTGCAAGAAAAGATGTTGAACGGGCATTTGGGGTGCTCCAATCTCGATGGGCGATTATCAGAGGTCCAGCTCGGTATTGGTATAGGAAAAAGTTAAAACAAATCATGTTAGCATGCATTATTTTGCATAATATGATTGTTGAGGATGAGGGAGGTCACGTGACAAATTGGTACAGCGAAGAAGGTGACGAACCCGCACAACCTATCCATGGCTCAAATCGAGGATTTCAGGATTATCTTCGAACAAATTCTGAGCTACGTGACACTCAAGTTCATCACCAACTTCGCGCCGACTTAGTTGAGCATATCTGGGGGCAATACAACAACAATCCATGAATTAATATTTAAAATAAATTTTATTTTCCCAACTTTATAATTTTAGCCGCTCAGTTGTAATTTCGTTTTCCCAATTTTATAATTTTAGGTGTTCAGTTGTAATTTCATTTTCCCAACTTTATAATTTTAGGTGTTCAGTTGTAATTTCGTTTTCCTAACTTTACAATTTCGTTTTCCTAACATTCTAATTTCGTTTTCTCACAAACATTTATTTTATTTAATAAATATATTTAAAAAATTAATATTATTTTTGAAAAATAATAAAATTTTATTTTTAAACGTAAAATTATTATTAAAAATAATAATAATGTAAATATTTTAAAACATATTTAATACATATTTATTTAATATGATATGATGTTAAAATGAGTGAGTGGACGGTGGGACCCATGAATAATGGGTATTAACGTTAAAAGGGATGTGGGTGAAAGAAGGATGTTGTTATAATGAGTATGTGGCAGTGGGCCCCATACTTTTTGATGATGTGGTGGGTGTTATAATGCTAGAGCATTGTAGATGCTCTTATATATGGAATAATTTTTTTTGGATTACAATATCTAATATTTAAGATAAATAATTTTAGATATTCATGTGTATAATATATATATATTTAAAATGTTTAAATTTTTTTTATTTTTAAAGATTAAAAATAAATAATAAAAAATCGATGTGTCTAAGATTTTTCCACGTGGCCCGATCGCGACTGTTCCGTACGCAACAATCCGTGTATATATATATATATATATCGTTAGTATATGAATGTCTATCCTTAGTTTTTTAAGGCTCAGTGGAAGTAGCTTTATTCATGCTCATAATTAATTATATATAAGTTATGCCCTTTTATTTTCATAAGAGAGATTGAGAATACGCCTCTT
Source organism: Zingiber officinale (assembly GCF_018446385.1). Classification (NCBI taxonomy): domain Eukaryota; kingdom Viridiplantae; phylum Streptophyta; class Magnoliopsida; order Zingiberales; family Zingiberaceae; genus Zingiber; species Zingiber officinale. The sequence goes on from NC_056003.1 coordinate 105,923,813, forward strand.
AAGTAGCTTTAAGAGATATGTTAATGGCGTTTCTGCTCATTTATCTTCTCGATGAACCGCAGCGACGTGTTGCGAGGTCAAGTATGAGAAAGAATATGCCAATGGGGCAACAAAATTCAGTATAGGATTCTCTTCTTAAATTGTTATACATCTAAACATCGAGTCTAAGTTTTAATAAATTAATAGATAATTTTTTTTTAATAAATATTTATAAAAAATATTGGATTAATAGATTGTTATATATATATATATATAGAAAACTTACGCTACGGTGCTTATGTTGCGGTTTTGTGCGGTGCTCGTCCACGTTATCCGCATGGGAATGACGTTACGCAGTGGGTGAGAAAAAAAAGCGTCGCGTTCCTCTCCTGTGAGGCCTAGCAGAAGCCGCGAGCTCTCCCTCTCTTCGCGACAGTTCCTCTCCTCTGAGCCCTAGCAGATGCGCCACACAACCCTTCGCGCATCGCCTCTCGCAACCCTCTCTTGCCGCGTTCCTTTCCTGTGAGCCCTAGCAGAAGCCACGAGCTCTCCCTCTTTTCAAGTTCTTCCTCTCCGTGAACCCTAGTAGAAGCGTCGACGCCTCCCTCTCCGAACCCGGGAACCGAATCACCTCTCTCGTCGAAGTTCAGACGCGACCTCTCTCGCCGAAGCTCAGATGCGGGCTCTCTCTGTGGCGACCCGCTACCTTTCCGGCCTCGATTTGGGATCCACAACAAAGCCTCCTTATGCCACGATCAGCCCCCGCACCAAACCTAGGGTTTCTCACGCTTGGAAAATCCTTCTCCGGTAAAAGCTTTTTTTCCTGAACATTTAGCCTTTTTCTTATGAGTTTTTTTTCCTACTCCAATATATATATATATATATATATATATATATATATATATATATATATATATATATATATATATATATATATATATATATATATATATATATATATATATATATATATCCTTGTTTATATGAGAATGTGCTCTGGAAATTGAAATAATAAGAAAATTCTAAGTTGAAAGTCCTATGGAAACAATGCAAAGTGTATAACTTGAGATTCAAATAATAGAAACCTAAACAGTGCTACATTTAAATTATTGTTGTATTCTTGACATTCAATTCCATGTTTAACTTAGCTGATGTTCTGTTAGGATAAGATATATGTTTGTCCAATATCCAAAAATAACAATTGATATTTACTAATGTATCTATATCATGTCTATGATTTGATGCTGTATCCATATTAGAATCACTTTTGTTTTATTCTGTTAATTGGAACATTATTTATTTATTTATTTATTGTCAAATTTAATACGAGAGCGCCTAGAAATGGAAGAAAATAGAGTTGATGATCAGGAATTCATTCCCCAAGTTGCAGATGATCGAAAGCCAAAAATTGAAATGGAATTCTCATCTCTAGAGGATGCATATCCGTTCTATAACCAATATGCACGAGAAGCCGGATTTAGTTCAAGGAATAGCATGAGCAGGAAAAATAAAATGACAAATGAAGTGACGTGAAAATAAATTGTATGCTTTAAAGAAGGACATACAGATCTAATGCGACACAATAAACATCCAAACCTTGATCAACAAATAAGGGAAAGAGCACGTGGCACAGTTAGAACAGGTTGTAAGGCAAATATTGCATTTGTCAAGAAATAGATGAGATCAGATTGGGTTATCTGTAACTTTATAGAAGCTCATAATCATCCGCTCTCGACTCCATCAAAGGTGCATTTGCTACGCTCACATCGTAGTATTTCGGCAGCCAAAAAAGCATTGACAAAACAGTTTTCAGAGGCCAATGTACCAACTTGTCAACAAATGCGTTTATTAGAGATAGAGTATGGAGGCACTGAACGGGTAGGTTGTACAGAAACTGATATTAGAAACTTTGAGAGAAATCTAAGGGATGAACAAAAGGGTATTGATGCTGAAACACTTATCGAGTTTTTTACATCTGAGCAAGAGAAGAATTCAGCTTTTTTCTTTGCATACGAGACTGATTCAGATAACAGATTTAGTAGGTGCTTTTGGATTGATCATATATCAAGAAGGGCAAATAGTGTATTTGGTGATGCTATTGTATTTGATACGACTTATAACACCAACAAATATGGTTTGATTTTGGCACTATTTGTAGGAGTTAATTATCATCATCAGACAATTCTTTTTGGTTGCGGGTTTCTTAGTGATGAGAAAACTGAGTCTTTTGTTTGGTTGCTTACAAAGTTCTTAGAAGCCATGCCTAAAGGTGCACCAAACATTATCATTACTGATCAGGATCCTGTAATGACAAAAGCTATTGTAAAGGTTTTGCCTCAAATAGTGCATCGATATTGTTTGTAGCACATATTGAACAAATTCTAAAAAAAAATAAACCCTTTGACTTTTTGAAACCATTATCACAACATAAAGAACATCATTGTAAATTCCACAACACTTGATGATTTTGAGAAGTCATGGGAAGAGACTATCAAGGAAGACAACTTAGAGAAAAATGATTGGTTGTCCTTGATGTATGAATTGCGACACAGATGTGTGCCAACATATTTTAGTCATGTATTTTCTGCAGGAATGTCAAGTAGCCAAAGATCTGAAGGGTCACATGTATTTTTCAAGAAATATGTCTCAAATAAGAACTCATTAATGGATTTTATCACACGTTTTAATAGAGCACTGAGACACCAAAGATACAATGAGTTAGTTGCGAACCATATTGATATGAATGAGAATCCCAAAGTTAATACAACCTGGCCAATGGAAAGTCAAATGGCTAAGCTGTACACAAAAAAGAAATGACTGGAGTTTCAAAGTGAAATGATCGAGAGTTATAGTTATTATGTGCAACAGACATTTACAGGAGTTGCCTTAGCGGTTTACCATGTGATGAAATTTCAAAGTTCCTCTTCCTCAAAATCAAGAGTGCTCACGCATGACAAACAAAGGGATTACATATCGTGTAGCTGCACAAAATTTGAGTTTGAGGGCATTCCATGTAGACATATGTTAGCTTTTTTTCGTATCAACCAAGTGTTTCATTTGCCTGATATGTATATGTTGGACCGTTGCGGCCGACTAGAAGGGGGGTTGAATAGCCTGAAAATAAAAAGAAACCCTTCTCGAACTCTTAAATTAATACTTGTATAAATAATTAACTAAACAAACAAAAAGACGAGGCTCATAAGATTTGACTTGGTTACAACTGGGGAGATTGTTAATCCAAGGAAAGTGATCGTACTAAGTACTCATTCAGGCGGAGAAGCCTCTTACAACGATGAAGCGCAGAAAACAGAAGCTTAACTACAGAGAAAGCGTACAAGTGCAGAAAGAATGAATTGCTTGAGTTGTTGAAAAGCTTTTGGACCAAGGCTGTATTTATAGCCTTGGTCGGGGCGCCCCGAAGGGATTTCGGGCGCCCTGGGGGGATAAAACTTTATCCCCCAACGTTCATATCGCAATTGACGTGTTCTGGTAAAAAAGTCATTTTCGGGCGCCCCGGATTGTTCCGGATGCCCCGGACAGCTCCGGGTACCCTGGCTGGAAAAGTCAACCCCGTTGACTTTTTCTAGCCCGGGTCTTCTGCTCTGGCTCTGTTCGCCTCAGACCGAGTCTTCCGTTCGCTTGGGTGATTTCTGCCATCCGGAATAGGGCTCACTCGAACCCAACTTCCGGTCTTCTCGAGCAGGCTTCCGCTCCGGCTTCTCATCCCTCGGAATTACCGCGTGCTTCCTTCTCGTCTGCTAGCGTACTCATTCGTAGTCTTCGTCCCTCGGTTGCACCCCGTGCCAACCTTCTCGCTAGCTACGTTTCTTACTCCTCGAGCAGTCTTCTGCTCCGGCTTCTCATCCCTCGGAACCACCACACGCTTCCTTCTCGTCCGCCGACGTACTCTTCCGCAGCGCCTCGCCCCTCGGATGCACCGCATGCCGTCCTTCTCGCTAGCTGCGTCTTCCGCTCGACTACCTGTGCTCCTAAGCTCCTGCACACTTAGACACAAGGTTAAAAATACACAGTACCTAACTTAACTTGTTGATCACACCAAAACAACCTTGGGGTTCCAACAGTATATACTCAAACAATGGACGAGAGATGCAAATGTTGGAGCAATATATGTTTTAGGAGAGCAAAATGTCATTGATGATCCAGATTCAGAAAGATATTTGATGTCGAGGCACTCGAGGTTATCCTATAAAGCTTCAGTGTTAGAATGGATCTAGGCGTCTCAATTAAAATACATAATTATTATTATTATTATTTTTTTTACTATGGAGTTAAACCAATTAGATTTTATTTTTAGAATTTAAGGGTTGAATTATAATGTTCAAGTTAAAAAATTTTTAGATCTTCACAGAATATATAAGTATTTAGGCCGTTTAGGATTTAAGAATTTTGTTTAAAAAAATAATAAAAAACACAATCGAGGCGCTTGGATCAATTTCAGACACCTCAACCAAGCAGTCATGGACTATTTCACAATGAATATATATATATATAAAGTCAAAGTTAAGAATTCAAACAAATTTAATCTTTGTGAAAGGGGGAGCATAATTTTTTTTTTTTTCCAAATTATAGTGTTTATGCTCCTTTATTTATTGTTATGTTTTACTTAACTTTGAACCGTGTTACCGTGTTGCCATAATCAAAAAATGGAAGATTGTTGGTGCGGGAAGCATCCAACAGCTGAACCTATGTTTTGATTATGTCAAATGGTTCAAAGTTAGTTATTTTGTTATCTAACAAGTTGAATGAGCTTGCAGGAAAGTCCTAAGTGTACTTAGGCAAAAGTCCTAGTTGCGGTTAGGTAAATGGAAAAATCCTAGGGGGCGGTAACCCTAGGTCCTAGGGGGCGGTAACCCTAGGTCCTAAGGGGTGGTAACCCTAGGTGGAAGTCTTGGCGGGTCAAGAGCTTTTGACAAAAGTCCTAGAGTCAAGGACTCTAGGTAAAAAGTCCTAATGTCGGAACCAGGTGAAAGACTGGGCGGGTCGTGGAATGGACGTCCAGTGGAAAGTCCTGGAGCCTCGGGCGCTGAGTAAAAGTCCAGTTGGTCTAGAGGATCAACTGACAACAGGTAAACTCTCCTAAGTGGAGTACGTGAGGACGCGTTCCCCGATGAGGGAACAGTAGGCGTCGGTTCAACCTAGAGTTTCCGGATGAGAATCCGAAGTCAGAACCAGACAGTCTGATGACTGTCAAATACTTTGATTTTACATATCTCTATTATTCTAACTTTGTTTTGCAGGGTATGTTGGACTAACATATTTTACAGGAAGTGAACCTAGAGAAGCAACCTCGCTGCAAGGCGCGAGGGCGCCCTCATGGAGCTTGAGGGCACCCTAGACACTGGCACGAGGGCGCCCTCATGGAGCTTGAAGGCATCCTGGATCTTGGTGCGAGGGCGCCCTCATGGAGGTTGAGGGCGCCCTCAGGCGAATAAGAGGCGACTTCTTCAGATCTCATCCACGCTGTGAAATCGGCGGGGTTGAGGGCGCCCTCCAGGGTGTTGGAGGCGCCCTCAACGATCTTTATATGCCAGTCTCGAGCAGGAGCTGGATACAACAAATTCTAAGTGATCTTTCAGCTGCGCACTACCAACGAGACGTTCCGACGAAGCCAGAGCTTGATCACGACAAGACTTCTACCTAGGGTTACCACCCTCTAGGACCTAGGGTTACCGCCCCCTAGGATTTTTTCCTTTACCTAACCGTAACGGGACTTTTGCCTAAGTACATTTAGGACTTTCCTGTAAGCTCATTCAACTTGTTAGATAACAAAACAACTTAACTTTAAACCCTTTGACATAATTAAAACATAGGTTCAACTTTCGGATGCTTCCCGCACCAACAATCTCACCTTTTTTGATTATGACAATACGATTCAAAGTTAAGTAAAACATAACAATAAATAAAGGAGCATAAATATAAACACTATAACACACAAATATATAGGACAATCAGTTTGGTCCCATGAAAATTTTAATTTCCAAATACGTCATAGTTGAGAATTAAATTGTAAAATACCGGAAATAGGCGGATATGAATAAGGGAATTTTCCGGAATTTTTGGATATTTTTTCGGGAATTTTTCGGAGCTTGTACGGACGAGTTCACGGGGATAAAAACGGGGCCCCGAGAAAGCCTGTTTGGGCTACCCATTTAAGAGAGGAAAAGATTTATTTATTTATCTCTTTTTCCTTTTCTTATTTATTATCTTATTTCTTTTATTTTCTCTCATTCTCGCCGTTCTCTCTTATCTCCCCGACGCCGCCGAGCCTTCTCCTCCTCCTCGCCCTAACCGCCGGCCGACGGTTTCTTCTTCCCGAACGCCGGCGACCGGTTCATTGCCGGAGCCCTAGCACCGCCACCCGACCGCCTGCCCGAGCCAAACTCCTCTCCTCTACTTGCCCTAGCCACCCGACGCCACCACAGCGCGTCCGTGCCCCAGTGCCGGCGCCACCGTGGACCACTCGGTGCCCTAGCCACCCGGCGCCGCCCGACCACCTTCTTCTCTTCTCCTCTCCTCTGCCGCCACCACAGAGCCGACGCCGACCTTGTGAGCCGACGCCGACTGTCGGCCCTCTTTCTGATTTCTGTGACAGTGAGCCCTAGCGCCGATTTTTCTTCTCCTCTTCCGAGTTTAGGTTGCCTCCAAGTTGTGCTGTTCGGGGGAGTTAGTAATTAGGGTTTGCTGTTGGTTGTCTTGGCTTCGGCAGCCATTTTCCAGCGGCTACCTTTCTCTGGTAGCAACATCCCTGCTGTGGGTGAGGTAAGATCAGTGAATTATTTTCTTGAGTTAGGTTGTTGTTGGAATACTATGTTTGAACCCTAAATCTGATCCGTGGTCTCCACTCTTGCCATTACCTTTGATCCGGACAGTGTAGGGGAATCTTGAAGAGAAGTGTTTACTGTAAGTTTTCTTGGTTTGGCAGCTACTTTCATCCAGCAGCAAGGAACCGCTGTGGAGGTTAAGGTGAGGCATAGGAATTTGATATATGCTATTGATCATGTATGAGTTGATTTAGGTAGGAATTGGTACATATATAATTTCTTATGCATTTGAGTTAGGTGATTGATTATGCAGAGGTGTAATCATGTGAAAATGGATTAGGTGTGGAATTGGTCTGATGGTATGATTAGGGTTAAGGTAAATTAACCCTAGTTAATTGTTGGATTTATGTTAGCTTCTCGTGGATTTGATTTAGCTATTTTATCTATATGAAATTAGCTAAAACTGGAAACTATAAATATTTCAGGACCTTGACGCGAGACGAGTATCTCGGAGTCGGACTGGACCTTTCTATTTTATCGGAGGCGGGTACTTTTGACTTATGTCATTTGATATGCTTAGTAATTAAATTAACATGTTGCATTAATTGTGTTTTTTATCTGTTTCGGTTAATCACTACCCAAATCTTACATGCTTGATTGATTGATTGGTTTTGCATCTCAGGTATATTTTACCTGTTTATACATGCTTATAGGGTAGTGATATGCCATGCTTGACCATGTTCAGGACCTAGGTTTTATACCTTCTGTATACCTTTGGATTGTTTTGGATTCGTTGACCTTTGATGCATTTTTATATATATGTGGATTAGGTCAGGATATTCTTGTGGTTAGTGCCATGCACCATTTGCATGATTGCATGCTGTGCGATAGTCCGCTCCATTATTGTTGAGCACATCGCCATTTATATATCTGCACACACCACCACTCATGGGTTAGTGGTCGATTCAGCCGTGTGTGTTGCAGCAGGGACTCTAGTACCGCTGGTCCGCCATGGGTAGTGTGACACAACGTGTTATCCGGCAGGATTCCTCCCCGCCTTTGAGTAGAGCATTGCGCGCCCCCATCTATGATTTGGGGTAGGAGGATAGGTGTATTCCGACAGATCCCGTCCACTAGGTCACTCATCGTGAGTAGTGACGACAGAGTGCACGGTTGTCACCTACCCACTCGGCCTCACTATGTGTGTGAGATGATCGACCGACGTCGGGTGACCAGGACGATCATTGGCATCATACGCATGATGCATTTATTGCTGTGTTTGCTGCATTTATATGCTGCATATTGTTTGATACCTATGTTTGACATGCATACTGATTTCCTTATCCCTGACCGCTTGACCTTATACTCAGACTGTTAGTCAAGATTCTCTGCTTATTTCGGATGCATTCTTATCTTTCTTATCAGAAGACCGCATGATTAGTGCTAGGTGTTGTTTCTTTACTTTGCATATCAACTGCACTGAGTGTTGGACTCACCCGCCCCATTGTTGATATTTTCGGTTGATGCTTGTCAGAGGGAGTTCCGCTAGTCCTCATCGACGTAGTGTCGGTCCTGCAGACCTTCAGGATATGTTTGGTTTTCTTTGGTTTCTTTCTGTTCTAGACTGTTTGAACTCGTTATGTTCTGGATTTATTTGCTTATGGACATGATATAGATTTTATTATATTGATGGATTTGGATTTGGTTTTTATTCTACTACATGCCTGCCTGGATGGCAGAAGAGGTGAGTTCGTCGGTTTTGAGCTTTACGAGTGTAGTTGAGTAGGGTGGTTTTTGAGTCAGAGTATTATTACTGCGTGGTTGTGTCAGCCAGAGGCTGAATATATATATAAACTGCGTGGTGATTGATTTTTATTATTGTTATGATTCCAGCCGCATGTGGCTGAGTATTTAGTGCTTGTAGAAAATTTTTGATTGTCCGCCGTACAGGGGAGATGTTGCCGAAATTTTCTCGGACAGGGTCTCCTCTGGGGGCGTGACAATTTATTGGTATCAGAGCACAGTTTTACGATCTTTTGTTTCGTATTTTGGATTTTCGGGATTTATCTGATACCAATTTATTTGGTATCAGAGCGGGTTATGATACCTGCTTTCGGTGTTCTGGAGATTTATCGGATACCGGTTGTTGGTATTCTGGATATTTGGGTTAGCCAGGTTTGCGAGTCAAACTGGGCATTATCGGATTTTCGATATGGTTATGTTTCGGATTTCCGTTTCGGATTTATATGGATTTCCGGTGTTGTTCTCGATCGGAAATTTTGAGGTCAAGTTGGGGACTGACAGCGATGGAACATCTCCAGACGGCATATAGGTATGATGTTTAATTTTATAGTTTATGACAGGTATTAGCCTTCTTTATTTAGTACCTGTCTGGTTGCTGTAGCACATATTACTTGTGATGAGTTAGCCATTGAGCATGGTTGACCTAAATAGAGATAAAGGATTATAGTCTCTGGTGATTTTTCAGATCATACAATCAGTAGTTTTAGCTTCTGTTACTACTAGTAAGAGATGGAGGCACATACCAGCCTCTGCTATTGTTAGTTGGGTAGTGGATGACATTCACCTATTCCTGTTGACTTAGCTAACAGAGTTTTTATACTCATATCTTTTGGATATTAGAGCACCCGATACGATGGAAAATTGTTCATTGGGGAGTTACCATGCTTGATCATTGTTGAGAATGGTTTGAGGTTGAGGGATATTATGAGATCAGATATTGTGATATGTTGATTTCTAATGATTTATGAGAGTAAATGTTATGTGGTTGTCTGATGATCTATTACTAGATATTAGTTTTGATGATCTATTAGTGGATAACTATTTTGATGATCTATATTTGGGTTGTCGGTGATGGTGACATAGTGAGTGTCATGTATGATGTTCACAGGTTGATGTTTTTAGTTGGTGATCAGATTATAAATCGGGTGCTAGAGAGTTTACTGTTGAGTGTGCCCATGAGATTTTAATATATCTGGTTAGTTGTGGTTAATTAACAGGATGATAAAATTGATATTTGCTTCCTCTGATATTGGACTATGTGGATAAATAATGATTTGATGTTTTGAATACTAATTTGCTCTCATGTGGAGTAGAGACTGATTCATCTGATATTATATGGGTTGATATTTTTGAGGATAAAAATGAGAGTGTCTTGATGATCTTGAATTCTGACTTTATCTTTTGGGTCGTACACATTTATGCATATGGTATTATGTGGTTGGATATACCTTAGTTGCTTGTGGAGGATTAAGGTATTTTTGATTAGTTAGTAGATGAATGATTTAGTTTTTGTTGGTTGATCAGTAAAGGATTGCCATACTCTATTTTTAGAGGTTCGAACCTTTAGGTTATTTGTGCTTAGTTATGTATCTAGAGCACATTTGAGTACATGTTTTGTACTGACGTAAAAATGACTGATTTAGCCATATATCATTATCGGCTTGGATAGGTTATAAAGGATCAATGTATCCTATTCCATGAAGATTTTGACCGTGGATTGTATATACCTGGTGGGATAACTTAGAGGGTGCTTTGGGATATGTGACCCCGCTGATGTAAGGAAGTGTAGAGCTAATTGCTTAACACTTATGAGATACAATAGTTACTAGTGTATACTGGGAGAGTACATTTGGATTTATGTTGATAAAATTTTTCCCATTAGATATAGTCTTGGTAGTGTATGACATTGACTGGCAATGTTATACCACGGTGTGTATATTTTTCTTGTCCGATACCAGTTTCTTTGAACCTAGAGCAGGGTTGTTACTGGATGATTAGGCTGCTTTATTTTGGGTTGCCTTTGATTGATGTATTCATGCTTGATACATATGCATGAATTTTGTTTAGATATACCGGTAACCCATGAGTGTTGGTAGCATAAGGTTGGTCTCTTTGAGTGAGCATGTGTGCTAGGTGTATACATTGGTAGCAGTATGCTGATTTTACTTATACTGAATGCAGAATGTGGAGTGACTGCATTATGTCGTTTGTTGGATTAACCCATCAACTAATTTTCCTATCAGTGGATGACCCACTAGGATGCTGATAGAGTTGATGATGGATTTGATTAGTTACTAGGTAGTTATAGCCTAGGCTAACCACAGTGATTTGTGGTAGAGAGATATTGTACAATCTCTAGCTGGATAGTTAGGTGCCTTGGGGTACTTATGTATTATTTTGTGGTGAAGCGTTGCTCCCACATATTACGGATTACTGGTAGCGGAGCATTGCTCATATATTTATTGTAGATACATATTTCAGATTATTTGTGGTGGAGTGTTGCTCCCACATATTGAGGATTTCTTGTGGTAGAGCGTTGCTCCCACATATGTGGTGTTTCCTGTGATGGAGCGTTGCTCTCACCCTGGAGGATTTATTCTTTGATGATTTATGTTATTGATGATCAGATTTTTTCGATTTATTTTCGGAGATCTTATGGATAGGAATGTCTGTGATACGGACATTATGTGTCTTGGTTTTTGCCATATAGGCTTACAATGCCTTAGATGTTTTCAGGGACTCGATGATCCTGGTATGTCGAGGATGTTTGGATAGGTTTCTATTATTTTTGTGGACGATGTTGTGATCTATTACGGATCCGAGGTGAGTCACGTATACTACCTTTGCATAGATCTAGAGATGATTCGACGAGAACATCTATATGTGATTATCAATAGTGCTGGTTTGGATTGTCTTTTGTTACGATGTTTGGGACACACGGTCACCAGTAGGAGTGTACCGTGGTTCCACAGGAGATAGAGGTTGTTACCGTTGGGAGCAGCCGAAATCAGTGTAGGAGATCCGCAGTCTTTTGTGACTCGCAGGATATTACAGACCTTTCGTTGAGGGTTTCTTCCGCATAGCTATGCTACTTTCACGCGTGACCATGAAAGGCGTGAAGTTTACTTGGACTGAGGATTGCAAGACCAGCTTTTAGGAGCTGAAGCGGAGACTAGTGTCAGCTTCGATTTTTGGTTTTTACCTTCTGGAGAGGACGGATTTGTCCTCTACACCGACGCGTTTCTACAGGGTATGGGTGCTGTTCTGGTGCAGCACGGTAGAGTATTCTTATATGTTTCTCGATAGTTGAGGGAGCCTGAGAAGAAAATACTCAGTTCATGATCTGGAGTTGGCCGCTATTATTTTTGCCCTGAAGATTTGACGACAATACCTGTATGATATTACATTGAGATTTTCACTGACCATCGGAGTCTCAAATATCTGTTCACTCAGAAGGAACTTAATCTTCGACCGAGGAGATCGATGGAGTTCCTGAAGGATTATGATTATACCATTAGCTATCACCTGGGAAAAGCTAATGTGGTTGCCGATGCACTTAGCCAGAAGTCCAGAGGGACTTTAGCTTGCCACCGAGTTGTGGTCACAGATTTGATTCAGGATTTCTCTGAGTTAGACATTGAGGAGCAGGGACAGACAGAGCAGGGTATTCTTGTTACCATAGTTGCTCAGTCGTCGATCAGGATGAGAATCCGAGAGACCCAGTTGTTGAGACCTCATAGAGCTCAACGTGAGGCAAAGTGGTCCATATTATCAGACAGAGGATGTCAGAGGCATAAGACTGCCAGAAGTGTTATGCTGACCGGAGTCGGAGACCCTTAGAGTTCTCCATTTGCGACCATATATTTCTGCGAGTTTCCCCCACGAAAGGGGTGAAGAGATTTGACCTCAGAGGTAAGCCAGCTCCGCGGTACATTGGACCTTTCCAGATCTCGGAAAGGATTGGAGCAGTAGCTTACTGGTTGGCACTATCGCCGTCCTTGGTAGGCGTGCACGATGTATTCCACGTATCTATGCTAAGGAGATACGTACCTGATTCGATGCATGTGCTGACAGGTGTCTCAGTTTCAGTTCAGCCTGACGTCACTTATGAGGAGATTCCGGTACGGATTCTCGACCGAAAAGAGCGTCAGTTGCGGAACAAGACTATCCGGCTGATTAAAGTTGGATGACAGAATCATTCAGACGAGGAGGCTACTTGGGAGCTCGAGGATACTATCCGAGCTCGATATCCCCATCTTTTCATTTGAGGTATGTGAGTTTATTTACCGTTCAGCATTTATTATTATTATCTGTTATTAGTACTTGCTGATGGTAGATACTGAAATTTGGGGACCAAATTTTTATTAGTGGGGGAGAATGTAAAATACCGGAAAAAGGCGGATATGAATAAGGGAATTTTCCGGAATTTTTGGACATTTTTCAGGAATTTTTCGGAGCTTGTACGGACGAGTTCACGGGGATAAAAACGGCGCCCCGAGAAAGCCTGTTTGGGCTACCCATTTAAGAGAGGAAAAGATTTATTTATTTATCTCTTTTTCCTTTTCTTATTTATTATCTTATTTCTTTTATTTTCTCTCATTCTCGCCGTTCTCTCTTATCTCCCCGACGCCGCTGAGCCTTCTCCTCCTCCTCGCCCTAACCGCCGGCCGACGGTTTCTTCTTCCCGAACGCCGGCGACCGGTTCATTGCCGGAGCCCTAGCACCGCCGCCCGACCGCCTGCCCGAGCCAAACTCCTCTCCTCTGCTTGCCCTAGCCACCCGACGCCACCACAGCGCGTCTGTGCCCCAGTGCCGGCGCCACCGTGGACCACTCGGTGCCCTAGCCACCCGGCGCCGCCCGACCACCTTCTTCTCTTCTCCTCTCCTCTGCCGCCACCACAGAGCCGACTGTCGACCCTCTTTCTGCTTTCCGTGACAGTGAGCCCTAGCGCCGATTTTTCTTCTCCTCTTCCGAGTTTAGGTTGCCTCCAAGTTGTGCTGTTCGGGGGAGTTAGTAATTAGGGTTTGCTGTTGGTTGTCTTGGCTTCGGCAGCCATTTTCCAGCGGCTACCTTTCTCTGGTAGCAACATCCCTGCTGTGGGTGAGGTAAGATCAGTGAATTATTTTCTTGAGTTAGGTTGTTGTTGGAATACTATGTTTGAACCCTAAATCTGATCCGTGGTCTCCACTCTTGCCATTACCTTTGATCCGGACAGTGTAGGGGAATCTTGAAGAGAAGTGTTTACTGTAAGTTTTCTTGGTTTGGCAGCTACTTTCATCCAGCAGCAAGGAACCGCTGTGGAGGTTAAGGTGAGGCATAGGAATTTGATATATGCTATTGATCATGTATGAGTTGATTTAGGTAGGAATTGGTACATATATAATTTCTTATGCATTTGAGTTAGGTGATTGATTATGTAGAGGTGTAATCATGTGAAAATGGATTAGGTGTGGAATTGGTCTGATGGTATGATTAGGGTTAAGATAAATTAACCCTAGTTAATTGTTGGATTTATGTTAGCTTCTCGTGGATTTGATTTAGCTATTTTATCTATATGAAATTAGCTAAAACTGGAAACTATAAATATTTCAGGACCTTGACGCGAGACGAGTATCTCGGAGTCGGACTGGACCTTTCTATTTTATCGGAGGCGGGTACTTTTGACTTATGTCATTTGATATGCTTAGTAATTAAATTAACATGTTGTATTAATTGTGTTTTTTTATCTGTTTCGGTTAATCACTACCCAAATCTTACATGCTTGATTGATTGATTGGTTTTGCATCTCGGGTATATTTTACCTGTCTATACATGCTTATAGGGGTAGTGATATGCCATGCTTGACCATGTTCAGGACCTAGGTTTTATACCTTCTGTATACCTTTAGATTGTTTTGGATTCGTTGACCTTTGATGCATTTTTATATATATGTGGATTAGGTCAGGATATTCTTGTGGTTAGTGCCATGCACCATTTGCATGATTGCATGCTGTGCGATAGTCCGCTCCATTATTGTTGAGCACATCGCCAGTTACATGGATCTGCACACACCACCACTCATGGGTTAGTGGTCGATTCAGGCTGTGTGTGTTGCAGCAGGGACTCTGTTAGGCACCGTTGGTCCGCTCATGGGTAGTGTGACACAACGTGTTATCCGGCAGGGATTCCTCCCCGTCTTTGAGTACCGGGAGTTGAGAGCATTGCGCTCCCCCATTTATGATTTGGGGTAGGAGGATAGGTGTACTCCGACAGCATCCCGTCCACTCGGTCACTCATCAGGAGTAGTGACGACAGAGTGCACGGTTGTCACAGCCCTACCCACTCGGCCTCACTATGTGTGTGAGATGATCGACTGGCGTCAGGGGTGACCAGGACGCATCATTGGCATCATATGCATGATGCATTTATTGTTTGTGTTTGTGGTTGCTGCATATTGTTTGGATACCTATGTTTGACATGCACAGGATTTCCTTATCCCTGATGTTTGACCTTATACTCGGGACTGGTTAGTACAAGATTCTCCTGCTTATTTCGGATGCATTCTTATCTTTCTTATCAGGACGCATGATTAGTGCTAGGTGTTGTTTCTTTACTTTGCATATCAACTGCCTGAGTGTTGGACTCACCCGCCTCCATTGTTGATATTTTCGGGTTGATGCTGTCAGGAGGGAGTTCCAGTCGCTAGTCCTCACCTGGTCCTGACCTTCGGGATATGTTTGGTTTTCTTTGATTTCTTTCTGTTCTAGACTGTTTGAACTCGTTATGTTCTGGATTTATTTGCTTATGGACATGATATAGATTTTATTATATTGATGGATTTGGATTTGGTTTTTATTCTACTACATGCCTGCCTGGATGGCAGAAGAGGTGAGTTCGTCGGTTTTGAGCTTTACGAGTGTAGTTGAGTAGGGTGGTTTTTGAGTCAGAGTATTATTACTGCGTGGTTGTGTCAGCCAGAGGCTGAATATATATATAAACTGCGTGGTGATTGATTTTTATTATTGTTATGATTCCAGCCGCATGTGGCTGAGTATTTAGTGCTTGTAGAAAATTTTTGATTGTCCGCCGTACAGGGGAGATGCTGCCAAAATTTTCTTGGACAGGGTCTCCTCTAAGGGCGTGACATAAATCATGAATATTTAAGTAATAATTTAATACTCTTTTATTGCACCGTAGCCCCGGGGACTATATTAGTCCCACCCTAGATCACACGCTTACATGTTCCATCCTAGTTTGGTTAGGTATCAGATATTGACTCATCATAACGCTAGGCCGAGCCTGAGTAATCGAGCCATCCGTACTGCTGAACTAATTTGAGTTACCAAGCAAGTTGAAGCTATCGAGCTCGTCTGAGCTGTCGAACTAGTCGAGCTACCAAACTAGTGTGAGTTATTATTTTACTTCAAGCCAAGTCACTAGGCTGAGCCCTCTGGTCTAACCGTATGACGTGAACATGGATCACGATCCCTACTTTTCTATGATCTCTTCTTTATGTTTCTTTATGCTTCCATGATCTCTACGGATATTTTGTACCCACGCGCTTATAAATACCACGTATACATTCCGTGAAAAGGGCTTTTCATACTCTCTTTCTCTCCCCTCTCTTTTCATTCGAAGCATGATGGTGACTTGAGCATTTGAAAGATCTTATCAGGATGAATCTCAACGAACTCTTTGACTCGTGTTAATCGATACAGAGTGATAAGAGAAAGCATCATCAGCACGATCCAAGGAAGTGAAGATTTTGATATATATATATATATATATATATTTTGAAATCGAAGTTAAGTTGATGTTTTCCCTCAACAGTTTGTATAAGTTGATGTTTGCCCTCAACAGTTTGTATGCGGACTAAAGAATCGGCAATTTATAAAATAGCGCATCTAAATTTTTAAATTTACTAGACGATATACGCTCCTTTAGTATTTATAAAAGAGTGTACTTTTTCAAATACAATATCTATTTTACCTTCCTAACAATTTGACTTTTTTTTTTATCATTTTTTTCTACTATTTTCTCTCTCCGCTCTTTCTTCTCTTTTTTTATAGGCATGCATAACACATGAATAACAATATATAAGATTTAGTTGATTTTTTAATAATATTTTAATACATTTGGAGAAATCAAAATAAACAATGGATAATATATTTGAACTTCTTACAATTTCAAAAATTCACTGGAATATACAAATATGATAAACAACTTGTGAAATGAATCCAACCAGATGAAGTATCTCCTTTTCAATAAAAATATTTTTTTTCCTGTAAAACATTATATTTTTAAACTGCATATAGATAATACATGAATTTATAGTTGACTAAGGAAAGTATGTCTATACTCTAATTTTGTAGGAACCAAATGGCAAGTTCAAAAAGCAAGAATCACATCAGCAAAAGTAATGGCTAAAAAATCCTTTCTCCAAAGCAATATATAGGAGTCTATCTTATGTAATTATAGTTTAGAGTCACGTGGGTATGATATAATTTAATATCAGGCCCAATGTGGGCTTGATATGAATTAGTTTATATTTTAGCTGATTTTATTAATAATATTTCAACATTTGGAGATGTCGAAATGTGTAATAGACAGTACCATTGAACTCCTTGCAACCTCAAAAATCCATAGGAACTGAAATGAGTGTAATCAGAGCTCTCTAGGTTCATTAGTGAATTTTAGTCAAAACTCACTGATAGACCTAGAGAGCTCTAATTGCACTAATTTCAGTTCCTATGGTTTTCTAAGGTTGCAAGGAGTTCAAATATGATATCAATTATTTATTTCAACTTTTCATAGATGTTAACATGTAAAATGGAAGAATCGTCAAAAAGATCCACGTTGGGCCTGATATGGAATCATATTAGGCCCAACGTGTGCCTAATATCATTCCATATCAATTAGGTCCACGTTGGGCCTGTTTGATGATTCTTCTTTGTTACATGTTAACAACTCTGAAAAGTTGAAATAACTAATGGATACCATATTTGAATATCTTGTAACGTTAAAATTCTATAGGAACTGAAATGGGTGCAATCGGAGCTCTTTACATCTATCAGTGGATTTTGATCGAAATCCATTGATGAATCTAGAGAGCTCCGATTACACTCATTTCTGTTCCAATGAATTTTTAAGATTGCAAGGAGTTCAAATATATTATCCATTATTTATTTTGACTTCTTTAAATGTATTAAAATATTATTAAAAAATTAACTAAATCTTATGTAATGCTATTCATATGTTATGCATGCTCGTAAAAAAGAGAAGAAAGAGAAGAGAGAGAAAAATAGTAGAGAAAAGAAAAACGGTAGAAAAAGTTAGATTGTCATGAGGGTAAAACGAGAATTGTACTTGAAAAGATATGTTCTTTGATAAATACTAAAGTAGTATACGTCTTTTAGTAAATTTAAAAATTTAGGTACACTATTTGATAAATTATTTTAAAAGAATTAGATCTCGAGGTATAAAGGTAAAGTCATTTTGGGGCATAGAAGCAAACCAAATCTAGATAGAAAATTATGTTTTTAATGTTCTAAGTTAAGCATATTTTTAGTTTAAGTGCCGTAAAATGGAAGCTTACTGTGTGCTATTGATTAAAAAAAAAGTATATTATGCCAAGTATCCCCAGAGGTTTCACTAAATGAAATAATTAATTCCAGTAATAATAATATGAATATGAAAATTTTATTAATTTTTAAATCTTGATACTACTGCAGGGTCTTCTAGATTTGGCAATACAATTGTCAATTTGGTTGGATGTGTCAAATTGATCCCCACGTCAACCAATTTAAGTAAGTTTGGTTGAAATTTTATCGATTCATTTTAAGATGGGTCTAACAAATCAGTCCGTGATGGATTCGGATTGGCCCACAGGTTGAAAAAAGAAAAAGTTTCACTTAAAATTTAAAATGGCAAAACTCAATGGGCTCATGCGCTTGATCTGCCTAATTCATAATTCAAACATATATATATATATATCCCTTATCTCACATATCCCGTGAGCACCTATTTTTTTTTAAAATTTTTTTGTGTACTTAATATTATAATCTAACTTTTAAATCCACACACACGTGAGCACCTAATATAATCTTTTTAGACTTAATACTATAAACCCTAAAGCTAAAATCCTAAATGGTTTTGCCAAAAAATGTTGTGTATGTAGGATCGTTGAAGACGAGAAGGGGGGGGGGGATCTCGTTGGTTTTAAAACCTTTCTTTTCTTTGTATAAAATCGAATTTACAATGGAATAAATTTGAAAGCAAAAGACACAGAACATGATCGATTTTATTTAGTTTATAGTCCAGTGACTATTACTCCAAGGTTCGCGATCTTTAATCGCTGATGATGCCCAATCTAATATAGTTCTTCTCCCTGAAAACTATCGGAGAACAAGCATATTCGCACAAACATGAATACAATATGCAAGTATAATAGAGATACTGAGAATAATGTGTATTAGATGATAGGTTTTCGGAAGCCTCTTAGTGTCATAGTACCAGAACTTGTTGGAAGCAATCTTGAGAGTCCGGTGTGACCATGAGTTTTAATGTTTGGGAAAAATGTTTAAGTTATGTTTACTCTTATATTTGATATGTATATTCGAGTTGTGCAAATTTGTAAGATACGTATATGACTCAGCTTGATGGCTTCGGGTATGGTGAAAGATGGAACATCTGAGGGACCGTGGATAAAGCAGTAAGGACAAGCCGAGGGAAGCACACTTCGAGGCATACACAAATGATGACATTGAGACAAGCCGCGAGCCTGAATGCATTTGACGGACGAGAGCCAAAAGAAGAAGGCTCGAAGGCTTGAGGATAATGTTGCGAGGAAGAGTTAAGTGAGTTGTAAGCGTCCAAGTGTGAGAGAAATACACTCGGGTGTTTCTC
This sequence comes from Zingiber officinale, assembly GCF_018446385.1. Taxonomy (NCBI): domain Eukaryota; kingdom Viridiplantae; phylum Streptophyta; class Magnoliopsida; order Zingiberales; family Zingiberaceae; genus Zingiber; species Zingiber officinale. Next base: position 105,943,262 of record NC_056003.1, read on the forward strand.
ACTAGCTGAAGATATTAAGATGTCGAGAGTTAAACATGAATGCTAGTTATGATAACTAGTTCATTGGAGTGACTTGCTATAAGATTTCATTTGGTTCTCTACATATATGGATATATCTATGAAGTTCTTGCTGCAGCTCGAGTGTAAGTTTCCTTTGACTTGAGGTATACAAGTCATCTTGGTCATGGATGTTGGTGCGGTTAGCACTAACGGTCTAAACCAGATTTTGATGAATGTCAAAATAGGTTAAGTTAATTTCGTTGTTATCTAACACTCTGATCGAGTGCGCAGGAGAGTCTAGACAGGTCAACGGGCTGACCTGATGTCTGGCACGAAGCCCAGCTAGGTCGACGGGCCGACCGGATAGTTGGCACGAAGTTCAAACGGGCCGACGGGTTGACCGGACGTTTGTCACGAAGTACAGCTAGGTCGACGGGCTGACCGGATAACTGGCACGAAGTCCAGACGGGTCGAAGGGCTGACCTGACGTTTGGCAGGTAAGTAAAGGTAAGTCACTAGAGGGGAATGACTGTGAGGACGTGTTCCCGGGAAGGGAACTTAGGCGCCGATCCGACTTAGAACCATTTCGAAACTCTAAGTCGAGATCTTGACTAGATTCTGGTCTCGGAGAGACGAAATCTAATTAATACTCTTTTTGTTAAACTATGAACTGTGCTAATAATCTGTTTTGCAGGAGATATAAGTGCCTCGGACTACCATTTTCTTGCAGGAAGGAAGCTGCTGGAAATCAAGTTCCGGGCGCCCGGAAGGTACTCCGGCGCCCGGGGGCAAAGTTTTATCCCCAACGTCGCTGTGCCACGTGGAGTTCGCTGGTTGGTTCGGCTACGTCACTTCAGGGTGCCCCGAACCTCCTATATAAGGAGGGTCAAGGCTGGAGTCAGAGGCATCAACTCACAATCTACATTCTTGCGCTGCTGCGACATTGCGACGCTACTCCGACAAAGTGCCTTTCCGTTTTCTTCTTTTCTTTATTATTATTGTCGGAGTTTATTTTAGCATTTCCTGTACTTAGATTTGTAATAAGTTTCGAATTGCTAGTGAATTGTCCATCGAAAGCACCCTTATGTGCGGGCCTTGGAGTAGGAGTCGACACATGCTCCGAACCAAGTAAATCGAACTGTGTTAGTATTGCTCTTTACTTTTCGCTTATACATTTTCCGCTGCGTAATCTCTCGATAAAGTTTAAAATCGATATTCACCCCTCCTCTATCGACTTTCACGATCCAACAAGTGGTATCAGAGCAGGTACGTCATTCATTTTTTCCCTCCAAAACTGTTTTTGAAAAATACATCGTCATCTTTTCACCATTGCTTAGTATTGACAAAATATTACATTTTCAAAAATTTAAAATAATATTTTTTATTAATATTTTATTATTTTTCTCGAAATTAGTGCAATACTATATTTTTTTCCAGCACTGCTAATCCAAGACCAGGTCTTGACACCACTTTTTAGTTTTCCATCTTCAGCATTCAATGATTCTTCAGGAAGGACGAAACCCCCACGAACCACCACCATACGATCAAGAAGATTTCAAATACTAGAAGTGATTAATGGAATGCTTCTTAGGAAGCTTAGATTTCGATTATGTGCTAATATTGAGAAAACCTTCTCAGGACTTGGAACTGAACAAAAATGTAAGTAAAATTATTTGTAATATTTTACCTAACAATGTTTTATGCAGAATAGAAAAGTACAAGAATGCATATGAGCTTTGGACACAATTGATCAAACTTCACGAGGAGCCGTTGGAGTTGGACGATCAAGTCAAAATCGAATCCAAACTTGAGTCAGATTCAACAGGAAAACCTACTGAATTAGGGGTTGCGCTCAAGGTTAGTAATATTTACCAAAATACTTCTGCTAATAGTAGTTTAAAGAATATACATGTTAATTTAGATATTTCTGAAAATATCTGTGAAAATAGTGTAGCTGACAATACTTGCAAATATACTCCTAGGATATTTTCTAATAAAACAAATCTAATTAATTTAGAAAATTCATAAAATTTGAAAATAATTAATAACCCTAAAAATTCAAATTTAAACCTAAACAAATCTGAAAATTCAAATAATAATGATAAGGTCAATATTGATCTAGATAAAATTAATAAATTATTTAGTAATCTAGACAATATCAAAAAAATTCTATCCAAACCCAAGATAATTTAATTAACAAAAAATTAAGTTTTAAAGATAAGACTTAAATAATAAATTTCACTAATTATATCAACTTAAAAGGTAAAGAAAATATAAGGATAAAATTAAATACTCTGATCAAATCAAAAATAAATTTAACAAACTTAAAATTAAATATTAAAGATAATATATTAAACAAAGATAATCTAGAAAATTCAAAATTAACAACTAATAAAAGGTTAAAAGATAAACCTTTAAAGAAATATAATTTAAACAATTTAATTAATTCAAATTTAAAAATTAACAAAAATTTAATCATTAACGATGATCTATTAAATAAAGACAATTCAATTAACTTAATAAAATTAAAACTAAAAGAAAATTCAAATATTAAATACTCTCTTTTAAAGAAAGATAATTTGACCACTTTAATTAATTCAAAATTAAAAACTTAAATTTAAATTACAAATTAAACATTAAATCTTAATTGAAACCAACTTCAATTATACAAAAATCTTTTAAAAAAAATTATACTATATAAAATCGAATAAATCAAATAAAAAACCAAACTAAATCAACGAATTCAAAAACTAAATATTTTAAAACGCACCAAAACTTAGAATATGATGAAATTAAATATAACTATAAAAGAAATAGACACAAACCAACAAATAAAAATAAAAAATAAAGGGCAATAATTCAGGGGAGGCTCCAGAATAGCTGGTATCTCTAAAAATAATCTACCCGACAAGGGTAACCGAAACCAACCTACTGGGCAAGCAATTAGAACTAGAATAAAGGATAGAGTTTAACTTGACCAACGGTACCGATGAAGTTTTGGATGATAGTACGTTAGGGAAGCATAGTCTATGCATGCCTAGGAAGATATGACTTCAACCTAGTGCATTTGGCTAAGTGGAACTAACCAAAGCTACCTTTTATGGATCCTCACCAGTTAGACTAAGGTTTTGTATTAAGTTCAGTGAATATAACTATTTGAAAAATCTCGAAAGCATGATTACTCTAATGAAGTCCAGGTGACTCACTATAGCCCAGAATTTTATTCAAAGAATACCTGTTTGTTGAGCCTAAAACTAAACCTGAATCTAACACAAAGTTAAATCAAATCCTAAAAATTGAATCTAATTTATCTCACAAAATTATAGGTTTCGTTGTTTGAAAATTTAGATCGGGTGATATGACTAATAAAATTAAATTCAAATTAAATTAAATTCAAATAAAATAAAATTAAATTAAATTCAAATTAAATTAAATACAAATGAAATTAAATTCAAATTAAATTAAATTAAAATTAAATTAAATTCAAATTAAATTAAAATAAAATTAAAATAAAATTAAAATTAAAATTAAATTAAATTAAATTAAATTAAAATTAAAAGTAAATTAAATAAAATTTAAATTAAATTAATTTAAATTAATTTAAATTAAATTAAATTAAATTAAATTAAATTAAATTCAAATTAAAATAATATGAAATAAATTTAAATTAAATTAAATTCAAATTAAATTAAAAGTATTTTGACTTTAAATTACTTTAAAATTAAAAACTAAAAATCTTTTTTAAATTACGTTTTTTTAAAAAAATTTAACTTAAAATTTTAAAATCCGTTTAACATAAAAATTCTTTAAAAATTTATTCTAAAAAATTATTTTAAAAATTCTTTAAAAATTTATTTTAAAAATACTTTAAAAATTTATTTAAAAAAATTATTTAAAAATTTACTTTAAAAATTTCTTTAAAAATTTATTTTAAAAATTCTTTATAAATTCATTTAAAAATTCTTTAAAAATTTATTTTATAAAATTCTTTAATAATTTATTCGTTAAAAATTCATTTTAAAAATATTTTAAAAATTCATTTTAAAAATATTTTAAAAATTAATTTTAAAAATTCTTTTAAAAAATTCATTTAAAAAAATTCTTTTAAAGTTTATTTTAAAAATTATTTAAAAGTTTATTGTAAAAATTCTTTAAAAATTTATTCGTTAAAAATTCATTTTAAAAATCTTTTAAAAATTCCTTTTAAAAGTTCATTTTAGAATTCTTTAAAAGTTTATTTTAAAAATCTTTTAAAAATATATTTTAAAAATTCTTTAAAAATTTATTCATTAAAAAATCATTTTAAAAACCTTTTAAAAATTCTTTTAAAAATTATTAAAAAAATCATTTTAAAAATTATTTAAAAATCATTTTAAAAACCTTTTTAGCTTCTTTAAAAAAATTATTATTATTATTTTTTAAAAATTAAATAAAAAAAAATTATTAACATTAGCTTTCAAATATTTTTAGTTTAAATAAAAAAAACTTTCCTAAAAATTATGTTAAACTAAAATTAAAATTAAAAATCAAGTAAAATTAATTTCAAACTTAAATTTAAAAGTTAATTTTAAATTAAGTTAAACCTATACTAATGTTAAAGTAAAATTAAAATTAAAATTAATTCTAAATCTCTCTTACTTAAATTTTATTGTAATTTAACATAATTAAAGATTGACTTAAATTGAACCTTACTTAACTTATTTTAATAACTTTAATAAACTCAATTTCAAAGTACTACTATCTTTAAACTAAGTTAATCCTACTTAAAAGAAAGTAAATGAAAAATTATAACGAACACTTTCATTAATCAATTAATACAAAATTTAAATTCTTTTTATTAAATCAAGTAAAAGTTAACCTATCATCGATAATGATTGACTGTTATTGAATTAATAATAATTTATCTTATTTTACCTTAAAAATAAAAGTTTAACTTATTACCCCTAATCTAAAATTAATTATTTTTAGAATTATTAATTAATCAAATTAAACAAGGATATCAACGATATAGAGATAATAATATAAGTGTTGCTAAATCATCCCTTATAACACTTAGGTAGAAAAATGTGTTAGGACTTTGAAATTTAATACACCCAAACCTTAGCATTAATTAAGGGGGAGTAATAAAATAAGGAGGATTAATAAATTAGGAGAGAGTAATAAATTAAGAGGGAGGTTTATTTTTTTTAATTATCTCCTTAAGTGTTAAAGAAAGTAAATGAAAAATTATAAGGAACACTTTCATTAATCAATTAATATAAAATTTAAATTATTTTATTAAATCAAGTAAAAGTTAACCAATTATCGATAATGATTGACTGTTATTGAATTAATAATAACTTATCTTATTTTACCTTAAAACTAAAAGTTTAACTTATTACACCTGAATCTAAAATTAATTGTTTTTAGAATAATTAATTAATCAAATTAAACAAGGATATCAACGATATAGTGATAATAATATAAGTGTTGCTAAATCATCCCCTAGAACACTTAGGTAGAAAAATGTGTTAGGGCTTTGAAATTTAACACACCCAAACCTTAGCATTATATTAAGGGGGAGTAATAAAATAAGGAGGATTAATAAATTAAGGGAGAGTAATAAATTAAGGGGGAGGTTTATTTTTTTAATTATCTCCTTAAGTGTTATTTTTTTTTTAATTTTCGCTTTAAAATCTCTTTAGAAAATTCTACCTCAATTTATTTTTTTAAAAAAATTACTTTGAAAATCTTATATTAAATATTCTTAGCAAATATTTTCAAAAGCTTTATTTTAATAATGTGGTTCAGGGGGAGCAATAATTATTTTCACATTTTTTTATTAAAAATATTTTTGAAATTAGGTTTTGGAAAATATTCTTCTAAAAATGTCTTAGAAATGTGTTTATGAAACCTAACCTTTGTAAAACTAAGTTTTATGTTAATTTTTTTTTAAAACTTGGTTTTGAAAATTGTATGTTATAAACTTGATTTGAAAATTGGGTTTGAAAATCGAATGTTACAAACTTAGTTTTGAAATTATGATTTTTCAAACTTAATGTTGAAAATTAATTTAAGAAAATAGAAACTTAATTTTGCAAATTAGATTTCACAAACTTAACTTTGAAAAATTAGATTTTGAACATTGAATTTTACCTGATTTTTGAAAATCTTACTTTTGTAAAATTTTCTTTATAGAATTTATGTTTGAAAAATGTTTCAAGTTCAAATTTCTTTTGAAAAGTTTTGGAACATATAAACTTATGTTTGGAATTTTGGATTTTTTTTAACTTATACTTGAAAAATTAGCTTTTATAAATTTATAATTGCAATAATTATCTTTTGAAAATTAATCTGCAAACTTACTACTACAATATGCTGCTAAATTAGTTATCTTTCTAACTTAGTCATTTTTCAAAACTTAGCCATTTTGAAAAGGATAAGAGATACTTTTTAAAGCAAAACTTCTAATTATTTAACTCCCTTGAGTCGATCTGATTTGTGTTTGCATTCTTTTTGCAATATTTTTGTATTTATGATTAGTTGATCCATGTTTATGTTTGATGAATGCCAAAGGGGGAGGGTTAGATTGTTAAGTTAGCTAAAACAAATTGAAAATAAAAACTAACTTAGAAACCTGTTAATGCTTGTTTTACTTGCATTTTACACTAACTTAACCAAGTTGTCATTCCATCAAAAAGGGGGAGATTGTTGGTGCGGTTAGCACTAACGATATAATCCAAGTTTTGATGAATGACAAAATAGGTTAAGTTAATTTCGTTGTTATCTAACACTCTGACCGAGTGTGCAGGAGAAGTCCAGACAGGTCGACAGGCTGACCTGATATCTGACACGAAGCCCAGCTAGGTCGACGGGCCGACCGGATAGCTGGCACAAAGTCCAAATGGGTCGATGGGCTGACCGGACGTTTGGCACGAAGTCCAGCTAGGTCAACGGGCTGACCGGATAGTTGGCATGAAGTCTAGACGGGTCGAAGGGATGACCTGACGTCTGGCAGGTAAGTAAAGGTAAGTCACTGAAGGGGAGTGACTGTGAGGACGCGTTCTCGGGAAGGGAACTTAGGCGTCGATTCGACTTAGAACCATTTCAGAACTCTAAGTCGAGATCTTGACTAGATTTTGGTCTCGGAGAGATGGAATCTAATTAATACTCTTTCTGTTAAACTATGAACTGTGCTAATAATCTGTTTTGTAGGAGATATAAGTGTCTCGGACTAACATTTTCTTACAGGAAGGAAGCTGCTGGAAATCAAGGTCCGGGCGCTCGGGGGTAAAATTTTATCCCCAACGTCGCTGTGCCATGTGGAGTTCGTTGGTTAGCTCAGCTACGTCACTTCAGGGCGCCCCGAACCTCCTATATAAGGAGGGTCAAGGCTGGAGTCAGAGGCATCAACTCACAATCTGCATTCTTGCGCTCCTGCGACATTGCGACGCTACTCCGACAAAGTGCTTTTCCGGTTTCTTCTTTTCTTTATTATTATTGTCGGAGTTTATTTTAGCATTTCCTGTACTTAGATTTGTAATAAGTTTCGAATTGCTAGTGAATTGTCCATCGAAAACACCCTTGTGTGCGGGCTTTGGAGTAGGAGTCGACACAGGCTCTGAACCAAATAAATCGAACTGTGTTAGCATTGCTCTTTACTTCTCGCTTATACATTTTCCGCTGCGTAATCTCTCGATAAAGTTTAAAATTGATATTCACCCCCTCTCTATTGACTTCCACGTTCCAACAATGGAGACTTATACTTTGACATCTTAAGTAAACATCTCTTGGAGGTGTGGACCTGAGATGATTGGGTATAAGTCGAAGTATTTGAAGGTGTTTGGAAAGCTCACAGAGGATTCATTGTTTCTTGCCAGGAGACATATACCTTATGGTCATTTTTTAGGATCATTACTCAAAGTCTTTGGTCAAAGCATCACATATTAAGAGTATGAGACTCTTGTACACATGCATTTGTCATTTGAATATGCAAAATGAGAAAGTATTACTTGGGCTAGGTATGACATAGTCAACCTAGTGGGGGCAGATACATAGACCATTTCCTGAATCAAGTGGGTATAAGATGAGTGAAAGGAACAAGGGATGCCTCACTATAACTGCTGAAGGGTTCATAATTAGTTCTGAGATCAACTGTGATTTTTTGATTAATTGGGGATCAAGATGTACTACTAGGTGTCACTCATGATTGTTCCATAATTAAGAAGTTAATTATGGATGACAAAGATAAATCAGGAACCTATTGGATCACAAGCACTACGAGTCTCTAAAAGACATACAATAAGTTAGAGAATAGGATTCTCAGATCAAGAGATAAATGTTTGGTTGGACCATACATAAGATAAATATGGAAATATTTGTCAGAACATAAGCGCAAATGAGTCACATCTCTTATAAAAGAGTTGGACCCTATTTAGTTTAGTCATGAACCAATTTGATTTAACCATGAACCAACTTGGCTTAGTTATGAACCAAACCAAGGGGTTGATAGGTTAATTTTTTTGTTAAGGCATAATGGGTTAGATTTGAGCTTTCTAACCCAACTCATTAAAGAATACTATATATTAATATGGTTAAAAAAATTAATACACAATTGATTATTGACTTGATTAGGTTTTGAAACCCTAAATCCAATACCTCTCTCTCCCTCTCCCTCTCTCTTGCCACCAACCACAACAAAAGGTTCTCCTCTTGTTGTTGTGAGCTACCTAAAGGAAGAAGATCTTTCTTTGGCTTCTTCTTCCTCTTCTTGATTATTCTCCTTTGCTCGTGGCTAGTACCTTTCGAAGGCGAATTTTGTTCTCTTGGAGTTGTTATGAAGAGCTCGACATGGATACGAATACAGGCGAGGTTCGATAACGTTGCAAAAGATTGTTGCCTGTTGGACCAGGTAGGCCGACAAGAGGGGGTGAATTACCTGTTAAGAAATAAAACAGAACCTTTCCCGATCATTTAACTCAGATTAGTAATGCAGTTAAAAATAGAACAAATGAACAACTTAAAAAGAAGAGGCCAAAATAGTTATTTGGTTACAACGTAGGTGCTTGTTAATTTAATGCACTAAAAATCTCTCTCTTTGAAGGCGGAGAAGCCTCTTACACTCATTGGAAGCTCAGAAAGTAGATAGGAAATAAATACAGGAGTTGTTGATCTATTTCTTAAGTCCAGGGGTCTTTTTATAGCCTCTGGTAAACCTTATCCAAGGTTGGAAGATGCCTCCAACAAGGTGGAAGACACCTCCAGCGAGGAAAGCGAGGATAAAGTTTTATCCTTGCCAACGTTCACTTTTGCCCAGTCTAAGGCGCCTTCAATAGGGTTGAAGGTGCCTTCCATGGTGGGTTGAAGGCGCCTTCCCTCTAAAAGGTGTGGAGGCGCCTTTAACTCCATTGAGGGCGGCTCTAGCAGCTCCGCAACTCCCTTTTGGCTCTCTTGTTGCTCCGATCGCTTGGATGATTTTGGCCAACCGAAATAAGGCTCCTCTGAATCCATTTTTTAGCCTTCTCCTCGAATAGTCTGTTGGGACCTTCACGTCCGCTAGAGGGGAGGGGGGGGGGGGGTAAATAACGTCTCACCCAAATCGATCGCTTCTTCCTACACTTGTTAGTTACGCAGCGGAAATACAAACAAACAAGTAGAAAGTTAATCTAAATACAAGACAAGAAATGCAAACCAAGCTACACGATCATTTAACGTGGTTCAAAAATTAGGGCTCCTACTCCACGGCTGTCCGTAAGGTGGACGATCCTGATCCATCGGTGGATGACTCCCCGACAAACTCCGGCTAGCTCACTTAGCTCCTTGTGGGTGGAGAAACCTCACCCCAACTCTCACAAGAATACTTGAGACGTTAGGGAATAGGTAGACTACTAATAGGGGTTAACCACCTTTATTTCATCAACCTCAACCAAGCTCCCAAGTCTTGGTTATATAGGCTACGGATTGTAAAATCCTACCTACCAGTCGACTGCCAAAACCATCAGTCGACTGACCTCTGGGGAAATTCGACCGTTACAGCCCAACGACTCGATACCAGCCCTCTATTCGCTCCGAGTTGAGTGCACCAGTCGACTGCTACAGTACTACTACAGTAACACTACAGTAAACCCTAATCCTAGGATTTAACCCCCGAGTACATTCACTCAACACTTGTCCTCACCCGATCAACCTAGACCTAGCCTTCTAGCCTCTTCTATCAGCCTTGCGTCCCTTGGATGTCTCCTCATTCACGTCTTGCCTTCTAGAGCTTCCATCGGCCTTGTCATTATTGTCGGGTCTTCATTTGCCAAGAGGTCGCACCTCCGGGACTTCATCCATTGCCAAGTCACACTTGGACTTACGTTGCCAAGACTACATGCTTGGACTTACACCGCCAAAACTCATCCTTGGACTTTCCTCCTTTGCTAAGATCACACTTGGACTTTCCTTGTTGTACATGTATCCTACACACTTACAATGCATATCAAATACAACAATAAACCTAACTTAAACCTTTACCCAAATATCAAAACTTAGGGTACTCAGATTGCTTCAACAATCTGCCCCTTTTTGATGTTTGACAACCTATTTAAGTTAGGGAAACAATATAACAATAATAATGCAAATAAATATACAATCTACACATGCATAAATCATAGAACCTAATCCTAGGCTCCCCTTTCACCTAAGCTCCCCCTTGAGCTAGGATTTCTTGCTTAAAGGTAAACTTCTCCCCCTTTGCTAATAAATGAGCAATCGCTCCCCCTTCACCTAAGCTCCCCCTTGAGCTAGGATTTCTTGCAAAGGTATGTAGGTTATCCACTTAAACCTAAATTTCTCCCCCTTTTCCATACATCAAAAAGAGCTCCAACAATATCCCAATTATTGGACTCTTTGACCTCTAATGACCATAAACATCATGTATTAATACCCCATAAGATTACATACATGTTCACCACTCTTTTGGTCATTTTCTAATGTAAAAAAAATATTTCCAGACCGTATCAGTCGACTGTTATAAGTCCCAGTCGACTGCCATCGTCAAAATGAGCTTACAGAGACATTCTGTGCTCATGAACAGTGTTACCAGTCGATTGATATAAACCCCAGTCGACTGCCATCGTCAAAATGAGCTTACAGAGGTCTTCTGTGCTCAAAATTACTATTACCAGTCGACTGGTACTCTATGTTGACAAAAATTAACCTTTTGACCCACTTTCAGAAATGCGTCAAAAATTCCACAGACCTCCAAATAATCTCAAATTTTGTGAAGAGGTCTATTTTATCCATGTCTACTTATAAAAAATATATATAAAAATACATTTATCACAGATCTCAAGATTGACATAAAATTCAAAACTAGCTAAATGGTTCAATTGAACCTTGACCTAAAGTCCTAGTTTTGACTTCCTCTTGATGTATCTGTCCATACAAAACCATAATGCATCCCTAGCATTGGTTTATATGGCATCTATACATCAAAAACTAATTTTTATGTAATATGACCCCAATGTCATATTTTCATGCATGATACCATTCTAATTGTGCTAACCCACTAGGTTAGAGACTCAAGTCCGTCTCCTAACCACTTGGCACATTTGATAACCCATCTACCATGGGTCCCAAAGGCTCTTCCTAACCTTAGGACTCTTAGCCTTAATCACCTCCTTAGGTGACTCATCTACCATGGCTATACCCACATGGTGTACCTCAGTAGACTTCCTCTTTTTAACCTTGGGTACCTCATCCTTTCCATAATCATATGCAACCCTTGCATATTTTTTATCACAGACCTTGGATGATTTTCCCTTGCCCTTTGTCACTCCTCCCATTCCATTTTCATGTGTCACCTTAGCACTTGACCTCCTCTTGACATGAGAGGGACCTAATTTGACATTTTTGAGGTTTTGACCACCCAAACACATGTCAAGTCCTCTAGGTCGAATAATGAACCTATCTAGGACTTTCTCCATTTCTTCAAGCCTTACCTTCAAGGCTTGATTTTCTAATTCTAGGGTCATAACCCTAGAGTCAACATGTTCACTTTGGATATCCCTAGACCTACCCACCTTCCTAGGCATATGTCTCCCTTTCTTAGGATTAATGCTTAGGTTTTCACCCACTTTCCTTCTTTTAGGCAAAGTGGTTTGGGGTCTTATTAGGTCTACCCTTAATGCATAATTTCTTAGGGTTATCTACCGTGTTAACCCTATTCCTATTATTATACCTAAATCCATAATTATGCATGGATACATAATTTTTAATATTCCTAACAAGCATAAAGGAATTTGAACTTGGATTAAACTTCAAAATAGGGATTACCTTCCCTTTTACCTTTGAAACTCCCCCTTGATTTGTGCTCCTCTTCTTTTCCCATTTCTTCAAGTGTGCCAATTTCTTGAGCTCTCCTCTCCTTGGGCACTTTGTGTGGTCGTGACCTCACTCACCACATGTAAAGCACTTGATGTGCTTCTTCTCCTTCTTTTTCCAACAACTCACATTAATTTCTAAATTAACTTTAGTGAGTTTAGAGTTTACCTCCTTTATCTTCTTGAGTGAAGGACACCTACTCTTGTAGTGCCCCATCTTACCACACTCAAAATATTTGATGTGGTCCTTTGTGCTCTTCTTGGTAGTTGAGGTGGAGGGTTGAGCTTCCAAGATCTTCTCTTCCTTGGATTACTCTTCTTCCTCTTCATTTGAAGATGTGGATGGTTCCACTTCTTCCTCCCTTGAATATGTGGATGATACCTCCTCATCTTCCTTCTCCTCCTCGGATGTTGAACCCGTGTCAACATCCGATTGGTCCTTCTCTTCTTGGACCAATGAGAGCTTCTCCTTGTGCTACTCCACTCTTTGGATTAGTGTAGGACTCTCATGAAGCGCAATTACCTTTTTTCAAAGGTCGCTTGCGTTCTCGTATTCACCTACATTCAATATCGCATTAGAAGGTAATAAATTAATTAAAATTCTAGTTATCTCCTTATCTGTCTCTGATTGCTCCCTTTGCTTCTCGGTCCAATATCGACGTCGGAGACGCTTTCCCTTCTTGTCCGTTGGAGTTTTAAATGGTTCCTCCAACGTAATCCATTGGTTCCAATTCATTTAGAACCACATTTCCATGCGATTCCTCCAATAGTTGAAGTACTCACGCTCGTATGGAGGTGGGATTCGGATGTCCCATCTGAGAGGTCCCTCCGACTCCATCTTCTTCCTCTAGCCGCTCTCTTGGCGATTAGTCCAACAAGAGCTCACTTAGCTCTGATACTGCTTGTTGGGACCTTGACATCTGCTTGAGGGGGGGGGGTGAATAACGTCTCACCCAAATCGATCGCTTCTTCCTACACTTGTTAGTTACACAGCGGAAATACAAACAAACAAGTAGAAAGTTAATCTAAATACAAGACAAGAAATGCAAACCAAGCTACACGATCATTTAACGTGGTTTGAAAATTAGGGCTCCTACTCCACGGCTGTTCGTAAGGTGGACGATCCTGATCCGTCGGTGGATGACTTCCCAACAAACTCCGGCTAGCTCACGTAGCTCCTTGTGGGTGGAGAAACCTCACCACAACTCTCACAAGAATACTTGAGACGTTAGGGCACAGGTAGATTACTAATAGGGGTTAACCACCTCTATTTCGTCAACCTCAACCAAGCTCCTTAGTCTTGGTTATATAGGCCACGGGTTGGAAAATCCCGCCTACCAGTCGACTGTCAAAACCATTAGTCGACTTACCTCTGTGGAAATTCGACCGTTACAACCCAACGATTGATGAAACCACCAGTCGACTCTACAGTACTGCTACAGTAACGCTACAGTAATTCCTAATCCTAGGATTTAACTCCTGAGTACATTCACTCAGCACTCGTCTTCGCCCGACCAACCTAGACCTAGCCTTCTAGCCTCCTCCATCAGACTTGCGTCCCTCGGATGTCTCCCCATCCTTTACGTCTTGCCTTCTGGAGCTTCCATCGGCCTTGTCATTGTTGTCGGGTCTTCCTTTGCCAAGAGGTCGCGCCTCCGAGACTTCATCCATTGCCAAGACACACTTGGACTTACGTTGCCAAGACTACATGCCTGAATTTACACCGTCAAGACTCATCCTTGGACTTTCCTCCTTTGCCAAGATCACACTTGGACTTTCCTTGTTGTACCTGTATCCAGCACACTCACAATGCATATCAAATACAACAATAAACCTAACTTAAACCTTTGCCCAAACATCAAAACTTAGGGTACCCAGATTGCTCCAACATAGTCTTCCTCCCGGCTGTTAGGACCTTCGGATGGCTAGAGAGGGGGGGTGTGAATAGCCTCCTTTAAAACTCAATCAATTTTCTCACAAAAACTTTGTTAGCGCAGCGGAAATAAACAACAAGAAAACTAATGCAAGGAAGGAAAACAATCACCACAGCTTACACAAGTATATACGAGGTTCGGGGATAACTTGCCCCTACTCCTCGGCGTGTCCGTAAGGTGGACGATCCCTTGATCTTTCGGTAGATCACACCCCGGACAAATTCTGGCTAAGTATTGCTCCTTCTCGGTGGAGTAACCTCTCCACAAAAGTCACAGAATAGATTTGAAAGTAAAGCACAATGACTTACAGAGTTTTGTGGCTAATGGAATGAACAAATGAAACTTACAGCCACGAAGTGAAAAACGCAAAGACAGAAGGAAGCTTCAGCCAAGAGCTCAATGACACAGCCTCTTGCTTGAGCGACAGAGAGTTTTTTCAGAACCTTAACAAACCTCTCTTCTTCCTCCTTCTTATTCTGCTTTCTCACTGTCCCGAATCACTGTCACCTGTGTCGAATCACTACAACCAACTCAGGCGTCGCCAATCACTCTTCCTTCTCATCTGGTTCTCTGAACTCACACCAATACCATCCATGGTCTTCACTGGTGTCTCTGAGCTCGAACCAATGGGCAAGAGTCCAACTGATCGCGGCCAGTGAACGTTGAAGCTCGAATTGCATCACTTGCAGTGAAATACAGCATAAAGGGCGCTTGTTCTTATTCTTTTGATGGAGCTTCATTTGAAATTAACCAATGGCATGATACCTGCAACCTGCAACTTAAAAATCTCACAGCAGATGATTTGATCAGGTGAATCGCAAGTGAATTAGAAATATAAGAGAAGCAGCAGAAATAAAACGACATGTTGTGGATCGGTCAACAGACCGATCCATAGTTCTCTGGACCGATCAGGACTCATCCTGATCGGTCTGGGAAGTGTCTGATCGGTCTGTGGACCGATCAACCTATGGGTGGATCGGTCCACAGACCGATCCCCCCTAGCGTTTTGAGTCCCAGCGCATCCCAGCGCTTCTTTCTGATCGGTCTGTAGACCGATCAGATAACACACAGAATGCTTCTGTGTGGTTACTGATCAGTCCATAGACCGATCAGATAACCCACAGAAACTTTCTGTGTGGTTCCTGATCGGTTTCTGTGTGGTTCCTGATCGGTCCACAGACCGATCAGATAACCCACAGAAACTTTCTGTGTGGTTCCTGATCGGTCACGAGACTGATCAGGTGACTTTAAGTATCACTGGATCGGTCTGTGGACTGATCCAGACAACCAGAGTTTCACTGGATCGGTCAACAGACCGATCCTAGCTCTCTGTGTTAGTTTTAGAGCCTCCTAGCCCTAAACCCTAACATCTTCCTGGTCCAGAGAACGAGCTACCAAGCCCTCTCTGACCTAGTCCTGAGAACGAGTTGCCGAGCCCTCTCCGACTTTGTCCGGTCCAAAGAACGAGCTACCGAGCCCTCTCTGACCTAGTCCGGAGAACGAGCTGCCGAGCCCTCTCCGACTTCGTCCGGTCTAGGGAACGAGCTACCGAGCCCTCTCTGACCTAGTCCGGAGAACGAGCTGCCGAGCCCTCTCCGACTTCGTCTGGTCCAGAGAACGAGCTACCGAGCCCTCTCTGACCTAGTCCGGAGAACGAGCTGCCAAGCCCTCTCCGACTTCGTCCGGTCCAGAGAACGAGCTACCGAATCCTCTCTGACTTTGCGTGCCAAGTATCCGTACTTGGACTTTTCCTCTCCTCATGATCAACCTTGATCATCAATCAGTCTGAGTTTAATTAATGTCTGATACAAACTTAAATCAGTATCAACATCAAAACAACAGCCAGGTCAGACTGTATCAACAATCTCCCCTTTTTTGTTGTTTGACAACACGATTTAAGTTTAGATCAGAAATGTTCATATTTCCATATTTCCCTAATTTTAGGGGAATCAAGATCCTCCCCCTAAGACAGATACAACACCATGTAAGGATAGGGGAATCAAGATCCTCCCCCTAAAGCCAAACTTTCATTTATCTCTAAACTTAGTTATTCTCTCCCCCTTTGTCAAACACCGAAAAGGTGCGAATTAGGTAAGAAAACTTTAAAAGGCTCCCCCTTAACCCATACTATCTTTTTCTTAATTCACCTAGAACACCCTCTAAGTGTATTATAAGACAGTGATAAAGAAATAAGAGACATACAAGACATGGCATATGAACAACATATTAAAAATCAATAAGGAGTGAAACATAAAGAAAGACAAGAAAATGAGCAGCATAAATAGATGAAAGCAGCAAATATCCAGGTCTGACATAAAAATCCAACAACCAACATCCAAAACATAGACAGTCAAAATGACATCATGGAACAATGTATATCAATCAGCCTCCTCATCATGAGGAGCATCAGCATCATCAACGGGAGGAGTGGGTCCCTGAGGTGGCATGCCGCTGCTCGAGGATGGATAGCCCGGGAAATCCTGCGGAGGTGGGTATCTGGCCATCCAATCCATAATCGCCTGATGTGTCACCCGCTGCTGACTGCGTAAATCATCGTAGCGCTGGTCAATCTGGACGCGCAGCCTGTGAAGCTCAGCAACCAGCAGCTCATCGTGCCGATCAAAGCGACTCTCCAGCTCGGCGATCTGCCAGCGCAGATCAGGATCGACCTCTCCATCGTCAGCAGCAAGAGGAGCAGCAACAGGAGCAACCTGTCGTGGAGGTCCCCGTGGTAACTCACCTAGTGCCCTCCCATCCTTCCACCGAACGCCCCCATTTTGTCCTATAATTCCAGACTTGGAAAATGCCCGCTTCCCAAGTCTGCAATCCTGTCTGACCATCTTGACTATTCTACCCTTAGAGACATCAATCTGAAGGGTCTCGAGCCAATCTGTAATTATATGCCCATAAGACATATAAACAGTGTAGCCGCTCGGCTCACTATAGGAGATGATCGAAGAGTAGATGCTAGATATGATGTCAAAGTCGAGACGCCGACGCAATCCATAAAGCATCAGGCAATGATATGGTCGGATCTCAGACAATGGTTTAGACGTGATAAGTAGAAAGCAATTTGTGACAATTTTAAAAAGAATGTAGTCTTGAGGAGATAATCTCAAGGCTGCAAAAGTAGGAAAGTCAACATCTAGCTCATCAAGGCCACCTGGTCTAGGATGTCTGAAGAAGTACTCATAAATATCGTCAGATGAGATATCAAAGGGTGGAGGTAAAGGATCTGGTAAATCAGGAAATATCGAAAAGACATTACCGGAACACCTCCGACAATCGAGATATTCAAAGAAGGATGAGAAACTGAAATCAAGAGTCCGCTTAGCAACTCTTGTTTTATAACCTACATCATTAGGAGTCTGATGAAGGTTGTTATAAAACTCAGAGACCAAGTCATAGTTGATATCCCGTTCTAAGTAGACAAGTGAGTCAAGTTTGTAGTAGGCAATGATTTCAGACACAGTTGAACAAAATTCGTCCATGAATCTACGATCCACAGACCTACAAGGGAGTAATTTAAAGGTTCTTTGTCTAAAGGCTTCCTCAAAATTGTGGTTCGGGAATCTCCCAGAAACAGATGGTTGAGGTCTGGAAGGAGCCTTAGACTTCGACTTAGCAGGTGACTTAGAGGTACCCTCACCCTCACCCACTGGTTTCTTCCTAAGGTGTAACAATGTGAACCAATAGGGGAAATAAGTGAGCACCGGAGCCATCAATACCCAAAAAGCACAAAATGGTGAGAAATGAAACCGAAATGCCAAGTTCTAGAGAAGCAAAGAGTTACCTTGGTGCCATTGAAGCTTTGGCTAGGGTTCCGGCGTGCACAGAGAAGAGAAGAGGTGAGGTGTAGGGTAGAGTCGGCTAGGGCTTCCGTGTGAAGAGGGAAAAGAAAGGATCGGGAAGTTTTAAGGGTTTTCTGATGGGTGTACAGTTGATGAAATGATCGGACGGCTGTCCGATCAGGAGGTATCAGGAGCCTCCTGATCGGTCCATGGATCGATCCAGGAACATCCTGATCGGTCTGTAGACCGATCAGGAGACGATCAGTACTCGCTGATCGGTCCCTGGACCGATCAAGGAACTTCCTGATCGGTCGGTAGACCAATCAGAGAATGATCAGTGGCCTTATGTACCGGATTGATCTGATCGGTCTCCGGACCGATCAGGGAACTCCCTGATCGGTCTGTAGACCGATCAGAAAGTGATCAGTAGTGCGTGCCAGCTAACCTGATCGGTCCGTAGACCGATCAGTGTCTGATACTTAGATCTTCTCCAGTAATTTCAGTAACTAAAATTCGCAATTTCAGTAACTGAAATTCATAGAGATGTTCGATAGTTCGTGGAAGTTTCTCTAGGAAAACTTCCAAGTTCAGAACTTAGAACCTGGAGGATCTACAAGCATAACGATTACCTAAAAACTATGGTCTGAACTTGTTTTTAGCCCTAACATTGCAGACATTTAGAAAACAGGCAACTTAAGGCTTGCAAACTGAAATTTTCGACCTTTGTTATGTTTAGTTTCAAGTTTGTCAAAATATAACCAATCTTGCTATCATTCTTTCAAGGACTTGTCCTAGTATCAATCAAAATCATGAGAAGCATCGTTCAAGTGTATCAAACAGTCCATCAACCAAAGTTTCATAATTTCTAGGTAAAGGTCCAACCAAGTTTCCTTGGTTGGAATATATGAGTAAGATCTAGGAACCAAATACATATGAATTATGTAATGGTCTTCCCCATACTCAATTTATGTTTCTTCAACCTAATTATTCAAGGGATGCATGATACATTTTGAATAATTCGGCTGATCCTAGTATCTCACCCCATTTCTAGCAAACAAAAATCATTTGTTAAACCTTATAGTTTGTGTGAGATGTTCCCAAGTTGCCCAAATTAATTTCCCTATTTCTCTTGTGGTTTTAATTGTCCTTAATGATCATGATGAGGTCCTAATGACCTATTGAGCCAAACACATTCCCAATTCTCTCCTCAAATAACTAAATTCATTTTCCGGAAGAGGTTTGGTGAAAATATCGGCTAGGTTTGACTTTGACTCAACATAGGTGAGTGCAATGTCTCCCCTAGCTACGTGATCTCTAATGAAGTGGTGACGCACTTCAATATGTTTGGTCCTTGAATGATGGACTGGATTTTTTGTTAGGTTTATTGTGCTGATGTTGTCACACAACACTTGCACTCCCTTATACGAAAGTCCATAATCTTCTAGAGTGTGGATCATCCACAACAATTGTGATACACTTTCTTCCATGGCAATGTATTCAGCCTCGGTCGTGGAGAGAGCAACACAATGTTGCTTCCGACTTGACCAACTAACCAATGATGATCCTAAAAATTGGCAACCCCCACTAGTGCTTTTCCGATCCAATTTGTACCCAGCATAATCGGAGTCGGTATAGCCTATCAAGTCAAAAGACTCTGTACGAGGGTACCATAGACCTACTCTAATTGTGCCCTTAAGGTATCTCAGAATTCTCTTAACTGTAATTAAATGAGATTCCTTGGCACAGACTTGATATCTAGCGCACATGCCCACAGCAAAAAGTATGTCCAACCTACTAGCTGTGAGATATAGAAGACTACCAATCATGCTTCTATATTGCGTTAGATCAACTGGTTTTCCACTCTCATCATTGTCAAGGTGAGTGTTTGTCGCCATTGGAGTGGATACTTCCTTAGAGTCACTCATTTTGAATTTCTTGAGCATCTCTTGAGTGTATTTTGTTTGATGGACATAAATGCCATCTCGAGTTTGTTTGATTTTAAGTCCAAGGAAGAATGTCAATTCTCCCACCAGACTCATTTCAAACTCACTTTCCATGTCAGTGATAAATTCATTCAAATAGCCCTTGTTATTTGAGCCACAAATTATGTCATCGACATACACCTGGGCTACAAATATGTTTTCACCATCTCTACGTAGAAATAGTGTTGGGTCTATTTGACCTCTTACAAAATCCTTTTCTAATAGGTAAGTTGACAACCTTTCGTACCAAGCTCGAGGTGCTTGTTTAAGCCCATAAAGAGCTTTCTTGAGCTTGTACGCGTGGTTTGGAGCTTCGGTATTCACAAACCCCGGTGGTTGTTCAACATAGACCTCTTCTTTAATGAAACCATTTAAGAAGGCCGATTTAACGTCCATTTGATAGAGCTTGAAACCTCTATGTGCAGCAAAAGCTAGCATTAAACGAATGGACTCTAATCGAGCCACGAGAGCATAAGTTTCATCATAATCGAGGCCTTCGACTTGACTATAGCCCTTGGCTACAAGTCTTGCCTTGTTTCTCACTACTTCTCCCTTTTGGTTTAACTTATTTTTGAAGACCCATTTGGTTCCAATAATGGTGGTCTTCTTAGGTCTAGGAACTAAGTCCCACACTTGGCTCCTTTCAAATTGACCTAACTCATCTTGCATAGCTATGATCCAATCAGGATCGTGCAATGCCTCATCAACTAATTTTGGTTCAATTTCTGAGATCAAGACGACCTCATTAGACTCATTTCTAAAGAATGACATAGTCCTAACCCCTTGTTGAATGTCTCACACAATCTGGTCTTGGGGATGACTAGAGGCTATCCTAGATTGCCTTAGTGTTGATGGTGTCTCATGAGTGATCTCACTAGACACATGCAAGGGCTCAGTATCAGGTAAAGGATCAGACTGAGCTCTCTCTTGCCTTTGCTCATCGTCATCGGAGTCAACTTCGACTCTCTCTATGTTTTGATCATTTAAACTTAGATTTCTAAGTTCAAATTGAATTTCTCCTACATCCCTTGATTGATCATTTGATTTAGGGATTTCTTCAAATGCTACATCCGAGGACTCTTCAATCAACTTAGTCCTAATGTTGTAGACTCGATAGGCTTTGCTGGTTAGAGAGTACCCGACTAGTATCCCTTCGTCAGCCTTAGCCGTGAACTTTCCAAGATGATCCTTGGTGTTCAAGATAAACACCTTACAACCAAACACCCTAAGATGTTTAATTGTAGGGGGTTTCCTAAACCAAAGTTCATGGGGAGTCTTTCCTAAAAACCTATGTATCAAGACTCAGTTTTGTACATAGCAAGCGGTATTTACCGCTTCAGCCCATAAATAGCTCGGTAATGAGTACTCATTGAGCATGCTTCGTGCAGCCTCTTGCAAGACTCGGTTCTTTCTCTCCACAACCCCATTTTGTTGTGGGGTCCTTGGAGTAGAGAACTCATGCCTATATCCTTTTTCTTGACAAAATTCTAAAAATCTATGGTTTTGAAATTCTCCACCATGATCACTTCTAATTGTTTTAATTGTTGTTGATTTCTCATTTTCGGTTCTTCTACAAAAAGAAACAAAAACATCTATGGTTTGATCCTTATTTTTCAAAAAGAAGGTCCATGTATATCTAGTAAAATCATCAATGATCACTAAGCAATATCTACTCCCATTCAATGAAATAACATTACTGCAATCAAACAAATCCATATGCAATAAATCTAAAGCAGTAGATGTACTTACAGTGCTTTTACCTTTATGAGCCGCTTTAGTTTGCTTACCCTTTTGACATGCATCACATAATCTTGTCTTTTGATACTTGATGCTTGGTAAGTCTCGCACTAATCCTTTGTTGGCCAGCTTTCGAATGTTCTTCATGTTTACGTGGGCCAATCTTCTATGCCACAGCCATGATTCTTCTTCTTTTGACATGAAACACTTAGCAGAGGCATTAGTAGCACTTTTAAAGGATACTTGATAAATGTTGTCTACCCTTGTGCCTACTAGTACCGTGTCAAGTGTGTCAATGTGCTTGACCAGACATTGACTTGAATGAAACTCAATTGTGTAACCCGTATCACACAATTGGCTGACACTTAGGAGATTAAAAGTCATCCCCTTGACTAGAAGGACATTTTTGATTTGAAGACATTCGGATATTTGAATATCTCCAACTCCTATAACCTTAAGGCTACCATTATTACCAAAGGACACATTACCTCTATTTTTGTTTTGAAGGGTAGTAAAGAGTGACTTGTCCCCGGTCATGTGCTTGGAGCATCCACTATCAACAAACCAAGTTGATAGATGCTCCCCCTTGACAAATGCCTACAAGACACGAAAGATAGATATTTTAGGTACCCAAATCTTGGGACCTAATGCATCTACAATGAAAGACCTAGGAACCCATGCCTTGGTCACACAGTCTCATGAACTCTAGAAGCATGTGATCTATGAAATTGGGTTCTAGACACTAAGGAAATGAAACTAGACTCCTTAGGTTGGTATCCTAATCCAGCCTTGTTGTAGACCGCCCTTTGGGCATTTAGAATCATATCTAAGGTCTTAGAGCTAGTTGAGAATTTCTCAAGCATTTTCTTGAGTTTCTCAACTTCACTCTTTAGGGCATTATTTTCATCCTCAAGAAGCTCTTGATGAAGGTCATCAACCTCATCTTCCCTAAGAGTCTTCAAGTGTTCTACTTCTTCTTTTAATAATTTGATTTCAGTTTTTGACTTCTTAAGCAAAGTAGATAAATGTGCAATAGTTTTATAGCATTTTTCTAAATGTGGAGAAGTTACCTCTTCATCATCCGAAGATGATGAAGTCGCGGTTGATGTATCACTTCCGGAGTCCGATTCCTCCCTTGCCATGAGTGCTAATTGACGAGTGCTTTTCTCCTTCTCTTCCTCCGATGAGCTTGAGGAGGATTCATCCCAAGAAGCTTTGAGAGCTTTCTTCTTCTTGGCCCTTTCTTCCTTCTTCTTGAGCTTCGGACACTCGCTCCGATAGTGTCCTTTCTTGCTACACTCATAACACGTAACGTTAGTCTTATCAATATTTTGATCAATAGACTTACCTTTCCCTTTGAATCTCCGGCTCCTTCTCATGATTCTTCTCACGAAGTTGGCCATTTCGCTTGATGATGATCCTCCTTCATTATCGGACTCGGAGGAGGATGAGGATGTAGGAATTTCTTTCTCCTTCTTCTTTTCTTTCTTCCTCCTTCCATCCTTGCTCTTTTCTCCTGCCACTAAAGCAATACCTTTCTCTTTTTGACCCTTGTTAGCAAATTCATGAAGTTCCATTTCACAAAAGAATTCATCTAACTTAATAATTGAAAGGTCCTTGGAAACCTTGTAGGCATCTACCATAGATGACCACAAGGCATTCCTCGGAAAGGCTTTGAGAGCGTACCTTACGAGATCGCGATTCTCTACGCGTTCATCTACGGAATGAAGACCATTGATGATCTCTTTGAACCTTCCGTGTAGTTCACTTACCGTTTCGCTCTCCTTCATGGTGAGGTTTTGTAGTTGGTTTAGGAACAAGTCTCTCTTGGCGATCAGAGAGTCTCGGGTTCCTTCTTGAAGATCGATGAGCTTGTTCCAAAAATCCTTTGCACTCACAAATGGACCTACCTTGACAAGTTGATCTTTGGCTATCCCACATTGTAGGGTGACCACCGCCTTGGCATCAGTTTGTCCTTTGCGAGTTTGCTCGGCGGACCACCTCGACGACTCTAGTTCCTTACCTTCTTCATCCTTCGGAGGTGTGAAACCTTCCTTGACCGAGAACCACATGGAGATGTCGGTCTTGAGATAATACTCCATACGACTCTTCCAATATTGGAAATCTGCTCCATCAAAGTAGGGTGGGCGATTGGTACTAAAACCTTCCTTCATAGCCATCTTCTTGCTCTTTAGGGTGTTAGTCCGGATGAAGAGCGCCTTGCTCTGATACCACTTGTTAGGACCTTCGGATGGCTAGAGAGGGGGGGTGTGAATAGCCTCCTTTAAAACTCAATCAATTTTCTCACAAAAACTTTGTTAGCGCAGCGGAAATAAACAACAAGAAAACTGATGCAAGGAAGGAAAACAATCACCACAGCTTACACAAGTATATACGAGGTTCGGGGATAACTTACCCCTACTCCTCGGCGTGTCCGTAAGGTGGACGATCCCTTGATCTTTCGGTAGATCACACCCCGGACAAATTCTGGCTAAGTATTGCTCCTTCTCGGTGGAGTAACCTCTCCACAAAAGTCACAGAATAGATTTGAAAGTAAAGCACAATGACTTACAGAGTTTTGTGGCTAATGGAATGAACAAATGAAACTTACAGCCACGAAGTGAAAAACACAAAGACAGAAGGAAGCTTCAGCCAAGAGCTCAACGACACAGCCTCTTGCTTGAGCGACAGAGAGTTTTTTCAGAACCTTAACAAACCTCTCTTCTTCCTCCTTCTTATTTTGCTTTCTCACTGTCCCGAATCACTGTCACCTGTGTCGAATCACTGCAACCAACTCAGGCGTCGCCAATCACTCTTCCTTCTCATCTGGTTCTCTGAACTCACACCAATACCATCCATGGTCTTCACTGGTGTCTCTGAGCTCGAACCAATGGGCAAGAGTCCAACTGATCGCGGCCAGTGAACGTTGAAGCTCGAATTGCATCACTTGCAGTGAAATACAGCATAAAGGGCGCTTGTTCTTATTCTTTTGATGGAGCTTCATTTGAAATTAACCAATGGCACGATACCTGCAACCTGCAACTTAAAAATCTCACAGCAGATGATTTGATCAGGTGAATCGCAAGTGAATCAGAAATATCAGAGAAGCAGCAGAAACAAAACGACATGTTGTGGATCGGTCAAGCATCGATCCATAGCCTGACCGATCAGACTCATCCCGATCGGTTCGAGGTCTCGATCGGTCGTGGACCGATCGGGTGGATCGGTCCACGCACCGATCCCCTAGCGTTGAGTCCGCGATCCCGCTTTTTCGATCGGTCTCAGACCGATCAGATAACCCATGTACGTGTGGTTACCGATCGTCCACGCGTCGATAACCGTAAACTTTAGGTTCCCGATCGGTCAGACCGATCAGTGACTTTAAGTATCACCGGATAGGTCTGTGGACCGATCCGCATAAACAGAACACCGGATCGGTCAACGGACGATCCATAGCTCTGTGTTAGTTTTAGAGCCTCCCATCCCTAAACCCTAACATCTTCCTGGTCCAGAACGAGCTACCAAGCCCTCTCGGACCTAGTCGAGCGACCGAGCCCTCTCCGATTTCGTCGTCCAAAGAACGAGCTACCGAGCCCTCTCCGACCTAGTCCAGGAGAACGAGCCGCCGAGCCCTCTCCGATTTCGTCGTCCAGGAACGAGCCACCGAGCCCCTCGACCTAGTCCGGAGAACGAGCTGCCGAGCCCTCTCCAACTTCGTCTGGTCCAGAGAACGAGCTACCGAGCCCTCTCTGACCTAGTCCAGAGAACGAGCTGCCGAGCCCTCTCCGACTTCGTCCGGTCCAGAGAACGAGCTACCGAGCGCTCTCTGACTTTGCGTGCCAAGTATCCGTACTTGGAATTTTCCTCTCCTCATGATCAACCTTGATCATCAATCAGTCTGAGTTTAATTAATGTCTGATACAAACTTAAATCAGTGTCAACATCAAAACAACAGCCAGGTCAGACTGTATCAACACCGGCTTCTAGTCCCTCAGACCGCCGCGCGCTTCCTTCTCGTCCACTTGTGTACTCTTCCACAGCACCTCGTCCCTCAAATGTACCGAGTCCGTCGGCTCTCTCTCGTGCCGTCCTTCTCGCTAGCTGCGTCTTTCGCTTGAGTTCCTGTGCTCCTAAGCTCTTGTACACTTAGACATAGAGGTTAATATCAACAGGACCTAACCTGACTTGGTTGATCATATCAAAACCATCACGGGATACCAACAATGCCCTCCTCATTATAGGTCATCTGTAAGGTATATCTAGAATAATTATTTTTTGATTTTGTTTTATATTATGATCTTGTCTGTACGATTATATCTTGCATACGTGTGGTGTGTGATGTAATAAATTAGTTTATTTATCATTATGTCTTCCACTGTATATGTTTATGAAACGTGTTTTTAGCATACATCGCATCTGACATAACCCAACAGTGGTATTAGAGCTCAACTATCAAATATTAGAGCTCGACTTGGAAGTAACATCTATTCTGTTGGTGTCAAAGTCACAGATAGGGATGATAAGCCATTGAGAAATGATAAAGATTTATTGGCTATGTTGACAGCACATGAAGACGTGGAGAACATAGATATTTATGCAGATGTGAATAAAACTGGCCAACCATTGCTCTTCAAAATACCTCAAGACAATCCAACCTTTGGTAGTGCTAATAAAGAGTTATTTATTTTGAGTTTATTTTGTGTTTCTCTTTATCAGTGATTTATTTTCTTTAAATTTGTATAAATTCTATCCCAAGAGTTCCAAAAGTGAGAGATGACACGATATTGGTGATTTAAAGACAAATGAGAAAGTCATAGGGGGATGTGGTAAACGAAATTGAACAAGTTAGTATAGTTCAATGGTTTATAATTGTTTCGAAGATCTTTGACATCGAGACTGGCTTGCAAGCTATCAGTAAATGTACTATCAGTAAGGCAAGTTGTTTGGTTATATAATAATTTAAATATTCCATGAACCATAATTTATTATTGTAATATATGATTTCTTTAATTAGGATTTTCAAATACCAATTGAGGTTGTTGGTCATTATCTTATTGCTAAATTTACACCTATGACTGAAGATGGTGAAAGTGGTGAATTGAGGTTTGCTATTACAGACAAATATGTTGATGGTAAGTATATTTGAAATGTAGTGAATTATGAGTTTTCTATTGATTTCAAATTGAACTCTTGATACAATTATTTATTACTTCAATTCATTGAATAGATTCGACACCTAAAAAGGCGAGAAAAGTTCAGAAAAAAATGAGAATAAGAAAATTGTAACTCTAAAAAGTGGAGAAAAGATGGAGATCGAATTCTACAACAATCGTGCAGTGGGAAAAAAATCAAAGCTATTGGTTGAGACATTTGGGAAAATGGTGCGCGACAAGCATATCTGCCGTATACAAGTGAAAACATGAAAGGAGTTGACTGAATTAGCAAGCAACTCATGTGGGATGTGGTGAATGTAGGTGAATTACATACTGCATGTCCATAGAAATCATTAAATTTGTATTAGTAAACGTGAATTACATTACTACACTACTGCATACCCATAGATTATTAAATGTGAATTACATTACTCATTGATTGGTAAACGTGCATTCCTTTTTTAATTCCTTTTCATTCCTTTTTTTTATTCATTGATTGGTAACCGTACATTACTATATTACTGCATGCCTATAGATTAATAAATGTTATAGTAATGAAGTTTGAGATTTTTCTCTTCGATGAAGTATGGTGTATTATGAATATGTTGCGGGAATGCTTTTTCAATCGTAGCATAGGAGCATATGAGTGCTTTGTGGATAGCATGGAGGTTATTCTTGAATGTAAATTACGTGAGACTTTGTAAAACTAAAGCTGAAGTTTTAAAAAATGTGCCACAAGGGTTTAATGCTAAAGAATGGGAATGACTTGTAACTAATAAGTTCTTAACTGATGAGTTTCAGGTATAATAATGTTGGTTTAAAGCGTTATAAGAAATATCTTCATTTTACAGTTAAATTGTTCTAATGGAAGTGTTGATTGTAATATTGGTTTGTGATTTATGTAGAAAACTAGCAACCAGAATTCTAATAATTGGGTAAATGGAGTAATGCCTCATCAAATTGGAAGCAAGCCACATAGACAACTAATATATGACATGGTCATAAATATATATATTAATTCTTATGTTTATTATTTATGATGTTTTGCTTAATTAACATATATAATTTACTTTCCTTTTATATATCTTTCAGGGAGGCAAGGATAATAACCCACCTGATATTGCAAAAATTTTCTATGAGACTCGACATAAAAATGGAAAGTTTGTTGAGCCAAAAGTGCAAGAAAAATATGTATCTATCACTAATTAACCTTTTAACCTAAATTTGTTGTTTATCATTTATTTAAATAACATTTGTGTGATGAACCTTTGTAGGATGAGATTGTGAAGACTATTCAGTCTACTACATCACTCTCACATATTGAGATTGTTGAAAAGTGTTTTGGACCATAATGATATAACCAGGTCTTTGGCTTCGAAAGTGGAATGAAAATAAAATATTTTAATTATTCACAAGCTGCTTATATAAAAGATCTTGAGGCTAAGTTTCATGAGAAGGAAGAAGAAAATAATAATCTTAAGAGACGCATGGATGGAATTGAAAGTAGATTAGCCAAAATTGAGAATAAAAACCAACCGACTTCATATGCACCTGCAATGTATGGTGCAGGTGAGTTTAATACTTGTGATGTATTTTTGGATGACTAGTGTTGATTAACAGATGACATCATTTTAGATGACTAATGTTGCAATTGTTATCTAATGTATTTTTGGACTTGGCCATTTAATTGTTTGACTATATCTTTATTTTAATTTATTTTTCTATTTATATTTTACAGATGACACCTTGATGGAAGTTCATAGGGTGCCTTAATAGGATATCGTGCTCCAAAGAAGAATTCAAGCATGGATCAATTATGAAATTATATAGTACATGATAATTTGAAGCAACATCAAGTCATCACCATTTATGGTCCTCAAATATTTTTGTACTCCAAGGAACTCATATTTTGGAACAAATTTCAATTTTGTATATTTTGGAATTTATTCTTATATAAAATATTTTGTTAACAACAATTCTGATTATTAGTAATGCCATCTATGACAAATTGATATAAAAATTATTTTAAATTTCATCACGATTAAACATATTTTTAATGAGGGTAATTAATGATTTAATGAGGGGTAGTTTTATTATTAGATCGATTTTTAGTGAGGGATAAATGATGATATAATGAGAAGATATAATGTCATTAAAATATTATTTAATGAGAAGTAAATGGCAGTATAATGATGCCCTTTTTTTGTCATTAAAATTAATTTTAATGATGGTATAGTCCCATCACTAAAAATGTAACAACAATAATGATGGGACGTCTTTATTGTCATTAATTATCTTTACCTAGGAGGACAGTAATGAAGGTCCATGACGGATAAATTTCCGTCATTATAATTATTTAACGATGGATTTTGGACATTTAATGATGACATTTTTCGTCACTATAGATCTATTTTCTTGTAGTGCTTACCTTGTAGGTAATTACATTACTATCCATGTCAATTTTTTTCTTGAAAATCCACTTGCACCCTATAGGCGTAATGCCTTTAAGTGTGCCCACTAAATTTCAAACTTAGTTTTCGTACATAGAATCTATTTCTGACTTCATGGCTATAAGTCACTTGTCCTTCTCTGAACTATTCAGAGCTTCTTCGTAATCAGTAGCTTCCTCATCTTCAATTAGTAACATGTCATTTGATTCTCATACAATAGATCTATATCTCTCAGGAATATTGCGTGTTCTACCTGATCTATGAGGAGATTGTATCATAATCGATTGTGATTCTTAACTAGGCATCTCATTAGTGTTTATTGGAGTTTCTTCAACTTCATCAAATTCAACTATACTCCCACTTACTTCCTGCAAGAGAAACTCTTTCTCTAGGAATGTAGCATGACTTAAAACAAACACATTTTGTTCTAGGGGGTGATAGGATTGGTAACCCTTAGTTTTCTTAAAGTATCTAATAAATAAACACTTATCAGACTTAGTGTCCAACTTGTCTGATACAGTCCTCTTCACATAAGCAGAATATCCCCCACATCTTTAAATAAGATACAAGGAGTTTCTTACTAGTCCATACCTCATATAGAGTAGTTGAGATTGCCTTCGTCGGGACTCTATTTAGCAAGTAAATAACTGTCATGAGTGCATAACCCCAAAATATTTTGGGAAGATTTACACGATCTATCATTGACCTAACCATGTTCAACAGGATTTGGTTATACCTTTCTGATACATACATTATGTTGTGGCGTATAAGACGGAGTCTATTGAGACAATATACCATTGTCCCTTAGATAATCTTGAAACTCTTGGCTTAAACTCATCATCTCGATCAGATCAAAGTATCTTCATACTTTTACCAAGTTGTTTCTGTACTTTATTTTTGAATTCTCTAAATTTTTTAAAGGCTTAAGACTTGTGTTTCATTAGATACACATACTCATAACGAGAGTGATCATCAATGAAAGTAATGAAGTAACTATAACCTCTTAGCATGTGAATTGACATTGGCCCACATACATCGGTATGTATGAGCCCAAGTAACTCATCAACTCGTTCACTCTTTCCAAAAAAGGTAACTTTGTCATTTTACCTTTTAAACATGAATTACATATATCAAATGTATCTAATTCAAATAATTTAAGAACTGCAATCTTTTACAATTTAGACAAACGTTTCTTGCTTATATGGCTAAGGCGATAATGTCACGAGTAAGAGGTTAATTGATTATCTATTCGAGCGCGTTTATTGCTCATTTCGATATTGAATAAGTCACCAGATATATATAATGCGTAGATGTCATTGCATAAAGTTCTAGTGACATAAAGAACGCCATTCAAAGTTATATAACAACAATTGTTAATAAAAGTCAAATGAAAACCTTTTCTATTTAAGCAAGAAATAGACACAAGGTTCTTTTTTCATGTAGGAACAAAAGAATAATTATTTAGTTCTAAGATAAGTCCACTAGGAAGCTTTAATAAGTATCTTCTGATGGTGATTGCAGCAACCTTTGCTCTATTCCCAACTCGCAGACTTGATTCTCCCTTGACGAGTCTTCTACTATTCTTAGCTCCTATATGTCATTATATATGTGAGTCACACCTAGTATCCAATATCCAAGAGTCTAAGGAAATATCATGACAATCAATAATAAAAATACCTGAAGAGGATGGTGTTAGGATCCTTCGTACGGCTAGAGAGGGGGGTGTGAATAGCCGACCCCAATCTTTCTCGTTTCTTCCTACGATTTGGTTAGTGCAGCGGAAATACAACGTAGAAAGAAAACAGGAGAAGAAAGACAAACCATATAACGAGGTTCGGAGATGAACTCCTACTCCTCGGCGTGTCTGTAAGGTGGACGAAGCCTACCAATCCGTCGGTGGATGAGTCCCCGGAAACCCGGCTAATAGATACTCCTTGTGGGTAGAGAAACCTCACCACAATCTTTGCAACAGCAATAGGAGTACAAATAGGAACAAGAAAACAAGAACAGAAATGTAAACAACACTTGCTTGCCTTCTTGAAGTCAGCGGGAACCCTAGCTAGAAAACCAGCAACAGGAAGAAGCTCACGCGAAGCTTTAGCACCCAACGAGCTCAACAAAGCTCAGCAGGAAGAAGAAGCAGAAGCTTCAGGCAGGAGAGAACTTCCAGAAGGAAGAAGAAGTAGCTTTTGAGAGCGTCTCACCGAAGTCCTGTAGCCCTCTTTTATACCTGCGAAGAAGAAGAGCAGAGAACTAGCCGTTGCGTCGCAATGCCGATGAGGCTCCAACCTGATCGGTCCAGAGATCCCTGATCGGTCTTGGGGACCGATCAGGACTGGATCGGTCCCTGACGATCAGCCTCTCCTGAAGAACTCGCCCTGTTCTCGATGGTCTCTGATCGATGCGTGGACCGATCGAGTGCATGATCGTCCACCGATCCCTCCCTCTTTGCCTTACTGTTGGCTTTGATCGGTGCGCAGACGTCGAAAATGCGATGCGTTATCGATCGGTCACTAGACCGATCAGATACCCAACAGCTTTGGATCGATCCATGATCGATCCAGAGCGGGTTTGCCCAAACCAAGTTCCAAGTCTTCCAAACCAATATCCGGTCAACCTTGACCTATTGGTATCTCATGCTTAGCATCTGGTCACTCTCTTGACCTGCTAAGACTCCCTACCAAGTGTCCGGTCAATCCCTTTGACCCACTTGGACTTTTCTCTTCGTGTCAAGTATCCGGTCACTCCCTTGACCTACTTGACCTTCTCAACACCAGATGTCCGATCACCCTTGATCCATCTGGATTTTTCCTGTTAGCTTTCACCTAGCTTCACTCACTAGGGTTTTTACCTGGCTTCACTCACCAGGATTTCCAATCTGCCCGGCTTCACTCACCAGGACTTTCCAACTGCCTGGACCAGGACTTTCCCACTGCCTGGCTTCACTCACCAGGACTTCCACTTTCACCTAGCTTCACTCACTAGGATTTTCACCTGGCTTCACTCACCAGGACTTTCCACACTGCCTAGCATCCCAGTTAGGACTTTCCCACTTGCCAAGCTCCCTGCTTGGACTTTTCCCGTGCCAAACTCCCTGCTTGGACTTTTCCGGTCAACCAGGTCAATCCTTGACCTAGGGTTGGACCAATAAACTCCCAACCATCTATTCTTGTCTCACATCAAGAATAGAACTCTCTCACGAGTGTCAAACATCAACATGCAACTCAACTAGGTCAACCTTGACCTAAGGTTGCACCGACAATCTTCCCAAGTCAAACATCAAAATACAACTCGAGTCAAGTCACCTCGAGTCGGGTCAACCAGGTCAACCTTGACCTAAGGTTGCACCAACAGATGGGACATCAGATGTCTTATTCTTCTTCACAGACTCAAGATAAATCTTGTAGTTTCTTCGCCAGTGTCCTATCTTGCCTCAATGATGGTATAAGCCCTTTTGTGCTGGTTATACTGTCTTAGCCTTTTTGCTCTTCCCCTTAGCATGATATTTTGGCTTCCTCTTAGAACTTTTCTTGGAGGAGTCTACTAACGTTACAGTTTTCTATTCACCTTTAACAGAAGGTTCTATAGTCTTGAGCATATTAATCATCTCAGGGATGGTCAATTCCAAATTATTCATCCGATAGTTTGTCACAAATTATGAATGACTTTTCAACAAAGTATGTATAATTAAGTTAATACTTAACTCATGATGCATCATAAAATTGAGTGATGCTAAACGTTCTATATAGCTGTTCATCGTTAGTACAAATTGTATTATAGCCGAACCCTCCTGTATCTTTAAGCAAAAGAGAAGCTTGGAGACCTCGAACCTTTCAGATCTAGCTTGCTCATCAAATAGCTCACGAAGATGATAGACAATATCATAAATATCCAAATGTTCATGTTGTTTCTATAGTTTAGGAGTCATAGCGGTTAGCATGATGCAACTTGTAAGTACAGAATCATTCTTATGTTTCTAATGGGCCAATAATTGGTCCACAGTTGCATCGGCATAAAGACTTGTGGGAGGCTCATCAAGGATATAAACTAGCTTCCAGCTTTGAGAACAATTCCCAAACTTCAAAATCAGTCCAAAAAGTTTAACCCAGTTAGTTTGTTAGATTCTAAAATCAAACACAAATTAACAGAAGTCATAATTAAATGATTAATCTAAAAAAATAAAAATGAGAATGTACCAGTGATAAAAGCCCGCTTATTTATCAAATTCAAATACCCTTATTTTGAATTCGGAAGATGGTAAGTTTTCTCGGAGTGGGTTGATATCCACCATAGAAAAGAACAATCTTGACTTTGTCCAACAAGTCATTCTTAGCTATAGCAGTAGGTAACAAGTTTACCGATTGCATATCACTTATATGCAACTATCACATTATGCTAGCAACTAGTTGATTTTCGTATAAACATCGGATTGTTAACACATTAACAAGTATACATCAAATGCATATCACCCAACTTCACCTCTATCCACATTGATCATGGCTTTGGCACAACAAATTAATGCTTCAAGTTTAAAACCAACCCGTTAATCATGAGATTGCATCTCCATGGTTTAAACATATTTAATTTCAGGTTGAGTTTGAATTTGACCAACAACTCAAACAAGAAATTAAACTCTGGTTCTTACCATATTAACAGAAGGCGTAGGTTTTAATATTGTGTAAAGGATTTGGTCTCATCTACATCATGTAAATATTCTATCTACATGACATTATACATGTGACATAAATGATGACATGACACATTGTACGCATGACATAGATGATGACATGACACATCACATGAATAACATAGATGATGACATGACATATTGCACGCATGACATAGCATGACACATCACACATATGACAAGATCTAATCATATCGCACACATGTCAAAATCTAACCATGTCATAATTAATGCATCTACATGTCATACAATATGACATGAACATGGTATAAATTATAATTCTATTTTAGAAATAAAAACATATTATAAATCTTATTTTAATAAATCAAGATTTATCTAATTAAATTAGGAAACTAATTTCTAAATTTAATTAACATATCTCATCTAGAATCTTTCCATCAACCAAGAATCTTTAATTATTTTGGAAACAAATTTTTAAATTAATTTCCTAACAATTTAGAAAATAAATAATTAATATTTCTTAATTTATTATAGAATAATTTAAATCTATATTTTTTTTATAATTTTTTAAATCTTTTCAAATTTGATATTTCCTTACCATTTAGGAAACTTTCAAAAAATATTTTTTTAATAAATTCAAAAATTCTATAAAATACAATTTCAATAATTTAATTCAATATATTTGAAATCTGTATTTTTAAAAAAATTTAGAATCTTTCCAAACTTGGTATTACCTAATAAATTAGAAAATTTTCTAAAAATAGAATATTTCTTAAAATTTTAGAAAATGATAATTTCTAAATTAATAAAATATTTTTAAATTTAATTTTCTAAAATTATTTTAGAAACTTTTCAAAAGTAGAATTTTCTAACAATTTAAGAAACTTCAAAAAATATTTTTTTTTAATAATTCTAGAAAAATCTTAAAAATTAATTACAACACTAATTATGAAACATAAAATAATTTTATGATTATGTAGAAGTACGATTGGACTCTAATACCACTATTGGAATATGCCCGATGCAGTGTGTGCTAAAAACACATTTCGTGAACATGCACAGCGGAAGACTTAACGATAAATTAACTAATTTATTACATCATATACACCACATGCATGCAAGATACAATTGCATAGACAAGATCATAAAATAAAATGAAATTGAATAATAATTATTCTAGATATATCTTACGGATAACTTATAATGAAAAAAACATTAACCTTTTGCAATGTTATCGAATCTCGCCTCTATTCGTATCCACGCTGAGCTCTTTAAGATAACTCCAAGAGAACAAGCTTAGCCTTCAGAAGGTACTAGCCATGAGCGAAGGAGATGGATCAAAAAGAAGAAGAAGAAGCAAAAGGAAGATCTTCTTCCTTTGGGTGACTCACGACAACAAGAGGAGACCCTCTTGTTGTGGTCGGTGATAAGAGAGAGGGAGAGGGAGAGAGAGGTATTAGTTTAGGTTTCCAAAAGCTAATCAGGATAATAATGAATTGTGTATTAATTTTCTTTTAACCATATCAATATATAGTTCTCTTTAATGTGTTGCATTAGAAAGCCTAAATCCAACCCATTATGCTTTAATAAAAAATTTGCCCATTAACCCCTTGATTTGGTTTACAACTAAATCAAGTTGGTTCATGGCTAAACCAAATTGGTTCATGATTAATCCAAATACGGTCCAACTCTTTTATAAGAGATGTGATCCATTCGCATTTCCGTTCTGATAAATATTTTTATATTTATCTTATGTATGATCCAACCAAACATATATCTGTTGATCCGAGAATCATATTCTCTAACTTGTTTTACGTCTTTTAAAGACTCGTAGTGCGTGTGACTCAATAGGTTTCTGATTTATCTTTGCATTCCATAATTAACTACTTAATTATGGAACAATCATGAGTGACACCTAATAGTACATCTTGATCCCGAATTAATCGAAAAATCACAGTTGATCTCAGAACTAATTTTGAACCCTTCAGTAGTTATAGTGAGTCATGTCTTATTCCTTTCACTCATCTTATACCTGCTTGGTTCAGGACATGGTCTATCTATTTGCCCTCACTAGGTTGACTATATCATACCTACCTAGCCCAAGTAATACTTTCTCATTTTACATGTTCAAATTACAAGTACATGTGTACAAGAATCTCATACTCTTAACATGTGATGCTTTGACCAAAGGCTTTGAGTAATAATCCTAACGAGTGACCATAAGGTATACGTCTCCTCGCAAGAAATAATAAATCCCCTGTGAGCTTTCCAAACACCTTCGGGTACTTCGACTTATACCCAATCATCTCAGGTCCACACCTCCAAGAGATGTTTGCTTAAGATGCCAAAGTATAATGCTTCATTGTAGGATCGTAGACGTGCTAGGTGTAACACCCCACCCTCCTCACTACTGGACTGTGAGGGCGGAGCGCTACTGGACTACTACCTTTATTTAACTATCCTTGTTCACATGTTGATAGTAATTCCTAAAACTCTCGGAGAACTCAAAACATACAATTAACTAGCAGCGGAAGACTAAATGACTCATCTAATACATTCTTAATAAATGACAATCTTAATAAATTCTTATGCTAGGTCCCAAGGCTTCTATAGTCCAGGCATCACACATCCATCCGCACCTTCTTGTCGCCTTCCTTTTCTATAACTTTTCCTTTCCTTTATCTGCAGTAAGAGGAAATGCAACTATAAGCAAAATTGCTTAGTAAGCGCTATCTAACTCACAAAACTCGAATATGCATGTAAACATACTGAAATCCAAGAACTGAAAACTCTAAGAAAACTACTACACATGCTCATCTAATAGCAAAAGAATAATGCATACTGGAATGCTAAACATGTAAAGCTAATCAGAATAACATGCTAGTAGAAGGGAAACTAAAACTTGCTGAATTCTAAACACTTTCTGAAACTTTTTTCACTTGCTTAAAAACTTATTCTTTTATTTCACTTGTTTAAAACTTATACTTTAATACTTTTATACTTATGTGAAACTTATTTTACTTGTTCAAAAGCTTATACTTATAATACTTCAAAATAATAATCAACTTTCTTCTTGGGCCCAGGCTTAGTACCATCTTATGCGCGTTCCCTAATAGGTTGGGGTTGCGAGCCACCAATCCTAAAAGAGCAGACCTCGGTCTACCAGGGCCAAGACCTCGGAATTAGACACCTAGATTTATTTAACGACAACCTCGAAAGTCGGGTACTAGCCTCTTCAAAGTAAAATATCTTATTATCTTAATTACTTCTTCTTTAAATACCTTAGCATTTTAACGAGCACCTTGTGTGCCAAAATCCCTAAAATCTTGACTTTGGGATCTACTTAAGGCCTTGGCCTTTTTTCTTTCTTTTCTTTATCTTTCTTATACTTGTTAATACCTCTAATAAAAGAAGACTTCATTAAAAACTGAAATGTTTAAACAAATTCTAACTTTGAAATGCATAAACAAAAATATGCATACTATGCTAATCAAAATTCTGCATACTATACTAATCAAGATTCTGCATTCTATGCTACACTATTTCTGCATACTATGCAAACATAAATTCTGCACTATAATAATTAACCAAACTGCACTATAATCTTTTTCTTTAAAAACTTGACTATAAGTTCCACCAAAAATCTGCACTACAAGTTCCACCAAAAATCTGCACTATAAACTTTAAAGAAATCTGCACCATAAACTCTTAAGAAATCTGCACTACAAGCTCTAAAGAAATCTGCTCTAAAGAAATATACATTTTAAGCTCTAAGAAATCTGCACTACAAGCTTAATTAAAATCTGCACTATAAGCTTACATAAGAATCTGCACTATAAGCTTAATTAAAATCTGCACTATAGGCTTAATTAAAATCTGCACTATAAATTTAAATAAAAATCTGCACTATAAGCTTAATTAAAAATCTGCACTATAAGCTTAATTAAAAATCTGCACTATAGGCTTAATTAAAATCTGTACTATAAGCTTAATTAAAATCTGCACTATAAACTTAATTAAAATCTGCACTATAAGCTTAATTAAAATCTGCACTATAAGCTTACATAAAAATCTGTATTATAAACTTAATTAAAA
Organism: Zingiber officinale; assembly: GCF_018446385.1. NCBI lineage: Eukaryota > Viridiplantae > Streptophyta > Magnoliopsida > Zingiberales > Zingiberaceae > Zingiber > Zingiber officinale. The sequence goes on from NC_056003.1 coordinate 105,981,396, forward strand.
TCTGAACTATAAGCCTACATAAAAATCTGCACTATAAGCTTAATTAAAATCTGCACTATAGGCTTAATTAAAAATCTGCACTACAAGCTTAATTAAAATCTACACTATAAGCCTACATAAAAATCTATACTAAAAGCTTAATTAAAATCTGCACTATAGGCTTAATTAAAATTCTGCACTATAAGCGCTTCTCATGCTTCGAATTCAAGAAGAACAAAGGTTCGAAACTACTCCTACTCAGGTGAGAAGCACTTACCTTTGCATTCTTGGGCTTACAACCGGAAAGAAAACTTCTAGGGTTTGCGGGAATTGCAAGCTTCGACCCCTCCTTCGTGCTCATGGTTTCCCCTTGACGAGAGGATCATAACCATGTGAAGATCTCCCGGAAATCTCCCTTGGCCGGCCGCTGGAGAGGAACCCTAGATCCCCCCTTTTTTCCTTCGCCCAAACAAGAGACGCTGTGCCGTCGGGAGAGAAAAGGAGAGGAGAGGTTTAGGTTTTGGAAAATAATCCCTAAGTTCTCCCTTTTTATAACTTAATATTTCTATTAACTATCTTAAATAAATTCGCTACCTTTTCTAAACAGACAAATCTAACATTAACTTATCCCTTTTATAATCTAATATTCTGTTAACTATCTTAAATAAATTTTGCTACCTTTTTTAAATAGAATTGCCTGCTTGACCACTTGGTCAGCCGGATTTGCTTAAGGCTTGGTTTGGTCGGAGGTTGCAGGTTCGAATCTCGGCTTTATTTTTTGCAACTTGTTTCTTTTGGTAAAAATACCAAATGAACACAAAAAATTACATAAAAACACTCTAAAATTTCTAAAAATCTCTAGAATTTTCCTAAAGCATTTCTAAATATTTTTAAGTACTATTAGGACTCGAAATGAGGGAATTTGGGTTGTTAGACTAGGGGGGGTGAATACCACGCGTTGCTTTTTCACTCATTTTAGAAAACACACAGAATATGCAGTGGAATAAATAATGAAAAGACGAGCAACGCTAACAACCTTTCTTTTACTTTGTTCAGAGCCTGTGGTGACTCCTACTCCAAGGCCCGCGATTATTGATCACTTTCGTTGGGCAATCACTATAGATTCGAAAATTGAGTACAAGTACAAATATGTGGCTGACAAGTATTGCTTAAAATTAAACTTGTTACCAACGACTTGGAGAAATAGAACTTCTAGCTTGATCATCGTCAGAGCAGCATTTAGACATTTTCAGAGTGCGTGCAAGAACTCAAGTTATTCTTAAAAAATTATTGTCGAAGCATCTGATCGGGCCCTCCTTTTATAGCCAAACTTGATCTGATCCAGATCCCTTGATCTTGGGATCAGGTTTGACCCGTTGTTGATCGGTCGATCGATCCTCCTCTGCCTTCCGGTTCTTCTGCTCAGATATATTTTCTTTGTTTCGTTGACCGATCCCGCTGTTCGATCGACTGATCCCTAGCACATCTGGTCTGATCAACTCAGCTCGACCACGTCACCACTTATCCCCGGTTCGGTTGATCGATCCCGAGGTTCGGTCGACCGATCCCTCGGTCGAACCCAGTTCACTCGCTGGAACTCTTCTATGTTTGCTTGGAGGTTTGGTCGACCGATCCCCAGGTTCAGTTGACTGATCCAAGTTGAACATTAACTTGCAGAATCATTAGTCTCATGCAAAATAGAGTTAGCACATAAAAGATAATATGTAAATAAATATCTTTGACAACTTTCGAGCTATCCGATTCTGACTTCAGACTTCCTCTGAAAACTCTAGGACAAACCGACGCCTACTATTCCCTCATAGGGGAACACACCCTCACCTACTCTTTTCAGGAGAAGTTACCTGTTGCCAGACAGGTCCTCCAGACCGACTGGACTTTTCGCCTAGGATTACCACCCCCTATGACCTAGGGCTACCACCCCTTAGAGTTTTCCACTTGCCTAACTGCAGCTAGGACTTTCCATCACCTAGGATTACCGCCCCCTAGGATTTTCTATTTGCCTAGATCCACTAGGACTTTTGCCTAAGAACACTTAGAACTTGTCCTATAAGCTCAATCATCCTTGTTAGATAACAAGACAACTTAACTTTAGACCTTTTGACATAATCAAAACCAAGGTTCGATCGTCGGATGCTTCCCGCACCAACATTCATGACCAAGATGACTTGTATACCTCAAGTTGAAGGAAACTTACACTCGAGCTGCGGTAAGAACTTCATAGACATATCCATATATGTAGATAACCAAATGAAATCTTATATCAAGTCACTCTAATGAACTAGTTATCATAACTAGTATTCATGTTTAACTCTCGACATCCTAATATCTTTAGCTAGTGAGAAACACCTGCTTAACCAAACCAAGAAGTATAACCCGTGCTAGTCTTATAGAATTGATGATGTCCGAATGCTCCAATTCGACAACTAGAAAAATTCTAATACATTCATAATTACACATGTAGAGATAATCACAAGTTGATCTAATCACAAACTTTCTCATGCTATGAATTATATTGAGGACATTTAGTAAATAAGTTTAAGACTATTTAAAAATATAATATGTACTCAAATAGTAAATATATATTTATCAACTAAATAATAAAATTATAAGGCGATTGTCTTAGGACATCCCTCAAAATCTAACAATGTCATCCATAACTGTGGATGAGGAAATGTCATCAAAGGTTGAAAAAGAAGCCAAGACAGATGAAGAGGAGGTCTTGGAAGTAGTTAACCTAACTAGCACCTCCACCATAACTATCAAATGTGATGTCAAAGGACCACATTATTTGTTTCGAGTGCAATGAGAAGGGACACTAAAAGAATAGATGCCCAACGGATAAGAAGAAGGTTAATCCTAACCCCATTCAAGTTGCTTTAGATACTAATGTGGGTTGTAGGAATGAAGAAACTAAAAGGAGGAGAATGCGTATTATGTGCTTTATGTGTGGGAGAAAGGACACTACCACACCAAGTGCCCTAAGAAGAGGGAAATCAAGAAGCTAGCGCATTTGAATAAATGGGAGAAGAAGAAAAGCTCAAGTAAAGGGGGAGTTTCAAGGGTAATGGAAGTATACCCTAATTTGAATTGTAATTCAAATTGTTATTTTCCCATGCATGCTAGGATTGATAATAATTATCATCATGTAGGAATGAAGAATTTTGGCTTTAGATATCATGATAGAAGTAGGGTAAATTTTAGAATTAAGCCTAAAGTACCTATGCATGATAGACCTAAACAAGTTAGATTCTCATTACATAAGGAGAAGAAGATAATGGAGAATCTAGTCATTAATCCCAAGAAAAGGAGGCACATGCCTAGAAAGATAGGTAGGTCTAGAAATATCCAAGGTGGACAACAAGAATATAGAATTAGGAGTCTAGAAAAGGAAAATCAAGCTTTAAAGGAAGAGCTTGATAATTTGGAGAAAACCCTAGAAAGATTTAATGTTGGATTTATGGGATTAGGTATGGTGTTAGGTAGTCAAAGATCCCACAATGATTGATCATATTTAGGATAACGATCTAGTCCCTCCAAGGTCAAAAAGATATCATATGCTAGGGTGGCACATGATAATGGCAAGGGAGGAGTGACTAAGGGTAAGGGAGAGTCATCCAAAGCTAATGAGAAAAAATATACAAGGGTTGCATATGATTATGGCAAGGATGAGGTGTCCAAGGTGCATCATTGTGATTTAGCCATAGTGGAGAAAGCATCTAAGAAGATGGCTAAGGTTAAGAGCTCTAAGGAGAGCTCAAGGAGTCAATTTGGGACCCATTGCCAATGGATCCCAAGTGGACATTACTTGAGATTCTAGATGAGTCATGAAATATGTCAAAGTGGTTTAGAGACTAACTTGTCACATATGGCGCCTTCCATGAATAGTATGAAGGCGGCTTCAAAAGCCTTGGAAGGCGCCTTCCATGAACAGTATGAAGACGCCTTCAAAAGGCTTGGAAGGCGCCTTCAGTGAATAGTACTAGCCTAAAGTAACCATTTATTGACGTTGAGTTATGGATAAAACTTTATCCACTTGAAGGCACCTTGAACCCTTTCGAAGGCGCCTTCCACCCACAGATAGGATTTTCTTGGAGTTATAAAAAGACCCCTGGAGCTAGAAAATATTCAACTTTTGTATTAACTTCCTAATAACTTTCTGAGCTTTTCAAAGAGTATAATAGGCTTCTCCACCTTCATCAAAGGAGATATTTTTAGTAGAGCTTTACAACCGCCTTGGATTAACAACCACCTAGGTTGTAACCAAGTAAAAGTCGTAGTCTCTTACTTATTTCACTTTTAAGCTATTATTTTCTTTATTGTCGTTTCTTAATTAGAATTGTGATACTAATCCAAGTCCAAAGAACAAAAAAGGTTTGTTTTATTTTTAATAGGCAATTCACCTCCCTCTTGCCGGTCCATTTGTATCAACAGGGTTACCTTCCCTTAAGGTTTTCCATAACCTAAGGTTACTACCCCCTAGTACCTAGGTGATCCTGTCCGAATCGCCGAACCAAAGGACGCTGGGCACGTGGCGCGCTCCTAGTCGGTGGCGTAGGCCTCCAAAGCTCCGGCGAACCTGCACAGAAGTCGGGCCGGGAAGGGGTTCCCGGCGGTGACCCTCCGACGCTCAAGTCAGGCAGGGAAGAAAGTGGCTGAAGTCACGCATACCTTGGCGAAGTCTGCGACTCTTTATATAGAGTGGTGAAAAAGCTCACGCCCACCGATACGTGTCCGCAGCCCATACTTCGGTATGTGTTTGTCGAAGCCTTGCCATCTCGCAACAGTCCCATCGCGCCGATGGGACAGGCCCGTTGTCGGACTAGGGTATGGATTAGCCATACGACTTGGCGTTGTCGTGAGATGTTCGTCACTATTTACCGCCGGCGGGACATCCGCCCGGCTAAAAGAGCGTCGTCCGGGCGGACTAATTCCTATGCGTTGGCGGGCGCGCCCATTCGTCCTACCTTCTCTTAGGCCTTCCGCTCGGCCATTGTTTACTATTTCATTGAGCGTCGGACCGACCCTGTCGGGCGCCTTTTACTATCGGATGTTTATTGGCAGACCGATCGGCCTGCCCTTTTCTCATGAGTCGGTCGGCTCACCCTTCTCCGAACCACCCGGCCTTTTGACCTCCACGTGGCGTTGACCCCTCGCTAGGGGTCCCGCTCCACCGGATCACTTGCCTTTCCCTCGATTCTAGTCGAAGGAGGCGGTCAGCCAGGCCGATATGGTGAGCAATGACCCGCTTGCCGCCGGTGGGCCGCATATAGTATACTCATCCGTTCGGGTATCTTGTCCGTGCCTTGTGTTCTCTTGGAATCCATGTCCGATGCTCTCCCTACTACCCATCACGTCGGCGCCTGCGCACGGTAAGGGACTCCTTAAATGCGACCGGTATCCCGACACGTGGTGATCGCGTTTGTCGGTATGGCGGTGGCACTTCGATGGACAACCGGTGCTTGAAATGAACGATGATGACCTCGTTATCGGATGACGGACGGTGTAAATCGATCGCGGCCGCCCTTATAAAGCTCCCGATCCCAGCTCTTCGCCGCATTTCGACCTTATCGTCTTCAGCCATCACTCGGTTCCTTTTTTCCTGCGACCTTGCGCTTCAGCTCTCCGACGACTCTACAGCCTCCTTCGATCGTCTTCTTTGCCCGTAAGGATTCCTTTTCCTTGCTGCCCCTCCTTTTTTCTCTCTATTAGCTATTTCCTTCATCATCCCGCATTCTTTCCCTGTTTTTACTTCTCCCTCCTTCCATCGCGCGTCCATCCCTAGCCTTATACCATGACCAACACCTCACAGCCGACCGGCGGTGCTCCGGGTCTTTGGTATTCGACCATGGAAAGCCGGTTTGACGAGGAGGACGCCCCACATCATAGTAGCTGACACCACCGACCGGTCACATGAATCGCCGCCCGACACCGTTCTATTCTTCCGAGACCAATTTTTGGCCGGGCTACGCTTCCCACCCCACAAGTTCTTCTTACAAATTTGCAATTATTTTCGCATTCCGCTCGGCCAGGTAGTCCCCAACTCCATTAGGCTGTTGAGCGGAGTGATAGTCCTTTTTAAACTGAACAACATCCCCTCGAGCCTAAGATTTTCACTACTTTTTTATCCCAAGCAAGCCGGTGGGGTACCTTTATTTTCCGGATAGGATAAAGCGTCCTCTTTGACAATATGCGAGCTCAACAAACATTGGAGCACTTTTCTATGCGCTTTCGAGCGGCCAACTTTTCGCACCAAGTGGCGAGACGCTGTAAGCAAATTTAGAGGTGATGCGGCCTACCTTCATGCGCCGTAGGCGGTTGGTGGTCTGCGCTATCACATTGACAAGCTACTCCTGGGAGTAATGTATATATTCGACATCTTTCCGGGAGATCGCCTGCGGCATGAGTAAGGTTCTCGTCCCTCCTTTTTCTTTTGTTCTAATTGATTTAATCTTTGTTTACGGCTGAAGTTATGTGGCGTGCTAAAGGGAGGAAGCTCAATTGAAAGCGCCGCATTCAGTTGAGGCAGAACAAGGAGGTCGCGCGCGGGACCTTGATCCGCCGGCCGATCCGGCCATCGTCGGTGAGGGCTCAGGATGCCTGAGTTTAGCAGCCCTACCTCTCACGGCGAGGCGCGACTTGGAACTTTAGCCAAGGCGAGGTAGAGGGTCGTTCGGCGATGATGTTCCGAGTTAGTCACTTTCGGCACCGACCACCGGCTGCTCTGCCTCAACTCCACTTGATGAGCCCACGGCAGCGCGCGGATGCTCTGTGTTGCACGGTCTCCTAGAGAGTACCCGACCCCACTGGCTCTGAGGCAAGCTCGAGTGCACCGTCCGCCCCTTCAAGAACTCTGCGGCCAGAGAGGTGTTTGGCGAGCTTCCTCTGTCGTCACAGGTGGGCCATCCGGTGAGGCGCTGCTTGAGCGAGAGCGAGCGGGGAATTAATTAATTAAACTGCGCCTTCGCCCGGGCGTACATAGTTCACTGATCGGCCAATGGTCCACAGCAGGCGATCATCACCTTACGAGCCTCTCTTGCCCAAGCTTGGGTGGATGCTCGGCGTCGAATAGCCATGCTGACTCCCGGGCAGCTCGGCGACAACAACCTACAACACGATACTGGTCTATCTCTTTGTCTTGTATTTGAGTATGAACTGTTAACGCGACTGATCGCACAGCATCGCTCTGATTAAATGACGAGTGGGACAGTTGATGAATTGAAAACTCAAGGTCGCGGGAGAAATCAGCCAATCAATGACCAATCTGGAAGCCGAACGGAAACGGGCTTTCGGCTGGCGAGCAAGGTCGTTCGGCTTGAAGCGATGGTCAAACAACGAGATAAGGAGATCAAGACGGCGACCACTCGGAAGCGCCAGGCCGTTGGTGACATGGCCCGCATGGAGGTGGAGAGCAGAGGGCTGGAGCAACGCATCAAGGATCTGGATGCTCTTACGGCCACCAAGAAGAAGAACCGCGGATCTCCAAGCTGCCAGCGACGCTGCCCACACCGCACTCAAAGAGTATCAAGAGGGGGAGTCGGCGCGCTCTGACGAGGTGAGGAAGGCATTCATCCGCTCGGATGCCTTTGGGGAGAAGTTTACTGACAAGATCTCCCTCACCTTTGAAGAGGCAATCAAAGCGGCTGTGGGTCATTTAAAGGCCAAAGGCCACCTGCCCGCCGAGCTGACCATCCCTCCCGAGGACCTTGCGACTGTGATGGGCGCCATCCCCGATGCTCTTTTTGACTTTGACGTCTGAGGAGTGTTTCTTATGAACTTTTTTGTATCCCCGCCGCTCGGCCATACTTATTTTTGCTGTAACTTTTTTTTTTGATTAGCCCTGTGCTTAATAGATAATCTTTTCCTTTCCTTCAACTTTTGTTTTGGCAAGAAATTTTTCTCTCGTCATAACTAAAGTGTTCTTTAAAACTCCTCCGCTCGGCACCACGCTTTGTCAGGCTAAAGTCGATTGTCTTCAATAACGTCTTTCATCATGCGACAGAGCAGCCGCTCGGCATGAGAATGCCCTTCGTTGGTATCGTAATTATCTTTAGTTCTCATTGACCAATCTTTGCTTTGTGCCTTACCCCCCAAGGGGTTTTCCGTATATTTTTGGTAAGCGAGCCGCTCAGCCATATGTTGGTCTTAACGACCAGGCTATCGTTGATTGTATCATGTGAATGGCTATCCGCTCGGACGTTTATAGATGCCGGCTCGTCTCTCGATATTTAACGTCGGAGCTCGACGGTCTTCCGCTTGGAGGGTTTATAGACGCCGGCTCGTCTCTCGATATTTAACGTCGGAGCTCGACGGTCTTCCGCTCGGACGTTTATAGACGCCGGCTCGTCTCTCGATATTTAACGTCGGAGCTCGACGGTCTTCCGCTCGGACGTTTATAGACGCCGGCTCGTCTCTCGATATTTAACGTCGGCGCTCGACGGTCTTCCGCTCGGGCGTTTATAGACGCCGGCTCGTCTCCGGTTTTTTACGGTCGAGCTCGACGGTCTTCCGCTCGGACGTTTATAGACGCCGGCTCGTCTCTCAATATTTAACGTCGAGCTCGGCGGTCTTCCGCTCGGACGTTTATAGATGCGGCTCGTATCTCGATATTTAACGTTGGAGCTCGGCGGTCTTCGCTCGCGTTTATAGCGCCGACTTGTCTCGATATTTGCCGGAGCTCGGCGGTCTTCGCTCGGGCGTTTATAAGCGGCTCGTCTCGATATTTAACGTCGGAGCTCGGCGGTCTTCCGCTTGGAGCGTTTACGCCGGCTCGTCTCGATATTTAACGTCGGAGCTCGGCGGTCTTCCGCTGGGACGTTTATAGGCTCGTGTCTCGATATTTAACGTCGGAGTCTTCCGTCTTCGGACGTTTATAGACGCCGGCTCATCTCGATATTTAACGTCGGAGCTCGGCGGTCTTCAAACCGAATATTGCCGATCGGTGGAACCCTTGGCCATCCTTGAATTAATTTCGCTTCATTACAAGGACAAGGGCGACTAGCATATACACAAAATGAGTTACATTCGTACCTTTCATCCATTTCGATAGGGGAGATGATTACACTCCACGGTCGGTCGGTGCCGTCTTCATCCTCAAATAATATGCCCCGGAGCTTTTCAATAACCTTGAAGGGCCTGCCCACGGTGCCTCCTATTTGTCGCGTCGACCGGCTTGACTTTCTTCCAAGATCGCCGACACAGAATGATCCGGGATTACACGGTTGTAATTTTGCTTCATCCGCCGTTGCGATAGACGGACGCCATTTGGCTCTTTCTTCTTGACCGGTCAGACTCTCTATGTTCCTCCGCTCGGCGTTGCCCTCATCATAGCTTTGGATCCGAGTGGATTCGACTCCAACTTCAGCAGAATGACCGGCCGCCGCCATACACGGTGGAAAGGCGTGGCGCCTTCCTTTGGTCGTCGATGGATGCCCATAAGGCCCTAAGACTTCATCCGGCCAACTTCCTCCCAAATGGTCGGTCGCCCAGATCAATTTCCTGATTGGCGCTTGACGGCTGGGGGATAAGCCACGGTGAAGTGTTGCTCGATGTAGCTTTTGCACCAATCCTCTAACATCTTCCACGTGAATTGCCTCCTCGGAAACCAATCGGGGGATGCCGACCGACAGATGATGATGTGTGCCGGATAAATTTTTGACCATCATTCGGTGATCTTGGCTAGCTGGCGGCTCGGCCTCCACCCACTTGGAAAAATAATCAACCGCCACTACTAAAAATTTCCTTGCCCGATCGCCATGGAAATGGACCAACAATATCCATTCCCCATTGATCGAGCGGGCATGAAGCTGATTCATCTTCATTCCTCTGCCGGTCGGTGGTTGAAGTTATGGTATTTCGGCATGAAAGGCATGTCGAGTAGCATCCGCTTGTAAAGTTGGCCAAAAGTATCCGGCTAGCAGGATCTTCTTAGCTAGTCCGCCCGGATGTCCCCCGACGATCCTTGATGTACTTCTTGGAGGATGTAAGCCGAGTCCTCCGAGCTCACGCATTTCAACAACGGGTGAGAAAGCCTTTTGTAAAGCTGATCGCGATGAGTGTGACGATCGGCCCTCCTCATAACTTTGTGGGCTTCGTTGATCGGACGGTGTGGCTCTGGCGCAAAAACTTGCGGTGTTCTCTCACTCGGAAGCGTGAGGCTGCCATCCGTCGACGTCGCCACCAACAATACTTTTCAATTGGGTGGGCATGCTATTGAGCGTAAGTTTGGCTAACTCATCATCGGTGCTTGATTTTCCGCCTGGGGTATCTTACGGACAATAACTTCTCTAAAATCGGCTTTGAGCTTCTCGAAGGCTTGGGAAAGTAGAGCTGTATTTTCGAAGGTACCGGAAGCTGATGCGACTCTGAATCGAGGTGAGCGTTACCGCCGACTCCACATGCCAAGGCGCATGAAGACCATGAGGCTCTCACTACCTTCATTGTTGGTAGCTTTATAATCCAGTGATGGATAAGTGCATCTTTTCTTCTTGAGGGAAGAGCAACAATATTCCAATCCAGCCGAGTGGACGACCCGTCCACATATATTCTCCACATAGCTTCCGACTTTGACTTCTACGATAAATCGGCCAAGGATTGCGCTTTGATCGCCGTGGGCTGGTATTGGATGTCAAATTCACTCAACTCCGTCGTCCATTTGATGAGCCGGATGTACGGGATTGACAACACACGCCCATGACTATTGGTCTTAACGATAATAGTATCGCGGGAAGTATGGACAGCAAGACGAGGAACGTAATTTCAAGCCCGGGTAGCGAGATTCATCTTTTAAAATGTGGCTAAGGAAAATATGGAGCTCCTCCCGCTCGCCCTCACCAGTCTTGGTTGCCTCACCAGTCGAGATAGATAAATACAAAGTGGTTCACCAATAGTCGAGCTTAGCTAATACGAGCGAATTCTTTAGAATCTCTTGACGCTGAATCGCCGATCGATTCTTTATCGGAGAATTTTAGCGTAAGATCTTGAAAAAGGAAGGCTCCGGTGCGGTTTTGGAATGAATCTGAGGCGGTTGTATCCGACCGGCAGCAGCACTTTCTTGTATTTCTTGGAGGCATATCTTGCGGGGCTACCTTCTTTGGGATTTGCTTGATGCCCCATCAATCCCCCAAGCGCCTCCCTTTGCTCGAGGCATACAGGGGATTTAGCTTGACTCCATATTTGCGAGCGTTGGAAGGTTTCTTCCATGTCCTTGTAGAGAGGCCGCTCGGACGGACTTAATGAGAATGTCGTCCACATAAACTTCTAGATTCCACCCGATCGCTCTCTCGAATACTTTATTCATCAAGCGTTGATATGTGGCCCGCATTCTTCAATCCGAGCATCACATTATAGCAATAAGTGTGTCGTGTCCATCAGCTAACTTTTCTTGATCTTCACGGCGAGCGGTAGCTACGGTAGGCGTCGAGCATACAGATTAATTCGCATGACCGTAGTCCATCCAGTTGATCTATCCGGGTAGGATAAAATCTTCGGGCAAGCTTTGTTGAGATCCAAATCTGCATACTCTCCACTTGTTGCCGGCTTGGAGACTAATACTACGTTAGCTCGACTCGGGACCTGGCACTTCAGCATATATGGCGGAAGCTTCTCCACCTCCGCTTGGATGATGGCATTACTGGCTGGAAATCTCTTTTCTCTTGTTTGGTCGTGTGTCCGGTTGGACATGGAGCTCATCTTCGCAATACTTGGTGAAATTCGGTCGGCGCTCGTGTCGACGGACAAAGGCATCATGATTTCTCCGGAGGCATTGGATCAGTTCCTCTTCCTGCTTCTCTTCTAGATCGGATGCAATAAAAGTCGTGGCCTCCGTCGGTTGGGTGAATCACTTCTTCCTTTTCTTCATAAACTAAAGAGGTGACTTCGGTGATGGCGTTTACCTCGATCCGGGGTGCCTTCCGAGCGGAATGGGCTACTCGGATCATCTCGATGTAGCATCGCCTAGTGGCAATCTCCGGCTGTACTTCTCCCACTTTGTCTTTCACGGGGAACTTGATCTTCGATAGAAGACTGCTCGGAATTCGCTGAGCGCTGGTCATCCCAAAATGACATTGTAGGGGGAGAGTCGACCACCACGAAGTTTGTTGTCCTTGTCCTCTTGGCTCTTCTCCCAACGAGAGCGGATCTCGTCAAGCATGAACTTAGTACCCGTAAACTCGTAGAGCGGAGTTGTCATGGGTAACAGCTCGGCTCAATCAATTGATCGAACACCTTCTTAAATATGATGTTGACCGAGCTTCCTGTCAATGAATACGGTGAATAGTGTAGTTAGCTACCGCTTTGATGACGTGGCGTCGTACTTCAACTCCTTCCCGGTCCCCCGAAACTCGGTCCTTCGCTCTGCCACAACCTGCATGAACTGGCGGCGCCTTTCTAGCTCGGTTGGAGTCTCCTCCGGTCGGCCCGCCAGAAAGTATTGCCCTAGCCTTCCTCTTCGAGGTAAGGCTTCGATTTTGGTTGAGACCGCTCGGCGATTCTCCTGCCTTGGAGAGCGATGCCGATCGGGATCTCTTGCTGTGGCCTCATCATCGATCATTTCATGAGTTCTCTGTCGCTGTCGATGACACGTCGTCCGGCATTAAGGGCATGGGATGAGTCACAAGAAGGACGTCATCCGCATTGTGTTGTGCGTCCGTCCAAAGGAAGGAGCGAACATCGGGTCCATCTCTTCTAGGTGCGCAGCGGGCTCTTCTCTGCTTGGGACCGGCGTGGGGATCGGATGGCTTGTCCCCTTGGTCCTCTAGGCGTACACTGCTGTTCGCTCGGGCAGGGGGGCGCTCGGTTGGAATTTCTTTTTACGGGCTTGCGCTTCTTCCACGTTGATGTATTCGTTCGCCGGTGTAGCATGTGATCATAGTCTCGGGCGTCTTTCGGATGAGTGATCGGAAGAAATCCCCATCCACTAGGCCTTGTGTAAAGGCATTCATCATGGTTTCAGGGGTGGCGTTGGAATGTCCATCGCCACTTTGTTGAACCGCTGGATCCGGAGCGATTCACGGGCTTCTTGCTTGATGGCGAACAGGCTCACGCAAAATGGTGGAGGAAGGCCGTTCGGAATTCCTTGAAGCTAGTGATGGATCCGTCGGCAACCTCCGAAACCGTTGAGCAGATCGAGAGTGGTAAAACCGCATTTCACTCGTACGTATTGATGGGCGTGTTTGTTATCAAACTTACCCAGATGATCATCTGGGTCGGTTGTCCCATTATACTCGCCGATCGTCGGAGGCACATAGTGCTTTGGCAGAGGATCTTGCAGAATAGCCTCTGAAAATTGGCGATTGATCCGCTCGGGAGATGCATCCACTTGGGGGGCTTTCCCTTTTCTGTCTTCTCGTCTAGGCCTTTCATCCGAAGAAGATCCCCGGTCCCTTTGAGCTGCTGCAGCTTCAGGGGTGCGGAATAAGGCTCGATGAAATGCAACGGTGGCCGGTGGTGCTTCCGCTCGACCACCAGACGCTGATGTTGCTTGCTGCTCTGGCCGCTCGGCTGTGGTTTTCTGCTTTTGCTCCACGAGCTTGGCGGCCCTTATCTCGATCAGAGCGTCGAGTTCCTCGTTCGAAAGCGTCACCATGTGTTGTCGTCCAGCCTCGTCCATTGTTTCCGATCGGATGCAGGAGCGTTCCCACAGACGGCGCCAAATTGATCCTGTCCGAATCGCCGAACCAAAGGACGCTGGGCACGTGGCGCGCTCCTAGTCGATGGCGTAGGCCTCCGAAGCTCCGGCGGACAATCGAGCGAGGAAGGGTTCCGGTGACCCTCGGCGCTCAGTCGAGCAAGCAAGCAGTGTGGAAAAGAGTGGCTCCGGAGATGTTTTCACGCGTACCTCCGGCTAAGTCTGCGACTCTTTATAGAGGTGAAGAGCTTCTACGCGCCTTGGCGTGTCGTGTCAACCCATACCGTATGTGTTTGTCGAAGCTTACGGCTGCACAGCCAGATCAGCGCGCCTTGATGGGACAGACATACCCGTTGTCGGACTAGGAGTATGGCTTAACATACGACTTGCGAGTCAGATGTTCAGTCACTATTTACCCACTCGGCGGGACATCCGTGCCAAGCGGCGCGTCGGGCGGACCTAATTCCCTATGCCGGGCGGGCGCCCATCGTCCTACCTTCTCTTGGCCTTCCGCTCGGCCATTGTTTACTATTTCATTGGCGTGAACCCGATTCTGTCGGGCACCTTTTACTATCGGATGTTTCTTGGCGGGCCGATCGGCTGCCCTTTTCTCATGAGTCGGTCGGCTCACCCTTCTTGATAGACCACGGCCTTTTGCCTCCATGGCGTTGACCCCTCGTTAGGGTCCGGGCTCTACCACCGCCGCCGAGCGGATGAGTATACCACGGCGGGCGGCTAAGGCGGTGGTCATTGCTCGATATCGGCTGGCCGGACTCGGCCCCTCGACTAGACTCGGGGAGGCAAGTGATCGGTGGTAGGCCCCCTAACGAGGTCCACGGTGAGGTCAAAGTCAGTCGGTGTGTCGGTGAGAAAGAAAGCGGCCGATCGGCCCGCCGATCATCCCGATGGGCGCCGAGGAATCGGAATCGAATCCAATGAATAGTAAACAATGGCGTGAGCTGAATAGACGTAAGGCGCCCGTCTGCGCGGCGTCCGCATGGGCTCGTCTGGCCCGCGGATGCTGGCGCGGCCTGGGGCCGAATATCCGTGACATGTCGTATTAAGCCATACTCCTGGTCCGCTGACGTGTCCTCATCTCGGCGCCGGGATGTATGTCTGTGCGTGTCCGACAAACACATCGGTATGCGGCTTGACACTGCACGCCTTGGCCTCGATTATAAAAGTCGCGGTCCGGCGGTGCAGCGTGCTGGTCACTTTTTCCTTGCTGCCTGACAGCGTCAGGTCGCCGGAACCCCCGGCGTTCAGTGCGGTCGCGAGCCTGCGCCACCGACCGCAAGCGCGCTGCGCTGGTTCGGCGATTCGGACAGGATCACTAGGGTTACCTCCCCCTAGGATTTTCCATAACCTAGGGTTACCTCCTCCTAGGACCTAGGGTTACCTCCCCCTAGGATTTTCCACTTTCCTAACCGCAGCTAGGACTTTCCATCACCTAGGATTACCACCACCTAAGACCTAGGGTTACCTCCCCCTAGAGTTTTTTACCTGCCTAGAATCCACTAGGACTTTTGCTTAAGACAACTTAGGACTTTCCTGCAAGCTCAATGAACCTTGTTATATCACAAGACAACTTAACTTTGGACCCTTTACCATAATCAAAACTTAGGTTCGATCGTCTGGTGCTCCCTGCACCAACAATCTCCCCCTTTTTGATTATGACAACTTGGTTCAAAGTTAAGTAAAACTTAACAATAATTAAAGGAATTTTAGCATGAGCATAAATATAATTATTTGTAAAAAAAACTCCCTTATGCTCCCCCTTTCATAAAAATTATGTTTAACTCTTAACTTTAACTTTTCTCTCCCCTTTTGATATAAATAAAAAAGTAATATAAGTGGAGAGAAGGTTGTTTGACAAAAAAGTTTTTACTCTGTTTAACTTTAAGCTCCCCCTGAAGGGTAGCACTTAAAAAAAATTTAGTTAATTTTTAAGCGTTGAAAGTGAGTTAGCTTTTTTCAAAAAATTTAGCTTTCAAATTAAAATAATTACTTTGAAAAAACACTTAGCTAAATTAGAAATGCTTTGAAAATACTTATCTTTTTCAACAAAAACTTTGCTAAACTTAAGCTTTAAAATTACTTAGCTATAAAAAAACTTAGCTAATCTTAAGTTTTGAAAATGTCTTAACTTTTTCCAAAAAAAACTTAGCCAAATTTTAGCTTTGAAAATAATTGTTTGGACAAACACTTAGCTAAACTTTTTGAAATTTTTTTTATCAAGTACTTAGCTTTATGAAATTTTGATAAAAACTTGACTTTAAAAAGACTTTGATAAAAATTTAGTTTTAATACTTAGCTTTATAAAGGTTTTGAAAAAAAGCTTAGTTAAAAGTACTCAGCTTAAAAAATATTTTGATAAAAGCTTAGTTTAAAAAATTTGATAAAAACTGAGTTAAGTACTTCGCTTTAAAAAAAAGTTAATAAAAACTTAGTTAAGTACTTAGCTTTCTGAAATTTTGATAAAAACTTGGCTTTCAAAAGATTTTGATAAAAACTTTAGCCTTAAAAATATTTTGATAAAAACTTTAGCTTTAAAAATATTTTAATAAAAATACTTAGCTAAGTAAATGATTTCTTTGAAAAATACTTTATCAAATACTTAGTTTCTGTCTTTTCAAAAATAATTTATTTTTCTTTTCAAAAATATTTTAAAAATTTGAATTTCCTCTTTCAGAGGTATTTTGAACTTTTGAAAAGTTTAACTTTGAAAAACAATGTTTTAACAAAATAAAAATTAATGTCTTAATCTTCCTTTCACTCCCCATTAATTAATACCAAAAATATTTGAGAGTCTTAGAGTCCAAGCATATAAATCAAAAACATAAAGTTATTATTTATTTTCCTGATTTTCTATCTCACATATTCTAGATTATCAAACATGCCCAACTTATGAGTTTGTGTGAGATGGAGTTAAGTTAATCTTGAAGTTGATTTTATATATGATGATATTAATGAATATTTTTTTAAAAAATAATTTAAGTTAAAGTTGGATTTCAAAAATATTAAATTTTAAAATTTAAAATATAAGTTTAATTAGATTTAAACATTTAACAATATTAAAATTTTGAAGATTAATTATAATTTGAAAATTAACATATTAAACATTAATTAAGTTTAAAATTTAGAATTTGAAATTAATCAATTAATTGAAATTAATTATATTTTTGAAAATTGATCATGATTTAAAAATTAATTATGATTTGAAAATTAATTATCATTTAAAAATAATTAAGATTTTAAAAATTAATTAAACTTTTATAATTAATTAGATTTTAAAATTAATTAAGATTTTGACACTAATTAAGATTATGTAATTAATTAGATTTTGAAATTAATTAAATTTTTGTAATTAATTAGATTTTAAATGAGTTAGCTTTAATTTAATTAATTTAGCTTTGATTAACTACTTTAAACCTAGGTTCATCTCACCCTTTTCTAGATTTTCAATCAAGGAACCTTAATAGTTTTGTGAGATGGTTAATTTAATCTTCAATTAAAATTTCAATCTATGGATTGATTAACATTTGAGTTAGACTACGGTTTAATAATTAATCAATTAAATATATATTTCAATAATTGACTTCCAGGCTGTGGCGAGACACTAGACTTTCTTGGGTATGAGATTATTCACCACTTCTAAACAAAGCCTTTTAAAGAACTTAAATATTTAAGTTCCTTTCTGAAAATCCTAAATCTAATTAGTCAAGTGTGAATCAAGCCTAAGTCCTTATCCACCCTAATCTAAGCATGAATAATAGAAAGTAGTAAAAACATACATCAAGCAAGTTTATCTAATGAATGTGATCTTTCTATTGGCTCCCCCTAGATCATAGCCTCGATAGGGCCTATCAAGATAATGGATTTGATCATTGGGGATCCAATATTGGCCAAGTCCAACTTGATTAATCAAGTTAGATTTGGAGACTCATGCTTGGACTGTTCCTCTATATGTTCGATTAACAAGTGATAGATAAGATCTAAACTTACGATTATCCTTATATCCAAGTACAGATCGATTGTATATGACTCTTTGTTTTCCAAGAATCAGATCCAGATTCTTAGAACCCAAGGTGAACCATGCCAATGTCTCTTTCAGTTCCTTGACTTGACTTTTTAGGTTGGAATTTTCTTCCTCAAGCTTTTGGAATTGAGCTTGGGTTAGTTATTTCCTTAAGGGCTTTGACCTCCTCTTGGAGTGACTTGACTGAGAGATTGGACTTAGCTAGCTTTCTCGACAAATAAGAAATTAAGTTGTGCGATCTAATTAAAGAGATACTCACATTGGTTTGGGAGCCTTCTGAATTGGATGCGGATCCGTGGCTTCCTTTTGACTCGGTTTCAGATTCAGCTCTAGTTTCGGACTTGATTTCGGTAACGTAAGCTTGTACCGATAGGGCAAGGAAGCTTGCGTCTTCATGTCCTTCTTTGTCTGACTCTTCTGATGACTTGGACCACGTTGCATTCAATGCCTTCCTTCTTTCTTGCTTCTGGTTTGGACATTCAGACTTGTAGTGCCCCTTCTAGTTGTAGTCGTAGCAGATAACTCCAGACTTGGTCTTTGAGTTCGATTGAGTCACCTTCTTCTTCTTAAGTGCTTTCTGAACTAGTTTGACTAGTTCGATGGTGATTTCGTCTTCGAGATCCGATTCGTCTTCGGATTTAGGTTCGGTTTGACGCTTGATTTTTAGTTCCCTCATTCCACTTGTACTTGCAATTAAAGCAATACCTTGCTCGGCAGAGTACGCATTAGTCTGTTCATGAAGTTCAAATTCTGAAAAGAGTTCATCTAGTCTAATTGATGAAAGATCCTTGGATACTTTGTAGGCATCTACCATTGATGCCCACAATGTATTCCTCGGAAAAGAGTTTAGTGCGTACCTTATTACGTCACAGTTCTCCACTTTCTGTCTGATCATGTGGAGTCCGTTTAGAAGATCTTATATGCAAGCGTGAAGCTGGCTTGCTAACTCACCTTCCTGTATTTTTATATTATATAATTTATTTAATATTAAGTCTGGTTTACTTACCTTCATGTTGAAAGTGCCCTCATGCAACTCGATCAAATTTTCCCACAACCCCTTTGCACTATTGAAGGGACCAACCTGGTTCAGCTCTTCTTTGGTTATGCCGCATTGAAGAGTTTGTGTTGCTTTTGCATCGACTTCAATCTTCTTGCGGGTTGGTGCGCCCCATTTGTCGCAGGGGACAAGGACGCCATCTTCGATGGAAAATGTGAATCCTGTCTGGATTATTATTCACACTTCCACTTGTGTCTTGAGTTGGTACTCCATTCAGGCCTTCCAGTAGTCGAAATCTTCATCGAAGAAAAGAGGCAGGCTAGTTGTACTGTAGCATTCTTATGTTGATCGTTGATCGCTTACGTTGGACAGTCACTAATAGCTCGGAAATTCTTTACAAGTAAGCAATTACAAGTACAAAACTAAACAAAGTATACCAACAATATAAGGATGAGTAAAAGAATAGTCGATTGTCAGAGCAGCAATTGAGCGTTGCTGAAGCGTTTCAGAGCAGTACACAGGAGTGCAAGTAGTCTGATTTTTGGTGTTCCTGAAGTGGTGGCGGAGACCCCTTTTATAGCCTCTTCAAACTTGATCAAGATCCTCTGATCTCGGGATCAAGTTTTGACTTGACTCGGATCGGTTGACCGATCTCCAAGTTCGGTCGACCGAACCTGTTAAATCCACCCGACCTTCCGTCCAAATTCTGTCTCTTTAGATGAGCCTTCGTTCGATCGACCGATCCTGCCATTTAGTCGACCGATCAGCTGATGATCTTTGCCTCATCTGATCCGATCAACCCGGCTCGACTGAGTCTCTCTCTATCTATCCTTGATTTGGTCGACCGACCCTGAGGTTCGGTCGACCGAACCTCTAGTCAACACTTCACCGAGAGCTAGAATTCTGATCCTTTTGTACTGAGGTTTGGTCGACTGATTCGGCCATTTGGTCGACCGATCCGACCATTCGGTCGACCGATCAAGGCTAGTCCGATCTGACCCTGCAAAACTTGTTAGTTTCCTGCAAAATAGAGTTAGGCAAATAGTAATTAATATGTAAATAAATAACTTGACAGCCTTCGGACTATCCGATTCTGACTTCAGATTTCCTCCAGAAACCCTAGGTGGAATCGACGTCTACTGTTCTCTCAGCGGGGAACGCGCCTTCACCTACTCCTCTCAGGAGAAGTTACATGTTGCCAGAGTGGTCCTCCAGACTGACTGGACTTTTGCTCAGCACCCGAGACTTCAGGTCTTTCTACTGGATGCCCGCTGCACGACCCGTCCAGACTTCCACTTGGTCCGCGACCACCAGGGTTTTCACCTAGAGTCCCTGACTATAAGATTTTGGCCAAAGCGCTCGACCCGCCAAGACTTTCCGCCTAGGGTTACCACCTCTTATGACCTAGGGTTACATCCCCTTAGGGGTTTCCATAAACTAGGGTTACCACCCCCTAGGACCTAGGGTTACCTCCTAGGGGTTTCCACCTGCCTAACTGCAGCTAGGATTTTCCATCAATTAGGGTTACCACCCCCTAGGACTTATGGTTTTCCACCTGCCTAGAATCCACTAGGATTTTTGCCTAAGATAACTTAGGACTTTCCTGCAAGCTCAATCAACCTCGTTAGATCACAAAACAACTTAACTTTGGATCATTTGCCATAATCAAAACTTAGGTTCGATTGTCTGGTGCTCTCTGCACTAACATAAATGAGTCAAGCCGCTCACAAGCTATTTGAGTTTCAGTTTGAAAAAAGTTCGTTCAATTAAGTTAACGAGCCAAGCTCGAGTTTAATTTCGAGATGGAAAATATTATCTAGCCGAGCTCGAGCTTAACAGTATTTGATTCGTGAGCTCGTCAACATATTTGTTTAGAAACTCACAAACGTGTTTGTTAATAGACTCGTGAATATGTTTGTTAAGAGACTCGTTTATCTTATATATAACTAAATATCACATAAATAATAAATATAATAATATATGATTAATTATTATAGCTAATTATCTTAAACGAGTTCGAATTAAGCTCCTTTAATTTTTAAATGAGCTTTATTCGAGCCGAGCCGAGTTCGAGCTATTTAATTTTATTATGAGCTGAGCTTGAGTTTAATAATTAAAGCTCGAATCAAACTCGAGTTGAGCTCAAGCTTAGGGATAACAAACCGAGCCTGAGCCCAAGCTCGAGCCTCTTACTGTTCAACTTAACTCGGTTCAATTACACCTCCTAAGTGGGATGCTCCTTTTCTTCCATGCCCTTAACTTGATATCCCTCTTTAACTCCGTCACGTAACTTTAACTCCATCACATAACTTTCCTCTTTTCTCATGTCCTATGAGTTACTTGATGAGCCGCTCTATAAATATTCAATTGATTTTATCTTTCATAAGAGGTAATGAGATAAGTTTTTTACATCCTTATTTATATTAATTTTTTCTTTTAAATATAAAAGATGATATCTTAATTGAAAATTAGTCTAATGAATTGAAAATTTTGGTTATAAGAACAAAGGTAATACTTTTTTCATGGAAATGCCTTTTACAATAAGAGCAAGAATGTGATGCGTGATCGTCCTAATAATAGAGATAGTGGAGTGGTAAAATAGGAATAAACAAAAAGATTAGAGTTTAAATTTCAATAGAAATGAATACTTTAATTAGACTATTTGATAAGTAAATTAAAAATTATATAGTTTGTCGGAATTATAAAAAATAAATAAATGTGACGCTGCATATCAGCTCTTTTTAGCTATTTTTGATAAATAAACAGTTAAAAGTGGAGAAGGCAAAGAAAATCACGTCAAAGTTTTTAAAAAAAAAAACAACTGTCTTCAGCGTTCCTCCTCCTTAAACGTTTCCCTTGCTTTATGACTCAACAGCGCACCCATCCGACACGTGTCCGTCGGCACCGAACACGCCGTTTTCGCAGGCCTCGCGCGGGGACGGAACGACTGGGTGTCTACTCGGAGCCGCGTCACTGAATGCACTTGCACCACCGGCACCTTCAGCCGCCATGTCACATTAGTGTGAATTGGGTAAATTACCCCCGCTGAGTTTGGCTGATGAGGGCGTTTTGGGGACTTCGTCGAGTGAGAGAGATTTCATTAAGCAAGATTACGAGGGCAGAGATTGGGACGAGAGATTCAGAGAACTTAAAAGATCTGACTGAGCAAAACCCAGATTTCCCTACCTGACACTATACATTGAGCAGATTCGTTGTTCTCTGTCTATATAGGAAGATGTTGAAAGAGAATAATATTACCATTCCAGTTGGTAATATCAATGTATTATCATCCCATTACCTTTGCCATGCCCATGCACCTAATTCTCTCTGTCAAACTCTCATGCTTTCAATTTCAATATCCTTGTATCATCATCTGCCAAACTCTCCTTGTATCATCATCTGACTGAAAGTGATATCATCATTGTCTCTTAAAATCATCACACACACATATATATATTACATCAATCATAATATCTGATGGGTGATAAAAGGAGTCCACCAAGTGGGATTAAGGACGGAGATAACATCCGACGTGAAGGTCAAAGTCAAGGCGATCAATATCAGGGAACCAACGAACTCACCAAAAGTGAGCCGAGCGGAGGTCGACCTCAGTTGTCGATTGGGCTTGAAGGGTCCGATCGGTCAAGAAGCTCATCAAAGTAGATCGCTCTCCCGGACGAATTACCAAGTGTTTATAAATATCCTATTTGTTTATTTCGCTCGACATCATAGATTTGATCGGTTTATTATTCAGTCCAGGGATTTATCAATGAAATGTCTACAAATAGTCGATTTGTTTATTTCGCTCGGAACCATATGTTTGACCAATTTATTATTTAGTCTGAGAATTCATTATACGTTACTAATATAAATCCGGTCTATTTATCTCGCTCGGTATTATATGTCCGTCCGATTCATTATTTAGCTCTGGAATTTATTCTGGAATTCATTGTGAAATACTCATATATATATTCAGCCTGTTCAATTTACCCGATATAAGATGTCTTGCCGAAGTTATTATTCTGTTCGAAAACTCATTATAAGTTGTTTCTAAGTGTCTGATTTATTCATTTCATTTAGCATTATGCCATCGTCTGATTTCTCATTCAGGTTGAGAACTCATTATGTTTGTGCAGCATAATATTCAATCAGAGAATTCATTATGAAGAGCTAAGTCATTTTGTTCAATGTTATTCCCTCAACTGGTATATGAGGAAAATGAGTGTATATTGGTGGTTCTGAAGAAATGCAACTGTACACAAAGGGAACATGTTTCATTGCTGTTACACGATCAACTGATCCTTAGCATTCGCTTCTTCGATTGCGAGGGACAAAGAGTATTCGTGTTTCCCTTTTAAAAAGATCATGCCTTGGGTCTGGCTCTTTATATCTGAATATGTTTTTATCTTCAGCGCTGTCTTAGTGAGGACCCAAGATTTAGCGGCCAACCAAAGTTCTTCAATTTCCCTTCGAAGAGAGCATTGAAAGTCCTTCTCCTGCAACGCCTCTGTGAGGGCTATATCCTTCTGAGTGAGCATTCGAGCCATATGATCCAATCGCTGACGAATTTGTTGTAGTTCATCAACCTCGGAGTTTGACGCCATGAACATTGGATTTTAGTCAAACAAAGGGGATGAAGATATATAGCTGCGGGTGTTGGGTCATCATCTTTTAAAGGGAGAATTGGAAAGTTAACTCTTGTAAAAAATTAAGCCACCCCTTTACCAAGGTTGATAGAGTAAATGATGAATGAATCGACTGCACTTCCGATGGTCTTGAAAAAGAAGCAGCATTTATAGTCACAAAGGAGGAGTAAACGAGACTAGAACTTGACTCCAGTCAATCGGCTACACCTCCTTCAAGTAAACTTGAAGGGGAGGCTAGTGATACGGGTTATGGTGAGCGAGTTCAGGAGATGACATGGATATTAAAATCAAGGTGAGGTGACAGTCAAGGTTAGGACAGAGTGATGCTTGTTACCTGGTTCTATTGATCGCCTCGCATTAAAATCCTAGAAGCGTTCCTGAGCGTTTCTTAAGTAGGATGCTCGGATGGGATTGTTGACGAGTGGCTCATATTTGGATGAAGGTCAATATGAGGGATGTCATGGAAGAAAAATCTGTTAAGATTTTTCGTAATAAAATTCTGTTAAGATTTTATATAACAGAATTTTGTTATATTTTTCATAACAAATTCTGTTACGTTTTTACCAGGTCTAGGGTTTAGCAGTATTTATAGGGATCATTGTAAACCCATTGTATAACAACAAAACACAAGAATCATTAGATGTGATTATCTTGTGTAGAGAGAATTCTAATAAAGCTTCGGCCTTTTTTTGTGGAGTAGGCACGTCGCCGAACCACGGTAACTCTTCTTCTTTCTCTTCTTCTTCTTCTTCCACGTGTTTGCTCCTTTTGTGCATCTTTGTCTTGTTGCTCCGTGCGATCTCTTTTCTCTCTTCCTCTTCTTCCACGATTTAGAGGTTGAGAGGTGTTGTCCCTCTCTTTGTGCAACAATTGGTATCAGAGCTACAGGTCTTTGGTGGATTTCTTCAACATGTCAGGGACAACTTCTACAAAGTTTGATATGGTGAAGTTTGACGGAATCAGAAACTTTGGATTATGGCAGAGAAGGGTCAAGGACTTGTTGGTGCAACAAAGCATGGTGAAGGCGCTAGGAGACAGAAAATCGGAAAGCATAGAGAAATCAGATTGGGAAGAACTTCAGGTGAAGGCAGTAGCAACAATCAGGCTTTGTCTTACGGATGACGTGATGTACCATGTCATGGACGAGGAGTCACCGGTGACAGTTTGACAAAAGCTGGAAAGCTGGTACATGTCAAAATCATTGACAAACAAGCTGTATCTCAAGCAGAAACCATTCGGGCTGAAGATGACAGAAGGAACTGATTTGAGCCAACACATCAACGTATTCAACCAGATTGTAAGTGATCTGAAGTGGATTGATGTGAAGATCGAAGACGAAGACAAGGCGCTGATGTTGTTGAATTCTCTACCTTCATCTCCTACGTAAGAGAATTTGGTTACTACTTTGATGTGGGGTAAGGAAACTCTCAAATTGGAGGAGATTACAAGTGCGTTGTTAGGTTTTCACCAAAGGAAGAAAACAAGTGATGAAATTTCTCAAGGAGAAGGACTTGAGGTAAATAGCAACCAAGAGCGTGGTAGGAGCAAATCTCGACATGGATATGATAACAACAACAAGACTCGTTCTAAGTCGAGAAGGAAGAAGGTGATCACGTGCTACAAATGTGGAGGCAAAGGTCATATCAAGAGAAATTGTCCAGAGATAAAGAAACATGTTGCGGAGAACAAAAGTAGTTTGGCAAAGTCTGCAAACATAGTTGAAGAGGAAAACTCAGAGAGCGGTGATGGAGATATGCTATCAGTTATGTCAAGTTCGGAGCAGCTGACGGATGCATGGATTTTAGACTCTACATGTTCATATCACATGACTCCAAACAAGGATTGGTTTGACACCTATAGGGCAGTGGATTCTGGTTCAGTGTTGATGGGACACGATGCATCATGCAAAGTTATTGGCATATGGAATGTCAGAATCAAGATGTTTGATGGTGTGATCAGAACTTTATGTGATGTCAGATATATACCAGAGCTAAGGAAGAACTTGATCTCACTAGGCACACTGGATGGTATTGGTTGTAATTACAAATCAGTGAGCGGGGTAATGAAGGTTAGCAAGGGAGCTCTAACGGTAATGAAAGGACAAAAGGTAGCAGGAAACATCTACAAGTTGATAGGGACTACAGTTGTAGGTGGAGCCGCCTCGGTGGAGTCTGAATCAGACAGTACTGTCTTGTGGCATATGCGGCTATGACATATGGGTGAACGTGGGATGTTAGAGCTTCACAAGAGAAATTTGTTGAAGGGTGTTAAAATGTGCAAGCTTGTATTTTGCAAATTTTGTGTTCTTGGGAAACAGAGCAAAGTGCAATTCAAGACGGCAACAAACAAGACGGAGGGGATTCTGGACTACGTATATACGGATCTCTAGGGACCGACCAGTGTAGCATCACGTGGAGGGCACTTGTATTTTGTGAGTTTTACTGATGATTTCTCATGAAAGGTATGGGTATACTTTATGCGTCACAAGTCAGAAACTTTTGCAAAGTTTAAATTGTGGAAAACTGAAGTAGAGAACCAGACCGGAAGGAAGATCAAATGCCTTAGGTCAGATAATGGGACTGAGTACATAGATTCAAAGTTTCAGGAATTCTGTGAGCAGCATGGGATAATGAGGCACTTCTCGGTTCGCAGGACACCTTAGCAGAATGGGGTAGCGGAAAGGTTGAACAGGACAATCATTGAGAAGGCAAGATGTCTCAGGCTGAATGCAGGGCTTGCAAAGAATTTCTGGGCGGAAGCAGTTAACATGGCATGTTATCTCATTAATAGATCACCAAGGGCAGCACTAGAAGGCAAAGTATCAGAGGAAGTAGGGACAGGGAATCAAATAGATTACTCTCATCTTCGAGTTTTTGGATGTCCAACCTATATGCACATATCTAGTGAGGAAAGATCAAAGATGGATGCAAAGTCAAAGCAATGCATTTTTCTGGGCTATCAGAAAGGAGTTAAAGGCTTCAAGCTTTGGGATCCTAAGGCAAACAAGGTGGTGATCAGTAGAGATGTAGTGTTTGACGAGAAAGCTATGTTACAACGTACTCGAGAAGAAGGAAAGGAAACACCACAAAGCAACATGGAGAAAGATATTGTGCAGGTGGAGCTAGAGACTCATGACTCTGATGATTCTAGCTCAGAGCACATGGAGCATCGCACTATAGCTAGTGGTAGAGCGAGACGAGTCATAAAACCACCCACTAGATACGGATTCGAAGACTTGGTATCTTATGCACTTATCACTAGTAGCGGAGACCCTACATCTTTTTAGGAGGCAATAGATAGCTCTAAGAAGGACGAGTGGACGAGTGCTATGGCAGAGGAGATGGAGTCGTTGCATAAGAACCAAACATGGGATCTAGTGGAACTTCCCAAGGAGAGAAAGCTATAGGGTGCAAGTGGATATTCAAGAAAAAAAAAGCAATGTCGGAGGAAGAAGTGAAGTTCAAGGCTCGGTTGATAGCAAAAGGATATTCATAGAGAAAGAGGATTGACTATGGAGAAATTCTCTCCAGTAGTAAGACATATGTCAATGAGTCGTGTTGCTTTGGTGACATATTATAATTTGCAACTGGAGCAAATGAATGTGAAGATGACATTTTTTATGGAAATTTGGAGGAGCAGATTTTTATGTCACAACCTGAGGGATTTAGTAAGCCCGGACAAGAGCAGTTGGTTTGTAAGTTGAAGAAATCGCTCTATGGACTGAAACAATCTCCTAGGCAATGGTACAAATATTTTTGATTCATACATGATTCAAAATGGATATAGGAGATGCGAGTATGACTGCTGCATATATGTGAAGGGCCTTGAAGATGAATCACTGATTTTCTTACTAGTATACGTAGATGACATGCTCATTGTTGCGAAAAAGATGAGAGAAGTTGACAAATTGAAGAGGCTACTGAGCAAGGAATTTGACATGAAAGATTTGGGAGAGGCCAAGAAGATTCTTGGGATGGAGATTCACAGGAATAGAGCTGCAGGGAGATTATGGTTGTCTCAACGTAGCTATGTGGAGAAGGTGCTGGATAGGTTCAACATGAAGAATGCAAAGTCGGTGAGCACACCCCTGGCGCATCACTTCAAGTTATCCAGTACACAGTGTCCAAAGACGGATGACGAGATCCAAGAGATGTTAAAGGTTTCTTATGCCAGTGCAGTTGGTTGTCTGATGTATGCCATGATTTGCACGAGACCAGATTTGGCGCAAGCAGTTAGTATGGTAAGCAAGTTTCTCTCAAATCCTGGTCGACCACATTGGGATGCTGTGAAATGGATTTTCAGATACTTGAGAAATACAACTGATTATGGCATCATGTTGTAGACAACCGGAAGATCCTTTAGTTGCAGTATGCGTAGATGCAGACTATGCAGAAGATTTAGATAACAGGAGCTGTGACGGGAGGACCTATTTGTTGGAAATCTATGATATAATCTATTGTTGCATTGTCTACTACGGAATCCGAGTACATGGCAACAGCTGAAGCAGCGAAGGAAGCTTTATGGCTTATAGGGTTGGTTAGAGAACTGGGTGTTCAGCAAGGTGGAGTCAAGTTGTTATGAGATAGTCAGAGTGCTATCTATTTGGCAAAGAATCAGGTGTATCATGTGAGAACCAAACACATTGATGTGAGGTTTCACAAGATCAGAGAGTTGATTGCTTCCGAGGAAATTCAACTTGAGAAGGTTCACACTGCAGACAATGCTGCAGATATGCTGACAAAGCCAGTGACCACAGAGAAGTTTAAGCATTGCTTGAACTTGATCCATATCTCTAGATGCTAGAGGAAGGAAGCCCAGACCCAGAGATCCAGAGATCCAGATGGAGTTTTGTCCAGATATTCGTATTCTTCGAAGGGGTGAATATTCGCCAAGGTGGAGATTGTTGATGAGTGACTCATATTTGGATTAAGGTTAATATGAGGGATGTTATGGAAAAAAAATCTGTTAAGATTTTTCATAATAAAATTCTGTTAAGATTTTATATAACAGAATTTTGTTATGTTTTTCATAACAAATTCTGTTATGTTTTTACCGGGTCTGGGGTTTAGCAGTATTTATAGGGATCATTGTATAACAACAAAACATAAGAATCATTAGATGTGATTCTCTTGTGTAGAGAGAATTCTAATAAAGCTTCGGCCTTTTTTTGTGGAGTAAGCACGTCGCCGAACCACGGTAACTCTTCTTCTTTCTTTTCTTCTTCTTCTTCCACGTGTTTGCTCCTTTTGTGCGTCTTTGTCTTGTTACTCCGTGCGATCTCTTTTCTCTCTTCCTCTTCTTCCATGATTTAGAGGTTGAGAGGTGTTGTCCCTCTCTTTGCGCAACAATAAATCGAGATAGGTTCCTGTAGGGTTGGATTCCCCCCTTTAAAATCGGACGTGAAGGTTTCCTTTCATCCGGCTCAAGTAGTTACCTCAAAAAAGGGAATTGTTTCTTATTTTAATAGTTTGTTTGAAAAACCCTACAAACAAGGAACTACTCCTTACTCAAGTTCCCACTAAGGACCAACGATTCATTCTTCTTTTTGTTACTTTCATTTTAAGAATTACTTATGATAAAATTGGATAAAATGAAAATATGAGATTTTTGAGTAGTCTACTTCTCGTTAAATGATGAATCTCCTTAAAAGAATACTTTGGGACTCGTAAAGGATTTACTTGTCTATATATTGTTCTATTCGATCTTTTAAGCCCCTATTTACCTCGATGGTTATGTTAGCCTTAAAGCATATATGCGATAAATAGACTTTTGTAACCATGCTATATTTGCTTGCTTAAATGCAATCTCGCTATGCTATAAATAAATGAAATAACTGATTCCACAAAAAAGTTTTTTTTTCACGAGGTATAGGTAGAATTATAAATTCTTATTTATACGAAATTGACCATGGATTAATTCCCCTTTCATTTGGAAGTATTGTATACACCTATAATTCTGAGTTTCATGTTACTTCTACTTCTCAAAAAATACATGTCAGAGCCGGGGGCATCCCAATCGGATTGAGCGGGATGACAGTTTCGTTGGGTTTCAATCAAAGTCCCACATTGGAAAGATTTGGTAAAGATCATGGGGTTAAAAGGATGCAAGATATCTCCATTGGCATGAGGCCTTTTGGGTAGAGCCCAAGAGCAAAGCCATGAGGGTCTAGACCCAAAGTGGACAATATCATGCCATTGTGGAGATATATGGACATCCTTTGGGCACAACAAATGGTATCAGAGCCATGGTCCAGACCAGATGCCAAGTGAGACGACCTTGAACGAAGTTGAGGGTGGGCCCAGAGTAGGTCGGGTGACCAGATGTTCGTGGGAGGCTTGGAGCAGGTCAGGGTGATCGGATACTTGTGCGGAAGCAAGTAGATCAGGGTGACC
This sequence comes from Zingiber officinale, assembly GCF_018446385.1. Classification (NCBI taxonomy): domain Eukaryota; kingdom Viridiplantae; phylum Streptophyta; class Magnoliopsida; order Zingiberales; family Zingiberaceae; genus Zingiber; species Zingiber officinale. The sequence continues at coordinate 106,011,094 of NC_056003.1, forward strand.
AGATGCTCACAGGAAGGTCTGAAGCAGGTCAGGGTGACCAGATACTCGCGAGGAGGTCTGGAGCAGGTCAGGGTGACCGGGTACTTGCGGTGAGGCGAGTAGGTCAGGGTGGTCGGATGCTCGCAGGTAGGCCCGGAGTAGGTCAAGGTGACCGAGCGCGGATGCTGGCGGGGAGGCCCGGAGCAGGTCAAGGTGACCGAATACTTGCAGGGGGCAAGTAGGTCAGGATGACCGGATGCTCACGGGGAGGCGCGAAGCAGGTCAGGATGACCGAGTACTTGCCGGGGGGGCCTGGAGCAGGTCAGGGTGACCGAGTACTTGCAGTGAGGCGAGTAGGTCAGTGTGACCGGATGCTCACAGGTAGGCCCTGTTGGTTAATCCTAGGAAAACGTATCAGTTCCACTGTACAAAATTTTTTATATAAGTGTCGAACCTTTCCTTAAATAACCTATTGTGTTCTTTAGAAGTTAAATTAGGAATCGCAGACGGAACTTAACATCATTGATTCCAAATTTAACTTATCTGTTCTTAATGGTTTAGATTTGAATCGCAAGCGGAACTTAACACTATTGATTCAAATCTACCTAAGTTATTAATTCCATAAATATTAATTTCCAAAATTGGCTTCCAGGACTGCATGGCGAGGCACATGACCTTCTTGGATATGGGAGCAACCACCACCGCCTAGGCAAAGTCTTTTAAGGAAAGCTAATATTTATTTCCTTAAATAACTCTAGGTTAATCAAAAAGAACAATCGAATCACAAATTTGAAAAAGAAGAAAACACAAAATCGAAAAATAAATTCGATTAAACTAGATCTAATTGCCTCTTGTATTTAGAATTCTTACAAAAAGAAAAACTAGCATGATGCGGAAAATAATTTTCTAATTATACCTTCTCTTTGTAAGCTAATGACCTCGAGATCTTCTGCCGTATTCCTCGCCTCGCCTTGGACGTCGTGTGGGCGACGATCCTCCAAGATGAACACCACCCAAAAGAGTCCTGCCTCTTCCTCTAGAATTCGGCCACCACCACCACCAAGGAGAAGAGAGCAAAGGGAAAAGGAGAAAGGAGAGGGCCGGCCACCAAGAGATCACCTAAGCAAAAGAATAAGAGTTATGTCTCATGAAGCCCCCTTACCCCTTCTTTTATATTACTTGCCCAAGGCAAATAAGGAAAAACTTTTTACAAAAAATAAAATCATCCAAGAGTTTTTCCTTTTCCCTTTTAATTTTTCCTTTTCTTTCCTCTTGATTGAATCAATCACCAAATTTAATTTTGTGATGATTTTAATTAAATTAATATGGCCGGCCACTTGCTTGGGCACCAAGCAAGGTGGCCGGCCACCTCATCAAGGGGAAAAAGGAATTTTATTTTTATAAAATTTTACAAGCTCTCTTTCCTAAAGTAGGAGTTAAAAAAAGGAAAGTTTCTAAAAATTAAAATCATGTTTTAAAATTTAAAAACTCTCTTATAAAATTTTCTTTTTTAATATGATGATAGAAAATTTTAATTTTAAAACTTATCTCCCTTTTTTCTTAAACCATGAGGATGGTTAAAAAAGGAAAGTTTTAAAACTTTTAAAACTCTCTATTAAAACATGTGGTCAAATTCAAATAAGGAAAGTTTTTAAAATTAAAATCTCTCTTTTAAAACTTATAGTTTTCTACAAAGAGAAGATTTTAAAAATTCAAAACAACCCTCCTATTTGAATTAATATTGGCCGACCCCTACAAGCTTGGTCACCAAGCAATAGGGTCGACCCCTATAAAAGGATATGGCCGGCCATTGCTTGGTCACCAAGCAATGGTCCGGCCCCCTTCTTGGACACCAAGAAGAACCTTATATTTGGATGGACTTGAGGCTATAATGAGGCTACGACAGGGACCTAGAGGAGAAATTGGTTTTGGCCTTCGGATGAGCTTGAGTATCCCGTGTTCGCCCCGAACACACAACTCAAGTTCATCGATAATAACTCATTCCACTAGAGAGTTATTACCGCACTACCGCACCAATCCCAAATTACATTATGGGCTCCTTCTTATCATGAGTGTGTTAGTATCCATGTGTTTAAGATTACGAATGTCCACTAATTAAGTAAGTTACTGACAACTCACTTAATTAATATCTAGCTCCAAGAGTAGTACCACTCAACTTTATTGTCATGTCGGACTAGGTCCACCTGCAGGGTTTAACATGGCAATCCTTATGAGCTCCTCTTGGAGACATTCTCAACCTAGATAACTAGGACACAGATTCTTTCTATAATCAACAACACACACTATAAGTAATATCATTTCCCAACTTATCGGGCATATTGATTTATCGAGCTAAACCTCACCCTTTGATAAGTCAAAGAAATAAATATTAAATATATGTACTTGTTATTATATTATGATTAAGAGCACACACTTCCATAATAACTAAGGTCTAGTTCTTTTACTAAGTCAGTACAAAAAGAACATACCTAAATGATCCTACTCAATACACTTAAAGTGTATCAGTGTAATTTATTAGTCAAGATAAACTAATACTTAATTACACTACGACTATACTGATAGTTTGTTCCTTTCTATCTTAGTCGCGAGCAACTGTTTATAATTTATAGAGAACCGACAACATGATCTTCTGAGTGTGACACCACACTCTATGTTGTCTACTATATAAATTAATTGAACAATTACATTTAATAAATAAATGTAGATATTGACCAATGTGATTCTTTTATTTTAACAAATAAATGTTTACAAAAACTAGGCTTTTAGTATACACTCCAACAGGCCCGAAGTAGGTCAAGGTGACCGGGCGCGGATGCTTGCGGGGAGGCCCAAAGTAGGTCAAGATGACCGGATACTCGTGGGGAGGCCTGGACTATGAGAGTAATTGTGGTCCTTCGTTTGAGGGGAGGATTGTTGGGTTTCAATCAAAGTCCCACATTGGAAAGATTTGGTAAAGATCATGGGGTTAAAAGGATGCAAGATATCTCCATTGGCATGAGGCCTTTTGGGTAGAGCCCAAGAGCAAAGCTATGAGGGCCTAGGCCCAAAGTGGACAATATCATGCCATTGTGGAGATATGTGGACATCCTTTGGGCACAACAGGGACTAATCGGTTATAAACCCAATTGAACATAAGGTTGCCTGTGTGCGCTTGATCGGGTAAAATCCGACGAAGCTTAAAGATACTCAGCCTTATAAAACTCTTACCATACGATTGACTGGGTGAAGGTCGAGCGAACATAAGGCTGCATGTGTGCGCTTGACCGGGTAAAGCCCGGGCAAGCTTAAGGGTACTCAGCCTTATAAAATTCTCAGCATACGATCAACTAGGCAAGGTCGAGCGAATATAAGGCTGCTTGTGTGTGGTCAACTAGGCAAAGCCCAAGCAAGCTTAAGGGCACTTAGCTTGATAAAACTATCAGTATACAACCAGTTTAATGACCGACCGAGATATATTCAACAAAATGTATTCTCAACATATGACAGGTTTAATGACCGACCGAGATATATTCAACAAAAGATATTCTTAATATACGATCGGTTTAATGATCGACTGGATATATTCAACAGAAGATATTCTCAATATACGACCGACTCAATGATCGACCGAGATATATTCAACAGAAGGTATTCTCAATATACGACTGTCTTAATGACCGACCGAGATATATTCAACAGAAGGTATTCTCAATATACGACCAACTTAGTGACTGGCTAATTAGTAGACAAGCAGTCGATAACATTAGAATAATCCGGTAAACTTGTCGGAGAATATTCCCTCGAATCTTCTTCATTAATTAATCAGTTACAATGATACACTCCTTTGGGTATTTCATCAAGAGCTCAAGTCATAAACGACAAAAGAGGTACATTTGGGGTAGAAAAAGATTCTTTGAAGAATTATTGTACGATGTCTAGGTTGTACTTCTCTCATCTTCTAACAAACTCTAAGGTACTGGGGGCAACCTCACGATCATGGAGGTTATGTGAGGTGGTATAAAAAGTAAAATCCTCTCCGCTGGTAAGGTATGCAAACATTTGCATCTGAACCCCTACTTTCTTGTACTTTCGTTATTGTTCTTCTTCCACTTTCAAGAGAGAAAACTGACTTGAGCGTCGAAGGGCCTAGCTAGAGATTCCCACTCCGGTCTTAGGTCACTAACGCTTTGTTGGCTCGTTGAATTGTGTACAGGATCGTTGAGGAGTTCCTTCAGATCTCGAAAAGCTCGCTGCTCCTCAATCATTGGAGCCAGTGTACCATCTCATAGCCTTCAGACAGGATCAGTCAGAAACCCAGAAAAAAGCACTCGTCAGATGGAGCGACGAGATGTGAAAAAGTTTCTAAGTGTTGTCGCCAACCATCCCGACCGACACATATCTCTGACTAAGTGATAGCCGAGTGGCGACTTTAAATCTAGGTGTGTAAAGGATAGTTGAGTGGTGGCTTTAAACCCAGGTGTGTAAAAGATAGTTGAGCGGCGGCTCTAAATCCAGGTGTGTAAAATGATAGCTAAGCGACGACTCTAAACTCAGGTGTGTAATTAATTAAATGAATGGCGGCTCTAAACCCATGGGAAGAATCAGCTTCAATGTTCACCGTATCAGAGCTGCAACTCTAAGCTTAGGTCAGTAAGATAACGTAGAATGGTGACAATGAAGAGATATGAGCCGGTCGAAAGCTCGAAGAACAGAGAATGCCCAATCAGGGGAAGGTCACCGAAGGCGCTGCTCATCCAGTCAGTCGAAATTACAGTCTCCTTCGACTAGACTTGAGGGAAAGACTTATGATGTGGTGATAAGGGGGGCCTACCAAGTGCAGATTAAGGGCGGAGATAACAACTGACATGGATGTCAAAGTCAAGGCGGTCAACGCTAGGGAACCAATGAACTCGCCAAAAGTGGGTCGAGCGAAGGTCGACCTTGTTGGTTGCTACTCGGAAGATCGTACCGGTTCCACTGTACAAAAATATTGTATAGGTGTCGAACCTTTCCTAACAACTTATTGTGTTCTTTAGAAATTAAACTTGGATCGCAAACGGAACTTAACATTATTGATTCCAAATTTAACTTATCTATTCTTTTAGGTTTAGACTTGGATCTCAAACGATACTTAACATTATTGATCCAAATCCACCCATGTTACAAATTCAATTAAATATTAATTTCAGAAATCGGTTCTCAGGTCAAACATAGCGAGGCACTTGGCCTTCTTGGGTATGGGAACATCCACCACTGCCTTGACAAAACCTCTTAATGAAATTTAATATTTAATTTCCTTATATAACCCAAGGTTTAACTAAAAGGAACAATCGGATCACAAATTCGAAAAACAAAAAAAAACACAAACTCGAATCACAAATTTGAAACCTAGAATCATATGCCTCTTGTGTTTGGTATTTCAAAAACTATACAAAGAAAACTAGTATGATGCAGAAAACAATTACTAGTTATACCTTTCTTTGTACGCAACAACCTCTTGATCTTCTATCGTATTCCTCTACTTATCTTGGACATTGTGTGGGAAATGATCTACCAAGATAAGAACCACCAAGACAACTTCCTTCTTCTATGTTTCGGCCACCAACCTTCAAGCTCCAAGGGATGCAAGAGCAAAGCCTCCTTTCTCTCATTCTTCAAGCAAAATCCGGCCACCATAAGAGATCCAAGAGATTTTGAGGTTCGGCCACAAGAAGAAGAAAGGAGAAGAGAATAGGGCCGGCCACACCAGGGAAGAAAAGAGAGAGGAATAATAGAATATGTGTTGTGAGATGAGGCACCTCTACCCTTTCTTTTATATTACTTGGTCTTGACAAATAAGGAAATTTAATTATAATTAAAATATCCTTATATTCCTTGCCATAGGTTAATAAGGAAAATTTAATTAAAAATTCCTTTTAACCCATGCTATGGCCGACCACATCACATGCTCTAAATAAGGTAAGTTTTAAACACAAAATTAAAACTTCCTTATTTGTTTCCGGAAATTTTTAAAATAAAAATTTCTCTATTAATTTTCCCTTCATGGTTGGTTATAAAAGGAAATTTTATAAATTAAAATCTCTCTATTAAAACATGTGGATGATTTTCAAAAAGGAAAGTTATCTTTAAAATTAAAATCCTCCTCTCAATCTACAAATAAGGAAAGATATTAAATCTTTTCTTAATCTTTTGTAGAAACTATAATAGGAAAGATTTAATTTTAAAACTCTCTTTTAAATCATTAAGATGGTTACAAAAAAGGAAAGTTTTATCAAAAATTAAAATCTTCCTTTTAACTACAAATAAGGAAAGATATCAAATCTTTCACTTAATCTTTTGTAGAAAACTATGATAGGGATCGGGAGGAGGAATTGATTTTGGTCTCCCGATGAAATTAAGCTTCCCGTGTTCGCCCCGAACACCCAACTTAATTTCATCAATAATAATTTATACCACTAAAGAATTATTATTGAACTACTACACCAATCCCAAATTACATTTTGGGCTCCTTCTTATTATGAGTGTATTAGTCTCCCTGTGTTTAAGATATAAAATGTCCACTAATTAAATGAGTTACTGATAACTCACTTAATTCATGTCGGACTAAGTTCACCTGCAGGGTTTACATGACAATCCTTATGAGCTCCTCTTGGGGACATCATCAACCTAGATTACTAGGACACAGTTTCCTTCTATAATCAACAATGCACACTATAAATAATATCATTTCCCAACTTATCGGGCCTCTTGATTTATCGAACTAAATCTCACCCATTGATAAGTCAAAGAAATAAATACTAGATATATGTGCTTGTTATTATATCAGGATTAAGAGCACACACTTTCACAACAACAAAGGTCTTGTTCTTTTATTCTGTCAGTATAAAAAGAACTTACCTTAAATGGTCCTGCTCAATACACTCAGAGTGTACTAGTGTAATTTTATAGTTAAGATAAACTAATATCAAATTACACTACGACTATTCCAATGATTTGTTCCTTTCCATCTTAGTCATGAACTACTGTTTATAATTTATAAGGAATTGATAACATGATCTTCTGTGTGTGACACCACACACCATGTTATCTACAATATAAATTAATTGAACAACTACACTTAGTATATAAATGTAGATATTTGACCAATGTGATTTTTTATTTCAAAATAAAATGTTTACAATAGGCTAGACTTTTAGTATACACTCTAACAATATTCCACCTATACTAAAACACTATGCTGTCATAAAAGCTACCATACATCTGATTCTCATTCCTTCAACATGTCAATCGAAAGCTTTCGCCGAAAGAGCCTTAGTGAAAGGATCTGCCAGGTTATCCACTGATGCAATCTTGGCGACAACAACTTCTCCTCGCTTGACGATGTCTCGTATCAGGTGGTACTTGCACTCTATGTGTTTACTTGCCTTATGTGCTTGTGGTTCCTTCGAGTTTGCTACTGCACCACTATTATCACAATAAATTGTGATGATTTTGGGAAAACTAGGAATCACATCTAAGTCCATTAGGAAGTTCCTAAGCCACACAACTTCTTTGGCTTCCTTAGAGACTGCCACATACTCAACTTCCATGGTTGAGTCAGAAACACATTTCTGCTTAACACTCCTCCATGCAATGGCTCCACCTCCTAGAGTAAATACATATCCTGATGTAGACTTACTATTGTCCCTATCTGATTGGAAGTCAGAATCCGTGTATCCCACAGGGAGTAAATCATATGCTTGGTAAACTAGCATATAATTTCTAGTCCTTCTCAGGTACTTTAATATATGCTTTACAGCAGTCCAATGTCCTTGTCTAGGGTTACTTTGATATCTGCTAACCATGCCCACGGCAAAACAGATATTTGGTCTCGTGCATAACATAACATACATTAGGCTTCCTACAGCCGAAGCATAAGGAACTGCCTTCATGCCCTCTATCTCCTTTGATGTCTTCGGAGACATCTCTTTAGATAAAGCTACTCCATGTCTAAAAGGTAGAAAACCTTTCTTGGAGTCTTTCATGCTAAAACAAGCAAGGATTGTATCAATATATGAAGCTTGGGACAAGCACAACATCCTTTTTCTTGCGATCCCTTATTACTTTGATCCCAATAATATGTGCGCATTCTCCTAAGTCCTTCATATCGAATTGTTTGGACAACCATACCCTTACTTCCGACAACACTTTGACATTGTTTCCAACTAACAAAATATCATCTGCGTATAATACAAGAAATACCACCACGTTTCCATCACATTTCTTGTATACACAAGACTCATCAGGACACTGAATAAATCCATATGACTGGATTACTTCATTAAACCGGATGTTCCAAGACCTTGAAACTTGCTTCAGTCCATAAATAGACCGATTTAGCTTGCACACTAGATGCTCTTTGCCTTTTTCAATGAACCCCTCTGGTTGCTTCATATGGATGTTCTCTTCAAGACTTCCGTTAAAGAAAGCTGTCTTGACATCCATTTGCCAAACCTCATAATCCATATGAGCGGCAATCGATAAGAGTATCTAGATAGACTTGATCATGGCTACTGGCGAAAAAGTTTCCTCATAATCGATTCCCTTTTTCTGAGTGTACCCTTTCGCAACAAGCCTTGCTTTGAAGGTTTCCACCTTCCCATCTGTCCCTCTTTTCCTTTTGTAGATCCACTTGCATCTAACGGCTTTTACACCATTTGGTGGTTCCACAAGGTCCCAGACTTTATTAGAATACATAGATTTTATTTCAGAGTTCATTGCTTTTTGCCAAGATACTGCATCTTTATCTTGGAGTGCTTCGTCATATGTCCGGGGATCAGGTTCATGTTTACCTGGGACCAAGTCCGACGACTCTCCCAAAAACATGAATCTCTCAGGTTGCCTCACAACCCTCCCACTACGACGAGACACTGTCTATTGTTGTGTATCATTTGTGATACGTGTTGCAGTTTCTTGTGATATTTCATCTTGTACTGTTGGTACTAAAGTAAGCGTGCCCTCTCGCATTTCTTCTAGAACAATTTTACTCATGGGTTTGTGGTCCATTATATAATCTTTCTCTAAAAATCGAGCATTGGTGCTAACAATGATCTTTCGATTTTTAGGATTATAAAATAAACCACCTTTCGTTCCTTTGAGATATCCTACAAACAGACAAACTTCTGTTCGTGATTCTAACTTGTCAGTGTCTCCCTTCAGCACATGTGCTGGACTACCCCAAATCTGAATGTGTCTTAGACTAGGCTTACGCTCATTCCACAATTCTATAGGAGTAGAAGGTACTGATTTAGAAGGTACCAAATTTAAAATGTGCGCTGCTGTTTCCAAGGCATATCCCCAAAATGAATTTGGTAATTCTGAATAACTCATCATCGATCTAACCATTTCCATAAGATTTCTATTCCTTCGTTCTGCCACACCGTTCTGTTGGAGTGTACCAGGTGCAGAAAATTGGGATTGAATCTCAGCCTCTGATAAGTAATTCCTAAACTCTCTAAAGAGGTATTCGTCACCACGATCAGACCATAGTGTCTTGATACTTTTACCATGACGTTTCTCCACATCAGCCTTGTACTCTTTGAACTTATCAAAGCATTCAGACTTATGGCGCATCAAGTAAATGTATCCGTATCTCGAATAATCGTCTATAAAAGAGATAAAATATTCGTAACCACCTCTTGCCTGGATAGATATAGGACCACACAAATCAGAATGAACTAATTCTAACGCATCTTTCGCTCTATACCCCTTGGCCTTAAAAGGTCTCTTGGTCATTTTACCTTCCAAGCAAGATTTGCAAGTTGGAAAGTTTTACAACACTAATGAACCCAAGAGTCCATCGACTATGAGCCTTTAAATCCTACTCAAGTTAATATGACCAAGCCTCAGATGCCAAAGATATGTTTGGTTCATTTCCGAAGGTTCCTTTTCTCTTATTAGAATTAGAAGATGTGTTATTAATTTCCATTTGTTGCTTTGTGGGAGAAATTGTATTTAAAGTATATAAATTACCTACTAATGTACCAGAACAGATAATAATCCTATTCTTCTTGATAACTACTTTGTCATCAAAAGAAACAGAATATCCATCCACAAACAATTTAGAAACTGAAATTAAATTCTTTCTAAAAGTTGGTACATAAAGACAATTTCTCAAAACTAAACTTCTATTCCTATCAAATGATAAGTAGGCGTCTCCCACTGCAACAACCGCCACCTTTGTAGCATTTCCTATGTAGACAGTTATCTCTCCTTCATACAGTCGATGGGTTTCCTGGAACCCCTGCAATGTATTGCAGACATGATCAGTGACTCCTGTATCTACACACCAGGTGCTGGTAGATAACACCGCTAAACATGTTTCAACTACTAGAGAATAAGATATGCCTTTATTGTTCCTACGAGGACAGTCTGCCTTCCAATGTCCAGTCTACTTGCAGATGAAGCACTTGACCTTTGGCTTCTTCACTCCAGCTTTAGGTCTAGTACCTAGAGATCTCTTCTTTGCCGAGCCAGCCTGTTTCTTCTTCTTCTTCTTACCTTTCGACTTAGAAGTAGAAACATTTTCAGCAAAGTGAAGCTGAGAACTATGATGAAATAAACCTTCTGCTGCCTGTAGTTCTGTCAGAAGTTCCACCAACGTATACTCCCTTTTGTTCATGTTATAGTTCAGGCGGAACTGCTCAAAACTTCTGGGTAGCGTTTAGAGAATAATATCGACCTGAGTTTCCCCATCGATTTCAGCTCCAAGGATATGTATTTCGTTCAGATAAGCCATCATCTTAAGGATATGATCCCTTACGGGTGTCCCCTTTGACATGGTGGTTGTCATTAACTTTCTCATTGTCTCTTGCCTAGTAGCCCGATTCTGATGTCCGAAGAGTTCTTTGAGATTGTTCATCATGTCATAAGTAGTTGGTAAATCCTGATGCTGATGTTGCAGCACATTTGACATTGAAGCCAAAATGTAACACCGCGCCATCTCATCTGCCTTTACCCATTTCTTATGAGCCTCAATCTCCTCTTCACTAGAATCACTATTAGGAACATTAGGGCAGACCTCCAACAGTATAAACTTATAGCCTTCAGCAGTTAGGACAATGTCTAGGTTTCTTTTCCAATCTATGTAATTGGGACCAGTAAGTTTGTTCTCTTTCAGTATAATGACCAGTGGGTTGAAAGTCATCCTAAGAATCATAAAACAAACTTTTGGTCAAGACTCTAAATTTAAAATAATATTGTATCCTCAAATAATACTATTTAAATTTACTAAAACCTCAAAACACCGTGAATTTTGCATGCCACGATAGTGTGGACGTATACAAAATCAAACATTTGTAAGAGGAGGTTTTACCCATTAATTTTATTCTTGTCAACTTAACTTTATGACAAATAAAATTAATAATTGATTTTTCCTTCGGTCGCACAAATAATAACAGTGACTCCGATGGGGAGGATACTATTAAATGTGCCTAAGTGTATATCATTACTTGATACTTAGTCCATTAAATAGGAGTGTGCCCCTTCAGATGGAGAAGATCACACGCTTCTAAATAATTTCCTATAATCATCCATAAAGGAAGTTTGATCTAGTGATCTGCAAATAAACTCATCTGATGGAGAGGGAGGCACTCAGAGCCAACATGCAAGTTTGTCACATCACTTACAAACCAGTAATGGAGACCGTGGAATTTATTTATTAATCTCTCTCCCACTTAGTTATTTAAGGTGAGAAATTTTAACTATGCAAGCATGCATCACACACATCACAGTAAATAAAAGCAATAAATATGAAAATTAATTTTTTAACTATTATGGCCTTTTCTATCACTGTCCTCCGTGTGCTGCCAACCCTAGCTACTGCCTTCTTTAGCCACCGCAATCGGGTCTAGTCGCTGTATCTATCTTGCTTCCTTTTCCACTGCGCCTCTGGTCCACAAATAGTACCACACCTCGCAAGGATACGATCCGTGATAAAAATAGAATTTTACATATATCGATCCTATATTCCACAAAGGAATGTACATGTAATCTAGATCGAAACAAAAATGTAAAATCCTAATAACTAATACAACTCCTGCTATATTTAATATTACAATTATGCACACACAATAAAATGTCCTTGACATGTCCAAGGGTTCAATTACACACAATATCTATAAGTCATAATAGTTGGAACCTGCAATCACAAAGTTAACATATCCTACTATTATCTTGCCTAAATTATGTATGACATGTGCATAATTAAACTGAAAACCAAACACACAGAGGCAAACCCTAGCTCTGATACCAATTGTTGGTTGCTACTCGGAAGATCGTACTGGTTCCACTGTACAACCTATTGTGTTCTTTAGAAATTAAACTTGGATCGCAAACGAAATTTAACATTATTGATTCCAAGTTTAACTTATCTGTTCTTTTAGGTTTAGACTTGGATCTCAAACGATGCTTAACATTATTGATCCAAATCCACCCATGTTATAAATTCAATTAAATATTAATTTCGGGAATTGGTTCCCAGGTCAAACATGGCGAGGCACTTGACCTTCTGGGTATGGAACATCCACCACTGTCTCGACAAAACCTCTTAACGAAATTTAATATTTAATTTCCTTATATAACCTTAGGTTTAACCAAAAGGAACAATCGAATCACAAATTCGAAAAACAAAAACAACACAAACTCTAATTACAAATTCGAAACCTAGTGTCATGCCCCAGAGGAGTCCCCGCTAGACAAAAATCCGGCAGCTTGTCCCCTGTACGGGTGACAATTGAAGCAATACATACATACATCACAACATATAAACATAAACATATATATAACCATCAGCCCACATGGCTAGAATATGTACACAAAATAGAAACAACATAACACGCAATTTATATTACACAGCCTACCCGACTGGACATAAATTAATAAAACAACCACGCAGTATAATAAGCCCACACAGCTAAAAGTAAACACACAACCACCCAGTATGATAATAGCTCACATGGTTGAACGTAAACGTAGCGGAAAATCATAAAATAATACGAATGTAAAACCAACAAAGTCACTAACCGAAAATGCTTGCGACTACCACACTAGACTCCAAAATCCACATCGACTTATTGAAAAGCAAAATGCGCAAAGTCACTATGCTACCAAATATCAATAAGATCGAAAAGTAACTGTCCTCGAGTGTGATGTGAGACTGGTAGCCGGGACTCTCCAAGCAACTTCTCAACTATCTACCTATTACCTGGTGAAGGAAAACCAATTTGCGAGGTGGTGAGTATTGGAACTCAGCGGGTAAAGATAAGATAGTGCATGAACAAAATGAACCAATAGAGAATGCCAAAAGGAATACAGTCTCATAAGAACAATAATAGATACTAAAACAGAATCATAATAAATGCTCATACCTGAAACCATATCCTACGCTAGTAAGAGAAGGTCAGAAGTAGTACTAATCTGCTACAGTACTGCTCATAACTACAGAGGTAATAAGCAAGGTATATACAAATTTTCAATGAATAAACCAATGTCTAAACATCTACAATGAGAGTATATCTCAACATAAGTAAGCATATCAACATATGTGGACAACAACAGTAAGTAAGCAATAACAGCATATATAAACAACAGCAGCCAAAGCAAATATAATAACAGCATATGCACGGATGGTCACTCCCGCCCACCCCTCTGCACGTCAGTGACAGACTGTACACCACTCCAGCTACCACTCTCACGAGTGGTCGAGGGCACAGTTGCATAGTAGCTAACTAGCTACATCTGCGACGGGGGTCCCTACTGCTCGTAACTCCAGCTACCACTACTCATGAGTGGCCGAGTGTGGCACGACAGGACAAGCGGCATCAACTCCAGCTACCACTCTCTCGAGTGGCCGAGGATACAGCCCTGGTCAACGACTCTCTCGACCCCAAGGGAGAATTGGTCGTTGACATGATGCGCCAAATGCAACAATCATCATACAAATATAAGCAAAAATTAGGTATACTACATGAAGCCAGCATGCTCAATATAATACATAATAAACAACAGTCAAAGCATACAAACATGGTATCTAGTATCTGCTACTGATCATGGACAACAACAAGAGACTGTATAAATATGGAAACGAATTTCTCAAAGATCGCGTGGAAGTATCAAGCGCAGGAAAATAAGAGTGGAGTCAAGGTAAAAATAATTTCTTATCCAAAATAGTTCATGCACCAAGGTCAAAGTACTAAAAGAAACAAAGCAAGAAGTACCCGCCTTAAATGTTGATCAAGCTAACCGTCTGCAACAAGTCCAAAAGATCACATCCAACTCGAATCCTACAAATACAAGATACGAAGCAAAACTAAGGATCTATAATATATATACTAATCAATCTACCCAACTTCCATGACTCTACTAATTAATTAGTAGGTAACCTTTAATTGCTCCTACACCTAAGTAAATCAAATAATTCAGTTAACTATCAAATTAATTAGGCCAACTACTTAGTTTACCCTTAGCTGATCCCCAAATCAATTAATCAATTGAACAGATTAATCAAACATTAATCCATAAATCAATATACTTACATTTACCTATATGAGTAGTTAATCAATTATTATTCAATTAATTAATCAATTTCATCAATTCCTCATTATCATAATTAATCATATGATAAATTCATATCTTAATTAATCACCCAATTAATTAACCAATTAAACCAGTTAGTTAATAACTTGCTAATTAACCGAAACATGACAACCTCTACTCCTCAACAGATCCTACATTAATAAAAGCATACTTTTAATTTGACTAGTATTTCTATTACCGTGGATTCCGATGGCGAGAGCAACGCAAGCACGAGCAACGCAAGCATGGGCATGGCCTTGAACTCCTCGAAACTAATGGGTTTGTCGCCGTCGTGGTTGGATCCTTCGGCGGTGCTGGGCACCGGAGGCACAGCAACACTCCATGGAAGTGGAGCATATCGGCGGCCAGGCTACTTCGACGCGAGCACGCGAGGACTACAGGACATCTGACCGCGGTGGCTGGCGGCAAAGGCGCGCGTGGCAACGGCGGTGGCTGTGAGATGGCAGCAACCGCTTGCTAACAAGATGGTGTCGGGTCCTCCGGACGCGAACATCGCACAGCTCGGCGGTCACGAGGACGTGGCTGTCGCGCGTAGGCAGCGACTGCGAGGAGGCGACGGTCGTGTGGAGGCGGCGGTCACACGGCTTGACAGTCGCGAGGTTACGGCAGTGGTCGACCGCTGTCCAGCGCACATCACTGTGCGCGTCGTGAGAAGGAGGTGGCGTTTCGTGAGGACTCGGGGAGGAGTTGGCTGAGGCACGCTGGAGGAGAAAACCTCCATCGGCAGTGGACTCGTGGGCGGCCTGCGATCGGGCGAGGAGAATCACGAGAGAGGAGATCGGCGTGGATGAGAGGAGAATTGGGAATTAGGGCATGGCAATTACAAGTTTATAAATTAGGAAACTTAATCAAACCCTAGATTGGTTCCTCAATCAACTCCCACCTCCGGGTATTTTAAACAGTCTTTTCCTCGAGCCCACAAGTGTATCCCTTCTAAATACGTCACACGAGCTCCGATTAAATCCAAAAAAATTTCTAAAAATTCATAAAAATTTCAATAAGATTATTTTTCAAATAACCTTTTTTTTAAATATTATTTGTGTACCGTATTTTACACCTAGAATCATATGCCTCTTGTGTTTGATATTTCAAAAACTATACAAAGAAAACTAGTATGATGCGAAAAATAATTACTAGTTATACCTTTCTTTGTACGCAACAACCTCTTGATCTTCTATCATATTCCTCTTCTTATCTTGGACATTGTGTGGGCAACGATCTACCAAGATGAGAACCACCAAGACAACTTCCTTCTTCTATGTTTCGGCCACCAACCTTCAAGCTCCAAGGGATGCAAGAGCAAAGCCTCCTTTATCTCCTTCTTCAAGCAAAATCCGGCCACCACAAGAGCTCCAAGAGATGTTGAGGTTCGGCCACAAGAAGAAGAAAGGAGAAGAGAATAGGGTCGGCCACACCAAGGAAGAAAAGAGAGAGGAATAATAGAATATGTGTTGTGAGGTGAGGCACCTCTACCCTTTCTTTTATATTAACTTGGTCCTGGCAAATGAGGAAATTTAATTATAATTAAAATCTCCTTATATTCCTTGCCATAGGTTAATAAGGAAAATTTAATTAAAAATTCCTTTTAACCCATGCTATGGCTGACCACATCACATGCTCCAAATAAGGCAAGTTTTAAACATAAAATTAGAACTTCCTTATTTGTTTCTGGAAATTTTTAAAATAAAAATTTCTCTATTAATTTTCCCTTCATGGTTGGTTATAAAAGGAAATTTTATAAATTAAAATCTTTCTATTAAAACATGTGGATGATTTTCAAAAAGGAAAGTTATCTTTAAAATTAAAATCTTCCTCTCAATCTACAAATAAGGAAAGATATCAAATCTTTTCTTAATCTTTTGTAGAAACTATAATAGGAAAGATTTAATTTTAAAACTCTCTTTTAAATCATTAAGATGGTTACAAAAAAGGAAAGTTTTATTAAAAATTAAAATCTTCCTTTTAACTATTAATAAGGAAAGATATCAAATCTTTCACTTAATCTTTTGTAGAAAACTATAAAAGGAAAGATTAAAATTTTAAACTCTCTTTTAAAACCATGATATCCACATGAGAAAAGTTTTAAAAAATAAAATCCTTTTATTTTCTTGTGGCCGACCCACCTAGCTTGAGCTTCAAGCATTGGCCGGCCCAAGCTTGGCTTGCCTGACCACCTAAGGTTGGGTAAGAAGGTGGGTATTTGGTGGATATAATTCTTTATATATAAGAGTCTACGATAGGGACCGAGAGGAGGACTTAGTTTTGGTCGCTCGATGAAATTAAGCTTCCTGTGTTTGCCACGAACACCCAACTTAATTTCATCAATAATAATTCATACCACTAAAGAATTATTATTGAACTACCACACCAATCCCAAATTACATTTTGGGCTCCTTCTTATTATGAGTGTATTAGTCTCTCTATGTTTAAGATATAAAATGTGCACTAATTAAATGAGTTACTGACAACTCACTTAATTAATATCTAGCTCCAAGAGTAGTACCACTCAACTTCATTATCATGTCGGATTAAGTCCACCTGCAGGGTTTACATGACAATCCTGATGAGCTCCTCTTGGGGACATCATCAACCTATATTGCTAGGACACAGTTTCCTTCTATAATCAACAACGCACACTATAGATAATATCATTTCCCAACTTATCGGGCCTCTTGATTTATCGAACTAAATTTCACCCATTGATAAATCATAGAAATAAATAGTAGATATATGTGCTTGTTATTATATCAGGATTAAGAGCACACACTTCCACAATAACAAAGGTCTTGTTCTTTTATTCTGTCAGTATAAAAAGAACTTACCTTAAATGGTCCTGCTCAATACACTCAGAGTGTACTAGTATAATTTTATAGTTAAGATAAACTAATATCAAATTACACTACGACTATTCCAATGGTTTGTTCCTTTTCATCTTAGTCGTGAGCTACTATTTATAATTTATAAGGATTTGATAACATTATCTTTTGTGTGTGACACCACATGTCACGCCCCAGGTAGTCCCTGTCCGAAGAAATTTCGGCAGCATCTCCCCTGTACGGGTGACAATATGAAGCTCAGTATACATATATCTATACCTCGGCCACACTCGGCCGGAACAATACATACAAATAGTAAACAATCCACGCAGTTATATTCAACATTTCTACACAGATATAATATGAACAATTCACGCAGTTATGTAAAGAAAAGATGATATAGAAATCAACGAAGATATACGTACACATCCTACTCCACTACAACGAAGAAACGAAATCCACGAAGTAATGAAATATTCGCAGCGGAAAACAAAAGTAGTAAACCCAATGTGCATCATAAAGTCCACAATACAAACCCACATCACAAGTATACGTATAAAAGCGAATACAGAAAACGATATCTAGAAATCCTCGCGACCAAGGGGCTAGCGATTGGAATCTCTCCTGACGGCCTCAACCTGAAAAATAGTAACAACGGGGTGAGTTCAAAGAACTCAGCCGGTAAACCAATAGACATGTACAGCAATATATATCCACCAGTAATAACCTAAGGTACAATCTCCTAAACCATAGGATCAATAGTACAGTTCTCTAACCATATAACCTACGGTATAGTCTCCTAACAGTTCAACAGATATGCAGAGCTGAAATAAACTGTAATAACCAACAATAGGCATAAAGCACAATCTATAGCAAGAATAATAAGAAAATGCTTAACTGTAATAAACTGTACTCACCTGCGAGGCTTGGGCAAATGACTGTGGACATACACAGACAAAGATAGTCAGAGCAAATAAGCATGTATCCTGTATGCATGTCAATCATATGCAGTCACCCAAGTGCATCATCCAATATGCAACAATCACAATAAATGCAATATGTGCATATGATGCAATATGACATGGTCACCCCTGACGCTAGTCAGCCGTCTCACACGCGATGGCGAGACCGAGTAGGTAGGGCTGTGACACCGTGCACTCTGTCGTCACTACCCCTGATGAGTGACCGAATGGACGGGATACTGTCGGAGTACACCTATCCTCCTACCTCAAACATAGTGAGGGAGTGTAACGCTCTCAACTCCTGGTACGCAATGACGGGGAGGGATCCCTGTCTGCTACCACGCTGCAGTCACACTACCCATGAGTGGACCAGCGGAGCACTACAGAGCTACTGCCATACACACCCTACTGTGCTGTGCCACTACCCATGCAGTGAAACACGTTGTGTGCAGACCTATGTAGCCGGCCGACGAGCTCAACAATAATGGAGTCGTCAATCGCCCAGCATACAATCATGCAGGATGGTGCATGATGCTACAGTCTGTCATACCTGAACATAGCCTCCTCCATATATGTGTGTGCCCAAAAGGTAAACGCATATATATATAACCATGATAAAAACAGCATAAATCCAAAGACATCACATATAACAATGATGTAAGTATCATGAATCCAAGAGCATGTATCACACATGTAAAGCAACTAATCCAGTAGAGTAGAGCACTATAGATATGCATATCTATGAACGTATATACACATGGCAAGAGATAAAAATATCCAATCCTGAAGTAAGGCAACTAGCAAATGAAGCATGTGATAGGTATCAACTAGCTAAGACCAAGAGAGAGAATAATCTACTATCTACCACTGGTAAGTATATATAAGCTACACATATCATAAGACATTATCAAAAGATAAGTCAGAGGGTACCCGCCTCCAAATAGAAGGTACAAGTCAAATCCAACGTCGAGACGCCCGTCTCGAATCAGAGTCCTGCGTCAACAAACACATGTACATTTTATTTAGCTAAATTCAAATGAAATAGCTAAATAAAATTCCTAAAACTAAATTAGGGCAAAACCCTAATCAACATAATCACAACTTACTTAACTAAATCCAATGGTCGATTAGGATTAGTTACCTAATCCCTAATCACCCATTAGATTAGGAAATCCTATCAACACATAAACCTAATTCATCTAGAATAATTCACCTACAACATTACACTAATCAATGTGATCCAACTCATCCCTAATTCATCAATACATGTATCAATTACTCCTACACATACCTCAATCAAGCTACTGTTGATGCTGGTTTTGTGTGCTGCCGGCAAGGAAACACCACTAGAACATATCCTCACCCCAACAGCCCCTCACTGATGAATTCATAGAACACAATCCTACTGGCTCAAAGAACACAACACCAGAACATCATCGTAACCAAAACTCACCTCATTGATCGGATCAAAACCTCACTGGAAATCAGTCGGATCACAACAGGAGGTCAAGCAAGAAGATGACTGATCCAGCAACAATCCTGCTAGCCTCTGCCCGACAACGCAAGAACACCTAACTGATCTCAACCTCTTCAACCGAATTCCCCAATCAGCCGCAAGAAGAGGAGAACCAATCTGATCAGGAGAAAAATCCAACACAAGAAGAGTCAATGCCGGAAGAAGAACCCTAATCTAGTGAAATCCGGCAATGTAGAAAGAAAGGGATAAGAATCACCGACTGCTAGGGCACGAGTTGAAGGAAATCCAGAGAAAAGGAGGGAAGAAGGACCAGGAATGTCGCTTACCCTCGAAGCCCTAAGGCATCTTCCACTCTAGCGATTGATCCAATGGTGTCGGCTATCGGCTAGAGGAGACACGACGCTGTGTCTGCAACCCGGAGAGGAAGAGCGCCGGCCGGATCTGAGATCAATAGGCGTCGATGCCGACGGAGAAGGATCGTCGGAGCAGGAGCCTTGCTCCCATCGTCGTTGCCCGTCCGCGAGAGAGAACAGAGAAGGCAAAGAGGGGAGATCGGGGAAGAGAGGAGGAAGGCTCGGGTTTGGGGGAAAACGGCGCTTTGGGAAGGGATAAGTATAAGTAAAGGAAAAGAATTTATAATTAAAAAATTTTCCTCACTTAAACGGGTATCCCAAACAGGCTTTATCCGCACCCGCCGATCGATCTCCTCAAAACCCTCCGTTCGAGCTCCGAAAAATTCCCAGAAAATTTCTAAAAATTCCGGAAAAATTCTATAAGGCTATTTTCCAAATAACCCTATTAATTAAATTTTCCGAGATCTCACATCCTCCCCTACTAATAAAAATTTGGTCCCCAAATTTCGCTATAACCAACAGCAAACACTAGAATATAACCAAATAGGATAAATGCTGAAAGAAACTCTAACCCACATACCTCAAGTAAAGAGATGAGGGTATCGAGCTCGAATTGTATCCTCCAGCTCCCAAGTAGCCTCCTCGTCAGAATGATACTGTCATCCGACTTTAACCAGTCGGACCGACTTGTTCCGCAACTGACGCTCTCTATGGTCCAGAATCCATACCGGAACCTCTTCGTAAGTAACGTCAGGCTGAATAGGAACTGATATATCTGACAAAACATGTGCCGGATCGGATACGTATCTCCTCAGCATAGATACATGGAATACATTGTGAATGCCAGCTAGAGATGGTGGTAGCACCAGACGGTAAGCTACTGCTCCAATCCTCTCCAAGATCTGGAATGACCCAATATATCGTGGAGCTAGCTTACCTCTATTAGGACCAAAAGTAGCTAGAGGGGGGGTGAATAGCTCGTCGCGCTTCGCGGTGTTCGGCGTTGCTTGTTTCTTCGAAGATGTGCAGCGGAAAATACAGAAACAAATCACACAACGCTAACACGGTTGGTTTACTTGGTATCCACCTCACAAGAGGTGACTAATCCAAGGATCCACACCAATACACACACCCTCCACTAAGTAAAACACTCCTTTATGGTAACTACCAAGGGCGGAGAAGCCCTACAAGACTCAACACAAGAAGAGAGGGAAAGGATACAAGAAATACAAGCTTACAAGCTTACAATGAGTACAAACCCTAACCCTAGCTTCTCTTCTTGGCTTTGATCCGCCTCTTGACTTGGAAACCTTCCAAGATCCTTCAAGAACTGGCGATCTGAGCTTTTTGAGTGCTGTGGAGAAGCTGGCGAGAGATCTGAGATGAATCTGCGAAGCGATGCCGAAGGAATCGTGCGCCTGCGACCTTTATCGACGCCAACGGTCGGATCCCGATCGATTCGAATGTTCCCAATCGATTGGGGAGGCTTTGGATCGATCCACGGATCGATCCAGAGCACCTCTGTGCTCTGGAAAAACGCCTGGATCGATCCACGGATCGATCCAGTGCTTATCGCGCGAAGCAGCAGCGTCCCAATCGATTCACTGATCGATTGGGACATCTGGATCGATCCACTGATCGATCCAGAGGCTTTCTGTTCGCTGGGAAAGGCCTGGATCGATCCACTGATCGATCCAGTACTTGGTTTTTGCCCAAAACCAAGTCCCAAGCCTACCAAACCAACATCCGGTCAACCTTGACTTGTTGGTACATCATGCCTAGCATCTGGTCACTCCTTTGACCTGCTAGGACTTCCCACCAAGTGTCTGGTCAATCCCTTTGACCCACTTGGACTTTTCTATTCATGCCAAGTATCTGGTCACTCCCTTGACCTACTTGGACTTCCACCAAATGTCTGGTCAATCCCTTTGACCTATCTGTATTTCCTCGTGCCAAGTATCCAGTCAATCCTTTGACCTACTTGGACTTCCCAACACCAGATGTCCGATCATCCTTGATCCATCTGGATTTTCCCTTGCCTGGCTTCACTCACCAGGACTTTCACCTAGCTTCACTCACTAGGGTTTTCCATCTGCCTAGCTTCACTCACTAGGGCTTTCACCTGGCTTCACTCACCAGGACTTTCACCTAGCTTCACTCACTAGGGTTTTCAATCTGCCTAGCTTCACTCACTAGGACTTTCCTTCTGCCTGGCTTCACTTACCAGGACTTTCACCTACCTAACATCCCAGTTAGGACTTCCCAGTCAAGTATCCGGTCAACCTTGACCTACTTGACTCTTCTTCAATCAATTTCTTATTGTCAAACATCTAAACTCAAACCAAGACTCAGCTTGGTCAACCAGGTCAACCTTGACCTGAGGGATGTTGCACCAACAACCTCGAGGACCAAATCTCCTCACCCCTTTCGTGGGTGAAACTCTCAAAATACATGATCACCAATAGAGAACTCCAGGGGTCTCCGTCGTCGATCAGCATAACTCTTCTGACGGTCCTGAGCCTCTGACATCCTCCGTCTGATAGTGCGAACTAACTCTGCATCCTGCTGAGCTCTCTGAGGTCCTACCAACTAGGCTTCCCCAACCTCTTCCTAGAGGGTGGGTGTCCGACAAGGCCTACCATACAACGCCTCAAACGGTGCCATCTGAATAGCAGAATGATAGCTGTTGTTGTAGGCGAACTCCACTAATGTCAGGTGGTCCTCCCAGCTGCCCCCGAAGTTCATAACACAAGACCTCAGCAAATCCTCCAAAGTCTGAATAGTCCGCTCTGACTGCCCATCTGTCTGCGGATGGAATGCTGTACTGAAACGAAGCTGTGTGCCCAAGGTCTGCTGCAGACTCTGCCAGAATCGGGACGTGAACCGTGGGTCTCTATCAGATATAATGCTCAACGGAACTCCATGCAATCTGATAACCTCACGACAGTATAGCTCTGCTAATCGATCCAGCGAATCGGTCTTCCGGATCGCTATAAAATGTGCGGATTTGGTTAATCGATCAACGATTACCCAAATCGTATCATGGCCTCGTCGAGTCCTAGGCAATCCTACCACGAAATCCATAGTAATATGCTCCCACTTCCACTTTGGAATATGGATCCTCTGAAGTAACCCAGCAGGTCTCTGGTGCTCAGCCTTCACCTGCTGACAGATAAGACATCTAACAACAAACTCCGCGATGTCCTTCTTCATACCGTTCCACCAATAGGAACGCCTCAAATCCCGATACATACGGGTCCCGCCTGGGTGGATAGCAAATCTAGAGCGATGAGCCTCCTGAAGTAACTCCTCCATGACCGGGTGAGACTGAGGTACACATAATCTACCTCGAAAATAAACAATCCCCTCATCATCTCGTGTAAACTCAGTCTGCTGTCCGAAAGTTATCTGACTGCTAATGAACTGTAAATGCTTATCTCCGGCCTGGGCCTCTCGAATCCTTATCCTGATCAACGACTGAGCAACCATGGTAACAAGAATATCCTGCTCTGTCCGTCCCTGCTCCTCAAGGCCCAACTCGGAGAATCCCTGAATCAAGTCTGTGACTAAAACTCGGTGACAAGCTAAAGTCCCTCTGGACTTCCTGCTAAGTGCATCAGCAACCACATTAGCTTTACCCGGATGGTAGCTAATAGTACAATCATAATCCTTCAGGAACTCCATCCATCTCCTCTGTCGGAGATTGAGTTCCTTCTGGGTGAAAATATATTTGAGACTCTTATGATCAGTAAGAATCTCAAAAGTAATACCATAAAGATGATGTCGTCAAATCTTCAAAGCAAAGATAATAGCGGCTAGCTCTAAATCATGTACTGGGTAGTTCTTCTCATGCTCCTTCAACCGGCGAGAAGCATAGGAGACTACCCTACCGTCTACATCAAAACAGCGCCCAAGCCACGAAGAGATGTGTCTGTGAATCCATCCTCATCCGGAAGGTAAAACCAGGGCTGGTGTCGATACTAATCTCCGCTCAGCTCCTGAAAGCTGGTCTCACAAGCCTCGACCACGTGAACTTCACGCCTTTTGGTCAGGCGTGTCATAACATAGCAATCGGAGAAACCCTCAACGAATCGTCAAAGGTAATCCCAAGAAACTGCGAATCTCCTGGACTGAATTTGGCTGCTCCCAGCTGGTGATAGCCTCGATCTTCTGAGGATCTACTGAAATACCTCGGCTAGAAACCACATGTCCTAGAAAACCAACTGAGGGAAGCCAAAATGCACACTTGCTGAACTTCGCATACAGATGATGTCGTCGAAGAGTTTCCAAGACTATGCGAAGGTGATGCACATGTTCCTCCTCGGAACGTGAATAGATCAATATGTCATCGATAAATACAATCACAAACTGATCCAGATACTCCAAAAAGATACGGTTCATCAGATCCATAAATACTGCAGGAGCATTGGTAAGCTCAAATGGCATTACCAAAAACTCATAATGTCCGTATCTAGTGCGACATGCTGTCTTCTGAATATCAGAATCTCTAACTCTCAGCTGATGATATCCAGACCGCAGATCAATCTTAGAATACATTGATGTATCTCTGAGTTGATCAAATAAATCCTCAATCCGTGGCAAGGGGTACTTATTTCTGATAGTCACTGCATTCAGCTGCTTGTAATCGATGCACAACCTCAGAGTACCATCCTTCTTCTTGACGAATAGTACAGGAGAACCCCACGGAGATACACTAGGGCGAATAAATCCCCTATCTAATAACTCCTGGAGTTGAACCTTCAGTTCGTCCAACTCTTTCGGTGCCATACGATACGGAGCTTTCGATGCTGGTGCAGTCCCTGGAATCAGCTCAATAACAAACTCCACTTGCCTTCGAGAAGGCAAACCTGGAAGCTCGTCTGGAAATACGTCTGGATACTCTCGGACCACTGGAACGTCTGAGAGCTGAGGGCTACTACTGTCGTCAGTATTAATCAAGGATAATAGAAATCCCTGACATCCATGTGATAGCAGTTTCTGCGCCTGTATCGCAGAAATGGTTGATATCCCGTCGTCTCTGATGCCAGTGAAATCCCAAGAGGGTTGGTTCGGACGTCGAAACGTAACCACCCTCTTCTGGCAATCAACTGTGGCATGATAAGCAGACAACCAATCCATACCCAGGATAATATCGAACTCGACCATCTCCAGTACTAACAAATCTACAGTGAGTATAATGCTACCAAAATCTAACGGACAACCTCTGACCTCCTGGGTGACATCCAAAGTATCACCGGATGGTAAGGAGAAAGTCAGTCGCCGCGGTCTATGAGAAGGTAGTCTACCAATCTCTCTCATAAATGCACAAGATATAAAAGAATGTGAACTACCTGTATCAATTAGCATATCAGCAGAAAATGCATAAAGTAAAACCGTACCGCGGAAAACGGATCCGTCGGCCCGCTGTGCATCCTCTCGGGTGACCGCATGAACTCGTCCAGTATCTGACGGTGGTAGAGGCGGTAGCACTGCCAAAGGCTGCTGTGTCGGTCTGAGCACCTTGAGTCGGTCTTGGATCTTGAGTCGGAGGGGCTATGGGCTGCGATATGTCTTGAGCGGTGGTGGGGCATGGCGTCGATGGTGAGTCGAATCTTGAGGTCCAGAAATAGAACCCTGGGACTCCATCAGAACACTGGAATGCTCCTGACCGTGCATGCCATATGCAGCTGTCGCAAGGGGAGCTGTCCTCTGCTGACGGTGTGAAGATTGGGCTTTCGGCCCGCCTCGCTGAGTCCCGGACTGACCAAACTGTCCTCCCGGGACAGAGATCCCAGATGCTGTATGCTGAGTCTTCAGCGAACAATCTCGGCTCAAGTGCCCAGGCAGTTTACAATAATAGCAAACTGGCTGTCCCAAAGTGCACGCAGAGGTGATGTGATCTCGGGATCCACATCGGATACAGTGAGGGTCACCGACGAACTATTTCCGGTTCTGCTGAGAAGACCGGGAACGTCCTGATGAAGATCGTCCTGACTTCTGGGGTCGACCAGATGACCCAGAAGTACCTTGACCTGTCTGAGTGCAACTGCTCTGCTGCTGTCCCGTAGTCTGTGGCTGCTGGATCTATCCGGAAGTCCGATCAGTCTGCTTCCTATTCTTGTCCACCTTCACTCTCGGATGAGCAGACTCAATCATAAGAGCTATATCCAGTGCCTCTGTGTATGATGCAATACCAAAACCGGCAATCTTCACTTGAAGATGTCCATCCAGTCCCTGGACAAACTGAAGCATACGAGATCTGTCATCGGCAACCAACTCAGGACAGAATCTGGCCAACCGGTTAAATTCGACATTATAATCCATCACTGAGTGGGTATTCTGTCGAAGACTCAGAAAATCCTACCGACGTGTCACCTGATACGCCCGGGGAAAATATTGACTCTCGAATGCCTCTCTATATCTCGTCTAGGTAATATGATGCTCACCTATAATGGAGTGCTGCGTGTCCCACCAGATCTCTACCTCATCTCGTACCTCAAGTACGCAATAGTAGGCACGACTGGAGGGTACTGGGTATACTAAAGGTGATACCACTAGTAGTACAATCGAGGTATGTACCTCTGAAATCGGAACCGTCGGGGTCTTATAATCCGACGTGCCTATAATATCCTAACGAGTCTGTCCCTGACGGACAATCTCGATCCTAACAGATCTCTCTGGAGACTCTATCTCCAGAGAATCTATCGCCCTCTTATGGGGGCGATCATGTCTCGGTACCAGAATACGTGTATGTATCATATCTGTCAACAAAATGTTACCCAGATATCACTACAGGTATGAAAACTATAAAATTACCTCATTTACTTATTTGCCGTCCGGAGATGTCCTGTCGCTGCTTAGCCCCATAAAGAACCTCGTCAAAATACCTCGGAATTCCGAAACGAGAAAATCGACGGAAATCCATACAAATCCGAAATACCGAAATTTCCAAGCTAAATAAAAAATTTAGCTCTGATACCAATAAATTGGTATCAGATAAACCAAGAAAATCCAAATACGCTAACAAACTCCAGGACACAAAAATCCGAAATTGGAGCCTAGCTCTGATACCAAATAAATTGTCACGCCCCAGGTAGTCCCTGTCCGAAGAAATTTCGGCAGCATCTCCCCTGTACGGGTGACAATATGAAGCTCAGTATACATATATCTATACCTCGGCCACACTCGGCCGGAACAATACATACAAATAGTAAACAATCCACACAGTTATATTCAACATTTCTACACAGATATAATATGAACAATCCACGCAGTTATGTAAAGAAAAGATGATATAGAAATCAACGAAGATATACGTACACATCCTACTCCACTACAACGAAGAAACGAAATCCACGAAGTAATGAAATATTCGCAGCGGAAAACAAAAGTAGTAAACCCAATGTGCGTCATAAAGTCCACAATACAAACCCACATCACAAGTATACGTATAAAAGCGAATACAGAAAATGATATCTATAAATCCTCGCGACCAAGGGGCTAGCGACTGGAATCTCTCCTGACGGCCTCAACCTGAAAAATAGTAACAACGGGGTGAGTTCAAAGAACTCAGCCGGTAAACCAATAGACATGTACAGCAATATATATCCACCAGTAATAACCTAAGGTACAATCTCCTAAACCATAGGATAAATAGTACAGTTCTCTAACCATATAACCTACGGTATAGTCTCCTAACAGTTCAACAGTTATGCAGAGCTGAAATAAACTGTAATAACCAACAATAGGCATAAAGCACAATCTATAGCAAGAATAATAAGAAAATGCATAACTGTAATAAACTGTACTCACCTGCGAGGCTTGGGCAAATGACTGTGGACATACACAGACAAAGATAGTCAGAGCAAATAAGCATGTATCCTGTATGCATGTCAATCATATGCAGTCACCCAAGTGCATCATCCAATATGCAACAATCACAATAAATGCAATATGTGCATATGATGCAATATGACATGGTCACCCCTGACGCTAGTCAGCCGTTTCACACGCGATGGCGAGACCGAGTAGGTAGGGCTGTGACACCGTGCACTCTGTCGTCACTACCCCTGATGAGTGACCGAATGGACGGGATGCTGTCGGAGTACACCTATCCTCCTACCTCAAACATAGTGAGGGAGCGTAACGCTCTCAACTCCCGGTACGCAATGACGGGGAGGGATCCCTGTCTGCTACCACGCTGCAGTCACACTACCCATGAGCGGACCAGCGGAGCACTACAGAGCTACTGCCATACACACCCTACTGTGCTGTGCCACTACCCATGCAGTGAAACACGTTGTGTGCAGGCCTATGTAGCCGGCCGACGAGCTCAACAATAATGGAGTCGTCAATCGCCCAGCATGCAATCATGCAGGATGGTGCATGATGCTACAGTATGTCATACCTGAACATAGCCTCGTCCATATACGTGTGTGCCCAAAAGGTAAACGCATATATATATAACCATGATAAAAATAGCATAAATCCAAAGACATAACATATAACAATGATGTAAGTATCATGAATCCAAGATCATGTATCACACATGTAAAGCAACTAATCCAGTAGAGTAGAGCACTATAGATATGCATATCTATGAACGTATATACACATGGCAAGAGATAAAAATATCCAATCCTGAAGTAAGGCAACTAGCAGATGAAGCATGTGATAGGTATCAACTAGCTAAGACCAAGAGAGAGAATAATCTACTATCTACCACTGGTAAGTATATATAAGCTACACATATCATAAGACATTATCAAAAGATAAGTCAGAGGGTACCCGCCTCCAAATAGAAGGTACAAGTCAAATCCAACGTCGAGACGCCCATCTCGAATCAGAGTCCTGCGTCAACAAACACATGTACATTTTATTTAGCTAAATTCAAATGAAATAGCTAAATAAAATTCCTAAAACTAAATTAGGGCAAAACCCTAATCAACATAATCACAACTTACTTAACTAAATCCAATGGTCGATTAGGATCAGTTACCTAATCCCTAATCACCCATTAGATTAGGAAATCCTATCAACACATAAACCTAATTCATCTAGAATAATTCACCTACAACATTACACTAATCAATGTGATCCAACTCATCCCTAATTCATCAATACATGTATCAATTACTCCTACACATACCTCAATCAAGCTACTGTTGATGCTGGTTTTGTGTGCTGCCGGCAAGGAAACACCACTAGAACATATCCTCACCTCAACAGCCCCTCACTGATGAATTCACAGAACACAATCCTACTGGCTCAAAGAACACAACACCAGAACATCATCGTAACCAAAACTCACCTCACTGATCGGATCAGAACCTCACTGGAAATCAGTCGGATCACAACAGGAGGTCAAGCAAGAAGATGACTGATCCAGCAACAATCCTGCTAGCCTCTGCCCGACAACGCAAGAACACCTAACTGATCTCAACCTCTTCAACCGAATTCCCCAATCAGCCGCAAGAAGAGGAGAACCAATCTGATCAGGAGAAAAATCCAACACAAGAAGAGTCAATGCCGGAAGAAGAACCCTTATCTAGTGAAATCCGGCAATGTAGAAAGAAAGGGATAAGAATCACCGACTGCTAGGGCACGAGTTGAAGGAAATCCAGAGAAAAGGAGGGAAGAAGGATCAGGAATGTCGCTTACCCTCGAAGCCCTAAGGCATCTTCCACGCCA
This sequence comes from Zingiber officinale, assembly GCF_018446385.1. Taxonomy (NCBI): domain Eukaryota; kingdom Viridiplantae; phylum Streptophyta; class Magnoliopsida; order Zingiberales; family Zingiberaceae; genus Zingiber; species Zingiber officinale. Next base: position 106,041,005 of record NC_056003.1, read on the forward strand.
GCGATTGATCCAATGGCATCGGCTATCGGCTAGAGGAGACACGACGCTGTGTCTGCGACCCGGAGAGGAAGAGCGCCGGCCGGATCTGAGATCAATAGGTGTCGATGCCGACGGAGAAGGATCGTCGGAGCAGGAGCCTTGCTCCCGTCACCGTTGCCCGTCCGCGAGAGAGAACAGAGAAGGCAAAGAGGGGAGATCGGGGATGAGAGGAGGAAGGCTCGGGTTTGGGGGGAAACGGTGCTTTGGGAAGGGATAAGTATAAGTAAAGGAAAAGAATTTATAATTAAAAACTTTTCCTCACTTAAACGGGTATCCCAAACAGGCTTTATCCGCACCCGCCGATTGATCTCCTCAAAACCCTCCGTTCGAGCTCCGAAAAATTCCCAGAAAATTTCTAAAAATTCCGGAAAAATTCTATAAGGATATTTTCCAAATAACCCTATTAATTAAATTTTCCGAGATCTCACACCGCACATCATGTTATCTACAATATAAATAAATTGAATAACTACACTTAGCATATAAATGTAGACATTTGACCAATGTGATTCTTTATTTCAAAATAAAATATTTACAAAAGGCTAAGCTTTTAGTATACACTCTAACAGACCTCAACTGTCGATTAGCTTGAGGGGTCCGATCAGCCAAGAAGCTTGTCAGAGTAGATCATTCTTCAGGATGGAGTAATATAAAAAGAACATCAGATGGCGCACAACTGACCAAGCGAGTACTAGGTCGACCGGAGCTCATGTCTAGTCAGGTTAGAGACAATCGGTCGAACCAAACTACCACGAGGAAGAGCAGCTGAGATCGACTAGGCGGGGAGTCCCAGCCGAGCGGCTACCTCGCTCGGTTAAACAGTGGGGCCCTTTTCATATCTCATAATATCCCTCTGGGAGGTAATGTCGCTGACAACAGGGCATGGTCAACGAGTAAATCATACGACGAAAGCTTCTACGGTCATGTCAAGGATTTGCATGCCTTATTAAGGTATGGTGTTAGAGACACTTTTCTGACATATCCTTTCATAAAACAGTTGGAAAAACATGCTCGCGCCTTGAGGAGCATGCATGTCTCCTACTGTACCGCTATATAAAGGGGGGTCCATGTACCTACGGAGGTATGCGCTATTCATTATTCATGCTTGTGCTTTCACTGTTGCTCCGTCATCTCTACTATTTTGGTGACTGACTTGAGCATTGGAGGTCCAACTTCGGAGACCCTTTCCCTGGCCCGGCACTAACATTCTATGTGTTGCAGATCAGAACAGAGTCTTCAAAAGGTCAACAGAGGAGCCACATCCCTAGCTAGCCTTCTTTATGATTTTTGGACAGGATCATATCCATTACAAACAAAAAGTAAACATAACAAAATGCAACACATCAAATACATCTTAAACAAGTAAAAAAAAATCAACCATCTATATCGATCTCATCACCAACACCGCCTTCATCAGTAAATAAGACTGACTCCTATTTAGGTTCTTCAAGAGATAAATTGGCAATTTCAAGGATAGCAGCACCCTCCATGTCCATGGAATCAAATCCATCTGCTCTAACATCCCACATCTTACTTTCTACATCATTATAATGTGAACTCCTCCTATATAAAAGAGGGAGATTATAGTGAATATATGCCAAATCTTCTGCTCTTTGTGGTGCTATCTTGTTCCTCTTCAATGAGTGTATGAAATATAGGTTTTCCAATTTCTCTTACAACAAGAAGAAGATGGATGTCCAAGTAGATTTAAAGCAAAACTTTGAAGATTTGATGCAGAAGCACCATGGATAACCCGCCACTTAGTTGAAAACATCAAACCTTGATCACGCATTGAATCATTATTCGAAAAATCATCAATGGCAACTGAAAAAGAGGTAAACTCCTTAATAACACTTCTTCGTTCGGATGAATTGGACTAATATCTTTCAATGCACTTTTTTCCTGTCCCTTAAAACTTCGATGCCTATATGAGGAGGAAGACGATTGGGAGATTCTTGGAGCCACTCATGGCTATAATACCTATATAAAAATATTGATAGTTTAACATCATTCATGAACTAATATTTCTAATTTGCTAAAACTTAGAAAGTTAAAAAATTTTAGAGCTTTACCTTGGATTCAAAGAATGTGCCAAACAATGTAGAGGTGTATTGGTTTTATTCCATCACTCCATCAGAATATTATGAACAACCTCATAAAACTTTGAATTTCCACTATGAGGCCCCTTTGAGATAGCAACTCTCATTTTCTCTATCATTTCATCCCACGACTCATAGACTAAATGAAGACAAGGTTGATTAGTGTTTGCTTTCCTTAGCATCTCATAAATTAGACTTGTGAAAGCAAGTATATAATCAATCTTTTTCCAAAATTGATCATCCAATATCTTGTACTTCACTACTCTGGCCTTCACAATATCATCCTCCTTGTACAAATTTCATCTTTCACTAATCACCAAGTTTTCAAGATATTTCTTGATTTGTCTGAACCTTTTAAGCATAATAATCGTGAAAGCAAATCGAGTATCCATAAGTGATAGCTGTTGGTGTTAAGAAGGTGAAAGGGTGCATCTTCCCCTTCACCTTCCAACCCTTTATATTCCTCCATTAATAGAGGTAGAGGAAGATGAAGAGTCATCTTCCTCTATATAATAGGCGTCCAAGGCAATTGGTGAAGGTGGAAAAAAATGAGATGAACACAAGAGAGAAAGGAAGAGGGGACTTGCTATGTGCGAGTTTTTTGGGCAAAGTCAAAGAGAATGGGTTCGTCCCATATGAAAGGTCTCTGTGCAAGGTTCGTCCATATGCACAAAATTGAAAGAGGCATGAAGAACATTCAAGATTGGTTTGTCCAATCTCGCAAGAGGGATTTGGTTTGTGAACCATGAAGAATTTTCCGAATCTGTGATCATTCTTCCATCAGCAAGTCTTACCGGCGCCGATTGTAGATCTGCGGGAGATCGCTGTAAGTGTTTATAGTTTCGTGTTTGCTGTTTTTCATGCTTAGAACTGTCATCCATGGTATTAGAGTGATGCTTAAGCATGAATCACTTCTCTTCGTTGAAATGAAAATCTCTTTGTCACCGTCGCTAGGCAAGATCGCGACTGGGTTACGATCTGTTGTAGTTGTCGAGCCCTGAGAAGTTGCTGGCTATCGGCTTCCGTGGCCGGAGAGTGCCGGCGACTACGTCGGGAGGCTGACAATCGAAGGTAACGACAATCGCGTTCGTCGCGGCAGAAGAGGAGAGTGTCGCGATCGTGACAGAGAAGAGAAGAAGCTATGCAATCGATTAAACTAACGAAGCACAGTGAATCTGTGTAATCGATTCAAATAGTTTTTTTTAATCAATTGAGATAATCGATTAAACGAAGATGAACAATATTAATTACTGTTCATCCGTCAACACTATTTGAAAATGATTATTTTAATCGATTAAGATTTCATGCATGAACAATATATTATGTTAATCATGCGTGAACCGATTGCTCACTATTTAATCAATTGAAATTGATTAATCAAAGTTCGATTAATTGAAAATTGAACTATACCAACTTGATCCCAAATCTAGTTCAAATCATTGGTTGGTTTAACCAGACCAGTTTAATTCAATAATACAAAACTCAAATCATTCGTTGGTTTAACCAGTTTAGTTTATTATTGAATTAATTGGGATGATTTTGATTACATAAGTTGGTTTAACCAAAATGATTAGATTTGTTCTAATGGGTCAGACTTAATCCAATAAGCATTAGATTGATCAAATGGATATGAGTTTAATCAATAAGTTTGAAATTGACTTAAATGGGCTTAGATTAATAGAATATAGGTAAGAAATCCCAATCCAGTTAGATTAGTTCTAATGAGGACATTGGACAGAGCTCAGGATCTGGATTCCCAATCAGCCGATCAAATGGATTAGTCAATTTAGACTCCTGTAAATCAAGAAGATTTGTTTTTCTTGATTAATAATGTTGGTTCCATTCCTATATAGATTAAATAAAGCCGGTTTTGTACTGGTTAGTTAGTTTTGCACTAATTTATTTAATTTCAATTTAAAGTTGGCACGGATGATTACCAATCCTGGAAACTCGAATAAGAAGAGTTTCCAATCCTAGATAATTACAGGATCTGGGCGTTGATTCATTCACTGCCGAAGAATCCTAAGGTGGTAACACACTAGATATGGAGGCTCTTCGAAGGGAGAACCTTATATGCACAATGGTGTATGGAGCTACTTCACCATGAGTTCCTAGAGGAAGATCCTGAAGAATTTGAGAAGGATCTAGAGGAGGATCCTGAAGAATCTAAAGAGGATTCTGAAGAAATTTCAATGATAGATGAAATTGAAAATCTTGAAATTGTTCTATCTGAGATTGCCTCAAATGAGTCGAGATTGAAGGGGATTATGTTGGCCACTGCACTAGTGTCTGTCCTAGTAAGAGTGGTGTCTGCCTATCTCATTTGTAAGAGTTCTGTTATTGTTACTATCATTATGTATGAACAGTATTAGTCCATTTAGTTCATGTCTGTTTGTTATATGTTAACATATGCGACATCTTTATATAGATGATATGCTCATTCATATGTTGATTACTTCATGATACATGAAAAATGATTAGTTCATTTTATTAAATGATTAATTCATTTAATTAAAGAAATCATGATAGAGCGATGATTAGTTCATTTGTTGGGATGTATGTAATAGTATTGATCAATGTTGATTTGATTGGACCATACAAATGATGAGTGGAGACGTAGTTATCACTTGATTTTGTAAACCAATTCAAATTAATATTGAGTCAATCATAAATTGCATGTATGTGAATTGCACTGAATACTAAATAATATGTTTATTTATGTAAGATCATGACAAATAAGAACATCATAACTTATATCAGGATAACTACAAAATCTGGCAACTCAAGATATAATATGTTCTTGAGGAAAAAGAAGTTCTTGATGTTGGATCGAGAAGCGCTAGAGGGGCGGTGAATAGCGCTCGTGGCTATTTCGTTCGATTTCGTAATCGCAAAGAGTTCGAGTTAAAGCAACAGAATAGAAAGAAATAACAACAAACACAGAAAGACAACAAGGGTTTACTTGGTTCGGAGCCTAGGGCGACTCCTACTCCAAGGCCTGCGATCGTTGATCGCTTTCGGTGGACAACAACTATAATGGTGCAAAACGGTTACAAGTGTGTATTACAATAAGTGCAAACAAAAAGTTATACCGATAACACAAATTAGGAATCTCAAAGCTCAGGGTCGTCGGTGACTTGTAACAACACTTCAGAGCGTCTCTTGAGCAGCGAACAATGGTTGGATCACTTCTATCTTGTTGTCTTAAGGCTGTTGTTCGAGTCCCCTTATATAGCCCGCTTGAGGCACCTAAAACCCCATTCAAGGCACCTCCAAGTTGCCGAGTCAGCCGCGTGGATCAGCGCTAAAATCTTCTCATCTTATCTTGCTTGAGGCGCCTCCATGGTCACCCCAAGGCACCTCCAAGCCCAAGGCACCTCCAAGCCCTGGTCCGAGGCGCCTCCAGCTCCTCTTCGCAGCCAACTTCTGCTTTGCACCCGAGGCGCCTCCAAGCTCCATGGAGGTGTCTCGGACACTGTTCATTCGAGGTGTGACTTGCTCTTTTGTTCCTGCAAAATGTGTTAGTCCCAAACACATACCCTGCAAAACAAAGTTAGCACATAATAGTCATAAATAAAATTTTGACAGTCTCCGGACTGTCCGGGTCTGACTTCAGATTTCCTACTGGAAACCCTAGGTCGACCCGACGCCTACTGTTCCCTCTACCGGGGAACGCGTCCTCACCTACTCCACTCAGGAGAGTTACCTTTTGCCAGTTCGATCCTCCAGACCCACTAAACCTTTGCTCAGCGTCCGATGCTTCCGGTCTTCATGCTGGACGTCCGGTCCTCGACCCATCCAGACTTCTATCTGGTTCGCGACATTAGGATTTTAACGTAGGGTTACCACCCCTAGGTTTTTTGCCCGAAGCTCCAACCCGCCAAGGCTTTCCGCATAGGGTTACCACCCCCTATGGCCCAGTGTTACTGCCCCCTAGGGTTTTCCCTTTGCCTAACCGCAGCTAGGACTTTTGACTTTCCTGCAATGCTCATTCAAGATATCAGATAACAAAATACTTTAACTTTGAACCCTTTAACATAATCAAAACATAGGTTCGATCATTGATGCTTCCTTATTTTAAAAGATTTTAGAATTCTTTGAAAAATTATTTAAAAATCTGTTAAAAATCTTTGAAAAATTATTTTAAAAAACTTTTAAAAATCTTTGAGAAATTATTTTAAAATCTTTTAAAAATCTTTGAAAAATTATTTAAAAATCTTTGAAAATTTATTTTAAAATCTTTGAAATTTTTTTTAAAAATCTTTGAAAATATTTTTTAAAAATCTTTGAAAAATTATTTAAATCTTTTTAAAATCTTTGAAAAATTATTTTAAAATCTTTTAAAAATCTTTGAAAAATTATTTTAAAAAAACTTTTAAAAATCTTTGAAAAATTATTTAAAAAATCTTTGAAAAATTATTTGAAAAATTCTTTAAAAATCATTTTCAAAAATATTTGAAAAATTCTTTAAAAAATCCTTTTCAAAATTATTTAGAAAATACTTTAAAAATTATTTCAAAATCATTTGAAAAATTATTTAAAACTACTTTAAAAATTATTTCAAATTCTTCTAAAAAACTTTCAAAAGAATTTAGCATAGTATTTCTCAAAACAATTATTTAAAGAAGCTAAGTTTTTGTTGACAGTACTAAGGTTTTTCAAAACACTTTCAAAATTAACTAAGTGTTTTTCAAACATTTTTTTCAAATTTAGCTACTCTTCAGGGGAGCTAAAAATTACATGAAAAATAGAATCCTTCTCCCTAAGTAATTTCTTTTTTATTTATGTCAAAGGGGGAGAGAGATCAAAGTTAAGTAAGGAGGGAATATAAGGAATTTTTCTTTTCTTATCTCATTTATTCCTTTGCTTTAAATTCCTAATATTACTGCTATATTTTCTTAACTTTGAACTATATTGCTATAATCAAAATATAGGTTCGATTATTGATGCTTCCTGCACCAACACTTGAGACTATAAAACAGGTTATGAAAGACCTATAGATCTCACTACACAGAACAGATGAGATCTCAATGCCTATAGGGCATGGAAAAGGAAGGACTCCATTGCTAAGGGAATATTGATTAGTTCAATGATGGATGACCTGGTATTTGAGTATGAGTCATTACCATCGGCTCATGCTGTCTGGATAGACCTTAGAGAAAAGTACAGTGGAGGAAAATTGAGCAAGCTTTGAAAGCTAACGATTAAGTTTGACAGCTACATTAAGCATCCGAATCTTTCAATGGTTCAACACCTCAGGGAGATGTCGAACATAATTCAGGAGCTTAAAACTGCTGGTCATGAGTTGACCGATGAACAACAAGTTCAAGTAGTTATTCGTTTCCTTCCAGATTCTTGAGAGTCCATGAAGCAAATCCTAACTCACAATGAGAGTATTAAGAGTTTCATTGACATCTCACGCTATGTAGAATTGGAGGTGGAGAGAGTTGAATCCGCAAGGATTTTTGGACTAGCCTATATGGCTATTGGTTCTGTTGGATCATTAGGATTCAAGAAAAAGAAATGGTTCAAGAAGGGGAAGGGAAAGAAGAAAGAAGTTACTGCTGTGGGACAAGACCCAATCAAGAAGAAAGGAAAGAAGACCAGATTGAAGCAATGCAAGTGTGTCTTCTTTTCTTGAGCATTGTGTTGCTAGTCCAGTGTTGTTAGCTGATTCTTATCCTTTGTGGATTATAGATTCAAAAGCAATCAACCATGTAGCTCGGGAGTGAGTTACATTTGTGGAGTACCATCGGGTACCAACTAGCAACAAATGGATATATGTAGGAAATAATACAAGAATTGAAGTCAAAGGAATTGACACTTGCAAGCTCAACCTACGTGGTGGGCGTACCCTGTTTCTATATGATGTCTTGTATACTCCTGACATTCGACGGAATCTGGTTTCCATCATTTGTCTTCTTGATTTAGGTTATTGTGTAAATTTTTATAGCCGTTGTGTGGAACTTCGAATTAACTTTGTGTTAATTGGGCATGGTTATGTAACAAATAGTTTTATGGTTCTTGATGTATAACCGAATAATAATGGTTATTTTTCAAACATTGCTCTTACTAGTAATGCTGATATTAATGATGAAATTTGGCTTGCTAGACTAGGACATATAAGACAAGAATGAATGAATAGATTAGCTAAGGAGGGCTTTTTAGGCACTCGTGCTAAGATAAACTTGTCTATATGTGAGCATTGTCTTGCTGGAAAGGCAACTAGGAAATCATTTGGTAAGGCTATTTGGGTTGAATCATCATTGTAATTAATTCATTCAGATATTTGTGGTCCAATGAATATGAAGGCTAGAAATAGAAGTTCTTATTTCATTACATTTATTGATGACTTCACACGTTTTAGTCATGAGTATTTGATTTCTCACAAATCTGAAGCATTAGATTGCTTTATTCGTTACTTGAACAAAGTTGAGAATCAATTGAAAAGTAAGGTTAGAACCTTGCGCACTAACCATGGAGGTGAATATTTGTCTGATCAGTTTAAGACAATATATAATGAGAAAGGGATTATTAGACAGCTAACTATCCCTGGAACTCCATAGCAAAATGGGGTTGCTGAAAGAAGAAATAAGACTCTTCTTGAAATGGTTAGGTCTATAATGGCGCATGCTAATTTGCCAATCTCCTATTGGGGAGATGCATTATTAGTTGCGACCTATATACTTAACAAAGTGCCTTCAAAGTCAGTTCCATCTACCCCACATGAACGTTGGATAGGCAGAAAGCCGGATTTGTGTAATCTGAGACCTTGGGGGTCAGCTGCCTACATTCATGATAAGACTCATGAACATGGAAAATTATGACCCAAAGGTAAGAAGTGTATCTTTATAAGGTATTCTGAGACTTCCAAAGGTTATGTTTTTTTATTGGTGAGTGACAAGATGGAATTATCTCTGAAATAGAGTCAAGAGATGCTACTTTTCTTGAAACTGAGTTCCAACACGAGGTGAAGTTGATAAGATAATTCCTTTATATAAGATAGAGGAAGAAGATAATGTTCCTTTATCAACAGATCAGGAGATGCTTGAATCTAGTCAACCGAGTGGGAGTAATTTGCCATTAAATGAGTCAGTTTCTCAATAGTCTAACATTCGAATAAGTAGTCGTCGGATTATTCCTCGAAGAAGGTTTGATATTGAGAATGAGGCATTGATGATTCTCCTAGTTGATGATGAGGAACCTCGAATAGTTGAGGAAGCTTTGAGAAGCTCAGTAAGAGAAAAATGGAAAATTAAATGGATGAGGAAATGAAGTCAATGAGAAAGAATCAAGTTTGGAATTTAGTCGATCTTCCTCTGGGCCGAAGGGCTATTGGGAATAAGTGAATTCTCAAAATAAAGAGGAAAGAAGATGGATCGATTAATCGATACAAAGCTCAATCAGTTGCAAAAGGATATACCCAAATGGAGGGTATTGACTTTGAAGAGACATTCTCCCCAATTGTGAAGTTTATGTCAATACGTGTCATCCTAGCTATAGTAGCACAATTTGACATGAAATTACATCAGATGGATGTAAAAATAACTTTCCTTATTGGTAATCTTGACGAAGAATTCTATATGGTACAACCAGAAGGTTATGTTGCTGAAGGCCAAGAGAAAAGAGTATGTAGACTTGAGAAGTCTATATATGGGCTAAAGCAAGCATCAAGACAATGGAACATAAGATTTAATGAAGTCATTTTATCTTATAGTTTCGAAATGATCAATGAGCATCATTGTGTTTACCTAAGAAAGGAAAAAAAGAAAGTTTGTCATTTTACTATTATATGTTGATGATATGCTAATAGCTGGAAGCGACATATAGTATGTGATAGAAGTCAAATCCTAGATTTCATCATAATTTGACATAATAGACATTGGAGAATAAGAGTACATCTTAGGAGTGAAGATCATTAGAGATTGTTCAAAAATGCTTTTGGGTTTGTCTCAAGAAGTCTATATCACTAAGATGCTATAACACTTCAATATGTCAAGTTACAATATCGAACACACACCTATAGCAAGAGGTACTATTTTGAGCAAAAGTATATATCCCAAGACTCCTGAGGAAATAGCCGAAATGAAGAAAAAATCATATGTCAGTGTTATTGGTAGTTTAATGTACTCTATGTTGTGTACTCATCCTGATATAAGTTATGGTGTTGACTTAGTTAGTCGTTTCCAGTTAAACCTAGGATCGAGACACTGGAAAGTGATGAAGAGGATAATTAAATACCTCAAAAGGATAACAGATTATGTATCTATTTTTCAAGAATATAAGATGAGTCTGAGTGACTACACAAATACAGATTGGGCAGGAGACCTTGATGACAGAAAATCCACATCAGGCTATACCTTCTTGCTAAATGGTGGCGCCATCTCATGGAATAGCAAGAAGTAGGCTTATGTAGCCTTGTCAACATTGAAAGCTGTGTGGTTTGCGCACCAGTTGTGCAACAATCTGTCTAGTTGAAAAAGGTTCCTAAAGTATTTGAAAATTACTAAGGACAATGGGAGTCCTGTTACAGTGTACTGTAATGGTCAAGTTGAGGATCCCAAATATCACAGTAAAGGCAAACATATAGAATTAAATATAATTTTGTAAGGGATATTGTGGACAAGAAAATGATAATTCTTGAGTATATCCCTACACGTACTATGCTTGCAGATCCTTATACTAAGCTATTGACTAAAGAGTCATTTCAAAGAATGGGAAGTCTTTGTGACTTCATAAAATGTAACACGTTGCAAAATGTCATGATCTATTCAGTGTATAAGTTGTTACATTTTGGATTAAAGTCTCGATGAGCATGTTGGCAGGTTGAGATTGGTCCACTCACATGGACAATCATCTCTATTTGTTGAGTATAAATAGAGAAAAGACCGTTACTTATGAGACAGCTTATGTAGTTGTGAATAGAGACATACCTATAAGTTAAGGTCGCCTTAATAATTGTGTCAAGATGAGATCATTTATGTAATGATCGAAGTAAATGAACCCACCATTTACTAAACCTGTTAAAAGCCAAATTGGAATTCATATGTTGAATTTAGGATTAAACATTAGGTATGTCTAGATCGAAATCTGTACGATGTTAAAATTTGATAACAACATGCGCTCTTTTTAGTAAAGAGAATAACATTGTAGCATGTATGCTATGGCGACAAGAAGGGTAGTAGGAGAATGGATGTCTGTTTCTCTACTATGTGAGACCTTTGAGATTATAAGTTAATCTCAGATTTTGCCCTTAGTGACTATTTAGCTGTTTACTTGAAGTTTTAATCAGTGTCTGCTACTTTAGCATGTATCCTATGACTATGGATGATTCGGTCTATGGAACAGAACTAGGAAAGCGACTGATTGAAATGAATAAATTCTAGCTAAAAATGAAGATTAAATAGACTTACATCTTTTGATGTTATTCACTGGTCGATCCATTTCTGTTATGTATAGAAATGAATGTGAATATTGAATATGAAACATGCTCTTGACATAATGGTCATTGTAAGGGATTAGAGATGTTCATATTGATGTAAATAAAGATTATTTAATCTGGGTAAAAAGCAAGACATGGAAATCTCTAAGATAATGACTATGTGTCACTGGGAGATTGGATGTTTTCTGGATAACGGATATATTCCGCCAGGAGAGAGGCTATGTGCCACTACGAGAATGTCTCTAATTCATTTGAAAGAACGGCTAAGTAAAGTGTAACAACTTTATTAGCAGTGATCGCTCAGAGAGCAGCTATGTAAGGTGTAACAATCTCCTTAGCAATAAATGCTCAGTGTGCTTGCTGTCGCACGAACCATTTTCCCTAAAGTATGAATTGAATGTTCTTATTTAGTCTTTATAACTAATTAGTATTTTTCTCTAGCCTTCATATAGTTTATGTGACTTATTTGGTCTTTATGACCAATTAATGTTTGACTTTAGCCCTGTGACATGATCATCTTGTAGTCTATGTGGCTGACATGATTTATGTGACCAGATAACCTTTATGAATTGACTTAGACGAGTGGGAGATGTTGGTGTTAAGAAGGTGAAAGGGTGCATCTTCCCCTTCACCTTCCAACCCTTTATAGTCCTCCATTAATGGAGGTAGAGGAAGATGAAGAGTCATCTTCCTCTATATAATAGGCGTCCAAGGCAATTGGTGAAGGTGGAAAAAAATGAGATGAACACAAGAGAGAAAGGAAGAAGGGGCTTTCTATGTGCGGGGTTTTTGGGCAAAGTCAAAGAGAATGGGTTCGCCCCATATGAAAGGTCTCTGTGCAAGGTTCATTCATATGCACAAGATTGAAAGAGGCTTGAAGAACATTCAAGATTGGTTTGTCCAATCTCGCAAGAGGGATTTAGTTTGTGAACCATGAAGAGCTTTCCGAATCTGTGATCGTTCTTCCATCAGCAAGTCTTACCAGCGCCAATTGCAGATCTGCAGGAGATCGCTGTAAGTGTTTACAGTTTTCGTGTTTGCTATTTTCCATGCTTAGAACTGTCATCAATAGCATCTTCAAGTTTGAGTTATCGTTGAGCATCAATAATCTCATATTGTGATTCATGATAAAATTCTTGATCAATGATGCATTATTTGCTACTTTTGCTATCCACTTGTACTCATCAAAGGCTTCTTTGTTTTATAGAGAGTCAGTCGGTGCACAAATATTCTTCAAAGCAAGATTCAATGTGTGCACAATACAAGGAGTCCAAAATATGTGTGGGTACTTTGTCTCAACGAGTAACCCAACAACTTTGCAAATAGGAGTATTATCGGTGACCACTTGGACAACATTATGATGCCCCACTTCATTTATAGTATTAATGAGCAACTTAGAGATGAAAGCTTTATCCTTGTACTCACCTTCATAATTTATCGCCTTCAAAAACATAGGACCACTTTCACACACGACCATGATATTAATTAACGGTCTTCTTTGCCATCTGACCACCCATCACTACAAATACTAACTTTCTTTTATTCCAAGCAACTTTTGTTGGCTCCAAAAGCTTTCTAATATGAGTTTTTTCTTTTTAAAGAAGTAAAATTCTCAATAAATTGTATCCAGGTGGAAGATAACCCATAATTGTTCGTTGAGTAGCCAAACTAAAAGCACGAACATAATGAGGATTCCTAGTAATATTGAAAGATAATCACCTCGTGTAAAACAACCTCGCAATTTCAGAGTGGATCTCATCTCTGGCATTCAAGTTAAAAGCTTTTTCAAGACGGCCAAGTGGTCATTCCTCTTCTTTTTTGGATCATCATTTTTCAAAATACCACTAAAACAAAATGAGGATTTTGAAGCCATATTTGATGATCCAGATGACGAAGGCAACAGAACTTCTTTATGTTTACATTCTTCTTTCTCAATTCTGCATCATCAATAAACTGTTACATACGCTTCATTTGATCCATTGTAACAGTCATACAATCAGCAATCTAGCACCTTTTTATTTTAACAGGTGTGCTTTCATTCTTGAATATGATCTTTTGCACACTTTACTACATATATTGCATGAACAAGCGACATTTCCCCCTCCAACTACCTTTTCTACCTTAGTTACAAATTTTCACAAAGGAGAATAATCATCAACATCCTCTTATGCACTCTCATTTTGAAAACTTTCCATAGCAAATAGGCTGAAAATAACAATTAAGAAGCAGTGAAGGGGGGCCTATTGTTAAACTTACCAGAAACTTATCAAAAGCAAAAACAAATTTGTGATCTCAAAAGAAAAACAAAAAAGTAAACTTACTGGAAAGAGGGAAGTGACCGGAGGAGGGTGATGGTGGGTTGCTAAGTAGTGGCAGGCTAGCGGTGACAGAGATAGGCAGAGAGCCTAGGTGAGAGGTGACAAGCCCAGGCGACAGCGGCAAGCAGCGTTTAGTCATGTCGCGATGAAGAAAGTTTGCTTAAGGTTTAGGGAGCAGGGAGTAATTTAGGGATTTTTTCATTTTAATAAGTAGTCCTCAGAATTTTATTTTTTTTAATTTTACCCTCAAAATTTTTAATTTTTTTACAATTAAGCCCAAATGTGTCTGGAAATATATTCCATTTGTGTCCTAGCCATATATGACGATCAAACTTTTAAAAAATCAATGACACATTTTTTGCAGTGTCCGACATGCATATTTGTGTGTCGTGTCCATGTCCGTGTCCAACACTTACAGAAAAAATATTTTTTGGAGTATCCATGCTACACTGCATATCCCCTTTTCCAAGCACTTAAAACATTTAATATCTCTATTTCTCAAAGATTGGATGAGTTATTTACCTTTAACCAAAGTAGAATTGGTATCTTTATTCTTAGAAAACTCATTCTTACTCTTAGATGTAACTTTATCCTCTCTTTTGCTCCATCTAGATTTCTAAGTGAATAAACTAGAACTGTGGACATGCTTGTTTAAACTCTTCTTTTTGAGTTGCCTTACAACTTTCTTGGACATATACACCATATCTTCAAGCTCCACATAATATTGCGATTCCGCTACATTTTAAATTTCTGGATTCAAACCATATAAAAATTGTGTCATGGTTGCTTCTCGGTCTTCCTCCACATTTGGCTCGAATTATGACAATCTCTATATCTCTTTGGTATTCCTCCACAGTTTTAGACCCTTAAGTTAGACATTGTAGTCGTTGGTACAAATCTTGATAGTAATGTGATGGAATGAATCTCTTTCTTATAATAGATTCATCTCCTCCTAAGTGTCAGTGGGTCTCTCTCGATTTCTTCTCCTTCTTAGAACAATTTAATCCCACCAAATAATAGTATAATCAATAGACTCCACAACAACTAGTTTTTCCTCCTTCTCTTCAGAGTAGTTGTAACAATCAAACACTAATTACACTTTCTTTTCCTACTCTAAATATGCTTCTGAATCATTTTTTCTCGAAATTAAAGAAATCTTCATCTTGATGTTTCCTAAGTTTCTATCAACATAACATTCATTCTTCCTCTTTGACTACCAATTCTAGCATGACCAGATCTACCATTAGGAGCTCTTTTATTAATGTCCTCAGAAACAACATCTTCATCATCATTGTCGTCACAATTATTTGCCTTGGCTTTTGTGTAGGAACTCCATCGATTCGACTTCTTTGAAATCTAGTAATTGCAGTATCTTGTCTCTTCGGCCTATCTAAGATCTAACTAAATCCGATTTTGATGCACTCCAAGTGTTGTTTTAAGGCATGTTATTTAAGTGATTCTCTAGGTCTTGCTTCCTCTCTACTTCACCATTAAAGTAATTTGTTGTCATTCAATTACTCAACTCACTAAGGTTAGTTCTTTAAAGAATTTAGAATTGAGATAATTCTGCTATCGTACAGCGGAAGGGCATCCAGGTTGTCATCCAGACACCCGCGATTCGAGCCCCCAGCTATGGCGAATTTGCAGAATTTTTTCCTCCAAATGTGGCACACAACTAAAGGATGCTGGGCTCCTGGGCTGCCCGCTGCAAGCGCTTCCCGATTTACCCTGGTGGTCGGTGGGAAACTTCCGTGGGGCCAGGTTAGTCATCCCAGGCTCAACGTTACCCAGCCTGGTTAATCATTTTTTTAAAGAATTTAGAATTGAGATAATTCCCGGTAAACATTTATTGACTAATTTAATATTTTCAAGGGAAAGAATAATGATTAGGATAAAAGATAGGAATTGAAAGAAAAATACAACTTAGGAGAATTGATAAACTTGAATTAAGTGTTGAAAAAAAATTATCAAAATTAAATCAAAACAAAATATAAAAGAATACAGAATTGATAGATAAAGATACTTGAAAGTGTTGAAAGAAAATTTGTCAGAATTTAATTTAAGTAGGTGCCAGAATTGGATCTAGACTAAACTTAAAGGAAATAAAGAATTGAAAGTTAGATACGTGAAATAAATGCTAAATGAAATTTGTCATAATTTAATTTTAGCAAAATGTAAAGGAAAAGCATAATTGAAAGATAAAGACTTGAAATAAGTATTAAAAGAAATTTTACTAGAATTTAATCTAGGCATAATGTACAAAAATATAAAATTGAAAGATAACAAACTGTGGAAGGAAATGCAAGTCTATTTCTACTCTCTATTGTTTCTTCTCTTTCCTTTTTCCCTTTTTTTTCTTTTAAATTTTGACCTCTCCTTTTATTTTTTTCAATTTTTTGTTTTTGCCAAAAAAAACAAAAAAAAACTTTTTTTAATAGCAACAATGCAAATAAGACTTGCTAAGTTGGAATGATCAAAATAGATGAAACTATAGCAAAGATTCAAGCACAAGAAGAAAAAGATAACTAAATTAATTTAGGAAGATCAAAGCTTTAATATCAACTGATGTGAATCCAAAGATAAAGATGTCTCATAAAATCCACAGCAAATTGAAGTATGAGCGAAGGAAAGTCTAAATCGATAAGATAAAAAGAATCTCGACTCAATATTTAAGAAAGCATGAATTTAAGAAATTTGGAGGAAAAATTTCTGCAAATACGTCTAGCTGGAGTTCGAACTGCGGGTAACTAGGTGACAACCTGGATATCCTACCGCAACACCATGGCCTCGAGGACAAATTCTAATTCAATGAAGAATCAATAAGTGGGAGTCTCACCATGCTTTAGATTGAAACAAGTAAAATATACATGTGTAGCTGTCACCTCTTTTATTTATAGTTATAGGGTGATCTAAAAACCTTAAAAAGCCAAAAGGAAGCTCATTTGGTAAAGACATATATAAACTACTTAACTATTTTGAGCTTACGACACCATTACAACCCAAATAAAGATAAAAATTGAGTCTATCTATGAAACATATCCTTATTGCATAAATATGAGACTTAAGTGGCAAATTAAGCTCATCTAAGATTTGAATTAGGTTAACTAAACCGTATTAGTTACTCTTGATCAAAAATTCTTCAATAGTAACTTTAGCTTTTGCATATTTAATTAGGACATTAAGTGTTTCTTGCATCTTTTAAATCTTATCCCTTATCACTTATAATTAAGCCTCCATTGATATATTAACAACATCTAAAGTAGAATTCTCCTTTTCTTCTATAGCCTTAACTTGATATCGATCGATCTTTAACTCCATCACATATCTTTGCTCTTTTCTTATGGCCTATGATGATATCTTAATTGAAAATTAGTCCAATGAATTGAACATTTTGGTTATAAGAACAATCTTGTAAGGTAATACTTTTTTTCATGGAAACACCTTTTACAATAAGAGCTAGAATGTGACGTGAGATTTCAGCATAACAACGTATGATTTCGTTCGGCCGTGCAGCGATAAGAAGGCTTGGGCAACTAAACTGTGGAAGCCTTAATTGATGCCGAAGCACCAGTTTATCCTTTTACACCTTGAAAACCAACGCATTAGGACTAAAGACAGCCTCACATATGGGGACTGCAAGACTTGCCCCCTATGCCAATGTCAAGATGAGACTTTAGACCACCTCTTCTTTGGATGCGTCGTAAGCAAAGAACTAGCGGGCAAGCTAAGGTGATCAGCCGCCAGTGTTTGAGATCACTCATGATATGGGAATCTCGTAGACAGGGGCCTAGCCAGATGGATGAGAGGGTGTGACCGTCTCCTCTCATACTTTATTAAAATATTATTATTATAAATTTGAAAGTCTTCATCGTCATTTTGATAGATTGATTCATCATCTCTCGAACACATTTTTATTAGAAAATATCGCGACTATCACGACTTGGAATATTAAGTGTTGAATCTTAAAAATAAAATATATAATAATAAATAAATGAATTAAATCGTAGGACACGAAGTGAGAGTGTTAAATTAAAATTGAATTAAGTTTGAACTAACTCCAATAGGTAAGTGTAGAGATAAGGATTACGTTGGTTAAAGAAGAATTAATTTGGAGTTGATTTGGTTAAGTTATAGCCGAACTAAATTTAAAATTTAAATGAGTTCAATCGATTTAAAACAAATAGGATATTTTTAAAGTAACTTTTTATTTCATTTTTTTTTCTCACCCTTATGTTACCCCCTTCGTTCATCCTTCTCTTTTATTTTCCTTTTCCTCTTCTTCCCCATTTGCTTCTTCTCAAACCGTAGTAAACTTACCATTTTTTTCCTCTCCTCTTCTCGAACACAAGAGTTCTCTTTTCTTCTCCTTTCTCTTCTCTGGTAAGCAACAAGAGCAGCTCTCATCCCTCGTATCATCTTCCTCTTCTCACATTTTTTAGGATTTTATTGACACAGCAAGAATAGTCATATTTTATTTTACCTTGCTTTCTTTGTGTCAGTGCCAAACTCATCGAAATTAGTCAAGGTTGTTAATAAATAAGGTACAGTTCTCCTTTTTTACTTCTTCCTCCCCATCTTCTCTTCTCTTCTTTATTTTTCTCAAAAGTAATAATACTTCAAGAGGAATAAATTATTCCTTTCTTCTTTTAATATTTTACTAAAGTATAAATTTTATTTTATTTGGTTGTTAATTAGGATTGTTATTTAGATCGCAATGAAAGTTTCATATATAGAAATGCTAAATATTATAAGCAAGATCATAAATGATTTTTTGACTTTGAGTCATAGATAAGCACTTTAGAGATAGACAGATCGTTGTTTTAACAATAATCAAGGGCTATGGAAGGAGTTTTTGAATTTAAGTTCGTTTCAACTCCTTAAATTTGAAATTTAAGCTTTTGAATGGTGAAAATCGATATACACTGATATTTAAAATTTTTAAAAATTACTTCCCCTAGTTAAAAATTCTAGTTATGCCACTGTTTGTGATGGAGGCCTTGTATCAGCACTACTAAGGCAACAGTTTGCACACCAAAGCTCTTTTATTGGGACTGCCCAATATGGTGTATCTACTATGCGGGGTCGGCTCAAGGCATAGGTCATTAAGGCTTATGCCTAGGACCCCTATTATATTGGGGTCCACCAAATTTTACTCGTGTTAGTCAAGATTAATATTTAAAATTATGACTAAATAAATTTTAGTCAAAATTTATTTCATCGATAATTTTAATTTTTTCTAACCAAATTATATCTGATCAATAATTTTTAATTTTTTAGATTTAACAAATAATTTTTAATTTTTTATAGATTAAAGTTAAATTTGATCATCTATTTTACTCGTCTTATATTTAATTGATAATTTTAATTTTTTTAATGTTAAAGTTAGATTTAGTTGGTAATTTTTTTTATTTTTTATTAAAATTTGACTCATAATACTAAATTTTTTATTGATAAAAATTTAGTTTAATAATCAAAATTAAATTTGGTTAATAAATCAAAAATACTTATTGGTTATACAATTGATATTGTTTTATAAAAATACTTTTAAAAGTCAAAAGTATATTTAATATTGTACTATTATTTCTCTCTAATTTTATTTTTCTTTCTTTCTTCTTTTTTTATTATCAATTTATTTTTATTTTTATTATTATTATTATTATTATTATTGTGTCCTTATTCTTGGACGAGTCATTATGCACACTTTTTTTTAATAATTTGTCATTGATATTTACTAGCTAAATTTCTTTGTACTAAATAACTTGAATTGATTATTTATCAAATTTAAAATTGATAAAAAAAAATAGCTTAATTCACAAAGGTCCTATCAATAAGGAATTCTAGGGAAGGATCTATTATACCTAATACCTATATCTACTAGTTGTACATATTATATCTATGTCACATAATAATAATTTTTACCATTAAGTCAAGACTTTCCTTCATCAAAATTAAAATTAATTGATAATTTTTTAAAAAATAATAATTAAAATGTATATTAATAGTATTACAATAATTTATTATTCATTGTCAAATTAGTTAATATAAAATATTTTTTAAATTTTACTAATAAAAAGTGAGGTTTGATAGAAGATAAAGTTCTTGTTGCTTGATTTAGTTGGTCACTCTTTTTAATTGCATAAATAATCAACGGTAATGTATAGACATGTTCTTTTAAATTTTACTAATAAAATTAAATGTTTCTAATAATACTTCTAATATTTGTTTTTTAATATTTATTTTCTAAAAAAATAATTAAGATCTTAATTTTTTTTTTGCCTCAAGAATAATTAAGACGGCCTACTACTATAGCAAATGCACAATCGATATTAATACGAGGGATATGGTCTGAATGCTGAGAGAATGCTTACGAAAATTCAAACTCATATATTCCGATCTGAGGGTGGTAACCATGTTGAACGACTTAATATAATTTACCTTTATATAAAAAAAAACTCAGTTTGCGCACGATCTAATAATAGAAATACATTCTTTAATTAGACTTTAATATCCTGTTTATTTAGAAGGACGGATTCAAAAAATAAGTAAAATTTTTCACAGGAAAAATTTCCTTCCGTTTATTTCACGTAAAAGGATTGATTTTATATTCTTGTTGTTGTTTACTTTATCTAAAATAATGAACGGATATATTTATAAATTCATCAATTGATTCATTTAGGAATAAAATTTAATCCACCCCAAATTTTGAGGACGGAACGCCTCATTCCGTCCTTCCTCGTCGTTGCACTGAGTGACAACTAGATCACCATCCAGATCACCGCACACGGGTTGTCTTCCCTCAACCACTGACCAGATCATCGCACACGGGGCAATCGGCTGCCTGCTTTGGCCACAAAAAAGATGCTGAAAGCTTTTCTCCCGATCGTCCTCCTCCTCCCGCCGCTCTCCTAGCCGATGCAAGGTTGTCACCCAGTCCTTCTGCCGCCCCGAAGTCGATCATGGCTCCTTATGGAGCCACTACCACGACTCGTCCTTCTCCTTGGGCCTGTGACCCGACGATGAGCACTCTTCCTCTGCAACTCCGGCGGTTCACAAGGAGTTGGATTTGTTCCTCAAGTTGGTCCCACCTAAGTTGAGGAGAGATTGTTGGATTCCCAAAGTTGTTTTGGTGTGATCAATTAAGTTAGGTTAGATCCTGTTTTGGTTTAATCTCTGTGTCTAAGTGTGCAAGAACTTAGGAGCACATAAAGTCGAGCAGAAGACGCGGCTAGCGAGAAGGACAGCATGGGAGAGAGCCGACGGCTCGGTGCGTCTGAGGGACGAGGTGCCGCAGAAGAGTACACCGGTGGACGAGAAGAACGTACGCGGCATTCGAGGGACAAGAAACAGGAGCGGAAGCCTGCTCGAGGAGAAGATCGGAAATTGGGTTTGAATGAGTCTTAATTATTTCGGTTGGCTGCAATCACCCAAGCGAACAGAGCAGCAGAAGATTCAAAGGAAAGCTAGAGTAATTTATACGCTACAGGTAGAGGGCACCCTCCATAGAGGGTGCCCTCCATAGAGGGTGCCCTCCATAGAGGGCGCCCTCCATAGCATTGAGGGCGCCCTCCATGCCTATTGAGGGCGCCCTCGACCTAGCCAAAGTGGTCGTTCGCAGCGAATAAAGTTTTATCTGTACTGCCTCGTTGGAGGCGCCCTTCAAACCCTTGGGAGGCGCCCTCAAACTATAGATAGAATTTCCATGAGTTATAAAAAGGCCCCTGGAGCTAAGAAATAATCAATCAACTCAAGCATTCAATTCCTAGCAATAGTCTGAGCGTTCAAAGATTGTAAGAGGTTTCTCCGCCTACACGAAAGAGTTTTTCTAGTACTGTCATTGTCTTGGATTAACAACCACCCCGGTTGCAACCAAGTAAAATTCCGTGTCTCTTCTTTCAGTTTTTGTATTGTTTATTTTTATTATACTGTTGCTTCTAACCCGAGTCCAAAGAACGAGAAAGGTCTTGATTTATTTTTTCAGACTGTTCAACCCATTTTCTAGCCGACCTACCCGGACCTACAAGTAGTATCAGAGCGAAGGACGCTTCAGGAGGACTAACCGCTGAACGAAGCACACAAGATGGTCAGATCAAGCATTCACCCACCAAAGTTTGAAGGGGACTTCGCCAACTAGAAAAAGAAGATAGAAGTATTTTTCAAGACTGATTTTGATTTATTTTTGATAATGGAGGTTGGTTTTTGAGCACCCGAAGGTAAAGATAAATTCCACTGGACAAAGAAGGAATAAGCCGACTTCGTGGCAAACGACAAAACATAATTTCATCTGATAAGCGTCCTACCGCCACAAGAAGTCAATCAGATCGGAGCTTATGAGTCCACCAAAGAGCTCTGGAAAAAATTTCTGGAACTTCACGAAGGGACTTCAGAGGCAAAACTTACGAAACGAGACTTACTTCGCAACCAGATCAACAACCTCCGATTAGAAGGAGACGAGACTGTAGCACATCTTCACTCAAGGATCAAGGAATTAATCAACGGTCTTTCGAATCTTGGAGAAAAGGTAAGCAACTGAGATTCGCTAAGGTACGCACTTAATGCTTTCCCTAGAAATAAAGAATGGGCATCATTAGTGGATGCCTATTATATCTCTAAGGACCTTTAATTTGTTACTTTAGATGAATTATTCTCTACTTTTGAAGTTCATGAAACAAGATGTGCAGATTCAAAGAAGAAGCCAAAATACAATATTGCTCTTAAAGCAAGAATGGACGAACAAGAGTCAGAATCCTCCTTCGATGATGATGAAACAACGCTGATGGTACGTAAATTTAAAAAATTATTTAAATCTAAACAATTTGACCGAGGTAGAAGAAGAAGGAAAATAAAATGCTATCACTACGATGAAGAAGGGCATGTAAAAGATAACTGCCCTAAATTGAAGAAGAATGACAAAGGCAAAGACAAGAAGCCCGTCCAAACAAACAAACACAAGACCCTAAAGACAACGTGGGACGAAACGTCGTCCGAATCAGAGGTCGAAGCTTTCTCTGGACTTGCGTTGATGGCAAGTTACCAAGAAGACGAACACGAAGCAAGCTCGTCCGAAATGAGCATCGAGAGCATCAATGAAGGGGGAGCGTCAATAGAAGAAAGCAGCAGTTCAGGGGGAGCTATGGACAACGAGATCAACAAGGTAAGTAAGGTACGGTCTCTCCCACCTGACAAATTGTTTAAATTTGTGAAGTTATTAACTAAAGAATGTTGCAAGTTAGAAAAAGAAAACATAGATCTGAAAATACAATTGTTCAAAGCATGTCCACTAGATTTATATGATAATATGCAAATAGAAAATGATAAATTAAAAACAGAGCTAGAAAATTTGAAAAATCATGCATGTTCATACACTGAAAATATTAGGAAATATAGAAATCTAAACTACTTCTTAGATTTCATAAAAGTCAAATTAGGAACATTCCAAAAAGTTATGTTCCCCATAAATTTTTAATTAACCCAGTAGGAAGGAACCTATATTGGGTTCCTAAAGAATATTTGAATTAAAATTTCCATTAGGCTTTCAGATAGTAGATTAAATGTTTAAATTCATTAAGCGACTTTGTCTAGAAGTGGATGATGATCCAATAACTAAGAAGGCCTAGTGCCTCACTATAGTTTGAAAGTCAATTTCTGAATTGAATATTTAATTGGCAAACTGATAAGCATAAAATAGTTAATTAAATAAAATATTTTCAATTTTTGTCAATGATTCAACATTGATTAAAATATTTTTTACTTAACTTGTTTACTTCACTTAGAATTTTTTTTTAAAGTTTTTCCTGTTAAAACTATTTTTTTACCCTTAGATTTTATTGAGTACCCCAATTTTTGTGTGATCAAAGGGAGAGAAGGTAATATTAAATCTAGGGGGAGATAGTTCAAAATTTTAAATTTTGAAAATCTTTGCACCTTATTGCATAATTGCAACTTTATTTACTTAATATTGCAATTATATTTCTTTACCTTATGATTGTTTTACCATAACTTAACTTGGGTTGCTCATATCAAAAAAGGGGGAGATTGTTGGATCCCCAAGGTTGTTTTTGGTGTGATCAACTAAGTTAGGTTAATTTCTATTTTGATTTAATCTCTGTATCTAAGTGTGTAGAAATTTAGGAGCACAGGAAGTCAAGCAGAAGATGCGGCTAGCGAGGAGGACGACACGGGAGAGAGCCGACAGACTCGGCACGTCTGAGGGACAAGGTACCGCGGAAGAGTACACCGGTGGACGAGAAGAACATACGCAGCGTTTGAGGGACAGGAAGCCAGAGTAGATATCTGTTTGAGGAGAATGCCGGAAATTGAGTTCAAGTGAGCTCTATTTCGGTTGGCCGCAATCACCCAAGCGAACGGAGCAGCGAAAGATCCAAAAGAAAGCTGGAGCCATTTATACGCTGCAAGTAGAGGGTGCCCTCCCTGATTGAGGGCACCCTATGATAAAGAGGACGCCCTCCATAGCATTGAGAACGCCCTCCATGCCTATTGAGGGTGCCCTCGACCTGGCCAAAGTGGTTGTTCGCAACGGATAAAGTTTTATCCGTACCGCCTCGCTGGAGGTACCCTCCATACCCTTGGGAGGCGCCCTTAAGCTATAGATAGAATTTCTATGAGTTATAAAAAGACCCCTGGAGCTAGGAAATAATCAATCAACTTAAGCATTTAATTCTTAGCAATAGTCTAAGTATTCAAAGATTGTAAGAGGCTTCTCCGCCTACACGAAGGAGTTTTTCTAGTTCTGTCATTGTCTAGGATTAACAATCATCTCGGTTGTAACCAAGTAAAATTCTGAGTCTCTTCTTTCAGTTTTTGTATTGCTTATTTTTATTATACTATTGCTTCTAATCCGAGTCCAAAGAATGAGAAAGGTCTTGATTTATTTTTTCAGGCTATTCAATTCCCCTTCTAACCAGTCTACCCGAACCTACAGAGATGTAGTGCGGCGCCAGGAGATTTGGAAGCTCATTGAGGTGGTTATAGATTTGGGCAAGAAGCCCATCGTGCAGTTCCCGTCAAGGGATTGGATCATGTCCGAACATCTCATTATCGTTGACGTCAAAGACCTTCGCCAAGCAATTTCTAATTTAATTTTTGCTTTTCCTTCTTTCCTCCTTCTTTCCTTGCCAAGAGATTCTTTTCTCTTCCTGCCCATTCTTAATCTTTTCTTTTCTCTCACCGTAGGGATTTTTTTTCCCTGATTGATTTCTATCCTTCCTTAATCAATCCCTTGAGTAAACATAACATAAGGATATATTTAATTGGAAGTTATTTTTGATAATCTTAATTAATTATCATTCTAAGGTTATTAAGGAAATTCCTATTTAATTTAGGTAATCAGTAATAATCTATATTCAGAAAAGGGTCATGATTGAGAAAATCAGATTTTTTTGGATTTCGAAGTTCATAAAATTTTTTAACCAAAAACATCAGTAAAATTTTTTATAATGAAAATTTCATTTGAATTATAAAAAAAATATGTGATATATATATATATATATATATATATATATATAGGAAAGTTAAAAATATACTAAAAAAACGTTAAAATAATGTAAAGTAAAAAAAACAACGTAAAGTTAAAAAAGCCAAAAAAAAAAAATACACTAGAAAAACGTAAACTTCAAACAAATAAACATAAAGTTCAAAAAATAAAAACGTAAAGTAAAAAAAAAAATCCTCCTTAAACGTTTCCCTTGCTTTCGGACTCAATCCGCACCCACCAACACGTGTCCGTAGGGCCCCGACTCACGCCGTTTTCGTTAGCCTCGCACAGGGACGGAACCGCTGGGTGTCTTCGCGGAGCCGTGTCACCGAATGCACGGGCGCCACCGGCACCTTCGGCCGCCATGTCACATTAGTATGAATTGTCTAACTTACCCCCCTCTGGGTTTCTCCGATGAGGGCGTTTTGGGGAGTTCGTGAGACACGTGTCGCTTCCCAGTGCGGGAGGAGCAGTTCGCGCGAGAGGCCCATTTAAGGCGGGCGGGCGGAGCGGAGCGCAGTCCCTCGTACCATCGACTGCAGGCGCGAGATAGAGAGCGGGGATTCGAGGAACCAATCTCGATCCATTTTTCCGTTCTCTTTCGATTCATCGAGCGAGCAGGTCCGGATCATTAGGGATTTATCATCGGATCGAGTTGGAAGAATAATGGCGAAGCAGAGGAGCGGCTGCTCCTTCCTCTACCAACTCCTCTTTGCAGGTGCATTCTTCTTCTTCTTCTTGTTCTTCTTCTTCTTCCATATCCTCATATCTATCTCTTAATCGGGTCAACTGTTGAACCCAGATCATTTCATGATTTTTATTTTTTTTAAAACTTCTTGAATCCAGGGGGTTTATTTTTCTGGAAAAATCTCGAATCTAGGTTATTGCTGGTATTGCTGAAGCAGAGAATTACGATCGCAGCGTATTTTTGTGATTCTGTCCAAAAATGAGCGGAAAAATAGGTTTTGGGGATTTTGAGACTCTTCTTCCGAGTGCATGGAAGGGGTTTCTTTCTAGTTGAGCGAAGAGATTAGATTAATAGGTGAGCAGACAAAAACCACATGGTCTTGGGTGTGCCGACTAACGTAGGCGTGTGTAGACCAGGTTGGCAAGAGTACTTTTAATGAATACCAAATTCTTTTGTGGCCCCTTTGTAAGATCCAAGTATGAGATTTAGTTGGTTGGTTTTAGTGTTAGTTTGATTTTGATTTTGATTATAGTATATCTGCAGCTTTTTGTTTAATGATCCCATGCTTACTGTGGTAGTTGAACATGTATCAACTTTCCAATTGAGGTTAGCATTTTAAATTTGTGGAAGGAGCAGGACGTGTGCTTATATTTAAATTCTACTTCTGTACTCTTGGGCACCGCCCCATTCACATGGCCATGTGGCGGATTCCATGTCACCAATGAACAAGATGAATGATGCTTTCAAAATTTAACTGAAATACTAAATGATTATTGAGAATGGTTTGCTGGAAGAGAGATTAAACAAACCCTATCCGACTTGCACATTGCATGCATAGTAAGTGATTACATTGTAGACAATCTTTGTTTGGAGCTAGAGCATCGTTTTCCAGTTGGTCGTTAAGGGAGAATCTCTTTTCAAGGGTGTAAAGTTATGGCTCTTCACATGGTGGCAAATATCCCTTTTTCTCTTCATTGGAGGCCGAAAGCAAGAAATTCTGGTATCACATTGTTGATTGGCAGAGGAGAGATATTGCAATAGTCCCATGGTTGACCATGCACACCATAGAAGCTCTTTGTCGTTGGAGTAAACGACATCCCATTGACGAAGCTTAAAAAAACTTTTTTTATTATTATTATTTTGGTAAATATTTCTGAATGTAGTCATATCTGTTTCTTTAGTATTTTTTGCCCTTAGCTCTTGTAAACAGAGCTTTTTCATCATACTGGTGAATGCATAACACAGCTAGATGGAAGCATAATGTTTGCCTTTTCCTAATAGCTCAAGTTTTCAAATGTTAGTAGCCCTGTCAAGGTTCGGAATGCAACTGAATATTCATCATTTTTTGTCGAGTTTTCTTATGATTTGTAATTCCGTCTTGATTTCTTTATATCCCATTGTTAGACTGGGGGGCATGAGCCATTCCTTTCAGCTGGAAGTTTTCCTTATTCTCAATACAGCAATTGGCATCGTTTCAGAATCTCCTTTCTTGGTTGTCCCTTTCATTATTTTTTCCCCCATGAAAAGAAATCAGAAAGATTGATAATTTGCTTTGTTCTCTCTTTATGAACTGTGATATGGAATGACATTCATCTTTACAGGTCAAGTTATCCAAATTCTTGGCATCACAGTAGGTATCAATTACGGGCAGATTGCCAACAATCTTCCCTCTCCAAATCGAGTTGCAAGCCTACTGCATTCCCTCAGTGTCAACAGAGTAAAGCTTTATGATGCTGATCAGAATGTTCTTAGCGCATTCATCAATACTGACATCGAGTTTGTAATAGGAATTGGCAACGAGAATGTATCAACAATGACTGATCCCGCAAAAGCACTTGGATGGCTCCAACAGCATGTCCTGCCTTACCTTCCCTATACTAAGATCACCTGTATAACTGTCGGAAATGAAATCTTCAAAGGCAATGACACTGTTCTCATGGCAAATCTTCTGCCAGCCATGCAATCAGTCTATCAAGGCCTGGTTTCCCTTGGATTGGATAAACAAGTGAATGTTACAAGTTCTCATTCCCTCGATATGTTAGGGAACTCCTACCCTCCTTCAGCAGGCTCATTCCGGCAAGACCTAGCAGTGTATATCCAGCCGATCCTTAACTTCCATTCAATGACGAAATCACCCTTCCTCATCAATGCTTATCCTTATTTTGCATACAAAGCAAACCCTGGAACTGTCTCCCTAGACTATGCCCTCTTCGAGCCCAATGAGGGAGTTACTGATCCAGTCACAAATCTGAACTACGACAACATGCTATATGCGCAGATTGATGCGGTTTATTCTGCTGTCAGAGCATTAGGACACTCTGATATAGAAGTCAGGATTTCCGAGACTGGGTGGCCATCTAGAGGGGACTCTGATGAGGTAGGTGCAACACCAGAAAATGCTGCAAAGTACAACGGTAATCTGCTGCAGAGGACAGCGATGAAACAAGGAACTCCGATGAATCCTACTGTTCCTGTAGATATATATGTCTTTGCATTGTTTAATGAAGACTTAAAGCCCGGACCAACTTCAGAAAGAAATTACGGACTATTTTATCCTGATGGAACTCCTGTTTATAACATTGGTTTGAATGGATATCTTCCACCCATGTTGTCTTCAAGCTTCAAGGTAAATAATCTTTCCTTTTTGCTTAAATATTGAAATGTACTAAACTTTCATATAAAAGTCATCAAGCCAATTATTTTCATTCTTCATAAGAATGATAAGATTATGATAATAGTAGCTAAACAGTTGATATATTGTTACTTCATCTGTATCCATATCTCGCCTTGCAGATGATGCCTGCTTTGAGCATTTTTGGAATTGCCACTGCAATTTCGATCCTAACCTGACAGTATTCTCTACCGACATCAACCGAAGTGGATCGACAGGTATGTAGCTGAGTTGGTACCGATGTGACGTAACAGGATAGAACCACCAATGCACTTCTCGCTGTTCGTCGGTGGATTTTGTTTCGACTCAACTCATTTAACCAAGTATCTTCCATGGCATTGTTCAGCACGATTGCGATTAAACTTGCAGTCACTGGGAGATTGGGATGCACCTTGTTAGCATTTGAGATAAGTGGGAGTTCTCATGGTGCCTAAATGGCATGTGGAGAACGTTGCCCTGTGTGCTCCATAGCACCAAAAGATATTCTAATAATCCCAGAAAGCCTGTTGCCTTCATTAATTTCCCCCTTTTTATCAATTTATTCTTCTCCTGATATAATTCAGAATAAGAATGGGTTTTCTAATGATCCTGGAACAATCAGATAGTGCATTGTGAATTTTAATTTAACCCAAATATGCAATATATCTAGCATCTGGCTGCAGCACTCCTTGTTCGTGTTTTTTTTTTTTTATACCAATCCGATTAATTTTAAGATAGATAGTCTAGCTCCATATTTCACATATCAAATAAATTCAGAAAACACGGTTGGCTCGTAATGTGGCGCTTCACGATCATCATAGTTGTACCCTGCGTCAGAATTAAACTTTGGTGGTTTAGGAAATGCATACTATTGGGGCCAGATATTCAAAGCAACGAATTCAACCTGCTGCCTACTGGGCGGACAAATCATTTTTTTTTCCGGTTTTTATCGAACCAAGTAAAGGTTTCGAAATTACTAAATCCCATAACATAGTTTATAAATGATCAAATACATACCCATTTCTATTTTTACCTTTTTATTTGATAATACTTTTACAATATATAAAAAAGTAAACGAACATATAAAAATTGGTTTCATATCATTCTAAGATCTCTAAATTTATCCAATTTCGACTAAAATCATTGATAAACCTAGAGACATCAGAATGATATTAATCAGTTCCTATGTTCATCTATTTTTAAGTGTAAAAATTCTATCAAATATTAGTTTGATCAAATATATTAAGAGCAACTATTTTTTAAATACAGTTTCCGAAAACTAAACTGTGTTCAAAAAATCACCGCTCTCAATATATTGACTCAAATTGATATTTAAGAGCATGAATATAATCATAAAAACTAGACGAACTTATAGGACCTAATTTTACTTCATTAACTTGGTTGATGGGCCTAGAGTAGAATGACGTGAAATTTGGTTATATGAGTTCATCTAGTTCTTATAATTATATTCATGTCCTTAAATATCAATTTAACTCAATATATTGAGAACAGTGATTCTTTTAACACAAATGTATCAAAAAAATTTAATTCGTATTCAAAAAATCACTGCTCTTAATATATTAGATAAAGTTAATGCTTGAGGACTTTTTTATCATCAGGAGAACAAGACAAACATATAAAAACTGATTTCATATAATTCTGAGATCTCTAGGTTCATTAGGGATGACAATGAGGCGGGGCGGGTACGAGTTTGTCATCCTCATCCCCACCCTCATCCCCACCTTTTCGGGTTCGGGGAATCCCTGAACTCGAATCATCGGGGATCAAATCCCCATCCCCGGCCTCATCCCCGCTTTCATCTACAAATTAATTTAATATTATTATTATTTTATATTAATATTAATATTAATATCAGTATTAATAATAATTTTATTATTAATATTTTAAAATTTTTAAATATTAATATTATTATCAATATTATTATTAATATTTTTAAAAATAATATAATAATAATAATAATAAT
The DNA here is from genome assembly GCF_018446385.1 of Zingiber officinale. NCBI lineage: Eukaryota > Viridiplantae > Streptophyta > Magnoliopsida > Zingiberales > Zingiberaceae > Zingiber > Zingiber officinale. The sequence continues at coordinate 106,071,716 of NC_056003.1, forward strand.
AATAATAATAATAATAATAATATTATTATTATTATTATTATTATTTTCGGGACAGGTTCGGGGATAGGGACAATATCCCCATACCCGCCCCATTCCCGAAAAAAATCCCTGAACTCATCTCCATCCCCGAATAAATCAGGGATCCCTGTCCCTATTTCAGGTTTTCCTTGCGGAGCCTTGAACCCACAGGAAAAATTACCATCCCTAAGGTCCATTAGCCGATTTTGACCGAAACGTATAATCAAGGGAATAAAACGAACGTATAAAAATTGATTTCACATCATTTCTAGGTCTATCTTCAATTTTCAACCGAAATCGACTGATGGACCTAAAGATTTCAGAATGACATGAAATTAATTTCTATACATTCCTTTATTTCTCTTGATTGTAAAAATACCTTCAAATATTAATTTGACCTAATATATTGAGAGTAATGATTTTTTAAACATGAATATGTTCAAAAAATTAATTCGTATTCAAAAAAATATTATTTTTAATAGATTGAGTAAATTGATATTTGAAGATAGTGATATAATAATAAAAATTAGACGAACTCGTAAGACCTAGTTTTATATCATTTCAAGTACGGTAGGTCCATCAATCAATTTTAGCTTATTGAATTTATTGAATTTAAAGTGTTTCGATCAACATATGTTAATAGACCTAAAGAACTCAGAATGAACGTGAAATCAAATTTTATGAGTTCGTCTAGTTCTTATGATTATATTCATGATCTTAGATATCAATTTGACCCAATATATTAAAAGCGATAATTTTTTAAACAAACTTAATTTTTTGAACTCATTCATGTTTAAAAAATTATTACTCTTAATATATTTGATCAAATTAACTAATAAATCTAATGACGTCATAATGATGTAAAACTAATTTTTATATATTCGTCTAGTTCTTCTGATTATAAAAATACTATCAAATATTAATTTAATTTAATATATTAAAAGTAATAGTTTTTTAAATATAAATAAATCAAAATCAACTAAAAAAAACCAATTCAATAGGAACAGTAATACGGGCCAAAATAAAAATGGATATGTGATTTGATGATTTTGCAGTTTGATGGAATGCTCTATTTTTTTAGGTAGTGGGTGAAAGATTTAGGTAGGTTTAGAAGACATTTAGGATACGTTTTGGACAAAAATAAAGTGTAAAACACCAACTAAAAAACATAACTCAAAAGTACAATTTAAAAAGTTTGCTTTATTTCTTTCCTCGTCTTTATTCTCCTGTAAAAGGAATTATTATGCGAAAGGAATCACAGACTAAGAGCTAATACGCAACTGTTAGTCCTTCGCCCTGCAACTTCAAATACTGAAATATAGGCTCACACATAATCTGAAGAAGTTGAAATGCAGCAACGCCCATTCACACAAAAAAGATCGGATACAATGAGTTTGACAGAGAGAATTAGGTGCATGGCAAAGGTAATGGGATGATGATCATACATTGATCTTACCAACTGAAATAATAATATAATTCTCTTCCAACAGTGCTTCCTATATAGACAGAGAACAACGAATCTGCTCAATGTACAATGTCAGGTAGAGAAATCTAGGTTTTGCTCAGTCAGATCTTTCAAGCTCTCTAAATCTCTCGTCCCAATCTCTACCCTCGTAATCTTGGTCAACGAAATCTTTCTCAGTGGTATAGACTATCCTATCCGGACTAATTGTGGTTTGCTGTGACATATCTCGAGCATTTAACAACTACAAATTCAAGAGAAGCTATATAAAACATCTGATTCATTAGAAAGTGGGAAGGGTTGAGATAGATAGTTCAAACACAGCAATGATAACGAAGAATCTGTTGCTTATAATTACCTTCCTTCTTAGAGATGGATCTGGCCTGTCAAGTATTTGAGCCCGCTGTTTCCTGGCTCGGTTTCTCTTCTCAATACCTTGGTTAGTCCTTAGCAGCAGGAACCATCTGATCAAAGGTATAGTGAAAAAAGATGCAGCATATATCTACACAAAGTTATCCATGATTAGAAAATGTTGTGGGGGAAAGTTTTATAAACAAGCTAAGGAGAGTACAAGTGCAATGAAATTATATAAAGAGCAATTACCCTAGAAGAGACAATAGTAATTAATAATTCACAAATTGCACTTCGTGTTGCCCTTTTTTTCCAAACAAGTCTCTCCCCGCTGAATGAACAGAAATACCCCCATTTTGGAGTCTTGTCTGCCTCCTTCCCAATCTGCTGCTTAAAACATGTTCTATTGTTGTTCAATCGCTGATGTCTCTCAATTTAGGTCACCTACATGTGGCTAGCAGTGGGACTAAGCCCAGACATCTTGAAGCCTTTCCCGATGATTCCTTACAATGAAACAAAGGCCAAACAAGGTGTCGTGAACATAAGCAAATCCAATGCAATAGATCCGTGCTACTGCCACTTCATCCACAACAAATTCACGCTTTCTGCCTACAGCACCACTGGCAGTTCCACACAATCTAGAGGATGGTCAGTCCAACAAAGTTAAGCTTGCTAGGTAAGAGACTTAGGGATATTTTCATCCATTCAGAGGGGAGGGGCATCATTTTTGAAAAATTAGCATGGGTGTCTTATTGGAAAATTAATGATTACTAGGGGCACTGCTAGGGTAATGGCTCTTATATATATATATATATATATATATATATATATATATATATATATATATACTGCTAGGGTAATGTCTCTTTTATATATATATATAATGCTTTTGTGGGTGCTCGCAATGCATTCCTTTAACGCAATAGGACATATTTGACTCTGATTTTGTTTGATGATAAAAAAAATGTTTAGATATTTGCTATTTAAGTCTTGTGTTTAAAATGGACATCATCTGTATATCAAAAATGGAAATGTGAAACACTTAATTGAGCTTTAACTATTTAACTAATAATGCCTGTATATTGAAAATTTTCACAAATATCTTCATTAATTTTCTATTATCCCGGCAACAAACTGATTGATCCAGTAAGTTATTCAGTGTTCTTATGCTTATGATCTAATTGATATTATATAGCTTGTCTATTACTTGTTCATCTCAAGATAGTGATATCTGCTGAACTCCTCTAGCAGTTTGAAATACCTTGTGCAAGTATTACCTAAAGTTCAATATACCTGTTGGTTTACTGATTTATATACCTGAAGCTAACTGAAAAAAACATCCAATCTGACGTTGATAACTGGTAACTACCAACAATATTTCTCTGACAGTATCTTTCACCAATGCAAAGAGAAGTTCACGGAATGAATGAAGATGTTGGAACCAAGTTAAATGTATGTAGGATAGCAAATAAAGACAAACCTGTAGTAAAGGAAATATCTGGGAAACAAAAGAAACCAGTCCCTGAGGTGCAATCGAAACATCCCTTCATATAAAAAAAGCAACTCTCAAATAAACTCATAAGATTATGAATATTATCACTCTAAGATGAAGGATAAGTTTGGTACTTTAGCATGCTACCAAGGACAATAACTCCAAAAAGGTTAAGGGCTCCCAAACCTATAACCATTGCTTTCTCAGAAGCCCCTATTTCACTGCAAAAAAGACAACATCTCTTGCTGAATCACAATCAGATCTATTTCCCAATGCTTAGTTCTGCCTTAACAAAGAACATGGAGGATACTGATGGTTTTTACATACTGATTTAATAGGATAGAAAAGTTTGATTGTAAGAAAACAAATAAAGAAGAACTGAGAAAAAAATCATGAAGCATGCGCTGGTCATGCCAACGTGTTGAATAGCTAAATATCCATAACAAAAACCAATAGAAAGGAATGCTAGTGTCCCAATATTAGAGAGAAAATGCATCTGCTAGAGCATCTTTTTCCCATGTCTCAATAATAACAATTTAGAATGAAATGTCTGTTGTATTGAAATTATAATTTATCAAGGTAAGAGAGAGAAAAACAATAGTACCATTATGTCAGCTAACACCAGGGTAATTTGACTCCAGAAAACCTGCTAAGGCCTAAGGTTAAAAGTACTTTGTTGCTTATCCAGATTCCAACAGAATGACTTCCTCAACTTTAATCTATGTCAGGTTCAAATTTCTTAGAAAAATGTGGGACTGAATAATATGATGTAAATAAATTGTTTCAAAGACATATAATTATCATAAATAAGCTTAACAAGATACTATGAGAGCAATAAGATACTTATAGATAACTTCAAGTGACCCAAATACAGAGAATAAAATATAATACAGGCAACCTGCTGTCAAACCCTTCTGTGCAGGACTAAATGATTTAATAAATCTAAAGTCATCATAGGATAAAGATGGTTACTGATGGAATATTTGATGCCTCAAATAACACAAAACCTAATGGAATTTCATATGAGAAGACAAACCTGAATTTCCATTTCTTTTCCTCAAAATATTTTTCAACACCATTAATCCACTCAGCCCACTTTTTGCCAACATATTCCTTTTTACCAACCTTTAGAGATGAAGCAGTTCGTTGCAATGATGGAAATCGATAAAGAATATTTCCCTGGTGGAATTGTAGACTGATAAGAGAAGAGGAACATTCAAAATAGATAACTTTGTATTATTTTTTCATTCAAACAAAATAAAAGAATGTTTTTCTAACAAAATAGGTATGGTGTATATTCAATTCCAAGTTGCCTTGTCAGCAAAACCAAGATCCTAAAAAAGAATTGCAATATTGTCCATTTTTTCCATAAATTTTAAAAACAGAGTTTTTATTCTTCCAGGAGCACTTGACAAATGTTCAAATATCCTCAATTCTTTTGTTTCAGGGGAGGTTCTCTCTTCCAATTTAGGTAGCAGAGAAACTCTTTCCAAATATCTCACCTTCCTACAATCAGGGAAATCTTTTGCATTAGGAAATTTATCTCCATTTTTTTCTCCCTCCAATTCAAATAGAACAGGTATATATTTTGTTCTGACATGCATATATCATTGTTGTTGTTGTTATCATTATTGTTATTATGCTAATAGTTATTATTGTTATTTATTATTAATTTTAATTATTATTGTTATTATAATTATAATTATTATTGTTGTTTTTGTTGTAATAGAATCATCTTTAACACTATGACACAGTAATTAAAATGAGATTGGGGTATAGGACCTCGGAGATATTAGGTGCAAATATATTTTGTGAGGGCTAATTAAAAGAGTAACATATAAGTACAGTCATCAGGTTTACTGTATTTTCTGAACTTTGCAACTATGCATAACACAATACGCATAATAGTGACATTAACAGAATATACTGTAACATTGATTAATCAGAGCAATTGATAAATAACCTGTTTTGCATAATGAAACTTATTCCAACAATATAATGCCAATGCATACTGTAAAAATGTTTCTTTTTTCCATTCTCCAGAAATTCAAAAAATTCAAGGAACTATTACAAATTAAATATGGAAGATTTGGCTGATGCTTTCTTGCAAATAAGATTTCATCTCATGCCCACTAAAAGCATAGTAAGTAGGTAAGCTAAGCATGTAACTGTAGTTATGCGAAGACAGAAATGAGCCAACCCTGTAAAAGCTCCAGTTGTAACAAAGGGTATAAGCTTGTCTTCTAACCCATAAACTTGATCAAGAAGCATTTTGATATGGTTGGGCCATTACAGAGTTGCATAGGCAAATGCAGACTAACATTGTTTAGCTTGGCATAAGACACAAGCACAAGGTCTTCTAGCATGGCCCTGCTAACTCTAACATCACTATCACCCTTCCGAATGGTACATTTCGTTTGAACACAGTGTTCTATTCTTTATGAATTCTCATGCGATAATTATTCTTATGTTTGGTTGCAAAAAGAACTTATAACACCAATTCTCATAAAAGTGTTATTCTCTCATGATACTTCATGGCTGTCATCTCTTTGGAAGAGTTAAGTAGGAACATGGTACCCTAAAAAAGTGTTTTTTCGTTAAACCAAAGTGCTTAAATGCCATTTGAATTTGATTCGTGTTCAATTTGGGGTTAGTTACTTCCATGATTTAAAATGTTATATTGTGTCAAACAGACTGTCCTTTTAAAATGTATCATTCTGATAAATTAAGAAAACTCAATACTACATGGCACAACTAATATATCCTATGTCATCGTGTCAAATATGCCAATGGGTATTGTGTCATTCTAACATTTGACACCCTTGACACTATATCGATATATCAATCATGTTAATAAATATTGTATCATAGTAACATTTGACACCCTTGATATGCTACAAAATTTATCAAGATAAATTAAAATAATGTTTATTTGTTTGTTTTTTTGTAGTTTGTGTTCACACATTGTAGTACAATGTCAAACCAATACCATTTCGAATAGCACACAAAGTCCAAAGTTACGAATATACTTGTATTCTCTTCCTGTTTACGATAATCATTCCTTCTTTCTCCTCCAAATCTCCATACCATACATCAAAACACTGTCCAGTATCATTCCGATCAAAGTCCAAAACTTCAGCATGACTCAAAATTTTAACCTTGGTTAAGCCAACAAATAGTTGAACCACTTGTAAATTGAACAATGTGTATTGGGATAAACCCAAGCATGATTTGGACTTAGATTGAGGATTTATGATTGCGCCAATGTTAACCAACCAAATCAATTCTGGACTAAGTGAGCAGGTAAGGTAACTTGGTTGGTTAAAAGTCCCTCTCTCCTTCCTTATCCACATGATGTATCCCCCTCCCTATGAACAATGGTGTCCCACTCTCCTCTTCTAATCTGGAAACGCCGCATGCAATTTTCCTGTCCTTGTCTCATGTACTCAGCCACACCTGTTCACAGCCTGTCACCCTTGAGTGACACTACAGTTGCATACAACTTCTTGTTTGCCTATTGGTTGCTTTAACATAGTGTGTTGCCTGTGCATCTTTTACCAAAACACATCTCCTGATGCCTTGCTTGTTCCCTGTTGCTCATACCACATTCCACCTACTAACATCACTTGTTGTCTACTTGCCTATAAGTTGCATGTTTGTAAACTGCTTGCTGCCCTAGGACACCACCTATGCATTCTTCCTGCCTCCTACTCTTATGTGCTGCTTGGTGCCTAGCGCATTGTCCATCACCTGCTTGTTCATTGTCAGTCGCCTACCTCACACCTTGTCTATTGATTGTGCAAATTGCCTGATGCCTATGTTCGCTGGTTGTCCTCGTGCACCACCAGCGTGCACTATCTGCTCATATGTTGCTGTTACCGCCATGATTTACTTTAACAAAACAATGTTATTTTGGATAGCTAATCTCTATATGAAAAGTCCTGATTTACTTCATTATTCTATTTGTTTGGCTTGTTCGGGTGCCATTTTGCTCTTCCACCCTTGTTCATCCTAATGTTGACCTTCATGATTTGCATACATATGGAATTCTATGAATAATATTAAGTAACAAGTTTTAAATTATATGATGTTAGACCCTTTTATGTGTATCCATTTATATGGGTTATCGCTCCCACGGACTAGAGCAGTTGGTAACAATATGGGTGGTTGCTCTAATAAGTCTTGGGGTCAATTCCCAAGAGGTACAAAATGCCCCATTGGATACCTGACCTCAGACCTCCACCATGTAAAAAATAACTGTGCTAAGGCAAAATGCTCCCCGTGATTTATCTACCTGTATCTAGCCGGGGAGCCGGTGATACTAGACTGTCTGGGGTGAGCGTTATCACCTTTTGCACCAATTTATATGAGTTATTAAACACTGCTTATATGTTATTTTATATGATTGGATTTATATATTGTGTGGTACTATAGATTAATTTATTTTTTTATTTTTTTTGATAATCTAGATATCCATCTCTTGTGATCCAACTAATCCTAGAGGTGAATGGCCCGGCCCCATGAACCGACCACTAGGTAAATTCGGGAAGCTCAGATGGAACCTAGAGGGAGCCCCAATTTCGCTAGTGGTTCAAACTCCGCATACATTCGGAAATGCCTAGCATGAGATTCGAACACTCTCTGCATTGGAATTCGAACACTCTCTGCATTGGGATGAGCCCCACCTCTTACCACCGCATCATGCCCCGAGGGGCATTAATTTAGTTATTTTGATCTATAATGTGATGTAGTCATTTTGTTATATTAGTGTTGGTACATTGACATCTATGTTAATGTTAGAGTTCATTGTCTTTGGTTGAAACATGGAGGGTAGTACATGAACTAGTATATCTTGAATGATTTACTTGTGAATGATGAGTTATGAAGGATAATGATCCATTGTGCATGAAGCCTTTAGTGGATGTTGATTATTGTGAATAAGACCTTTACAAAGACCCTATAGTGAATACACAGTTTTGGTCTATTAGATTATATTTGAACTATCTTAGCAGCCAGTGTTATATCCTTGAACACATTGGCCATGTAGGAGAGAGTGATGTGCCAAACACATCTCACACAGGTAACCTTTGGCAGTCATACACATGTTGGAGCATAAGCATGTACCATCATCATCGCACAATGGGAGTGTTGGAGGTAACACCAAAATAATGGTCCAACCATGCTTGGCTTTAATCAGCTCGCAAATATTATGCTGATAGTAGTGTAGATTACCTTAATAGACACAAAACTCTTAAAGTTAATTGTTGCATTGTTCGTTCAATGTAGTGTGTTGTTCATGGCGTCAGGGGAACATTGATCAAAATCAATCTGCTGGTGGCATTTAGCAGAATCAAGATGAGACAAAAGCAAAATGAAGTAGCATAATTTTGACCAGAATAAATTCTAGAATAATACTCTCCTAGTTCTAGAATAGGATGAACCAATTTAATATATAGTATCATCTTAACTACATGACTAAAATATAAAGCAGCATACGGTACAGATTCCCAGACCTGGTCATCCACTTCTGGATACCCCTGAAATCTTATTAGCACAGGTAGAACAAACGACTCATCATCCTGTGATTCACAAATTGAATCCATCAAGTACAGAAAGGAATACAGGAATACAGAGGTTGAATGCATCCACTAAAAATGTGGTTGTTTGCAAATACTATGCACAGATCTGTCAGATGGCTACATAAGATAAATAATGAAAACTGATAAAAGAATGAATGGAAATAGATCCATAAAACAGATATTTCTACAATCCTTCGTATGGTGGGTATCTAGATTCCAGAATTATTGCAATGCCTTCTAAGTATAACAATGGGATCATGTGTAGTATCAAATGATGGATGACCAAACTTGGGTTTCTGAGGTTCTATTCTCATTGGCAGACAATGAAAGAGCTGCATGAAGTTAACCGCATACCTGCGTCTCATCAATCAGAGGTACATCTAGATATGGAGCAAGTTCTTCTGCTGCAACGACACCACCATTTGAGGAGATATATTGTCCTATCTGGCAAATGACAGATACCAACTCATGTATAGTTTACCTCTTGATCAATGGATCAGCAAAACATAGAAGCAAGAATATCAGATAGCAGAGACACAGTTGTCACCAGAAACAAATTGGTTCTAGTAGTCTATTTCTCAAGTAAATATCTCATAAGTACATATTATTATGTACAAGTGCTTTTTGAACAGGGCACTTTACAGCTTGATTTGTTGATGGTTTATCATAACCTCTTGATGTGAAAAGTGAGCACTGCCTTATTATATTGAAACCATTGGCATAAAAGTGTAGAGAATCAATTTTAATACGAAGCATAATATCAAGTGTTCAACTTAAACAAAAAATAGTAATATAGAAATTTTCAACAAATTTACCAGCTTCCATCTCTCTTCTTCAAGACCCTGATTGGGATCCCCATCACCAAATACAAATGAGAAAACCTACAAGATTGAGAGCATTATTCACAACACCTGGAAGCAACTCGACCATAATAAAGACATAAACATACGATCAACCCTTTCTTATTACAGATTCAACAAAATTCATTCCACCCTCTTGTCTCATCTGCCGCCTTCTGTAGTAATTCATGTCCCAGTACCTGCATAGGTGATTCATGGTTACAAAAGAGACTCCATCACAGATTAGCTATAAGCATCAATAAAGAAAATGTATTAATTAGCCTTCTTTTCTTTTGAACTTGTTTATCAACACAATTGTTCAATTGATTGACAAACAGAGTCAAACTTTTTAGATTTTATCAGAAATGAACCATCTCACCTATGGCACTTCTTCGCACATCTTGTTATTTGTTAAATTTTCTTGTTTTCTTCTGAAGTCCAGACTAGCTAATTGGCAAATGATAACAAACCCAGTTTCAGTTAATGAGTAATAATTAGGACTTGATCAAATACATCTTCATCACCTCCACCATGATGAATGATATAACCCCCAGTTTATGTTAATAAGAACAATGACTTATTCTAGGCCATCCTTACAAAAATCACAATGATTAGAAGTAATTGTGTTTAACTCCTGTTTTCATTTGCACCTCCTGTATCTAACCCTTCAACCCTTTGTTCCTCTGTAAGTATATGAGTACCAAAATCATAGCAGTGTTCTAATATTTATGATAGAAGTTGCAACCAATGAATGATAATTTACCCATTGAGCAACATAGATATAATAAGTTTTGATGTGAAACCGCAGAAGTAGAATCTGTAGATCCAAAATCAAATATTGGATGCATTAAAGGTGAAGCAAAAAATAATTTGATTTTATAATTCAAATAAAGGGACTAGGTTAATAAGCCACAATATAATATCTTGCAAAAGAATGATCGAGGGTAAACAGAAATTTGTAAAAGATAATTTGGTTGTCCAAAAGATCAGCCATGAAAGTTATTTATTTAACAAGATAACTAATACAAAGAATTCAAGAAAAGAATAAGTTGCAAATGATTTTTAATAACATAGAAATTGTTACCGTTGAAAGAAAAATTAGGGCTTCCTCCTCAAGGAGAGGTGTATATATATATATATATATAACCCCCTTCTTAAGTTGATTTGAATATAGAATAGAAATATTACAAATATTCATGGATACAATCTATGATACTCATGTGGACGAGAGACTCGAGAAGCACACATAATAAAGCACGTGGAGATAATTCCCAAAATGAACCATGAAGTCCACAAAATGATGCATGCAGAGACGACAGAATAAGTCCATCCTGAAATGATCATGGAATGATACACGCAAAGAGAAGGGATTTGTCTTGAAATGTCTGTTGAACGACACGCATGAAGAAAGGAGACATGAGATTCATGGAATGACGCATATAAATGATGTGCAGACTGATCTCACCTGGAGGTTCAATTGGAGACAATATGCACAAAATAGCATAGAGGTTCAATCGAAGACGATTTTGCGTGAAATGATCTAGTGTTAAGACTTACCCGACGCCAATGATGCAAGAAATAACACAAGCGTAGGGGCTTGTAGCTATCTTTTCTAAAAATAAATAGTATGATTAATAAAATATTTATAATTGAAGAATTATATTAGTGATAATCTTTAAGTCCTCTTTTTATATTAGTATTGAATGAACTTACCATGACACATATCGGCATATAATGTTGTGCTGATTATAAGTTAAAGAATAATTTGTAAATTAAAGTATGGAAATAAATTTTAGAAACTAAAGGTTTTAAGCTAAGATGAATTAAAGCTACAAATATGAAATACAACTTTAGAGACAACAAAAGAAAATGCAAAAAAAAAAAAATAGAATAGTGGGCAGTCAAAACTTCTTTTTTATTTGGATAGAAATTCTTTATATAAATAAAAGCTTCAAATATCAGGAATCAATTATTCCAAAACAAGAAAAGTTCATGAACACATTATTCATAGAACAAATGCTGGATCACATTTGGAGGGGGCTCTCAATTATTGTGCAATTATCTTGTTCCCTTTAGGCTAAAAAGAAAATATGATCCAACCATCAATCTTAAATCGAAGTATTGGACAGTAAAGGAAAAAACACAAAATAATTTAGAAAAGATGAATTTTAAAATGGATACTAGGAGTAAGAAAATATTTTTAAAACTAGGAGATATATGTGCCTTCTCTAAATGGAAAAATGGGAGACAATAATGATATACCAGTTGAATCAATTGAAGATTGTGAGAGTAAAGGGAGACTTAAACTTTTCTTGAAAACATTAAGAGAATCAAAATTACCGAGTTATTATTAATGATGCGATAATACATGAGCTCAATCACAAGGTAAGGCAGTCAATCCCAAAAAATTGAGACACAAGTTGTAAAGTTGTTGTAAATTCAGTACACAACCACATCTTCAGATTTTACCATTTCAATTTATTATTTAGCTGAATTTTGGAAAATGTAACCAGATAGACTATAGAAGCCCATTAATTGTTAAAAGTGCTAAACTAATATTGGAGAAAATTGGTGATCATAAAAACTAATTTTTAGACTCATAATTATGTGTAACTTTCCATATCCTTGTGCCTTCATCTCTTCTTCCTCCTATTAAATACTAATCCATTAAGGCATAAACCATAGAAATATCTAACCCTTTATTTTTACAACATGGGGTGACCCCAAGCAGAGGGAGGGCATAATTGATTAGTTTTAAGATGGAGGTCACTGTGAAACCACAACCTAGAAGTCTACTTGACTTGATTTGTAGCCAGAGCATAAATGAAATCTAATTCCATTTTCCCCATATACAATCTCTTCACCAAGTCGGAGATTCAGATGCAAGTTGCTACAGCAGTCAGAGTCAAATAAGAGCTGAAAAATCAGCATGAAATTGGAGCTCGAGAACTTACCAGAATAAATCAGATGGGCGAAAGAGAAATGTAACACCAGAGTCATACGACCTTCCTCGTCTGCCGCGACCATTTTCACCTTCACTGGAATGAACAAGAGAATGTAAAATTTTCTCAACATACTGAAAAACTCAACAAAGAACTAGTCTAAATGATAAAATTAGTAATAGGAAATCTGAAAGTTGAAGATAAAGATGATTAGATTAATGATAAAAGAATTGGACCTCCGACTAGAAGAAGAAGCAAGGGCAATAATTGTTGTGTACACAAGCACTATTGAGGTAATAAGTGCAGTGCCAAATGATACTCTAACTAAATAAGCTGCAGCTGTCTGCAAACAACATCAAAATAGTCGGGTGTACTCAGCACAAACAATTTATAAGACACTGGAGATAATGAATATATTAAGACATTTGAGCAGTGGAATCACAGTACCTTTATTTTGTTAAGAAAAGGTTCAACTTTCATCTTAAAAGACTTTGTCAAAAGCTTAGAACGGTAATCCTTTGGAAACGTGTATAGCACATCACCTTCATCTGAAACCTACATAGAGGAACTTTCATCAAGATTAGAATCATAGTTTAGCGGAACGGATGTAAGAGGTGATATAACATTGTGAAATAATAATAATAGTAAACACCAAAGTACCCAGATAAAGGATATAGCATGGTACACGAGAGTTCCACTACATGTAAAATAAGTGTTTCTCCTATATAAGACAGGCTGAGAATTTGGACAGATAAGAGGGTCAAGGACTTTAATCACCATGTAATCAAAGAATAATTTGATGATGTCAACAATGGTTATCAAGGTCAGTACCTTCATCGCAGAAATTTCTAGGTCCCAATACACCCAATGCAAGATAGCTGCCAAGAAATGCAAACCGGAAAACACAATAATATGTGCCCTTGCCACACCTTCATAACTCCAAATACCTAGATTTGTTATAGTTCCCCCTGAAATACTCCAGCCACCCCACGAATTGGTTATTCCTAAACGATTCATGAAGGGTATAATGAACTTACCTTGTCTCCACATTGGATTGAGAGTGGGGTTAGAGTGTTCTATATCTCTGTAAATCTAGGAACTTTTGCTTGTATTGTATTATTTGGTCTACATACCGAATCTGATAACATTCGAGACTATGTAGGATCATACATGAAAGATACTTTTTTTGGCTCTCTCTGCAATCCTATTTCTCTAATCCCTAGGGGTCTTCCTCCACTAGCAGATTTTTTTCGGAAAACTCCATCTATTCTGGTGTGGACAGCAGACAAACCTATATTTCTTGGTTTCAATAGGACTCCTTATGAGCATTATTTCCATCTATTATTATCTAAAAGTAATCAAATTATTAATGATAGAACGAAATCAAGAAATAACCCCTTACATGCGAAATCCTCCTTTAACATCAAACAATTCCATTGAATTGAGTATGACTCAATGTTCTAGGCCACCAGCTGCACCGAAAAGGTGGAAGGCGGCCCTAGGCGGCTAGGCGTGTCGTTGTACGCTGTACGTTTTAGGCTTTAAAATCTAAAAGCCTGATATAAAAAAAAGGGGTTTGTCCTACCAATTAAAGCCCTAAATCATCTTTAATCGGTCTGCCTCTTTGTCTTCTCACCGCTATGGAAGGTCTACATTCGCCTCTTCGTCTCTTCAATCATTCTAGCAACTAGTAAGTTTATTTATTTTAGTTTTCCAACATCCCGAACGTCTCTAGTGGCACCGGACACCTCGCGGGAGGTGTCCACAGCCGCTAAAAGCGTTGCAAGACGCGTCTGCAATTGCTGGAAGGGTCACAAGACGTGTCACAGCGACACCGGACTCCCCCTACAACGCATCCGTAGTCGCCCATGGCATCACGACGTGAACCCCATGCGGGGTACTATGTATAAAGTTTTTTATTTAATTAATTCAAACAACTCTCAACTAGGATAGTTCCAATAAACTTTCATAAAGCCTAATTAAATTATCCCAATAAAATATATAAAAAATATATTTAAAATTTTAAAAATTCTAATAAATATTAATAATTTATATAAATCAGATTTAAATATATAAAAAATATATTTAAATTTTAAAAAATTCTTTAAAAATTCTATTAAATTTTATTAATTAGATGAAGATATATAAAAAATATTACTTGTTAATACTATTTTGTACCATATAATTATATCTTAATATTTTATATCTTATTATTTTATATATAATTATATCTTAATTATTTTATATTTTTCAAACTTGTTAATGATTCCAAAATTCCTAAATTTATTCTTAAATCACCTTTTAGGTTATCACAATGGCAAACAATCCATTTTCGACAGCATCTGTCACTCAACCCAAATCCGAGATTCTTAGGAGAGTCAAATGAATCCGGATGGGAGTTTGGGATGTTAATTGATCCTAAGAACCTTGACAAAATTAAATGCAAGTTGTGTGAAAAAATGATGTCGGGAAGTGTATAGGATCAAGCATGGTTTAAAGTGACGTGCCGAAATGGTCGAAACGGATGAAACGTCTCATTCCGCTCGACGACCGGCACCGGCACGACTCGGCACCAGACCCACGATAGGTGCGACGTGTTGCACGACCCCGTGGTCACAGCGGAGGGATTGCTCGACTCTGCAACAGTAGCGGAGGGGTCGCATAACCCTTCCATTGCCGCCGCGAAGACATCATGCGACCCTACAGTCACTGCAGAGGGATTGCACAGCTAACGTAGTCACGCCGAAGGAGTCACACAATCCCCGCGGCCATGGCTGGCCACGCAGCCCCGCGACAATGCCGAGTCGTGTGGGCTCGCGAGTGGTGTTAGATTTTAGATTTTTTTTAATTAAACTTAGGTTAATTATTTTAATCAACTCCGAGCTATGATAGAGATAATCTAAAGAGACTTTATTAAACCCTAATAAAATTATTTAATTAATTTCATATTTTATTTATTTTAATTTAAAAAATATAATAAAATTTTTATTTATTTATTTATCTATTTTCATATCTTTTCTTTTTTTAAAAGATTATTTTTTATCTTGTTTATTTTTTAAATATTTTAGTTTTTAATTAATATATTTTATATTAAAAAAATACCGAAACTATATCGGCACGGCACGATACGATACCGAAACTGTATCATTCCGGTCCAGGACTGAAACCTCGGCACGGGTCGAAATTTTAAACCTTAGGATCAAGGAGCACATAGGAAATATATCTAGAAATGTATTTGGTTGTCAAAAAGCATCTCAAGCAAACATACTATTTTAGAAGGGAGAAACAGAAAGAAAAACAAAAGAATGAAAGAAGAGAGTTGTAGAGCACCTCTAGATGAAGGTAATAAAATTGAAGGGATAGATGGACTTGAAAAACCTCTTCCACTTGGCCTCATGGATAGATATGCATCGATAATTGCTTCAGAAAATGTAGGTTCAAGTGGGAGTAAAGTGCTTCGCCAAAAAAAATATAAATGAGGCTCTTTTCAAAAGAGAACTCAACAAGTTCAACAATACGTTGGGAAATGGATTTATGAAAATAGAATCTCATTCATTGTTGTTGATAATGATAACTTCAAGCAACAAATGGAGGCAGGTCAATTTTAGTGTTCTAAAAGACGTCGCCTAGGATCGCCTAAAAGGCGCTAGGCTACCCACCGCCCAGCCTTTTGCAAAGGCAACGCTGATTGGCGTTGTCGCTTAATCGACTGCCTAGGCGGCTAGGTGCCGCTTAGGCGCGGGGCGTCTATTTTTTTCTCAAACAAAAGTCTTTCAAATTGATTGGTCAATCGATTGAACACTTCCAATCAATTGGCCAATCAATTAGCATAAGTTTTGCAAGAAACAGAAGCTTGCCGAATCGATTGGCCGATCGATTGAACATTTTCAATCAATTGGGATGAGTTTTGCGAGAAACAAAAGCTTTTCGAATCGATTGCCGATCGATTGAACACTTCCAATTGATTGAGATGAGTTTCGCGAGAAACTGAAGTTTTACGAATCGATTGGCCAATCAATTGAACACTTCCAATCGATTGGGATAAGTTTCGCAAGAAACAAAAGCTTCTCAATCGATTCATAAGTTGCTACCAATCGATTGGCGGCAACGAAAGGGTTTATATTTTGATTTTTGAATCGTTTAAAAGGACTTTTTCCTCTTCGAATAGCAGCTGCCTCTTCATCTTCTCCCTCCCCTTCTCCATCAAAGAGCGACATCTTTGCTGCCATTTTCTTCTCCAATAGCCACAGTATCAAAGCCATGTTTCTTCATCATCCCCGTTTCTTCATCAGCCCTAGCTCCAACACACCCTGCCCTAAACCCTAAACCCTAGCATCTACCTTTATCCCAGCCAATAACCACTAGCACCCTACCCTGTTTCTTGATAATAGCCGCTGGAGCTCGTCGTAGCTAGCCAATGACGAAGGGAAAGCAACCCTAACTGCTGGCCAGAGCGCAACACCTTGTTCCCTCATTTCCGGCTGACAGCCTCCTTTTCTTCCCAATAGTTTTTTCTTCTATCAGGTTAGTAACAACATCCCTTAGTTTAAGTTGGTTAATAAAATTCAGTTGGATGTTATTAAATCTTGTATGTTATTGTTTGGCTTGAATTGATCAATTGATAATTGATTTTTTGAATGCTTGATAACCATTGCTTGATTCAAATGATTTTTTTTTAAATTGATATTGATAATTTTTGACTTGTGTAATAAAATGTCAGGTACTATATCTTCTAAAGCATCTAATTCAATGTCGGAGATTGATACCCCTTTGAAGCGTAATTCAAATGATGTTGGATGGGAATTTGTAGACTTGGTGGATCCTAAAAATTCGGATAAGTTGAAATGTGAGTTGTGTGAAAAAATTACTAGTGGTGTGATATATAGGATCAAACATGTTGCCAATATCAAAGGAAATGTTGTCTCGTGTAAGAAGAATTCAAGTGAGGATAACGTGATGTGTAAGAATGTCATTGAAGAAGCAAGAACAAAAAAAGAAACAAAAGAATATGAATAAAATAGGGGTGAAAGACGAAGTTATTCTTGCAAAATATGAGGAAGAAGGGAGTGTAGGGACAAGAAGAAACCTGCTTACTCTTGGCCCTATTGACCAATTTGCATCTGTCATTGATCCTGAATCTTCATTGAGTGAAAGTAAGAAAACAAAACAACAACAAAATATTATTGATGCACTTTGGAAGCAAAGGACACATAGTGTGCACTAATATTTAGCTCAATGGGTGTATGAGTCTGATATTCCTTTTCATGCCATTGACAATGATAGCTTCAAGAGATTTGCGAAAGTGGTTGGTCAATTTGGCTCGGGTTATTGTCCTCCAACTCAATATCTATTAAGGGAGCCCTTATTAAAGGAAGAGGCAAATAGAATTAAAAGTCTATTAAAGAAGCAAGAAGAAGAATGGACTTTAAATGGTTGCTCAATTTTGACCTATACTTAAACAGACCGGAAAAGAAGAAGTATCATGAATTTGTGTCAATTATAAAGAAGGCACAACTTTCCTTTCTTCTAGGCAAGCATCGGATGAAGCACACATCGAGAATTATATATTTGAATATGTAGATAAGTGCATTGAAGAAGTTGGACCCCAAAATATAGTTCAAGTGGTAATGGACAATGCTTCGAATAATATGACGACAAAAGATTTGTTGAAGGAGAAGAGACCACATATACTTTGAACTTCATGTGCAACTCACACCGTGAATCTTATGCTTCAAGGAATTGGGAACCAACCTAAGTTCAAAGGAATGATTGAGAAGGCAAAGAACTTAACAATATTTATTTATGCACATCACATCACAAGACATTGTCAAGGATGGAGAAAGATAGTGAGGTCGGGAGTAACACGATTTGCAACCGCTTTTCTAACATTGCAAACCTTAATAGAGAAGAAAAGTGAACTATGAGCTACAATTGCTAGTGAAGAATGGAATGCATGCCAACATTCAAAGAGTGCAAAGGGGAAGGTGGCATATACACCTATGCCTCTTTTTGGAATGGGGTAAGTTTTTGCTTGAAGGTATTTGCCCCTTTAGTTAAGTTGCTTTGTCTTGTTGATGGGGATAAGAAGTCATCTATGGGTTCTGTGTATGGAGAATCATTTAGAGAGAGAGAGAGGAGATTAGTGACATTCAAAATTCAAGAGTTTCACTATCGCCCGATTATTGATATTATTGATGAGAAAAGTCATAATCGGCTTGATAGTCCACTACATTTGGCGGTCCACTTGTTAAATCCTTATTACTCCTTTAATGATCGAAGCATAGGAAGTGAAGAAGTAGTAATGAATGGATGTTTCACTTGTGTTGAAGCATTCTTTCCTGATAATATTGATAGCCAAAGTGAGGTAGTAAATGTGGAGTTGTTAAAGTATATTAACAAAGCGGGGGGATTTGAAAGAGCATTGACTATAATTGGGTGCAAAACAAATAATGAGAAATATGATTCGAGTAAGAACTAAGTAATAATTGCTTATTTTATTTTGTAATTTTTATTGCTTGTTTCTTAGTAATAATTGCTTATTTTATTTTGTAATTTTTATTGCTTGTTTCTTGATTTTGCTTATTATTATTGTTTGATTTGTTTTATTTAGTTGGATGGTGGCATCTTTTTGGAAATGGTCTACCTAAATTGCAAAAGATGACTAAAAGGATCCTTTCTTTAACTACATGTCCTTCCGATTGTGAGAGAAATTGGAGTACTTATGAGGAGGTAAGTACTTAATTACTTATTGTGTACTAACTACTAATTAGTAAATACTCAATGTCTAAATATATATTCACTATTAATATTTTCCTTTAATGTAGATCCATACAAAGAAAAGAAATAGATCAGATACAGGAAGGTTGAACAATTTAGTCTATATTCAATTCAATGACAAGATCATAAACAAAAAGAGAAGACAAGAAGAAAAAGGAGTTGATGTTCTACTTGCTAGTGAAGCAACTATGACACAAGGATGGATTGTTGATGGTGGATATGAAGATGTTGAGACAAATATTGAAGATGTAAGAGAACTTCACGAAGAAGAATTTGTATCGGATGAAGAAGAGGAAGATGTCATGGATTTTGAGTTTAAATCCGATAGGAAGGAAGAGTTGAAGAAATATGGAGATGAACTAGAAGAAGAATTAAGGATATAGGATTATATGAGTTATTTTGTGCACTTTTGCTATTTTCATTGTATGTTGAAGTTGAATAAATTAATATTTTGAATTTTGATTAATATCTTGCTCCTTGTCAGTTTGTGTATTTGAAGTTGAAGGTGAAAAAAAAATCCACCTAGGAGTTGGGTAGCGGGTGATCGCCTGCCTATCGCCTAGGGCTAGAACATTGGTTAATTTGCACCAAGATTCAAGCCTCCAACTCAATATCAACTTAGGGAGCCATTGTTGAAAGTCGAAGTTAAAAAAGCAAAACAACTGCTGAAGAAACATGAAGAAGAATGGGAAAAGAATGAGTGCTCAATCATGATAGATGCATGGAGTGATAGAAAAAGAAGAAGCATCTTAAATTTGTGTGTTAATTGCAAGGAGAGTACTACATGTATAAAGTCTAAGGAGTTTTCAGACGAGGCACATACAGCTAAACTTATTTTTGAGTATGTTGACAAGTGTATTGAATAAGTAAGAGCTCATAATATTGTTCATATTGTAACAGACAATGCCACCAACAATATAGTTGCCGCTAAATTGATGAGAGAAAAACGACTTGGGATCTTTTGAAGTTCATGTGCAACTCACACTGTTAATCTCATTCTTGAAAGTATTGAAAAATTTCAACAATATAAAAAGGTTATTGAGCAATCCAAGTCTTTTACCATTTTCATTTATCTTCACCATAAGAATTTGTCATTGATAAGAAGTTTCACAAAGAAGAGAGACATAGTCCAGCTAGAAGTTACCAAGTTTGCAACAAATTTCCTCACATTGCAAAATTTGATTGAAAAAAAAAATCAAGTTTAGGCATCATATTTACAAGTGATATGTAGGAGAAATGTAAATGGTCAAAAACAAACAAAAGGAAATTAGTTTACTCTACCGTAATGAGTATGAGTTTTTGGAATAGTGTGACACTTTGTTTGAAAATATTTATTCCTTTAGGAAGAGTGCTTCGATTGGTAGATGGAGATAGAAAGTCATCCATAGGGTTTCTATATGGAGAGTTTCTTCAAGCTAAAAAAGATATCAAGGTGGCCCTGATCAGCGTGGAATCAAATTATCAGCCAATAATAGTGATTATTAAGTCAAAAATGAAGGATATACTTAATACATCATTGCATAGTTGAATCCCTATTTTTACTATAAAGACTTGATACATCAAATTGCTCTTTATGAGGAGGTCGCGACGGGAATTTTTTAATGCATGGAAATTTTGCATGTCAATGCATTAAATCTATAGATATAATTATTAACAAGGAATTTGCAAAATACATAGACAAGACTAGGTTGTTTGGAAAAATATTAGCAACCAAAGCATGTGAAAAAAATGATAATACATTTGATTCATGTGCATGGTGGAGTATATGCAGTGCTCACACATCCAACTTGTTAAGAGTGGTATTGAGGATACTTTATCAACTACAAGTTCATCTGGATGTGAAAGAAATTAAAGTACATCTGAAGGAATAAGCTTTAAACTTTTAGTCTTTAATTAAAGTAAAGTATTAATTTTTAAAGTTTATATTCATGTTACCAACTATAATATTTACTCTCTTTTTTTTGTTAAGATTCATACAAAGAAAAGAAATAGGTTGGATGTCAATAAACAATCTAGTATTTGTCCAATTTAATGCTAGATTGTTGAACAAACAAAAAAAAAAGAAAGGAATATTGATGTCCTTTTTGTAAAAGATGCTTCAAATGCACAAGATTGGATTGTGGATGGTGGGAAAGATTATGAACTTGAACTAGGTTCCGAGCTCACATGGCAAATGGTTGATGAAATAAGTGGACCAAATGAAAATCTATAACCCCGAAGAAGCTCTAGAGTGAGAGAACTTCACAAGGATGATTTTGCATATGAAGAAGAGAAGGATCACAATGATGATACTGAGTTTGTGTCCGATGAAGAACAAATTGTTGAAAATTATGGAGACAAAGAAGTAGAATAAATATGTGATATTTTATTGGTTGTGTAATTTTGAATTCATTTTAAATTTAATGTTATTGTGTTAGAGGAATAGCACGTGATCTATTATGTAATTTATATTGATACCGTGGAATTCGTCTAGCGATGCCTAGTCCCCGCTTAGGTAGCCTAGGCGTTGGTCTGACGCCCGACTAGCACCTAGAAAATTTTAGAACCTTGGTATGACTGTATGTGTGATAGCATCTACTATACTAGGAATATCATGGAGCTTAAAATGTCCGAAAGCACAGGAGAACATTTTTTTGCTTATGCTGATATTATCGCCGATATTTGATACTGGGTCATTCATAGCATTATTATACCTTCCCTATTTCATTGGTCGGAATCAAATGGTCAAAAAACCTAAAATATAGATTGGATTGGGAGAAAAGGTGGAACCATAATTGTTAAGGAAAAAAAAGGCTTTATATAATAGTGTTCAATCATAATAAGCGCTTACATAATATTTCATCAAATATCATATACTTAACAACATATATTATATAAATAATTCATATTAGAACAAATGAAGTTAGATTAGTAGTAGATAATATATTATCACTACTACAATATCATGGCATATTGTTATCATCATCAAGTTAATAGTATCATATTAGTGTTACTATTTGATAAAATTATATTTTAAAACTATTGGATAATAGTAGATCACTAGTATAAATATATAAGTACAGATCATTAATAGATATAAACCATATCTATTACTATGTAAGAAATAAATTAAAAAATGCATTATAAACTATCATAAAAATAGAAAATCAAAATGTATTAGAATTGTTATGGAAAAGGGTCCATGTGTAAATATGTATTGGGTACAAGACTCTCTTGTAATATACCATATTCGTTTTAATACATATATGAGGTATAGCAGGGCTCCTTAGATTCTTATGTGGAATAATTCCCCACGACATAGAATCGAAACTGCTTGTGCCTTCATGATCATCAGCCCATCCCAACATTCAGAATTTTCATTTCTCGTCTCAGTCATCAAATGTGTCATTTCAATGTCTATTTAAGCACCAACATTGTCTAGGTTACGTCCACATTGCTGGAGCTTCAAAGCAGTGGGCAATTCTTCTACACTATCCAATTGAGGTTTCTCTCCATGTGGGTCTCTCTCCCTCTAGATAAGATGGCCTTGTCTCCATCACATGCAGCAACCAAAATTGCCTACCTTTGGAAAAGAACCTTAATCAGTTCATCATTCACCCAGTCACTTTCCAAGTACCTTCAAATAATATCACTCAGCATAGATCAACCTTAACACACACAAATTTCAGTATATGAATAGGCTGACACTTTGCTTGTTTGGAATTGTAAAATTTCACAATATCTGGAAATCTAATTCCAAGTACCTTCAAATAATATCACTCAGCATAGATCAACCTTAACACACACAAATTTCAGTATATGAATAGGCTGACACTTTGCTTGTTTGGAATTGTAAAATTTCACAATATCTGGAAATCTAATTCCACTAAATTCTTTTGTTTGGAAAATAGAACAAACAAATTGGCTGAAATGTATTGAGAATCTATGTATTATAGGATTATATAATGCAATACTAAATGTGTCCAAAATTCCACCATTCCAAGTGTGAGTAACAGGATAATTGTTATTTTCGTACTTAAATCCAAACATAGGAATTAGTATCTTTCTAAGATGGGTTTAGAATACTTTCAACAGGAATTGATTGCCAACAGGCTGGCAATAAATTCGCAACACATTGTATGATTAAAATGCAATGCATGCGTAAATATCAGCAACGCCACTATGTAAAAGGATGTACTACTACTGGAGTGACTTTAAGTATACAATTGGGAACACGTAGAATATTCTCTAAGAAAGTCTCTTATAGGGGAAATTGGATCGTAAGAAACGAACAAAGCGAACCCAAATCGAATCGTGACAGCTTAGAATGATAGTTATCATGAGAAAGAGAAGTGCGCTCACCTCCAAGAATCCCCCAGTATCTGCGGCAAGTGCCTGCAGTGCTCTCTCAGCTTCATTTAGCTTAAGCCCGGCCTTGCTAACCACGTCACCAATCGTGACCCGCCCACCATAAGAATCCACTGCCTCCATGGCGAGGTTGCGCACGCCGGATGGGAGCTTGTCCGTCTCCACGATGCTGCCAGGACGGATTCCCGCCGGCACCTGGAAGCTGGCTCGGATGGATGGAGTCGGGATCCGGGAGGTTGGGCATCTGAGAGCGATGCGGAAATGAACCGACGAGTGGAAGGAAGAAGAAGAAGAAGAGAAGGCGGTGCGGCGGGTGGAGGCTCGGAGGAGGAGGAGAAAGGGTTTGGTCGGGTGGAGTTTGGAGCAGAGGCAGCGCGACGTGGAGGTGGTGGTGGAGGAGGAGATGGAGATGGAGATGGAAGCCATGGAATGGAAGAGGATTAGGTCAGATTTTGGCCTCAAAACCTCTTATCATTTCCATCTTCCCAACGTCGAACAGAATTAGTGGTGAAAAATGACGTTAAGAATCTATCGACTTTTTTATTAAAAAAAAAAGGTCAACTTTATTCATTTAATCTGAAAATAAATCGTTTATAGGATAAGAATTTATGAGAAAATGATATCAGGATTCCTAAAATCATCTAAAAACGACAAGCTAATCAGGAAAAATACAAGAACAATATTATTACTTTGTCATTATTTATTAAAAAAATGTACAATGAGTGCATATGAATTAAACGTACGGACCTTTATGAAGTTTGATTACAAAAAGTCTATAGATGTCTAGCACCATTGCACCATTGAAAGTACGATGATCAATTGATAAGATATGAAAAATATTAGAGAGAGTAAGTGTTTAAGATATGTATTTATATTTAAATAATTAATTGATAGTTTAATTAGATGATATGAAATTATGATAAATATATATAATTTATTGATAAAAATATTAATTAGTAATAATAAAATAAGATAAATTTTTTTTAAATATAGATGATAATATAATAGGGGATAAAGTCTAATGGTGTAAAAAGATATTGATATGGAGGTAAGTAAGGGTTCACATGACAAGACCCTTAACATGGTCCGTTGTCAACGCAAGAGTCATGTGGCATAATTTGGAACTTGGTTACCATAGACTCCACGTGGCATGTCAACTACTGAGCTGACTCGATCAACCAAGTCGTTAACCTCCTAACTTCTCGAGCAGTTTGACCTGTCGAGCCAACTCGACCAGTTGAGTTGTCAGCCTCCCGACTTCTGAGCTTAGTTAGTCGAGCTGAGCACTCTGACTCTCGACTTCCCGAGCTGGTCTAAGCTGCCGAGCGATTCCTGACCTCCCGAGCCGATCTAAGCTGTCGAGTAGTTCTTGACTTTCCGATCTATTGATCAATCATATGCCGATGCAGATTAAAAGCCATAATTCCCAATGGCTCATGATCTCTTCCCCACCTCTTCGAAGAAGATAGGGGTCGTGAACCCCACTCACTCATGATCTCTTTTCCACCTCTCCATGATCCCTATGGATACTTACTTCACCCTTATAAAGGATCAAGTATAAGCTCCGCAAGAGAGGGACTCTCTTGCCTTCGAACTCAACCTCTCTTATTACTTTGTCCTTTTTTATTGAAACACTATGATGATTTAAGCATCAGAGTGGTTTCACCGAGATAACTCCCAGCAAACCCTTTGATGTTTGTTATTCTCCGTAAATTCGGTTTTGCCATGAGAAGAAAGCAAGGATAAGGCCTCACGTCATAGCTCTTAGGTGCAAGGTGGATTTTTGTCGCCACGGTGAAATTTATGCACCACATCATTTGATCTTGAACCGGATCAAATATTCATAGCCGACCTGTTTAGTAGGATAAAAGTTAGTAGTAGTAATTGTTGTTCTATTTAGTACCATTGAAGCATCCTATTCTGTTTAATTATTTTAATCACTATAAAAAAAATCATGATTTGTGATGAATTTTAAAACGATGATTATATTTTTGTTGCCAATAGCTTATCATAGAATTTTTTCAACGAACAATTTCTATAATATTACAAAAAATACAACAAATAATCAATTCGTCATTGATGAGGGACGAAATCTATTTTCATCCTTGAATATGGATGGTTTTTTTTATCCCTGATCATGGACGAATGTATTCATCGTTGATCAAGGAGATCAGTGACGACAAAAATTTGCCACTAAATACATGTTTTTGCAAAACCTACTATGATTCTGTGAAAAAATAAAAATAATTTAAAACGACACTTAAGAAAAATGAGAACAATTTTAAAACAGGATATTTGATGTTCTATCGTGTTCATTCAATTCAAAAAGCACGATCTATTACGATACTTCGGGAGCTAGAAATCACAATCTATTATGATACTTCGAGAGTTGAAGGAGGATAATTAATTCCAATCACATTGATGATGATTTGCAACAGAAAATTTAAAGTAATGCTAATACTATAATTTACTTGGTATCCACCTCCTTGAGGTGACTAATCCAAGGATCAATACATTGCACACACTCCACAATGAAGAACACTCCTCGGAAACAATCTCGAAGTGGAGAAACCTCGTACAAGTTCACATACAATGATACAATGAAAACAAGATGAAAATACACAATACAAATGACAACCTTACTTGCTTGATCTTTTATTGCTTGAAATGCCTCTTGTAGGCTCAAAAATACAGCAACACTTCTCTCAGAGTTTTCCAAGAACTAGTCGTGAAGAGTGAAGAAGAAGATATTATGATTTGAATCTTTGAACGCCACTATATCCCACAGATTAAGGTTTCTAATCAATTGACCTTGCCACGTCAGATCAAAACAAATCTAGTGGTTCAAATTTTGCAACGACTCTTTTCTGCTTCTTCCAATTGATTACCTAATCAATTAACTGTATTCAATCAATCACCTAATCAATTATGAAGCTACTATGTGTTCACAAATTCCTCCCAATCGATTACCTAATCGATTAAACTCCTCATGAGAAAGATATTGTGCTTCACAAAAAAACTCCACTTCAATCGATTACCCAATAGATTGACTTTTGATTGAATCGCTTACCGAATCGATTCACCGTGCCTCTTCACAACAACACTCCCAATCGATCCACTATTTGGGCAAATTGATTGCCCAATCGATTGCTCCAACCCTAACTTGCTTAACTCAAGTCTAGGGTTCCCTTACCCCACCTCTAGTCAACCGTCACCTGTTGGAACTTTCTCATCAAGTGTCCAGTTAACTTTTGACCACTTGGACTTTGTCAACTTTCCGTTGGAATTCTGATCACCAAGTGTGATCCTCCTTGACCCACTTGGATTTTCTTCTGCCTAACCACAATTAGGACTTTTTTCTTGTCAATGTGCAGTCCTCCTTGACCCACTTGGACTTCCTTTTGCCTAACCCTCGAGTTAGGACTTTTCTTTACTAACGTGTGATCCTCCTTGACCCACTTGGCCTTCCCTTTGCCTAACTATAGTTAGGACTTTCCTTTGCTAATGTGCGATCCTCTTTGACCTACTTGGACTTTCCTTTATCTAACCATAGTTAGGACTTTCTTTTACCAATGTGCAGTCCTCCTTGACCCACTTGGACTTTCATTTACCTAACCATAGTTAGGACTTTACCTTACCTAACCTCCGAGTTAGGATTTTTCCATTGTCTGACCTCTAGTTAGGACTTTATCAGTCAAGTATCCGATTCTACACAACCTACTTGGCTTTTCTCTCATATATCGTCAAGTATCTGGTCAACCTTGACCTATTTGACTTTTTATAGATATTTTCTAAACATATTGTTCAAACATCAAAACTCAAGCTCAAATCCACTCGAGCTTAGTCAAATTGGTCAACATTGATCTAGGGATGATTGCATTAACAATCTCTCAACACAATCTTCTTTATTACAATCATCAATAGAGCATAAACTGATTCAGAATTAGTGTTCATCTACAAACTCTTAGCTAAGAACCAAAAAAAATGATTCGACTCATTCACTAAGCATTAACTTCAATGAGCTGAAACTGTGGTTAACATATTTATAGTTGTCCTTTTTCTTATCTTATGTTTGATTAGCCACAAAAGATATAGAGTCCTTCCCTTCCTCTTCAGTGTATAGACAATGCCCATGGTAGTGTAGGTCATGGTGTTAGGGATCACATTCTCGAGGAAGATCTTGAGGATGTTACGCATCTCCTCATAGATTAGGTTGCCCATCCCACTTCCAAACATCGCCATTGAATTTAGCGCTTGATCTACTGATTTCTGCCCAAATTCGATGCCATGTTACACAAATCAAACAAGAATTTGAAGCTGGAAAGTTGAGAAACGTTTGATTGAGAAAGAGAAATCGGGGATTTGGTGCATACCTTAAGGCTGCAAGATCTGTGAAACTTGATGTGCGCGAAACCTGGATCCACTCTCTAGGACACAAATTCGGTGGTCTACCGGTGGCTATATCGGCGGAGCTACGCGACCCCAAAGGGTTGTGCAAGATAGATCTAACAGCAAAGTCGCCTATCCTATAGGACACAAATCCAACCCTGATCTACGTGACCCCATATGGCTTACCTCATTTTGTCCCTGCTCAACACCGCACTCACAGCTTTGCCTTGCCTCATGGGGAAATGGAGATCAACCAACAATAGCGCAGGGTTAAGGATAGAGGAGGAAAAGGGGAAAACGGGGAGTTTAATGGATGATGAAGCTTATAATGGCAAATTTACGACAAATACATATTCAACCCAAATTAGGGATAAATTTGTAATTCATCACAATATTTAGGAATGAATTAAAAATTCATCTCTAATTATAGGGACTATTTTAGGACAAATTCAAAATTTGTCACTAAGAGAAAAAATTTATGATGAATTCATTATTTGTCCCTAAATTTAGGGACGAATTTCTAATTCATCCCAAAATTTATCCCTAATTTTAATATTTTTTGCTGTAAATTAATGTTTTTGCAATATAGGAATTTTATTTTTTGGGACAAAACTTTACGACGAATTCAATATTCTGTAAGTACTATGTGGTAGTTTTGATATAGTCAACCAAGTTAAGTTAAATCATGTTTATCTTTGATACATTGTGTTTAAGTGTACAGGAACATAGGAGCACAAAAGTTGAGAGGAAGATTCAACTAGTAAGAATGATGGCATAGAAAAGGAGTTGATGGGCTCGGTGCATTTGAGCGATGAGGTGCTACGGAAGAGTACATTGATGGACGAGAAGGACGTACGCGACGTTCAAGGGATGAGAAGCAGGGAAGGAAGTCTGCTAGAGGAGAAGGTCGAAGCTGACTAGAGCATCACCCACGCGAAGAAGATCAGCTAAAGAGTTGATCTGCCTCAGGGAAGGCGCCTTTGAATGCTTGGAAGGCGCCTTCGACACTGTTCATGGAAGGTGCCTTCCAAGTGATTGAAGATGCCTTCAGATGACCGTTAGCTGAAGATAAAGTTTTATATTCGATGATAAAACTTGTATCATTGAAGGCTCTTTAAACTTAATTAAAGGTGCGTTCAAGCTTCAGATAAAGTTTTTCAGGGGCTATAAAAAGACCTCTTTAGCTAATAAATAAACAACAACTTATGTATTCATTTCCTAATTTATTTCTGAGTTTTCAAAGAGTGTAAGAGGCTTCTCCTCTTTCAACAAAAGAGATTTTTATTGAGCTTTCAACTACCTCCAATTAACAACCATCTAGATTATAACCAAGTAAAAATGTTATAGCCTTCTTGCTTGTTTCCTTCTTTAGTTCTTCAATTTATTTCTGCTTTATTTTAATTACGCTATCTAATTAAGTTGAAATATTGAAAAAGGAGTTATTTTTATTTTACAAATAATTCACCCCCCCTCTTATCGGTTGCTTGGGACCAACAAATAGTATTAGAGCCCAATCGCTTCAGAAGGATTAACCATTGACCGAAGCAAACAAGACAATGGTCGGATTGAGCATCGATATGTCGAAATTTGAGGAAGAATTTACGAAATGGAAGAAACACATAGAGGTATTTTTCAAAATAAAATTTGAAATACTCTTAATAATTAAATATAGTTTTGTCTCACTTCCTTTTTCTCACTTAGTTACATTTTCACTGCGTATATTTGATTTTAAAATCATAAAGAAAAGTTTTAAAAATCACATGATTCCCCCCCCCCCCCCCCCTCACGTGCTCATCGATCCTATAGTAGCTTTTGTTAGTTCTATATAACTAAGTAGACCAAGTAGGGTACGCCTTACCCTACTTGATTTCCTAGACCAAGCTTCCCTGATGTACTATTATCTCACTCCACTCTGGTACTATGTTGGACATGAGTTAACTTATATTTTCAATTTAGTCGTAATTATCCAAAAGGGTAGGTTATGTTTTTGAGGTGCCAACTAATTTGATGTCTCCCCCTAAATCATAGAATCTTTATTTTAAATTTAAGTATTTGATTTAGTTTAGATTTGTTACTATTTTTATTGATTAGTTTCATAATTAAAAGATACATGATTATAACTTGGTTTGTAGAGTTTAAGT
This sequence comes from Zingiber officinale, assembly GCF_018446385.1. Lineage (NCBI taxonomy): Eukaryota > Viridiplantae > Streptophyta > Magnoliopsida > Zingiberales > Zingiberaceae > Zingiber > Zingiber officinale. The sequence continues at coordinate 106,102,053 of NC_056003.1, forward strand.
TTTAAATTTGACTTAGACTTATAACCCAAGTCTAGATTTTACATGATAAAATTATTAATAATTTTTGTTGGTGCAGGGTGCACCAGAATCGAACCTGAGTTTTGATGTTGTCAAAGGTTCAAGTTAAGTCTTGTTGTGATCTAACAAGTTGATTGAGTGTGCAAGCTGTTTACTCAATCTGGAAAAAGTCTTAGCAGATCGCGGAAACCAGGCGGAAAGACCAAGTGGGTCGAGAGGATTCGATTGGCAGGGAAGCTCGGTAGGTTTGGAGGACCGAAGATCGAGGGAAAGTCCTGGGTAGTTGATCCAACGCTAAGTGACAAAGTCTAAACAGGTCTGGAGTGTTGGGACACTCGGGCCGCAAAAACCACTTTTTGCATTGCGGAAACCCCGAAGTCTTGCCACGGATCCGTGCGAAGATATAAAATTTACATGTACATGTTTCCTATCCTAGATCTATACTAGATCGACAAGAAAGTGAGTATACCTTTGAAGCGAAGCCCTTCGCAAATCCCGCTCGTCCAAGGTCCGTCGGATCTCAAGTGTGTTCAAGTGTACACACCTCTAGAAGTATCCACACGAACAAGAGATGGAGAGGAAAGCTTAGAGTGTGCTAGCACCCCAAGGAGTCTCGGCCAAGGAGGAGAGGGAGAGAAGAGAAGAAGAGAGGAAGGAAGAAGATAGATTGAATGAGCACACAATACTATTCAAGCACCATTATGTGGCTGGCCACATTTAGAGGGTTTTAAACCTCCATGGGATACCAAGAGTCATGGCTCTTGGTCTCCCTCATGAGGTGGCATACCATGAAGTAACCTTGATGATGTGGCACATCATCATTGGTCGGCCCTATGCCAAGTCACAATGACATGACATTTAGTCAAGTCAAGTCAAACTTGACTCTTCATCTTCCCTCTCAAGTCAAGTTAAACTTAACTTAAATTCTCCTATGGTTGATCTAACCATTGATTCAAGCCAATCTGATTTAATGAATCTCTATTTATTAAACTAAATTGATTTAATGAGTCATAATCTAAATTAGACTCATTGGAAATATGAATCAAATTGAGTCCAACTCAATTAGTCTAATTTGGATTACTCTTAATCCAATTTAGTTCATCACATGAACTTAATCCTCTTGGTCCATCATATAAACCTAATCTCCATCTAATTGCCCTTTGTGTGTGACCCTATAGGTTCTTGTAACGTTGGCAATGTTCCTAAACCCATTTAAAAACATAAGTAATGAGCGGTATCTAGCAACACATCATTACTACCCAAGTAACAAGAATGTTGAGATCCAACATCACCTTTGTGACTACTAATTGTGACTCTCACAATATGTGACAATGTCCTTCTATCCTTGACATCTAGATTGATCAATTTGAGGCATAGACCGTGTCATCCTCTAATCAATCTATATCTTGAACTCCAAGTAGACTCACTCTAATCAAATAAGCTCAATATCTCATATTGACTCATTTGGGCATGACCATGCACTTAGTGATCTCACTCTATCAAGAATAATGATGTCACTCCCGTCATATAGGAGGGATAGATCCCATCTACATCACTCACATCCCTCGGCATAATTTGTTACATACTCAGTAATCGCCTTTATAGTCCACCCAGTTACGGGTGACGTTTGACGAAGCCAAAGTATGTAACTCCTTATGTATGGAACCATGGTGACTTCAGGTTCAAGGACTGATAGTCATACTAATAGTCACATGAGAAAGTATATGACACTCATATAACGATCCATGATACTTTCTCATGGCGGGTCATTCAGTATACATTCTCCAATGTATACACATGTGTCAACTTGATATCTCTATATCCATGACTTGTGAGATCAAGTCATCGAGTTGACCTACATGCTAGTCTCATCACATTAACATTGTCCCTGAATGTTAATACTTGACTAGGAATGATTAAGAGTAGTGTTCTCTATATCATCTCACTATTGATTCAACCAATCGATTGATATAGATAAGAACCTTCTACTCAAGGACGCTATTATACATAGTTATTTGGTACCAATATAAGTAAGTATAATAATCATAAAGAAATGCCTTTATAAGTATATAGGAATATGATACATCGAGTCCATACAACAATCATCATATGATTGGCTCTAGGGCTCTAACTAACAATCTCCCACTAGCACTAGTGTCAATCAGTGTAGGCTCTAAGACCCAATGTCCTAGTGTGACCATCATGCTTTCTCTGTGCCAAAGCCTTGGTCAATGGATCAGCTATATTAGCCTCTGTGGGTACTCTGCAAATCTTCACATCTCCTCTATCGATGATCTCTTGAATGAGATGGAAGCGCCGTAGTATGCGTTTGGTTCGCTGGTGTGAGCGAGGTTCCTTAGCCTGTGCAATTGCTCCATTGTTGTCACAAGCTCAGTAATGAACTTGCGGATCCAAACTGCATCCTTTGCTACTTCTGATGCAGCAATATACTCGGCCTCTGTTGTAGAATCGGCAACTGTGTCCTGCTTCGAACTCTTCCAGCTCACAGCACCACCATTCAAGCAAAACACGAACCCAGACTGCGATCTATAGTCATCCTGGTCAGTTTGGAAGCTATCATCGCTGTAACCCTTTACAACTAGCTCATCATCGCCTCCATATATCAAGAAATATTCTTTAGTCCTTCTCAAGTACTTAAGAATATTCTTAACCGCTATCCAGTGACACTCACCTGGATCTGACTGGTATCTGCTCGTCATACTCAAAGCATACGAGACATCAAGACGAGTACATAGCATGACGTACATGATAGATCCTATGGTTGAAACATAAGGGATCTTATCCATGCGGTCTCTCTCCTCTCTAGAAGAGGGACTTTGAGTCTTCGAAAGATTCATACCATGTGACATTGGCAGAAATCCTTTCTTGGAATTCTGCATGGCAAACCGTAGTAATACCTTGTCAATATATGTACTCTGACTTAAGCCAAGCAATCTCTTAGATCTATCTCTATAGATCTTTATGCCTAGAATACGGGCTGCTTCATCTAAGTCCTTTATTGAGAAATAATTCCCTAGCCAAGTCTTTACAGACTGTAGCAAAGGGATATCATTCCCAATGAGTAGTATGTCATCCACATACAATACAAGGAAGACAACTGTGCTCCCAACAACCTTCTTGTAGACACATGGTTCATCTTCATTCTTGATGAAATCAAACTGTTTGATTGCATCATCGAATCGAAGATTCCAACTCCGAGAAGCTTGCTTTAGTCCATAAATGGACTTATGCAGCTTGCATACTCTGCTAGTATGCTGTGGATCTACAAACCCTCAGGTTGTGTCATGTACACATCCTCGAGCAAGTTTCCATTTAGAAACGCGATTATGACATCCATCTACCAGATCTCATAATCGTGGTATGCTGCAATAGCAAGCATGATCCGAATGGACTTAAACATCGCTACTGGAGAAAAGGTTTCATCATAGTCAATACCATAAATTTACTTGAAACCTTTAGCTACCAGACGACCCTTATATATAAGTCCATCCATGTCAGTCTTTCTCTTAAAGACCCACTTACACCCAATGGGTTTGACCCCTTCAGGTGGATCAACCAAAGTCCATACTTGGTTGGTGTACATGGATTCCATCTCAGATCTCATGGCCTCTAGCCATTTCTCAGAATCTGGTCTCATCACAGCTTCCTGATAGGAGGTAGGCTTATTCTCAACGAGCACAACGTCACCCTGGTCAGACAAGAGAAATGAGTATCTCTCAAGCTGACGACGTACCCTATCAAACCTGCGAAGAGGTAGGTCTATTTGAACTGGTTGTTGTTCTTCAATTCCTTGTGGAACAATCTCATCATCCACAACTCTTTGTGGCTCCAGTTCAACTTCCATCAAGGCTTCAGTGCTATGGTCCAAATCTTGAACTTCTTGTTCAAGATTGAACGTACTCCCACTAGTTTTTCTAAAAATAAAGTCTCTTTCTAAAAATACCCCAGTCTTAGCCACAACTACTTTGTGTTGACTGGGAATGTAGAAGAATATCCCTTCGTTTCCTTGGGATATCCTATAAAATAGCACTTATCGAATTTGGGTCCTAGTTTGTCCGAGACTTGACGTTGAACGTAAGCCTCACAACCCCAAATCCTCATAAAAGACACCTGTGCATCTCTCCTAATCCAATTCCTATATGGTGTCTTTATCACAGCCTTGGATGAAACACGGTTAAGTATGAAGGTTGCTGTGTCTAGAGCATAGCCCCAAAGAGATATAGGAAGATCTGTGTGACTCATCATAGATCACACCATATCTAATATGGTACGATTTCTCCTTTCAGATACACCATTCCACTGTGGTGTTCCAGGAGGAGTGAGTTGGGATAGAATCTCACACTCAGCTAGATAGTCACGAAACTCATGGCTAAGGTATTCACCACCTCGATCTGATCGAAGTATCTTAATACTCTTGCCAAGTTAGTTTTGTACTTCATTTTTGAATGCTTTGAACTTTTCAAAGGATTCTGGCTTATGTGTCATCAAATACACATAACCATATCTACTGAAGTCATCAGTAAATGTAATGAAGTACCTATAACCACCTTTGGCAGTGACATTGAAAGGGCCACATACATCACTATGTATAAGTCCTAACAAGTCAGTCGCTCTTTCACTGTGTCCACTAAAGGGAGTCTTGGTCATCTTGCCCAGTAGGCATGACTCGCATGTCTCATATGATTCAAAATCAAATAAGCCCATCAAACCATCTTTATGGAGCTGGGATAAGCGTTTGTCATTTATATGACCTAAGCGACAGTGCCAGAGATAAGTTTGGTTCATTTCATTTGATTTGAACCTTTGGTACTTATGTTATAGATGGGGTTCTCTAAGTTTAGAATATAGAGTCCATTTATCAGAGGTGCACTACAATAGAATATATCGTTTAAATAGACGGAACAATATTTGTTCTTTATTATAAATGAAAAACCTTTCTTGTCCAAACAAGAAACTGAAATTATGTTCTTAGTAAGAGCAGACACATAACAACATTCATCTAATTCTAGTATAAGCCCAGAGGGCAGAGATAGATAGTAAGTCCCTACAGTAACAGCAGCAACTCGTGCTCCATTAGCTACTCGTAGGTCCACCTCGCCCTTTGTTAATACCCTGCTATTTCTCAGCGCCTGCACATTAGTACAAATGTGAGAAGCACATCCGGTATCCAATACCCTTGATACAGAAATAGATAGATTGACTTCTATAACATATATACCTGAAGTAGAAGTCTCACTTCTCTTCTTCTTAAGATCTTCCAGGTAAATTTTGCAGTTCCTCTTCCAGTGTCCGGTCTGACCATAGTGGAAGCATGTAGCATCCTTGGCAACCCCTCCTTTGGGTTTCAGTGCCTTGCCTTTGCCCTTGGCTTGGGACTTTCCTTTGCCTTTAGGCTTACCCTTGCCCTTATGCTTTTGTACCATCAAAATAGAGTTGGGCTTAACCATCTTAAGGTTGAGCTCAGCAGTTCGTAACATGCTTAGCAGTTTAGACAGTAGCTTGTCAATTTCATTCATATTGTAATTCATGACAAATTGACTGTAGCTCTCTGGCAAGGATTGCAAGATCAAGTCTGTGGCCAGCTCTTGTCCAAGTGGGAATCCCAACCTCTGTAAGTTCTCTATGTATCCGATCATCTTGAGTACATATGGACCTACGGGAGTCCCATCTTGCATCTTGCACTGAAACAGTGCCTTGGAGATCTCGAATCTCTCATGCCTCGCTTGTCCTTGATATAGTTGACGAAGATGTTCAACCATATCATAAGCACTCATCAACTCGTGTTGCTTCTGAAGCTCAGAGTTCATGGTTGCGAGCATGAGGCATGACACATCTAATACGTCATCTTGATGCTTCTTATAAGTATCTCGGTCAGTTCGCATGGCAGTGGCAGTGGCAGGAGGTGCCTCGGGAATGAGTTGCTCCAGGACGTACAGTTTTCGTTCTTGTGTGAGAACGATTATCAGATTCCTGTACCAGTCCAGGAAATTAGCTCCATTGAGCTTGTCCTTATCAAGGACAGAACGCAGAGAGAAGATGTTCGTGTTTGTCGACATGACAATCTACAACAGAAAAATGTAGAAAATAAATATTATATTCCACTAATAATTTAATTAGGCCTTTAATTAAATGATGCTCCTACTGAATTATAGAATTTTTGTAGAATCAAGTCATGGATGTAGTCAAACCACACTTACTAGATTCTAACCAATTAGATATAATTCTTGCGGGACAAGATCCACATCATACTACACCTTGAGTTAGCATTGGCTAAATCGCCCAAGACTTAGTATGATCGGTAGATAACTAATTATCAATTACATCTCATGCAACTCTTGTTAATATGATCAAAAATCTCATTTACATTAAAACTTAAGTTAGCTTTGGCTAAATCACCCAAGATTTAGTATAAATGTGATTTTTATCCTATCGTCCAACCGTTGGAAAATGCCTATAGTTATACCCGATCCAATTGAGTTAACTAGTTATACTCAATCTAATTGAGTTTGTACTCACCCAAGCCTTGATAGGCGGGACCAAGATTGTCCCTCCGCACCCTACCAAGATAATATTCATTGCTCTGCTTTGGCAGATTCAACAACAACAAATGATCGAGGTAGAGATGAGTATCAAGACTTGGTAGGCATATCGAGTTGACTTGATTAAGATCTAATCTAATCGTGGATTCGTATCTTATACGCATCAAGGCACTAATTATCCTACTCTAGCATGCATCACATACACACAAGCAATGAATAATTAAATTTTGATTAGGTCATGGCCCTACTACGATCTTCTCAAGCCAATGAGAAGATCGGATGGTCAACCTAGGGTCAACAACTTCTCCAAACTCCTCCCTTTGACCACCATGTGTTGCTCACACCCTCCTCGTAACTCCTTCTCGAGTGGACCGTCCACCGCTTCATTTTGTACATTACAAATATGAAACTCGAGTTACATTCAAGTCTAAAACTATTTACAACAGGAAATATAAAAGAGAGGTACGACGCGCAGGTCACATATAAGAAATACAACACACACAATCACACAAAAATGGCGCGCAGGCCATATTATGAATTACAACACATTTTGTCCAATCAAATTGGGGTTTTGGGCCATGACCATCACAAAATCATACATAATTCTAAATTATATATTAAATATAAATTTCTATAATTTTACTACTATTTTTACGATTTTATGAGTCGTAACTTCCCAGCGGTCCCGTTTAGTGATTTTCGGGCACGATCGCGGGACAATGCCCCTTGCGGGGTTAGGGGTAGTGTCCCTTCTCACGAAATGAGTCTCACGAGTATCCTATTACGATCTTACAGTGCCTTAAGCCGCTGTCCCAAAATAATTTGGGCGAGACCTTGTCGTTTCGGAAGGTTTTTCTCGGTAGTCGAAGCCTACAAGTGTCCAAGCACTCGTTGCTTCGCCTCTACGAGAAAAATACTCATAAAATACATAAAAATAGTAAACTTACAGAAACTTACAGATCTGATATTTTTCATAATAATACAAATGAAACATGTACACGCTTCGCACGTGGCTCTGATACCACTGTTAGGACACTCGGGCCGTAAAAACCGCTTTTTGCGTTGCGGAAACCCCGAAGTCTTGCCACGGATCCGTGCGAAGATATAAAATTTACATGTACATGTTTCCTATCCTAGATCTACACTAAATCTACAAGAAAGTGAGTATACCTTTGAAGTGAAGCCCTTCGCAAATCCCGCTCGTCCAAGGTCCGTCGGATCTCAAGTGTGTTCAAGTGTACACACATCTAGAAGTATCCACACGAACAAGAGATGGAGAGGAAACCTTAGAGTGTGCTAGCACCCCAAGGATGCTCGGCCAAGGAGGAGAGGGAGAGAAGAGAAGAAGAGAGGAAGGAAGAAGATAGATTGAATGAGCAGACAATGCTATTCAAGCACCATTATATGGCCAGCCACATTTAGAGGGTTTTAAACCTCCATGGGATACCAAGAGTCATGGCTCTTGGTCTCCCTCATGAGGTGGGATACCATGAAGTAACCTTGATGATGTGGCACATCATCATTGGCCGGCCCTATGCTAAGTCACAATGACATGACATTTGTTCAAGTCAAGGTCAAGTCAAACTTGACTCTTCATCTTCCCTCTCAAGTCAAGTCAAACTTAACTTGAATTCTCCCATGGTTGATCTAACCATTGATTCAAGCCAATTTGATTTAATGAATCTCTATTCATTAAACTAAATTGATTTAATGAGTCATAATCTAAATTAGACTCATTGGAAACATGAATCAAATTGATTCCAACTCAATTAGTCTAATTTGGATTACTCTTAATCCAATTTGGTTCATCACATGAACCTAATCCTCTTGGTCCATCATATGAACCTAATCTCCATCTAATTGCCCTTTGTGTGTGACCCTATAGGTTCTTGTAACGTTGACAATGTTCTTAAACCCATTTAGAAACATAAGTAATGAGCGGTATCTAGCAACACATCATTACTACCCAAGTTACAAGAATATTGAGATCCAACATCACCTTTGTGACTACTAATTGTGACTCTCACAATATGTGACAATGTCCTTCTATCCTTGACATCTAGATTGATCAATTTGAGGCATAGACTGTGTCATCCTCTAATCAATCTATATCTTGAACTCCAAGTAGACTCACTCTAATCAAATGAGCTCAATATCTCATATTGACTCATTTGGACATGGTCATGCACTTAGTGATCTCACTCTATCAAGAATAATGATGTCACTCCCGTCATATAGGAGGGATAGATCTCATCTACATCACTCACATCCTTCTGCATAATTTGTTACATACCCAGTAATCGCCTTTATAGTCCACCCAGTTACGGGTAACGTTTGACGAAGCCAAAGTATGTAACTCCTTATGTAGGGAACCATGGTGACTTTAGGTCCAAGGACTGATAGTCATACTAATAGTCACATGAGAAAGTATATGACACTTATATAACGATCCATGATACTTTCTCATGACGGGTCATTCAGTATACATTCTCCAATGCATACCCATGGTAACTTGATATCTCTATATCCATGACTTGTGAGATCAAGTCATCGAGTTGACCTGCATGCTAGTCTCATCACATTAACATTGTCCCTGAATGTTAATACTTGACTAGGAATGATTAAGAGTAGTGTTCTCTATATCATCTCATTATCGATTCAACCAATCGATTGATATAGATAAAAACCTTCTACTCAAGGACGTTATTATATTTAGTTATTTGGCACCAATACAAGTAAGTATAATAACCATAAAGAAATGCCTTTATAAGTATATAGGAATATGATACATCGAGTCCATACAATAATCATCATATGATTGGCTCTAGGGCTCTAACTAACATGGAGGACCAATGTTTGGTAGGTAGGTTGAGGTAAGCAATTGGAGGAGTGGCAGTGAGGTCATGTTCCAAGAAGGAACAAACCCTAGGTCGCTGATCCAACTGAAGAAATCGGGAAGATTTCCAAGTTGAGATCTAGACGGTGTTATTGTCTATTACTACTCATGCATCTTACTATTATTCAAATATTACTGTGCTAACTCTGTTTTGCAAGAGCTTTCATTCTAACTCTGTGTTGCAGGAATCGAAGTTTATCGGTCGACGAACACTAGGATCGATTGACCGAACTAAGTTGATTCAGACCAGAAATCAGTTGAAGCAGAGTTGGTAAACTAACTGATCAGTCTACCGAACCTTGATGATGTGGCATAGTATAGATCAACCAGAAGCAAAGATGGAAGCTAGCATGATCAGTCGACCGAATGATCATCGCATTAAAGTCGTATTAATGAAGAATCTCGACGAGCGGGGAAAGTGCATTGTTCGATCGACCGAACCATTAAATGTCATCAATGCCCGAAGATCGGATCTCAGCGAAGAAGGAAGGGAGTGGGTTCGGTCAACCGAACCCAAGGATCGATCGACTGAACGTTGATGATTCTTATAAAAAGGAGCTTGAGGTCTAAGACTCAGTAACGAATCAAGACAATCTATTCTTCTATTCATCCTATGAAAAACTTTTGTTCGTCTACGCTTAAATTTGACAAGCAAGCTGCTCCATCTAGAAGAACCGACCGAGCTTCATCTTCTATATATTGTCAGTATACCTTTTTAAAGCTTGTATTGTTTTAATTTCTAAAAGATAGTAGTTTGTTACTATCTTACATTCTCCATATTATACACATTACTTCTTTCCGAAGGTTTTTCGAAAAGAAGAGTTTTAGTGAATTGTCCAACGGTGCGATCAAGGATCGCGGGTTTTGGAGTATAGAGTCGACCTAGGTTCCGAACCAAGTAACTAACTTGTGTCATCTGTGTTGCTTTCATTGTGATTTCCGCTGCTTATTCTGATTTATTTTACAAGCAAAAGAAAAAATTTTAACGTGCGATATTCACCCCCCTCTATCGCATTATTCGATCCTTCAATTTTTTCTAGTTTATCAATTTTTTTTTCAGAAGATTATTTTGTTTTTCAAATTTTCTAAAACTTGAATATGAATTTTTAAACTTTGATAAATTATTAAATGATTTTGAATTATTCTTATTTAGATTTGAATTAACTTAATTAATTAAATTATTTAAATTATTTAAATTAATTGATTTGTTTGAGTGAGTATGCATATCTAAATTTTCAAAAAAAAATATAAGCTAGAGCAGTAATGATTATGCGAATTATTATCAATATCATGCTTTGTAAAAATTAGATTTTTATATAATGTAAACTTGCTAACCTTGATTGCTCCCTTTAGATCCTTGGGTTTTCTTTCTGGACATTAATTTTTATAGTGAAACATTTAATGTGCTCCTTCCTTTTCTGAACTTCTGGTATCAGTTTCTCCTTTGCCTCCGATTATGTGGATCAACTCTTATAAGTGAAACACTTGCTCTTGTAATACTCTCTTTCATTACATTTAAAACATATTATATGATCTTTAAATTTTAAATTTACAAGTTTATAAGTTTATCTTTCAAATCCTCGTTTGGATTAACCCCCTTGACTATTGTTATCTCAGATTCAGACTCTGACTTTTGTTCTGACTCAGATTCATATCTTTCTACCTCTTCCTTAGCCATTAACACCATGAAGCTGGTATGATCTAATTCTCCTGAGTCTGATTTTGAGGATGACTCTAGGGATTCAGACTCAAATTCAATCTCAAATTTGACTTGATCTTCTAGCTTCGACGAGATCTCGTGAAACTCATTTAAATGGGTCTAAAGCTCGTATGTATTCTTAGACTTTTCTAATCTGCATAATACATTTTAAAGTAAAATACTATAAATTAACTCGATGACCTTTTTGATCATTTCTGAGTTTCGAGAAGGCTTTTTCAATATCAATACATTGTTAAAATTTTCACTTCCTAAAAATCATTCCATTTCTTGCCTTCAGTAGTTGAAATCTTCTTGATTGTATGATGATGGTTCGTGAATGTTTCTGTAGGATTGGTATGCACGTGAGAAGGGGGGGGTGAATCACGTGATTTTTGAAACCTTTCTTTTTTGTTTTGAAAACGAGTATGCAACGGAATAAAACAAAATAGAATTGAAAAAACACAAGTACACGAGAAGTTACTTGGTTTAAAGCCTTCAACAACTCCTACTCCAAGACCCATGATCCCTTGGACCGTATCGACGGATAATCCACTATAAACCTCTTCTAGAATCGCCGGAAGAGGAAAACAAATACAGGAAATCAAAAGAAGGAAGGTGTAATAGTCTACACTATTGGATCGGGATGCACGTGAGGAGGGGGGGGGGGGGTGAATCACGTGGTTTTTTAAAACACTTCTTTTCCAATTTTTGAAAACACGAGTACACAGCAGAAAGTAAATAAGAAACCACAAAAAAAAATATAAGCGATTTTTACTTGATTCGGAGCCTTCGGCGACTCCTACTCCAAGGCTCAGGTCCCACAGATCTATCGATGAGCAATATACTAAAAACCTCTTTCGGTATCCCCGAAAGAGAGAATTGAGTACAAAAGATTAGGTCAAGTGCAACACACTACACTTGCCCTTTTATAGTAATTAAGTATAAAAAGTTACCAACACTCTTGTAGATTGAAATGAGAGCTTTTCTTGTGTTGATGTCTGTCTACCGGACGCGACCGGAACTCCTCAGATCAGTTGTCGGGCTCAGCAGCTTCATAGTAGAGTCGTAGTAGTAATCCGGAGCAGTCGGAAGCTTGAATGGACGCGCAGTAGCTCGTATCTAGTTGTTGTAGCAAAGCCTCCTCGAAACTGCCTTATAAAGGGACCGGAGAGCACCTTCCAAAGGGCTTGGAGGGCACCTTCCAAAGGCCTTGAAGGCGCCTCTAATGGGATAAAATCTATCCCGACTTCGCTACGCCTTATCTGCAAATCGGTAAAATTTTATCCATGGAAAGCGCCTTCTATGAACAGTACCAAGGCACCTTCTATAACCATGGAAGGCGCCTTCGGGTACTGTTCACCTGAAGGAAGATTTGCTTTCTTGCCTTGCAAACATGTGTTAGTCCAAATACCCTGCAAGACAAGTGTTAGCATAAATATAGACAAATAATAAAAAGAGTAATTAGTTCATGTCCTCCTAAAACCAGGAACTAGTCAATGTCTCAGCTTAGGGATTTCAAATGGACCTAAACTGCACCGACGCCTACTTTCCCTCAACTAGGACGCGTCCTCACAGTCACTCTCCTCCAGTGACTTACCTTTACTTACCTTTTGCCAGACATCCGGTCAACCCATTGACCAGTCTGAACTTCGTGCTAGCTATCCGATCGACCCGTCGACCTAGCTGAACTTTCTTGTAATACTGAGTTAGCACAATAGATAAAATGGTAAGGTAAAATAATGTTAACAAAATTCGAGATTCGCTGGTCCGGTCAACCATATAACCTAGGGTTATCTCCCGCTAGGGTTGCCTAGCTTCACTCACTAGGACTTCCATTATCTGGCTTCACTCACCAGGACCTCCACCTAGCTTCACTCACTAGGGCTCAGCTTCACTTACTAGGACTTCCACCACCTAGCTTCACTCACTAGGGTATGGCTTCACTTATCAGGACTTCCGCTACCTAGCTTCACTCACTAGGGACTAGCTTCATTCACCAGGACTTCCATCACCTATGTTCACTCACCAGGACTTCCATCCACTACCTAGCTTCACTGACTAGGGCTTGACTTCACTCATCAGGACTTCCACTTTGCCTAACCTCCAGTTAGGACTTCTCCTTGCTAGTCATCTAGTCCTGACTAGACTACTCTCTTCCACCAGAACTTCTACTACCTAGCTTCACTCACTAGGGCCTGGCTTCACTCACTAGGACTTCCATCCACTACCTAGCTTCACTCACTAGGGTCTGACTTCACTCACCAGGACTTCCACTGTTAGAATGTATACTAAAAGTCTAGCTTTTTGTATAAACTTTTATTTTGAAATAAGAATCACATTGGTCAAATGTCTACATTTATGCTAAGTATAGTTGCCCATTTAATTTATATTGCAGATAACATGGTGTGAGATGACACACAAAAGATCATGTTATCGGTTCCTTATAAATTATAAATAGTAGCTCACAACCAAGATGGAATGAGACAAACCATTGGAGTGGCTGTAGTATAATTTGGTATTAGTTTATCTTGATAATAAAATTACACTAGTACACTATGAGTGTATTGAGCAGGACCATTTGAGGTAGTTTCTTTTTATACTGACTACATAAAAGAATAAAACCTTTGTTATTATGGAAGTGCGTACTCTTAATCATGATATAATAACAAGCACGTATACTTAATATTTATTTTTTTAATTTATCAAAGGGTGCAATTTAGTTCATTAAATCAATAGGGCCAATAAGTTGGGAAATGATATTATTTATATGGTGTGTTGTTGACTATAGAATGAAATTGTGTCCTAATAATCTAGGTTGATGATGCCCCCCTTGAGGAGCTCATAAGGATTGTCATGTAAACCCTGCAAGTGGACTTAGTCCGACATGACAATAAGGTTGAGTGGTACTACTCTTGGAGCTAAGATATTAATTAAGTGAGTTGTCAGTAACTCATTTAATTAGTGGACATTCGATATCTTAAACACAGGGAGACTAACACACTCATGATAAGAAAGAGTCTATATTATAATATGAGATTGGTGTGATAATGCAATAATAACTCTTTAGTGGAATGAGATATTATTGATGAACTTGAGTTGGGTGTTCGGGGCGAACACGGGAAGCTCAAGCTCATCGGGAGGCCAAAATCAATTCCTCCTCTCGGTCCCTGTTGTAGCCTCTTATTTATAAAGCCTTATATCCACTTAAAGCCAAGCTTCTTACCCATCTTATGGTGGCCGGCCAAGCCAAGCTTGGAGCCCAAGCTAGGGTCGGCCAAGCCAAGGATTGAAGCCAAGTTTATGGTCGACCAAGCTTGGAGCCCAAGCTAGGTGGCCGACCACATTAAAATAAAAGGGTGTTTAAATTTTAAAATCTTTCCTTTTGTGGAAGCCATGGTTTTAAAAGAGAGTTTTTAAATTTTAAAATCTTTCCTTTTATAGCTTTCTACAAAGAATTAAGAGAAAGGTGTTATATCTTTCCTTATTTGTAGTTAAAAGAAAGATTTTAATTTTTAATAAAACTTTCCTTTTTTGTAATCATCCACATGTTTTAAAAGAGAGATTTTAATTTATAAAATTTTCCTTTTATAACCAACAAGGGATTTAAAAGAGAAATTTTTTAATTAAAATTTCTTACCGGAAACAAATAAGAAAGTTTTAATTTTATGTTTAAAACTTTCCTTGTTTGGAGCACAAGTATATGACCGTCCATGACAAGCATTAAAGGAAGTTTTAATTTTTTGTTTTAAAACTTTCATTTTTAGTCATTGGAAAGGAATATAAAGAAGTTGTAATTATGTTTAAAACTTTCCTTTTTTGCCAAGACCAAGGATTATAAAAGAGATGGAGGGGTGCCTCATGAGATAACACATCTTCTATTCCTCTCTTCCAATCCCTTGGTAGCCGACCCTATTCCTTTTCTCTTCTCCTTTTGTTTTCTTCCTTGGAGGCCAACGACATCTAGTTGGTGATCTCTTGGTGGCCAGTTGCTTGAAGGAGAAGAGGAAGAGAAGGAAACTCTCTTGTCTAGCATCCCTTGGAGGTTAGTTGGTGGCCGGATCTTGGAAGCAAAGGAAGAAGCTTGGGTGGATTTCATCATGGAAGATCGTCGCCCACACGACGTCCAAGAGAAGGAGAGGAATACAACAGAAGATCAAGAGGTCTATAAGCTACAAAAGGTATAACTAGTTATTAGTTTTCACATTATAACTAGTTCATCTTTTGTATAGATCTTGAAAAACCAAACACAAGAGGTTATCGATTTTAAGTTATCATTTTTGTTATCGATTTTATTTTTCGATTTCATGTTTCGATAATGTGCTTCTATTGAGGTCTTTATAGTTAAACCTAGTTTACTGTAAGAAGTTAAATATCTGATTTCTTTGTGAGGCTTTGTCTAGGAAGTGGTGGATGATCCCATACCCAAGAAGGCCTAGTGCCTCACCATGTTTAACCTGGAAGCCGATCTTTGAAATAGATATTTGATAACTTCTATAATATGGTTTAACTTAGGAAGATCACATTGGTTAAACTTGGAGTAAAAATGTTAAGTATCATTTTCAATCCAAGTTTAACTTTTGAAGGACAATTTGGATCAATAATGTTAAGCATCATTTGCAATCCAAATTTAACTTCAGTAGAGCACATAGGTAGCTAGGATAGTTCTATGCTTGTACAAATTTTTGTACAGGGGAACAAGGACGGTATTCCGAGTAGCAACCATCATCCACTTTACCTAACCTCCAGTTAGGACTTCTCCTTGCTAGTCATCTAGTCCTGACTAGACTATTCTCTTCCAAACATCAAGTCCTGTTTGGATTAACCCTTGGTCAGACTGACTAAACTTGGGTGCATTGTCAAATATTGAAACCCTAGAGGTCAATTGCACCAACATACACTCCCTTTTTACAAGTAGTAATAAAAACAATATTTAACTTCATTACCAACTAGCAGAAAGAAGATCCAGAAGTGTTCAAGAGTTGGTGTTGATCTGCTGGTAGCAGTTGGAAATCGCAGAGTAATAGTACAATAGTAGTTGGACGTGTTTGTTGCAGCAGAATGGTCTTTACAGCTCGTACAGGAGATGATTCTTGAAGGATGCTCGAACAGAACTTATATAGGCTATTGAGGGTGCCTCCAGCTTCGTCTAAGGTGCCTCCATTAGAAAATATGATTGTCAAAACTTCGGTCATGATAAGTCTGAAGGCGTTGGAATTTTGTTCTATTTAAATTTCATCGTACAAAAAAAAATTATACAAGTACAGAACTATTCCTAGCAAACCCGCATGTTCGATTAGACATGTGTTTGATCAATCAAGCAAGTTCTTGACGGATCAAAGCAAACCTTGATCGAAGTACAAGATCGCTGACCTCTTGTGTTGGTATTCAAAATTGATACAAAGAAAACTAAACTAATTACATAGTGGAATTAAAGAACTAGTTGTACCTTTCTTTTGTAGCTAAAGACCTCTTGATCTTCTGCTGTATTCATCTCCTCTTCTTGGACGTCGTTGTTGGTGCAACATCCCTCAGGTCAAGGTTGACCTGGTTGACCAAGCTTGAGTCTTGGTTTGGGTTTCGATGTTTGACAATGCAAGGTTGATTGAAGAAGAGTCAAGTAGGTCAAGGATGACCGAATACTTGACTGGGAAGTCCTAACTGGGATGTTAGGCAGGAGGAAAGACCTAGTGAGTGAAGCTAGGCAGGAGGAAAATCCTGGTGAGTGAAGCCAGGTGAAAGACCTAGTGAGTGAAGCTAGGCAGGAGGAAAATCCTGGTGAGTGAAGCCAGGTGAAAGACCTAGTGAGTGAAGCTGGGCAATTGGGAAAGTCCTGGTGAGTGAAGCCAGGCAAGAGAAATCCAGATGGGTCAAGGTTGACCAGACATCTGGTGAGAGTCCAAGTAGGTCAAAGGGATTGACCGGATACTTGGCAAGAAGAGAGGGAAAGTCCTGGTGAGTGAAGCCAGGCAGAGAAATCCAGATGGGTCAAGGTTGACCAGACATCCGGTGAGAGTCCAAGTAGGTCAAAGGATTGACCGGATACTTGGCACGAGGAAGAAAAGTCCAAGTAGGTCTTAGGGAGTGACCGGATACTTGGCAAGAAGAGAAAAGTCCAAGTGGGTCAAAGGGATTGACCAGACACTTGGTGAGAGAGTCCTAGCTGGTCAAGGGTGACCGGATGCTAGGTCTTATGTACCAACAAGTCATGATTGACTAGATGTTGGTTTAGGGGGCTTTGGGCAAGGATTTGGGATTGATGGTCGATATCCGGCTTCCCAATCGATTGAGATTGATCTCAATCGATTGATCTATCGGATCGATCCACCGATCGATCCAGCGTGCTACTGTGCACGGACAAGTTCTGGATCGATCGGTGGATCGATCCAGGTCCCAATCGATCGGTGGATCGATTGGGACGTGCTACTGTGCACGGACGAATTTCTGGATCGATCCGCTGATCGATCCAGGCTGACCAATCGATCAATGGATCGATCCAAAGCCTCCTCGATCGAGGAATTCAATTGATCGATCGGCTGATCGATTCATGACCGATCGATCTTCATCTCTTCACCGATTCAACTCGGATCTTCACCAGCTCCTCCACGCCTTTCTCAAGCTCGAGATCGCTAAAGGTTCTTGGAGGCTCTTCCAAGTCAAGAGGCGGATCAAAGCAAGAAGAAGAAACTAGGGTTAGGGTTTTGTACTCATTGTAAGCTTGTAAGCTTGTATTTCTTTCCCTCTCTCTTCTTGTATTGAGTCTTGTAGGGCTTCTCCGCCTTGGTAGTTACCATAAAGGATCCTTGGATTAGTCACCTCTTGTGAGGTGGATACCAAGTAAACCAACCGTGTTAGCGTTGTGTGATTGTTTCTTTGTATTTTCGCTGCACATCTTTGAAGAAACAAGCACCGCCGGCACCGAGCGAACGCGACGAGCTATTCACCCCCCCTCTAGCTACTTTTCGGTCCCAACAAGTTGTATCAGAGCAAGGCTGCTCTTCACCGGAATCATCGCCGGAAGGGTCAAGCATAACAAGAAAGGCTAGAGGGTGAAGAAGTTGGAGCAAATTCTTCAAGTTCAAGACTTTATCAAGCTCAACTTCAAGATGCAATTCCAAGATGGACTTGGATTTGACACAAGGGTGGCTCCACCATACACTTCTACGAGTTTCGATTCTTGGAAATCAAGAATCGAAAATTTTCTTATGATGGAGATAGAGCAATGGTTTGCTCTAATGGAAGGCTTCAAGGCTCCAAGAAATTCAAAGGGTAAAGTTCTCATGAGGAGCAAGTGGAGCCAAGAGCAAGTCCAAAGGTGCGAGGCCAATGACAAAGTGACCAAGCTCTTGGTCAATTTATTGCCAAGCACCATCCTTTGCAAAATTGGAGAATTTGAAGATGCAAAGGAACTATGGAGCAAATTGGCCAAGCTTCATGAAGAGATCCCCTCCACTGTACAAGAGCAAGAAGAATCCAGAGAGGGTGACTCTTTGGAGCAAGACCAAGAGGAGGACTCCGAGGTTGAGAGATGCTCAACCTCCGAAGAAGAGGAAATCCAAGAAGTTTCATCCTCAAGGGAATGCAACGAATGGAACAAGGAGGGAGAATACACCTTGTTTCATATTCAAGATGATGAAGCCTCCACCTCTAGGATTGAGGGGGAGCAATCCTTGGTGACGCCGGATCAAGAAGTGTTAGTTAGAGCCCTAGAGCCAATCATTTGGTGATTGTATGGACTCATGTATATCATATTCTTGTATATTAATAAAGGCATTTGTTTGGTTATTATACTTATTTATATTAGTGCCAAATAGACTAAGTATAATAGCGTCCTTGAGTAGAAGGTTCTTACCTATATCAATCGATTAGTTGAATCGATAGTGAGATGATATAGGGAACACTACTCTAAATCATTCCTAGTCGAGTATTAGCATTCTGGGACAATGTTAATACAATAAGACTAGCATGTAGGTCAGCTCGATGACTTGATCTCACAAGTCATGGATATAGAGATATCAAGCAGACACATGGGTATGCATTAGAGAATGTATACTGAATGACCCGCCATGAGAAAGTATCATGGATCGTTATATGAGTGTCATATACTTTCTCATGTGACTATTAGTATGACTATTAGTCCTTAGACCTGAAGTCACCATGGATCCCTACATAAGGAGTTATGTACTTTGGTTTCACCAAACGTCACCCGTAGCGGGTGGACTATAAAGGGGTATATAACGAATTATGTAGAGGGATGTGAGTGATGTAGATGGGATCTATCCCTCCCATATGACGGGAGCGACATCGGTATTCTTGATAGAGTGAGACTACTAAGTGCATGGCCATGCCCAAATGAGTCAACATTAGATGTTGAGCTCATTTGATCGAGTGAGTCTACTTGGAGTTCAAGATTTAGATTGATTAGAGGATGACATGGTCTATGCCTCATATTGATCAATCTAGATGCCTAGGATAGAAGGACACTTGTCATTATTTTGTGAGTAGTCACAATTGGTAGTCACAAGGTGATGTCGGATCTCGACATTCTTGTAACTTGGGTAGTAATGATGTGTTGCTAGATACCGCTCATTACTTATGCTCCTAAATGGGTTTAGGGCATTGCCAACGTTACAAGAACCTATAGGGTCACACACTTAGGACAATTAGATGGAGATTAGGTTCATATGATGAACCAAGAGGATTAGATTCATTTGATGAATCAAATTGGATTAAGAGTAATCCTAATTGGGTTAACTTGAGTTCGACTCAAGTTGATTCATGTATTTAATGAGTCTAATTTAGATTATGACTTATTAAATCAATTTAATTTAATGAATTAGATTCATTATATTAAGTTGGCTCGAATCAAATGGTTGGATTAGATCAACCATGGTAGAGATTGAGTCAAGTTTGACTTGACTAGAGAAGGAAGACCAAAGGTCAATTTTGACTTGACCTTTTGCCACCTCATTGGTGAGTTGGCATTAGGTGGACCAATGATGATATTCCACATCATCATGGATGCCACCTCATGGAAGTTACAAAGCCATTTTCTTATTAACTTCACATTAATTGCATTTAATGGGGAGTTACACTAGAGAAGAAAAGTGGCCGGCCACTTTGTGAATGGGTGTGAATTCATTTTCATTCAAGTGTGGTTTTTCTTCCTCCTTCTTCCTCTCAAGCTCTCCCTCTCCCTCTCCTCCTTCCTTGGCCGAACCACATAGGTGCTAGCACACCTTGGTTTTTGGTCACCTCCATCTAGTGTGTCCGTGTGGATACTTCTAGAGGACCGACACTTGACGGTCTTGAGATTCGACATCATTTGGACGAGCGGGATTCGCGTGGGGCGCGCATCAAAGGTATAATCTTAACTTTATTGTAGATCTAAAGTTTTACAAACTCGTACAAGAAAAGGTTTTTCGAAAAGTTTTGTTTCCGAATCTTTGCACGGATCTACGGCTATGGGTGACTCGGGGTTTCCGCGACGCGAAAAAGCGGTTTTCGCGGCCCGACGAACCCAACAGTGGTATCAGAGCCACGTGCAAAGACTTGTACGAGTTCGTTTGTATTTTAATGAAAAATAAACCTTCTGTAATTTTCTGTAAAAATTGAGTTTTTAGAGTTTTTATGAGTAATTTTTCCGTAGAAGCGAAGCACAAGTGTCTCGGCACTTGTAGGCTTCGGCTACCGGAAAGTTTTCTTTTAAACGACTTCGTTTTGCCCCAAATCTGTTTGGGACAGCGGGGTCGGGTGCCATTAGATCGCAAAGGAGCAACTCACGATGGTTAGATCGTGGGTAGGGGCATAGCCCCTAATCCCGCAAGGGAATTTGCTTCGCGATTGCACCCGAAATCGCTAAAAACGAACCCGCCGGGAAGATTTTTCCGAAACGGCAATGTCTCGACCCAAATCTTTTTGGGACAGCGGGTTTAGGCGCTGTTGGATCGCAATGGAACCCTCGTGATGGTTAGATCGCGGGTAGGGGCGCTGCCCCTGGGCCCCGCAAGGGGATCCGTTCCGCGATTGCGCCCGAAACCGCTAAACGGGACCGCCGGGAAATTTTATTCGTAAAAATTGTAAAAATTAATTTTAAAATTATAGAAAATTATGAAAATATATAATTTTGAATTATATATTAATTTTGTGATAGTCATGGCCCAAAGCCCAATATGATTGGTTGTATTGTAATTCATAATACGGCCTGCGTGCCGTTATGTGTTGTATTATATTCGCGACCTGCGCGTCGTGCCTTCTCTTATTTTCTTGTTGTAAATTAGATTTAGACTCGAATGTAACTCGAGTTTCAAATTGTAATGTACAAATTGGAGCGGTGGAGGGTCCACACGAGACGGAGTTCCGAGGCGGGCACGAGCAACACAAGGTGGTCAAAGGGAGGAGCTTGGAGAAGCTGTTGACCCTAGGTTGACCAATCGATCTTCTCATTGGCTTGAGAAGATCGTAGTAGGGCCATGACTAAATCACAAATAGATTAATTAATTGCTTGTGTATGTGATGCATATTTAATAAGTAGTTAATTAATTAGTGTCTTACGATTAGATTAGATCTAAGTCGTGCACATGATGCACCCTTGCGATTAGATTAGATCTAAGTCGTGCACAAGATGCATCCCTTTCGATTAGATTAGATCTCAATCAACTCAACTCTAATGCCTAACAGTGCCATGATATCTATCACTACCTCGATCACATGTATTGTTGAATCTGCCAAATCAGAGCAATACATATTATCTTGGTAGGGTATGAAGGGATAATCTTGGTCCCGCCTATCAACGCATGGGTGAATACAAACTCAATTAGATTGAGTATTCCTAGTTACTCGGTTGGATCGAGTCAACTATAGGCATTCTTCCAATAGTTGGAATGATAGGTCAAAATCACATCTATATTAACTCTCGACAGCCAAAGCTAACTCGAGTTTTAATATAAATGCGGATATTGATTCTATAAACAAGAGTTGCATAGAGATGTAATTGGTAATCGTTACCTACCGATCATACTAAGCCTTGGGCGTATTAGCCAAAGCTAACTCAAGGATTAGTATGATGTGGATCTTGTCCCACAAGAATTATAGAATTCAGTGGGAGCATCATTTAATTAAAATGCCTAATTAAATGATTTTTAAAAGAATATGATATTTATTTCTGCAAATTTTCTGTTGTAGATAACCATGACGTCAAACACGAATTCCTTCTCCCTGCGATCTGTCCTTGAGAAGGACAAGCTCAACGGAGCGAATTTCCTGGACTGGTACAGGAATTTGAGAATAGTTCTCACCCAGGAACGTAAGCTGTACGTTCTGGAGCAGCCCATTCCGGAGGCTCCTCCTGCCAATGCCCCGCGAGCCGACAAAGATGCTTACAAGAAGCATCAAGACGACGCATTAGATGTGTCCTGTCTAATGCTCGCGACCATGAACTCAGAGCTTCAGAAGCAACATGAGTTGATGGGCGCTTTTGATATGGTTGAGCATCTTCGCCAACTATATCAGGGACAAGCGAGGCATGAGAGATTTGAGATCTCAAGGGCATTGTTTTAGTGCGAGGCTCCTGTAGGTCCTTATGTACTCAAGATGATTGGGTACATAGAAAACCTACAAAGACTGGGGTTCCCACTTGGCCAAGAGTGGCCACTGACTTGATCTTGCAGTCCTTGCCGGATAGCTATAATTCGTCTCAACTATAACATGAACGAGATTGACAAGCCACTGCCCAAGCTACTTAGTATGTTACGAACTGCTGAGATTAACCTTAAGAAGGTTAAGCCCATTCTGATGGTTCAGAAGCACAAGGGCAAGGGCAGGCCCAAAGGTAAGGGAAAGTCCCAAACCAAGGGAAAAGGCAAGGCACTGAAGCCTGAAGGAGGGGTCACCAAGGATGCTACCTGCTTCCACTGCGGTCAGACCGGGCACTGGAAGAGGAACTGCAAGGTATACTTGGAGGATCTAAAGAAGAAGCGAAGTGAGACTTCCACTTCAGGTATATATGTTATAGAAGTCAATCTATCTATTTCTACATCATGGGTATTAGATACTGGATGTGCTTCTCACATTTGTACTGATGTGCAGGCGCTGAGAAATAGCAGAGCATTGGCAAAGGGCGAGGTGGACCTACGAGTAGGCAATGGAGCACGGGTTGCACTTATCATCTATCTCTGCCCTCTGGGCTTGTACTAGATTTAGATGATTGTTGTTATGTGTCTGCTCTTACTAAGAACATAGTTTCAGTTTCTTGTTTAGACAAGAAAGGATACTCTTTTATAATAAAAGACAAATGTTGTTCTGTATATTTAAAAGATATGTTCTATTGTAGTGCACCTCTAATAAACGGACTCTATATTCTAGACCTTGAGAGCCCTATCTATAACATTAGTACCAAGAGGTTCAAGTCAAATGACATGAACCAAACCTACCTCTGGCACTGTCGCTTAGGTCATATAAATGACAAGCGCTTATCCCAGCTCCATAAGGATGGTTTGCTAGACTCATTTGATTTTGAATCATATGAGATATGCGAGTCATGCCTACGAGGCAAGATGACCAAGACGCCCTTTAGTGGGCATAGCGAGAGAGCAACTGATTTGTTAGGACTCATACATAGTGATGTATGTGGCCCTTTCAATGTTGCTGCTAGAGGCGGTTATAGGTACTTCATCACATTTACTGATGATTTCAGTAGATACGGTTATGTGTACTTGATGACACATAAGTCTGAATCCTTTGAAAAGTTCAAAGAATTCAAGAATGAAGTACAAAACCAGCTTGGCAAGAGTATTAAGGTACTTCGATCAGATCGAGGTGGTGAATACTTAAGCCATGAGTTTCGTGACTACTTAGCTGAGTGTGGGATTTTATCTCAACTCACTCCTCCTGGAACACCACAGTGGAATGGTGTATCCGAAAGGAGGAATCGTACCTTATTAGATATGGTACGATCTATGATGAGTCACGCAGATCTTCCGACATATCTATGGGGATATGCTCTAGACACGGCAGCCTTTCATACTCAACCGAGTTCCATCAAAGGCCGTGATAAAGACACCATATAGGATATGGACTGGGAGATGCCCAGTGTCTTTCATGAGGATTTGGGCTGTGAGGCTTACGTAAGACGTCAAGTCTCGACATAAATTAGGACCCAAACCGACAAGTGCTATTTCATTGATATCCCAAGGAAACTAAGGATATTACTTCTACATTCCCAATCAGCACAGGTAGTTGTGGCAAAGATTGGGGTCTTTCTAGAAAGGGACTTTGTTTCTAGAAAGACTAGTGAGCGCTCGATCTTGAAGAAGTTCAAGATGCGAACAATAGCACTGATGCTCGATGGAAATTGAACTGGAACCACAAAGTGTTGTGGATGATGTTCCACAAAGAGTTGAGGAACAACAACCGCTCAAGTAGACATACCTCTTCGCAGGTCTGATAGGGTACGTCGTCAGCCTGAGAGATACTCATTTCTCTTGTCTGACCATGATGACATTTTGCTCATAGAGGATGAGCCTACCACCTATCAAGAAGCTGTGATGAGACCAGATTCTGAGAAATGGCTAGAAGCCATGAGATCCGAAATAGAATCCATGTACACCAACCAAGTATGGACTTTGGTTGATCCACCTGAAGGGGTAAAACCCATTGGGTGCAAGTGGGTCTTTAAGAGAAAGACTGACATGGATGGACTTATCTATAAGGGTCGCTTGGTAGCTAAAGGTTTCAAGCAGATTCATGGTATTGACTATGATGAAACCTTTTCTCCAGTAGCGATGTTTAAGTCTATTCGGATCATGCTTGCTATTGCAGCCTACCATGACTATGAGATATGGCAGATGGATGTCAAAACCGTGTTTCTGAATGGAAACCTACTCGAGGATGTGTACATGACACAACCTGAGGGTTTTGTAGATCCACAGCATACTAGCAGAGTATGCAAGTTGCATAGGTCCATTTATGGACTAAAGCAAGCTTCTCGGAGCTGGAATCTTCGATTTGATGATGCGATCAAACAGTTTGGTTTCATCAAGAACGAAGATGAGCCTTGTGTCTACAAGAAGGTTGTAGAAGACATAGTTGTCTTCCTCATATTATATGTGGATGACATACTACTCATTGGGAAGGACATCCCTATGCTTCAGTCTGTCAAGACCTGGCTAGGGAGTTGCTTCTCAATGAAGGACTTAGGTGAGGCATCCCGCATTCTAGGGATACAGATCTATAGAGATAGATCTAAGAAATTGCTTGGCCTAAGTCAGAGTACATATATTGACAAGGTACTCCTTCGGTTTGCCATGCAGAACTCCAAGAAGGGATTTCTGCCGATGTCACATGGCGTGAGTCTTTCGAAGACTCAAGGTCCCTCTTCTAGAGAGGAGAGAGACCGCATGGATCAGATCCCTTATGCCTCAGCCATAGGATCGATCATGTACGCCATGCTGTGTACTCGACCTGATGTCTCGTATGCTTTGAGCATGACGAGCAGATACCGATCAGATCGAAAGTCATCGATAGCGGTCAAGAATATTCTTAAGTACTTACGAAGGACCAAAGAATATTTCTTGATATATGGAGGCAATGATGAGCTAACCGTAGGGTTACGGTGATGCTTTTCGACCGATCGGGATGATTACCGATCGCATGTGGTTCGATTTTGCATTAATGGTGGTGCCACCGGTGGAAGAGTTCAAGCGGGATACGATGGCGATTCTACAAAGCCGAGTATATTGTCGCATCGAGGCAAAGAAGGAGGCTTGATCCGCAAGTTCATTCTCGAACTTGGGGTGGTTCCTAACATCGCTGACCAGTTGAGCTCTATTGTGACAACAATGGAGCTATAGCACAGCGAAGGAACCTCGCTCACCACCGGACCAAGCATATACTACGGCGCTTCCATCTCATTCGAGAGATTATCGATAGAGGAGATGTGAAGATTTGCAGAGTACCTACAGAGGCTAACATCGCAGATCCCTTGACCAAGGCTTTGGCACAGAGGAAGCATGATGGTCACACTAGGTCTTTAGGCCTTAGAGCCTATACTGATTGGCACTAGTGCTAGTGGGAGATTGTTAGTTAGAGCCCTAGAGCCAATCATTTGGTGATTGTATGGACTCATGTATATCATATTCTTGTATATTAATAAAGGCATTTGTTTGGTTATTATACTTATTTATATTAGTGCCAAATAGACTAAATATAATAGCGTCCTTGAGTAGAAGGTTCTTACCTATATCAATCGATTAGTTGAATCGATAGTGAGATGATATAGGGAACACTACTCTAAATCATTCCTAGTCGAGTATTAGCATTCTGGGACAATGTTAATACAATAAGACTAGCATGTAGGTCAGCTCGATGACTTGATCTCATAAGTCATGGATATAGAGATATCAAGCTGACACATGGGTATGCATTAGAGAATGTATACTGAATGACCCGCCATGAGAAAGTATCATGGATCGTTATATGAGTGTCATATACTTTCTCATGTGGCTATTAGTATGACTATTAGTCCTTAGACCTGAAGTCACCATGGATCCCTACATAAGGAGTTATGTACTTTGGTTTCGTCAAACGTCACCCGTAACTGGGTGGACTATAAAGGCGATTACTGGGTATATAACGAATTATGTAGAGGGATGTGAGTGATGTAGATGGGATCTATCCCTCCCATATGACGGGAGCGACATTGGTATTCTTGATAGAGTGAGACCACTAAGTGCATGACCATGCCCAAATGAGTCAACATTAGATGTTGAGCTCATTTGATCGAGTGAGTCTACTTGGAGTTCAAGATTTAGATTGATTAGAGGATGACACGGTCTATGCCTCATATTGATCAATCTAGATGCCTAGGATAGAAGGACACTTGTCATTATTTTGTGAGTAGTCACAATTGGTAGTCACAAGGTGATGTCGGATCTCGACATTCTTGTAACTTGGGTAGTAATGATGTGTTGCTAGATATCGCTCATTACTTATGCTCCTAAATGGGTTTAGGGCATTGCCACCACCATGGCACTGCACTGGGTGCCTCCGCTCTGCGCACCGCCAAGGCACTGGGTGCCCCGTTTCCTGCACTGGGTGCGTCCGCTCTGCGCACCACCATGCCACTGCACTGGGTGCCTCCGCTCTGCGCACCGCCAAGGCACTGGGTGCCCGTTTCCTGCACTGGGTGCGTCCGCTCTGCGCACCACCATGTCACTGCACTGGGTGCCTCCGCTCTGCGCACCGCCAAGGCACTGGGTGCCTCCGTTTCCTGCACTGGGTGCGCCCGCTCTGCGCACCACCATGCCACTGCAGATTCTAATCTACTAATCACCCGAGGGTTAATTGGTAGATTAACTAATACAAGTTATGCTGATTTCCGCTACAATGTTCAAAATGTTGCTGACTATCTAGCCAGTGCAGGCATTCATGCAGTATCTGCAACCCCAAGAACTATTTCAGAATTACAGGGAATGAAGTGGATATTACAACCACCGAACGCATCTCAAACTCGGAATCCGCAGGAGGTAAAAACAATTCCTTTAATGGATGGATCTATTGCCCTCTCATTTAATGGCTATCAGGCAACAAGAAACCATACGCCAAGAAGAATGAGTAATTTTGACACAGAAGGGATTCAAAATGATGGAGAAGAAGAATTTGTTGGTGTATTCATTGAATCAGAACCAACAAATAGATGGGAGGCATTAGGGCAACCAGATACAAATCCTAGATGGGATACTCTGGGAGAACCCAGTGGAAGGTATAATTTTTATGTTAATTATGCTGCACCTCCATCTGCCCCTTTTATTCCTCCTAGCAGGTCAATGTGGGATGATGATGATGATGATAATGGCAATAATAATGATAAACCAAACACGGAGGTTATTACAGAAGCCGCTTTTCCTAGCATATGGGAAGATACTTCATGGGAAGAAGACCCATATCTGGATATCTATGGGTTTGACGAAGAGACTCACAACACAGATGATGATGAAGAAGATTTAAGTGCATATTTTATGGGATTAGAAAATCTTGAAAATGATTATCCAATTTCACCTAACACTGTACTCCCAAGTGAACAACAGGTCAACTGGGAAGATTCAGACAGTGAGTCAGAACAATATTGGCAAAACACGGTGGAACAAGTAGAGCAGATAGAAGAACAATATTTTACTGCCCAAACAACAGAACAAATGGGAGAATTATCATTAACAGAAAACTCTTCAGTAGATGAAGATAAAGCAGGTGAGCAAGATGTTACAAATGAAATTGCTCATGCAGGAATTGAAGCTCCCTTACTAGAACAACTGGAAGGATTGGAATATCCTATTCTCCGAAGTATGATGAATCAAGCGCTTAATGAAAACGCATTCTCTAGCACTAGTGCTATTTCAAGGTATAATCCACCACCTGAACCTTTAATGGGGCAAATTAATTATCCACCAGCGCAGGTTAATGAACGAGTACCACAACAGCCGGAAACAACAATAAATGGAAAGTTCAAACCACGAGGATATAATCATCAGCCATGGACGCTTCCATCAGCCCAGACAAATGATGGTGCAATTTTAATTCTTCCAGAAGACATTGGGCAATATTCAGAAGTAATATCTCGATGGGAGTCCATTACAAGTAACCTTGTGAATCAAAAGACATGGCTAGAGAATTCCCAAAAGGTACAATTTATTGAAAATTTATTGGGAGAAAATGAGAAGAAAATGTGGATACAATGGCGGATGGCTTATGCTGCTGAGTATGAAGCCCTTATACAAATGGCTGGGGAAACCCAGAACATTTTGTCTGCCATAAGAAGATCCTTTTTACTGGAGGACCCTTATCAAGGATCCACAGTAGAACAGGACCAGGCATACATTGACATTGAGCGATTATCCTGCAACAGTATGAAAGATATATTCAATTTCCTTAATGATTATAAGGTTTTGGCAGCAAAGTCAGGACGAATGTTCATAAGCACTGAGCTTTCAGATAAGTTATTCCGAAAAATGCCACCCATAATCGGTAATGAAATTGAAGCCGCCTTTAAGGCAAAGTATCCAGCCAATCAGGTAGGTGTAATACCACGAATTCATTTTACATACCAGTATTTGGCAGAGATATGCAAAAAGGCAGCTATACAGAAAAGTGTGAAAGACCTTGCTTTCTGTAGCAAAATTCCGATACCAGGTTATTACAACAAGCAGAAAAAATATGGGTTACGCAAAGCCAAAAATTATAAGGGAAAACCACATGATTCCCATGTTCGGGTTTTCAAGAAAAAGAAGGCAGAACAACAGAAAAAATGCAAGTGTTTTATTTGTGGGGAACCAGGCCACTTTGCCCGAGATTGCAAGAAGCAAACGGGCAATATTACAAGGGCAGCTATACTTAATCAACTAGATTTACCTTCTGACTATGATATATTATCTGTGGATCTTAATGAAGCTGATTCTGATGCAATTTGTTCCTTTTCAGAAGGCGAAGCAGGCCCAAATTATGTAAATCTAGTCCTGGAAGAAACACCCTGGATACAAGAAACAGCATTTATGTTGGGATCAGAAAATTGTGGATGGCGAAGCCAAGTATTTGTAGGAGACAAAATGAAAAACTGCCAACACACTTGGGAGGAAAATCAGGTGATTACGGAAAGTAAGTATGTTTGTTGTACATTATGCAAACTTATCACAACAGATAATATGCGCATACATTGTACAAACTGCAAAATGACGGTATGTCCTGCTTGTGGTCCATTTTACTTAAACAAAACACTGACCATGAAGAAAATGGAAACCATTCCCCCGTATGATAAAGGTGAACAAATGATTGAAGAGCTTATTGACTATACCAACTATCTACAGAATATAGTTGACAAAGGAAAGCAAGCACAAGATAATTTGTACTTGAAGGTACGTCGTCTAACAGAAACTGCAAAATTACCTGTTAGACGAACAAATGGTGCTGCTGGTTATGATATTTTCATTGATGAAGAAGTTCATATTATGCCTCACCAGCAATATTTAATTAAAACTGGTATTAGCCTGGAATTCTCAGACGGCTATTACGCTCGAATAGCACCTAGATCTGGTAGTGCCTTTAAGCTTAATTTTATAGTCAATGCGGGTGTCATTGACTCTGATTTCCGGGGAGAGGTATGTCTATTGATCTTTAATTTTTCAGATCTCACATTATCTCTTGAACATGGCAGATCAATTGCTCAGTTGATCTTTGAGAAAATTATGACACCACCAGTATTGGAGGTAAGTAATTTAAGACAAACAGTCCGAGGAACTGGTTCTTTTGGTTCCACTGAAATAGAGGAGGAACCAAGGTCTTCTGAATTAATATTCTCTGCAGCAAGGAGGTCTCTAATTAATCGGCTTTATAATATTGAAATTATCCTCCAGATTCCAAGAATAAATGACACAAAGGTTCAAGCGATTCTAGACACAGGAGCTACAACATGTTGTATTAGTCAGAATTCTCTACCCAAAGAAGCTTTTGAGGACATTAATTATAAGGTACTCTTTTCCGGTATCAATTCACAACAAGAAGCCACGAAGAAGCTTAGAGCTGGATATATGGTTATTGGAGTTCATAAATTCAGAATCCCTTTCACCTACCAATTAGAAATGAATTTGAAGGACAGAATTCAAATGCTGGTAGGATGTAACTTTATCAAATCTATGACCGGTGGCTTGCGAATAGAAGGATCGGAGATTACTTTTTACAAGGAAATTACCACCATAAAAACTTCCCCAGAGGTATTTATCTCAGCAAAGGCAATCACAGAGGAAGAAATATATGAGGAAGAATATTTGGGTATGGATAATGATTTTTTTATTCCGCGGTATTCCTTAACAGCCATTGATTTTAAAATGAAGTATGCCACAATTATGCAAAGGTTAAAGGATTCCGGATATATTGGGGATGATCCATTATTACACTGGTAAAAAAATAAGGACATAATTAATCCTGATATCACTATACAGGATAAACCATTAAAGCATGTCACACCAGCAATGGAAGCAGCCTTCAAAGTACACATTGACGCCTTATTAAAGATAAAGGTGATACAACCCAGTTCAAGTCGGCACAGGACAATGGCATTTATAGTTCAGTCAGGAACTACGGTGGATCCAGTCACAAAACAAGAGAAGAAAGGAAAGGAATGACTTGTCTTTAATTACAAGACGCTGAATGATAACACCCATAAAGATCAGTATTCACTGCCAGGGATAAATCTTATCTTAAAGAAAATTGGAAATAGCAAGATTTTCTCTAAATTTGATTTGAAAGCTGGTTTTCATCAGGTAATGATGGCAAAGGAATCAATACCATGGACGGCATTCTTAGTTCCACAAGGACTTTTTGAGTGGATAGTAATGCCTTTCGGATTAAAGAATGCACCAGCAGTATTCCAGAGGAAAATGGATAACTCTTTTAAGGGTTGTGAAGAATTCTTGGTAGTATACATTGATGACATTCTGGTATTCTCGGAAGATGAAGAGCAACATTGTACCCATCTTAATGCGGTACTAGAAATCTGTCAGAGGGAAGGACTGGTACTATCACCAACAAAAATGAAGATAGCCCAACGAGAAATGGAGTTTCTGGGAGTAGTCGTTGGTAACAGGAAAATACGACTACAGCCCCATATTATCAAAAAGGTGATTGATTTTGATGAAAAGACTCTACTTACTCTGAAGGGTTTAAGATCATTTCTTGGTATACTGAATTATGCAAGGTCTCATGTACCTAACCTTAGTAAGATATTGGGACCACTATATTCGAAGACATCTCCACATGGGGACCGACGTTTCAAAGAATCAGATTGGGCAATTATTCGGCAAATCAAGTCACTGGTAAAAACTCTGCCTGACTTAGAATTACCCCCTAACCATGCATATATTATTATTGAAACAGATGGTAGCATGGAAGGATGGGGAGGGGTCTGCAAATGGAAAGAAAAGCAGTATGACCCAAGAAATACAGAGAAAATATGCGCCTATGCCAGTAGGAAATTCTCAACCGTAAAATCAACAATTGATGCTGAGATACATGCATGTATGGAAGCGCTGACCACTATGAAGATTCATTACCTGGATAAAAAGGAGATAACGCTACGCACGGATTGTCATGCTATAATCAAATTTTTCAACAAATCCGTGAATAACAAGCCATCCCGGGTAAGATGGATAAATTTTACTGATTATATTACTGGTACAGGTGTTGATATCAAGTTTGAGCATATCTCGGGAACAAGCAATGAGTTGGCAGATGCTCTGTCAAGGTTGGTGCATCACATCACCAACAAAGCATCCATATCCGTTGATCAAAAGCACTTCCTACAACAAGTAGATGAGTCCCTGAATGAAACGCAAGGAGCTGATGACACCTTGAAAGACGTCCTGGCAAAAACTATTGTTGCCTTAATGACTAAGGCAACTTTTGAAAAAGCTGAGCCTCGGGGAGCCGCTTTTCAAAAAGAAAATGATTCCATCACCAATAATGGAGCACTACCGTAAGGAATCAATCCTCTTGCAGAAATAATTAAGTTTGTGTTGTAAAATAATGCAGTCGATGCGAAAGTTTGAAAGGAAATAAAGATGACGATGGGGCCCCTTAAGCGCACCCGGTCTTTATTCCTTCCTTACAAAATCGCTATATAATCCCTAGCATGTTAGCTTAGAAAGACATGCGAAAAAACTTCGAAGTCTTACTAAGTTTGAGAGTCCAGTCCTGTTTATGCTTGTGAGTGTGCCTAATAAAATTTCCTGAGTTCAAGCACCACTAGGTCAGAACCCAGGTTTTCCTCTTGTTTAATCCGCTGTTACAACACCTTTTTGGTATCAGAGCGAGTGTTCTAATGGAAATTATTGGCTAATCTCTATTGGTATTCTGGGAAGGCAGAATTCTTGAGGTATGTACTGAAATTTTAGTTATTTTTGCGATAAAATTCTACAGCGTTTGAACCCTATATGGAGCCATAAAAGGTCCTAGTAAGATTAAGATTACAGCAGGAGACTGTATGGATCTGAACCAGAGTTTTATGGTAAGCTTGAAGGGTAAAAAACTGTTTATATTTTATTACAATAAGACTAGCATGTAGGTCAGCTCGATGACTTGATCTCACAAGTCATGGATATAGAGATATCAAGCAGACACATGGGTATGCATTAGAGAATGTATACTGAATGACCCGCCATGAGAAAGTATCATGGATCGTTATATGAGTGTCATATACTTTCTCATGTGACTATTAGTATGACTATTAGTCCTTAGACCTGAAGTCACCATGGATCCCTACATAAGGAGTTATGTACTTTGGTTTCGTCAAACGTCACCCGTAACTGGGTGGACTATAAAGGCGATTACTGGGTATATAACGAATTATGTAGAGGGATGTGAGTGATGTAGATGGGATCTATCCCTCCCATATGACGGGAGCGACATCGGTATTCTTGATAGAGTGAGACCACTAAGTGCATGGCCATGCCCAAATGAGTCAACATTAGATGTTGAGCTCATTTGATCGAGTGAGTCTACTTGGAGTTCAAGATTTAGATTGATTAGAGGATGACACGGTCTATGCCTCATATTGATCAATCTAGATGCCTAGGATAGAAGGACACTTGTCATTATTTTGTGAGTAGTCACAATTGGTAGTCACAAGGTGATGTCGGATCTCAACATTCTTGTAACTTGGGTAGTAATGATGTGTTGCTAGATATCGCTCATTACTTATGCTCCTAAATGGGTTTAGGGCATTGCCAACGTTACAAGAACCTATAGGGTCACACACTTAGGACTATTAGATGGAGATTAGGTTCATATGATGAACCAAGAGGATTAGATTCATTTGATGAATCAAATTGGATTAAGAGTAATCCTAATTGGGTTAACTTGAGTTCGACTCAAGTTGATTCATGTATTTAATGAGTCTAATTTAGATTATGACTTATTAAATCAATTTAATTTAATGAATTAGATTCATTATATTAAGTTGGCTCGAATCAAATGGTTGGATTAGATCAACCATGGTAGAGATTGAGTCAAGTTTGACTTGACTAGAGAAGGAAGACCAAAGGTCAATTTTGACTTGACCTTTTGCCACCTCATTGGTGAGTTGGCATTAGGTGGACCAATGATGATATTCCACATCATCATGGATGCCACCTCATGGAAGTTACAAAGCCATTTTCTTATTAACTTCACATTAATTGCATTTAATGGGGAGTTACACTAGAGAAGAAAAGTGGCCGGCCACTTTGTGAATGGGTGTGAATTCATTTTCATTCAAGTGTGGTTTTTCTTCCTCCTTCTTCCTCTCAAGCTCTCCCTCTCCCTCTCCTCCTTCCTTGGCCGAACCACATAGGTGCTAGCACACCTTGGTTTTTGGTCACCTCCATCTAGTGTGTCCGTGTGGATACTTCTAGAGGACCGACACTTGACGGTCTTGAGATCCGGCATCATTTGGACGAGCGGGATTCGCGTGGGGCGCGCATCAAAGGTATAATCTTAACTTTAGTGTAGATCTAAAGTTTTACAAACTCGTACAAGAAAAGGTTTTTCGAAAAGTTTTGTTTCCGAATCTTTGCACGGATCTACGGCTATGGGTGACTCAGGGTTTCATCGACGCGAAAAAGCGGTTTTCGCGGCCCGACGAACCCAACAAGAAGAAGGAGAAGCTTCTACATCCGGGTCGAGAGAAGAAGAGGAGGAAGAAGCCTCTACCTCCACAAGTCAAGAAAAATCAAATGGAGGAGAATCAAGGTCCAATCTAGAGGAAGCTTCTACCTCCGGATCCAAAGGAAAAGATGTCATCCCTACAAGCAAAGGTATAAATATTTCAATTAATAATAAAAATCATATTATATGCTTTGAATGTAGAGAACATGAGCACTACAAGAGTAAGTGTCCCAACTTGGCCAAGAAGAAGGGCCAAGTGGCACAAAAGGGCAAGGAGAAGCCCAAGGAGACCATCCCCGGAACAAAAAGGAGCAAGGAGCACATTGTGTGCTTTTCTTGCAACCAAAAAGGGCATTACCGAAGTCAATGCCCCAAGGGGAAGAAGATGGTCAAGGCTCAAGGAGGCATTAGTCAAGGGGGAGCCTCCAAGGTAAAGAAGAAGGTAACATTTATTGAGCCTACCCCTTTACATTATGGTAAAAAGCATAATAGTTCTAACTTATATCATTTTAATGCTATTTACCATGAAAATAGAAAGCATGATAGCATTAAAGAAAAACATATAGCTTTTCATGCTAAAACTACTACACCTAAGGCTAGGAATGTAGGTAAAAGTCTAGGCAAGAACTCTAAGGATTGTAGCTACAAGCCTAGAAACAAAAATGCTCATGAACTTAATGGAAAACCAAAAACTAAAGACTTAGTGATGGAAAATCAAGTCTTGAGGTCAAGACTTGATAAAATGGAAAAGACCCTAAAAAGGATGGAAAATATCCTATTAGGGCAAAATGAGCATAACCTAGGTTTAGGGGTACAAAAGCCATCCAATGGCCATAGAGGTTTGGGATACAAACCAAAGGCTAAGAAGGATGTGCCCTCTTACCATAGAGTTCCATATAGTTATGGAACAAACCCTAGGTCTAGTGGTCAAGCCAAAAATACTAGGGAAGTCATCCCTAAGAGTATTTTTGCAATAAATGTGACTAAGGCTTCTAAGAAGTCTAAGAAAGTCACAAACAAGGTCACAAGGGAGGCTATCCCTAGAGTTGACCTAGAAAGTGTGACCAAGGCTTCCAAGAAGTCAAACAAGGTCACTAGGAAGGTATCTAGGGAAGTTATCCTTAGTGAATACCTAGAGCATCCAAGGAGCACCAATAGGTGTTGGGTTCCTAGGAGCATCTTCTCTACCCCATAGATGGGTTAGAGAGTGTCAACTCCGATTAGAAGAGTAGTTAACCCAACTTTGAGGAAATTGACACTCAAGGAGCATTTTCAAGGTTTTCGTTAACCTTTGAAAATGAAATGGAACTATTATTTACTCCTTAAAAGAGTAACATGTGTCTATTGGTGAAAAATTGATTTTATCTTAAAATGGCACAAATTAGAAAAATATGAGAAATACCAAGTTGGGACTTTGGTATTTTCTTAGTGCTACTCTTGTGGAAAAATAAAATATGCCAACAATTGAGGATATGTTTAATTTTTAAGTGGCATAAACAAATCAAGAGAAATAAGAAATGTCAATTTAGATTTTGGCATTCCTTTGAAGCATTTAGGGCAATCTAGGTTTAATGTTTTAAATTAAAACAAGTGGTATCGTTTTAAGTTAAAACAAGTGGTATATTTTGAGTTTAGCTAAGTGATTAAGGATATTTAGATAGGCAATTTAGGTATATTTTATTTATGCTAAACCTTGCCATGATTGTTTGCCCATCATATGCCATGACATCATGTCTATTTTTGAATTCATTGTTTTATTATAAAAAATCCAAAAATACCATGTCATGACATTCATACATCATGTAGTAATAGGATATTTTCTTTTGATGTATGCCATAACATAATCATGCATTAAGTTTAATTCCTTGTAATTAAGGACGAATGACATTTAACAACAATTATTGACAAGTGACATCCTAGGTGGATGTCTAATATCTCTAGAATGCCTAGATAGATATGCATGATCCCTAGATTATAGCAAAACCAAAATCTCACATCTCACAAGGACTATAAGGTGACTTGTACGTGTTTTAGTGTACATTAGATACAAGTGAGATGTTAGGAAGATGAACAAAACTCAAGATGTTGATTTAGTGCATTCTTTTGAGTTTTAGGTTCATCAAAACACATAGTTATGTGTTTTCCCATCATTGGGAAAGCTAATGTACAAGTCATGTGCATTATGCCCAAGGAACATGATGGGATATTGGTTTTGAAAATGTTTTTAAAATGTTTTTGGAAAACCTTGTTGAAGGCTATCTTTTGATAGTAATCACCATTGAATAGTTAGACACAAACTTGAAGAAAACACTAAAGTTTTTGCAAGTTTTCAAGTTTGTGTCAATCTTTGAAAATATGATGTATTTTCATAGAAAGCTATTTTTCCATGATTAAGTATGCCCTAAATAATGTCTACACGAAATTTCATGATTTTTGAATTTTTGTAGAATTTTCTAAGGGTTTCTGAAGTTGATTGAAATGGAATTTCAGCAACTATCAGAGCTCCGATCGATCCATGGATCGATTGGAGTGCCAGAATCGATCCGTGGATCGATTCAGAAGGCAATTCTCCCGCGAGCAGAAGCTCGCTGGATCGATCAGCCGATCGATCCAGGTAGTCTGAATCGATCAGTGGATCGATTCAGAAAGGTTCATTCGATTGGAACCCAACTCCAATCGATCCAAGGTGCTGATTTTAGCTAGGAAGGCCTGATTTCAACATTTTGAACCTGTTTTAGTCTACGTAACCATTCCAAACCCCTCAATACACATTTATGTACATAAAAAGGGTGTTTTCGTGTTGAAAACAAGGATGGATTGGTTAAGGAAGGCTAAGTTGAAGTTTAGGTTGAGGTTTGTTTCAAATTTTGAACATTTGAACCTCAAAACTTCTAAATTTGGGTTTCCTAAAGGTTTAGGGATTCCAAGTCATTGTTGGTGCAATGACAGAAGTTACCACCATGTCTTTAGGGGGAGGGACTCTTTAAAGACATGAAAAATTATTTTTCATGAACTTTGGAAGGTGGTTAACCTTCTTTAAAGAAAATGCTCATGGATGAGCTTTTGAACTTGAAATGGGGAGTGGATATCCTCATTATTTCAAGTGGGAACTCAAGTGGTTAGAAAATGCTCAAGGGTGGGTATTTGTCTACATTGAGGGAGAAGTTAAGGATAAATGAAGGGTATGAGACCTTCATTATCGTGTTGATCACAACGAGTGATGTTGTGAACAACGATGAGCAACTCTTCAGGGGGAGAGTCGTCAACAAATGGATTTGTTGATGTGTAACCAAAATTGGGGCATGGGTTGATGTGTGCCAATAGGGGGAGAATGAAAGGACCTGTGAATGAGTGTAAGTTAGGCTTTCGTTACCTAGAGGGAGTGTGCCCTCTTAGGGGGAGAATGAAGGGCTTAACTTATGTATTCATTACCTAGTGGCATGAAGAAGGTTTAGGCTATGGGATTAGCCTAACTTACATGTGGTATTGTAAGTGATAGTGTTGGTATTGTCAAACATCAAAAAGGGGGAGATTGTTGGTGCAATATCCCTTAGGTCAAGGTTGACCTGGTTGACCAAGCTTGAGTCTTGGTTTGGGTTTCGTTGTTTGACAATGCAAGGTTGATTGAAGAAGAGTCAAGTAGGTCAAGGATGACCGGATACTTGACTGGGAAGTCCTAACTGGGATGTTAGGCAGGAGGAAAGACCTAGTGAGTGAAGCTAGGCAGGAGGAAAATCCTGGTGAGTGAAGCCAGGTGAAAGACCTAGTGAGTGAAGCTAGGCAGGAGGAAAATCCTGGTGAGTGAAGCCAGGTGAAAGACCTAGTGAGTGAAGCTGGGCAATTGGGAAAGTCCTGGTGAGTGAAGCTAGGCAAGAGAAATCCAGATGGGTCAAGGTTGACCAGACATCTAGTGAGAGTCCAAGTAGGTCAAAGGGATTGACCGGATCCTGGTGAGTGAAGCCAGGTGAAAGACCTAGTGAGTGAAGCTGGGCAATTGGGAAAGTCCTGGTGAGTGAAGCCAGGCAAGAGAAATCCAGATGGGTCAAGGTTGACCAGACATCTGGTGAGAGTCCAAGTAGGTCAAAGGGATTGACCGGATACTTGGCACGAGGAAGAAAAGTCCAAGTAGGTCTTAGGGAGTGACCGGATACTTGGCAAGAAGAGAAAAGTCCAAGTGGGTCAAAGGGATTGACCAGACACTTGGTGAGAGAGTCCTAGCTGGTCAAGGGTGATCGGATGCTAGGTCTTATGTACCAACAAGTCATGGTTGACTAGATGTTGGTTTTGTTGGAACCCCAAGGTTGTTTTGGTGTGATCAACAAGTTAAGTTAGGTCCTGTGTATTTAACCTTGTGTCTAAGTGTGCAGGAGCTTAGGAACACAGGTACTCGAGTGGAAGACGCAGCTAGCGAGAAGGACGAGACGTGACGAGCTACGGAAGAGTACACCGGCGGACGAGAAGGAAGCGCGGTGGTTCCGAGGGACGGCGGGAGCGGAAGATTGCTCGGGGAGCAAGAGACTAGCGAGAAGGTCGGACACCGAGGGACGAAGATGGATGAGTGGCGGACGAAGGAAACACGCGCAATTCCGAGGGACGAAGCCGAGGGAAGCACGCTCGAGAAGACCGGAAGTTGGGTTCGGGTGAGCCCTTTTAGATCACCCAAACGAGCGGATCCGGAGCGGAAGAACCGGACCAAGGCGGGAGAACCAGAGAAGCGGTCCCGGATGAAAAGTCAACTGTGTTGACTTTCCGGGCGCCGAAACCGGGCGCCCGGACCCATCCGGGCGCCGGAACCCTTCCGGGCGCCTGGAACAGTAATGTTGACCAGATCGAGAATTATCTCGATCTGAGCGTTGGGGATAAATTTATCCCCAGGTAGCCGGAACCTTTCAGCGCCCACCAAGGCTATAAATCACCTTGGTCCGAAGCTCATCATCGCCAGAAATTGTAACAACACTTGTGTGCTCCATTGCTTTGATTAGCTTCTTTCTTTTGTGCCTACACTGCTGTCGCCTGAAGGAGTTTTAGTGCAACAATCTTCCTTGGATTAACAACCTCCCGGTTGTAACCAAGTCAAATCCGGTGCCTCGCTTTTATGCTTTATTTTCCGCTTAATCTATTTTTTCAAGTGTTAGCTTAATTGTCCGAGAAAGGGTTGTGTTTTACTGGCTATTCAACCCCTCTTCTAGCCGCATCGGTCTTACAAGTGGTATCAGAGCGAGGCGCCAGGAGGACTAACCGCGAATGAAGCAACAAGATGGCCGGATCCAACATCCACGCACCAAAATTCGAAGGGGACTTCGCTATCTGGAAAAAGCGAATGGAGGTATTTCTTGAAACAGATTATGATTTATTACTAACAATGGAATTTGGCTATGAAGCACCAGAGGGCAAAGCAAGAAACCAATGGTCAAAGAAGGAGCAGGCTGACCACGTGGCAAACAAGAAAGCAGAATTTCATCTGCTAAGTGTACTTCCAACACAAGAAGTCAATCGAGTCGGTACCTACAACTCGGCAAAGGAGCTTTGGGATAAATTCCTTGAGTTACACGAAGGAACATCCGAAGCCAAACTTGCAAGACGGGATTTACTTCGTAACCAGCTTACAAACCTCCGATTTGAAGAAGGTGAAACAATTGCACATCTACACTCGAGGATTCAGGAACTCATCACCAGACTTACGAATCTCGGAGAAGAGGTAACTAACCGAGATTCGCTAAGGTATGCCCTAAATTCCTTTCCTAGAAACTCAAAATGGGCATCACTAGTAGATGCCTTTTACATTTCAAAAGATCTAGAAAAAATTTCATTAGACGAATTCTTTTCAACTTTTGAAGTGCATGAGTCAAGATGTGCAGGTCCGAAGGAGCCCAAGAATAATGTCGCCCTTAAAGCTTCGAGAGACGAACCTGAGTCAGAATCTTCTCTCGACGACGAGGAAATGGTAATGATGGTAAGACGATTTAAAAATATTTGTAAATCTAGGAAATCTAACCATCCGCAGGGAAGAAAGAAAAGAACCATCCGCTGCTACCATTGCGATGAAGAAGGGCACGTCAAGGACAATTGCCCTAAACTGAAGAACAACGGGAAGGACAAGGGTAAGAAGCCTATCCAAAATCGCAAGGCCCTAAAAGCGATGTGGGACGATACGTCGTCGGAATCAAAAGTCAAGGAGTTCTCCGGGCTCGCGTTAATGGCGAGTCATCAAGACGACGACTGTGAATCAAGCTCTTCCGAAATGAGCATCGAAAGCATCAATGAAGGGGGAGCCACGTCCGAAGAGAGCAGCAGTTCAGGGGGAGAAACCGACAACGAGATCGACAAGGTAAGTGAGGTACGATCTCTTCCTCCTAATAAAATGTTTAAATTCATTAAAATTTTAACAAAAGATTGCTGCAAATTAGAAAATGAAAATAAAGATTTAAAAGCAATATTAGCTACATCTTGTCCGTTAGAAATGCTAGATAAATCAAATTTAGAAAATGAAAAATTAAAATTAGAAATTCAAAATTTAATTTTTCAAGTAGAAAATTTGAAAAACTCTGCTTGCTCATCTAAAACCAATTTTAGAAGGTTCAATAATTTGAATTGGTATTATAGATATCACCAGGGACAAATTAAAAATATCTCTAGAAAATATGTCCCTAAAAACTTTTTAGTTAATCCAGTAGGTTGGAACCTATATTGAGTTCCTAAATCATGCTTAAATTAATTTTAAAAGTAAAATTAGCGCTTTAAGTGAGAAAATTAAATAAAGAATTTCTTTATGAGGCTTTGTCTAAGGAAGTGGTTGTTGCTCCAATAACCAAGAAGGCCTAGTGCCTCGCCACGACCTGGAAGCCAAAATATTGAAATAAATGTTTAATTAACTTACTAATGAAGCATTAATACAAGAATTAATTAGTGCTTGAAAAAGGTTATTCAAAACATTTTATTTCAATTTACCTACTTAGAATTTTTTTTATTTTTATACTTAGAAATATTCTCAAAAATTATTTTTTCCTAAGTTAAGAACTTTTTTTCTTGAAACTAGAAATCTCAGCTTTAATTACTTAGAAAAATTTTCTAAATTTCTTAAAAACTTAGAATTTTTTAGAAATATTTTTTCTAAGTCTTTAACCTTTAGATTATTTTTCTTGGAACCCCATTTTTTTTGTGATCAAAGGGGGAGAAGGGAAAGTATAAGTCTAGGGGGAGGTAGATAGAATTTAATTTTTTTTCTATCTTTTTGCACTTAAATTGCAATTTAAGTTAATTTACTTAATTCAATTTTATGTCTATTTTAACCCTAGCTTAACTTGGGTTGATCACACCAAAAAGGGGGAGATTGTTGGAACCCCAAGGTTGTTTTGGTGTGATCAACAAGTTAAGTTAGGTCCTGTGTATTTAACCTTGTGTCTAAGTGTGCAGGAGCTTAGGAACACAGGTACTCGAGTGGAAGACGCAGCTAGCGAGAAGGACGGCACGCTGTGCGTCCGAGGGACGAGGCGCTGCGGAAGAGTACACCGGCGGACGAGAAGGAAGCGCGCGGTGGTTCCGAGGGACGAAAGCCGGAGCGGAAGATTGCTCGGGGAGCAAGAGACGCAGCTAGCGAGAAGGTCGACGACCGAGGGACGAAGACTGCGGATGAGTACGAGAAGGAAACACGCGGCAATTCCGAGGGACGAGAAGCCGGAGGGAAGCACGCCGAGAAGACCGGAAGTTGGGTTCGGGTGAGCCCTTTCCGGGCGAGATCACCCAAACAAGCGGATCCGGAGAGGACCTGGACGAAAGTCAACTGGAGTTGACTAAGATCCGGGGCGCCTGAACTGTCCGGGGCGCCCGGACCATCCGAGGCGCCCGGAACCCTTCCAGGCGCCCGGAAGTAAGCGTTGACCAGATCGAGATATCTCAATCTGAACGTTGGGATAAAATTTATCCCCAGTGCCCGAAACCTTTCAGGCGCCCGACCAAGGCCTTGGTCCAGAAGCTCATCATCAGTTCAGAAATTGTAACAACACTTGTGTGCTTCCATTGCTTTGATTAGCTTCTTTCTTTTTGTGCCTACACTGCTGTAAACGAGGCTTCTCCGCCTGAAGGAGTTTTTAGTGCAACAATCTTCCTTGGATTAACAACCTCCCCGGTTGTAACCAAGTCAAATCCGGTGCCTCGTTTTTATGCTTTATTTTCTGCTTAATCTATTTTTTCAAGTGTTAGCTTAATTGTCCGAGAAAGGGTTGTGTTTTACTCAGGGCTATTCAACCCCCCCTTCTAGCCGGCCGCATCGGTCTTACAGGTTTAGGGGGCTTTGAGCTTGGTTTTAGGCAAAAACCAAGATCTGGATTGATCAGCCGATTGATCCAGCAGGTTTGGATTGATCCGTGGATTGATCCAGCAGGTTTGGATTGATCCGTGGATCGATCCAGCAGATCTGGATCGATCAGTGGATCGATCCAGTAGATCTGGATCGATCAGTGGATCGATCCAGCAGATCTGGATCGATCAGTGGATCGATCCAGCAGATCTGGATCGATCAGTGAGTCCCCGCGAACAGAACCCCTCTGGATCGATCGGTGGATCGATCCAGAGGTCCCAATCGATCAGTGGATCGATTGGGACGCTGCTGCTTCGCGCGATAAGCGCTGGATTGATCCGTGGATCGATCCAGAAGTTTTTCCATAGCACAGAGGCGCTCTGGATCCATCCGTGGATCGATCCAAAGCCTCCCCGATCGATTGGGAGCATTCCAATCGATCGGGATTCGACCGTTAGCGTCGATTTAAGCCGCAGGCGTTCATTTCCTTCGGCATCTCTTCACCGATTCAACTCAGATCTTCACCAGCTCCTCCACAGCTTTTCTCAAGCTCGAGATCGCTAGTTCTTGAAGGTTCTTGGAGGCTCTTCCAAGTCAAGAGGCAGATCAAAGCAAGAAGAAGAAACTAGGGTTAGGGTTTTTGTACTCATTATAAGCTTGTAAGCTTGTATTTCTTGTATCCCTTCCCTCTCTTCTTGTATTGAGTCTTGTAGGGCTTCTCCGCCCTTGGTAGTTACCATAAAGGAGAAGTTTATTTAGTGGAGGGTGTGTGTGTTGGTGTGGATCCTTGGATTAGTCACCTCTTGTGAGGTGGATACCAAGTAAACCAACCGTGTTAGCGTTGTGTGATTGTTTCTTTGTATTTCCGCTGCACATCTTTGAAGAAACAAGCACCGCCGAGCACCGAGCGAACGCGACGAGCTATTCACCCCCCCTCTAGCTACTTTTCGGTCCCAACAGTCGTGTGGGCGACGATCTACCAAGACAACAACCACCCTTCCCTTCGTTTCTTCCAAACCGCCGGCCACCAAGGAGAGCAGGAGCCGTCGACCCCTAACAAGGAGAAGAGGCATCGACCCTTGTATGGAGGAGGAAGCGCCGACCCTTGTATGGAGGGGGAGGCACCGGCCCTAGGTGGAGGAGGTGTGGTACCGACCCTAGGTGGAAGAGATGTGGCCGACCCTAGCAAGGAAGAGATATGGTCGACCCTAGCAAGGAAGAGATGTGGCCGGCCCTAATAAGGAAAAGATGTGGTGGCACCGAAAACAAAACAACACCAACCACTTCTTGGATGGGTGGATGCGAGGCTTTATA
This sequence comes from Zingiber officinale, assembly GCF_018446385.1. Taxonomy (NCBI): domain Eukaryota; kingdom Viridiplantae; phylum Streptophyta; class Magnoliopsida; order Zingiberales; family Zingiberaceae; genus Zingiber; species Zingiber officinale. The sequence continues at coordinate 106,146,518 of NC_056003.1, forward strand.
TAGAGGCTACAATAGGGACCTAGAGGAGGAATTGGATTATGCCTCCTGATGGGCTTGGGCTTCCTGTGTTCAGCCCAAACACCCAACTCAAGTCCATCAATAATAACTCATACCACTAAAGGGTTATTATTGAACTACCGCACCAATCCCATATTACAATATGTGCTCCTTCTTATCATGAGTGCGTTAATCTCCCTGTGTTTAAGATATCGTATGTCTGTTAATTAATTGAGTTACTAGCAACCCAATTAATTAACATCTGATTTCAAGAGTAGTACCACTCAACTTTATTATCATGCCGGACTAAGTCCACCTGCAGGGTTTACATGATAATCCTTATGAGCTCCTCAAGGGGACATCATCAACCTATATAATTAGGACATAGATTCCTTCTATAATCAACAATACACCATATAAATAGTACTATTTCCCAACTTATCGGGCCTATTGATTTAACGAATAAATCTCACCCATTGATAAGTTAAAGAAATAAATACTAAGTATATGTGCTTGTTATTATATAGGGATTAAGAGGACGTACATCTATAATAACAGAGGTTCTATTCTTTTATGTAGTCAGTACAAATAAAAAAACATCAAACTGTCATTCTCAATACACACATAGTGTACTAGTATAATTTTATAGTCAAGACAGACTAATATTAAATTACACTACAACTGTTCCAATGGTTTGCCCCAATGCATCTTGGTTGTGAGCTACTATTTATAATTTATAAGGAACTGATAATATGATCTTCTGTGTGGCACCACACACCATGTTATCTACAATATAAATTAAATAGACAACTGTATTGATATATATATAAATATAAAATGCAAACATTTGACCAAAGTGATTCTCATTTCAAAATATTTCAAAACAGATATTTATACAAAAGCTAGACTTATAGTATACATCTCAATATCTTCCACTTATACTAAAAGACTATGCTGCCATAAATGCTGCCATACATCTGATTCTTATCCCCTCAACATGCCTATCAAAAGCTCTCACCAGAAGGACCTTAGTGAAAGGATCTGCCAGGTTATCTATTGATGTAATCTTGGCGACAACAACATCTCCTCGTTTTACGATGTCTCGTAACAGGTGGTACTTGCGCTTAATGTGTTTACTTGCCTTATGAGCTCATAGTTCCTTCGAGTTTACTACTGCACCACTGTTGTCACAATAAATTGTGATAACTTTGGATAAACCAGGAATCACATCTAAGTTCATCAAGAAGTTTCTGAGCCATACAACTTCTTTGGCTGCCTCAGAGGCTGCCACATACTCAACTTCCATGGTGGAGTCTGAAAGCATTTCTGCTTAACACTCCTCCATGCTATGGCCCCACCTCCCAAAGTAAACACATACCTCGAGGTTGATTTACTACTGTCCCTATCTGATTGGAAGTCCGAATCCGTGTAACTTACAGGGAGCAAATCATCTGCCTGGTAAACCAGCATATAATCTCTAGTCCTTTTTAGGTACTTTAATATATGCTTTACGACAGTCCAATGTCCCGATCCTGGGTTACTTTGATATCTGCTAACAATGCCCACGATAAAATAGACATCCTGTCTCATATATAGCATCGCATACATTAGGCTTCCTACAGCCGAAACATAAGGAACTGCCTTCATCTCCTCTAACTCCTTTGGTGTCTTAGTACACATCTTTTTAGATAAAGTTACTCCATGCCGAAAAGATAGAAAACCCTTCTTGGAGTTTTGCATGCTAAAACGAGCTAGGATAATATCAATGTATGAAGCTTGGGATAAGCACAACATCCTTTTCTTGCGATCTCTTATTACTTTGATCCCAAGAATATGTCCACATTCTCTCAAGTTCTTCATATCAAACTGCTTGGACATCCATACCCTTACGTCTGACAACACTTTGACATTGTTTCCAATGATCAAAATATCATCTACATATAATACAAGAAATACCATAATGTTTCCGTCACTTTTCTTGTATACACAAGACTCATCCGGACACTGAATGAATCCATAAGACTGGATCACTTCATCAAACCGGATGTTCCAAGATCTTGAAGCTTGCTTCAGTCCATAAATGGACTGATTGAGCTTACATACAAGATGCTCTTTGCCCTTCGTAATGAATCCCTCTGGTTGCTTCATATAGCTTAGATAATATCTATCTAAGTAATGAATTTGACTTTTAGGGATCAAGTATAGATTTAGCTTAATTGGTTTGGTTAAATATTTTGTTTGGACCCATGCTTGGACTCGACTTCTAACATTTTGACTAAATAATGATAAGTATAGTTTGTTTGTTTGATTTGGTTTATAGCCAAGTCCTAATTTGTTGTATGTGGTTTATAGACATATGGATCCCAGTTCGGACCTTTCCAACATTTTCTCGAGTCGCTCGACTTGACCTTTCAAGTTGGAATTTTCTTCCTCAAGTTTTTCAACTTGAGTTGAAGTTCCGACTTGAACTTGGTTAGGCGAGTCACTAAAGTTAATTTGCTGCTTAAGTTGGTATATTTCCTTAAGGAACAAGTTATTTTGTTTTTTAGATTTTGACAATTTTTTAAACAAGCATTTAACTGCTTTAAGCAGGTTAGACTTAGAATAAATCGTTACCATATTTGGATCCTCTGATCCGTGGCTTCTTTTGGACTTGATGTCGATCTCGGACTCATATTCTTCATCGGACTCAGAGTCAGAATCTTCATTTTTTGCCATAAATGCAAGATGGCTTGAGTGCTTGGTTTGCTCCGTGTCAGATTCGTCGGAAGAGGTCTCGTCCCATGTCGCTTGAAGGGCTTTCTTTCGTCTTGATGACTTGGGCCTTTCTTGCTTTCGATTTGGGCATTCATTTTTGAAATGCTGCTTTTTGTTGCATCCGTAACAAATCATTTCTGATTTATTATGGGTCTGGTTGAGCGGTGTCTTCTTGACACTTCTTCTGAATTTCTTCTTCGTCAGCAATCTCTGGACCATGTTGACTAATTCTTCTTCTTTTGTTGAATCAGAGTCTGACTCACTTTCAGACTTGATCTTTGTTCTTGTTTTAGTTTCCTTTCTTGGACCTGCATACAACACTACTCCTTTCTCTACATGGCTTACGTTAGATTGTTCGTGTAACTCCAATTCACAGAATAACTCATCTAACTTAAGAAATAAAATATCCTTAAAAACTTTTTACGCATCTACAATTGATGCCCACAAAGCATTCCTCGGAAAAACGTTTAATGCGTACCTTATTATGTCACGGTTTTCAAGATTATGTCTGATCATATGGAGACCGTTTAGGATGTCCTTCAGTCGAGCGTGGAGTTGAGAAGCCGTCTCTCCGGGGAACATTTTAATATTGAATAAGTTATTTAAAAGTAAATCCCTTTTATTTACCTTAGATTTGTCAGCCCCTTCGTGTAGTTTGACTAGAGAGTCCCACAGTTCTTTAGCGTTGTCATAGGGGCTGACTCGGTTCAACTCCTCCATTGTGAGCCTGCACTGAATGGTGTTGATCACCTTGTAGTTTAGTTGTGCCTTCTTGATCATTGGAGGAGTCCAATCTTCAGGTTCTAGTGGAGTTCCATCTTTGGTCGGAGGTGTGTAGCCTTTCAGTATTGTGAAACAAAGCTCGATGTCTGATTTTAGACAACACTCCATTATGTTCTTCCAATAGCTGAAGTTCTCCCCTTTGAAAAGAGAAGGCCAGACAGTACTGTAACCTTCTTGATACGAGTTTGACATCCTTGAATAAAATAAAACAACAAATCGATTTCCAAGACTTTCATCTTGGGATTAGTAGTGCATGAAAAATAAAAAATATTCTGAAAGAAAGAATAAATGGAGAAAAGAAAAAGTTTTAAAAATGATTTGAAAAATGGTTAAGTAAATTCAGAGCTTACGAGGCTCTGATACAAATTGTTGGATCGGATGAGTGCGATAGAAGGTGGGGTGGGGGGGGGGGGGGAATATCGCGCTTTTAAAACTCTTCTTTTACTTTAGAAAACAGAGTCATGCAGCGGAAAGTAGATTGAAAAACTCGTTCAGTTACTTGGTTCGAAGTCTAGGTCGACTCCTACTCCAAGGTCCGCGATCCTTGACAGCACCGATGGACAATCCACTATAACCCTTCTTTTCGAAATCCTCGGAAAGAAGCAGATCGTACAAATAAGCATGATAGTAACAACCTACTATCTTACTGATAAATGAATACAATACAAGCTAAAAATTATACCGACAAATATTGAAGTTGAAGCTTTGGTCGGTACTTCGGGACGGAGTATCTTGAAGAGTTGTAGGAGACGTGTAGCATGAGCAACTTGCAGAGGAGAACTTTGAGTCAATCAAAAAGCGTTATTCAACCTTAGATCTCGAGCTTCTATCTATAAGTGTCATTGTCGTTCGATCGACCGATCCCTTTGTTCGGTCGACCGAACCAGCTCCCTTCCTTCCTAGCTGGAGTCTGATGATGATCCAATCTTCTGACATTAACTGGTCATTAAGGGTTCGGTCGACCGATCCCTCTTTTCGGTCCACCGAACAGGCTCCTTCCCTGTTTGTCAAAATTTGCCGAGATCCACATTTAATACTGCATTAATGATTGATTGGTTCGGTCAACCGATCCAAGAGTTCAGTCGACCGATCAACTCTTTTTCCTTTTGCTTCTGATCGATGCTGATGAACTGGCCTGTGCGGAGTCATCATGGTTCGGTTGACCGATCTTACTGTTCGGTCAACCGATCAAATTTTGATTGGACTCTAACTTGTTGTAATCTGATATGAAACTGCTTTGATTTTTTACTTTGACCGGTTGACCGATTGTAACGCCCGAAAATTCTCAAAACTATTTTAGAAATATAGTATGATTTTTCTGGAATTTTTAGATATTTTTCCGGAATTTTTAGAGTAGCGGAAGTAGCAAAAATAAATATAAGCGAAAAACGGCCTAAGCGACCTACAGTTTACGGATAATGTTAGTAACCAGTTGAACCCAGCAAGGTCGTGCTGAAAGGAATGGGGGCCAATAATATTTATACTTAAGTTGGCCGAAATTACCACTTAATATAAATAGGAATTTAAGAGAGAAATTGCTATTTTTCTTTAACGAGAAAACTTTTCTCTCCTCACCCTAGCCACACGACGAACCCCCCTCTTCTCCTTCCTTCTCTCGGCGCTAACACCCAAGCAAGCCTAGGGTTTCATCCCTAGGGCCATAGGAGTACCTTCCGATGACATCTCGGACACGAGGACGCTCCCCTCCGCGAGAGGAACACGTAGACGCGAGAAGATCGACGAAGGGACCTTCTCCACCGGAAACTAGCACTTAGATTTGTAAGAAATCTATCACACGAGGTAAGAAACCCCTCACCTGCAGTATAAGTAGCTCTCGTATGAATTCCATGCTTGTAGATTAGTTGTACGCAGTTTTTCGGCACGTAAGGTGTGTTTAACCTCCTTCGCGACTTAGGGATTTAGTTGAGCACCTCTAGATGGGCTAGACACGTCCTTCCCCTACAGTTGGAGGATGTAGACGCTGTCGGGTGCCTAGAGGTGGTCTCCCTAGTAGAGGAGAGGGTTGGAGCACACCAAGTGTTTGATAAAATGCTTAGCCCAGAAAAGAAATGCAATTTAGGCATTTTAATAGCTTAGTTAAATGCAATAGAAGCATTCATTTAGCACATTCAGCTTTATTACAGCTTATATGGGACTAGATGTCCAATGGGTGGGCTCCCGCAGTCGCCTCTAGGTTCAGACAACCTAGCTCTAGGTTCAGATAACCTAGAAATAGCAAGAACAGCCAAGAATACAGCTATAATCAGTATTTTACTTTTCAGTGGCACTGTACAGGATTAGATATCCATTGGGCTGGACTCCCATAGTCGGTCCCTTGGTTTAAATAACCTAGTAACCTTTCTAAATTCGGGACTTGCAAACCCGGGTCTAGTTAGGGATGCGCGCACAGCAGGTACAGTTGCCGGGCCCAACCAGCAACATGATTATGTATTTTCACATATTATGTATATAGTTTTCAAAAGTTCATAAAATAGTTATATGAATTCAGTACAGTTTTAGTATCAGATCAGTAATAGCTTAGCTCAGTATCATGCTCCAGCTTAGTCTTTTTCCTGTGATTATGCATGATAACTCTATGTTCAGTTCGATATACATGTTTGGATGATTGTATGCCATGCCATCTTTTACATGTTCAGCATATGTTTTAAATAGCATGTTTTAAAAACATTATTAGCACCGTATGCATGTTTTTGTGAGGTAGATGGTTCTTACTAAGCTTTAAGCTTACAGATTCTATTTTCCTTATACTACAGATAAGGGTAAAGGAAAGATGGACTAGCGGAGGCTGGAGGTCAATGCAATGATGAGGATGTGTGTGGATGGAACATGGAATAAAGATCCTAGGGATCCAGCAATTTCAATTAAGCATATGAACTTTAGTATTTCTATTACACTTTGTTTTAGCATGTTAAACGCCATGAGCTAACGAACCATGCTTTAGATTATGCTTAGAATGTTAAATATATGATGTTAGAATGTTAGTTGTCATTGTTAGAGTGTTTCCTAGCCATCTTAGAACATGTAATGTGATTGAGGCACGAAATAGTGCTGAAATCAGGAGTTTCAGTGCGAAATCAGAACCCAGATCGGTCTACAGACCGATCAGAGTCGAGTTGTGTTATGGATCGGTCAGCCGATCGATCCATGTGCGAACAGAGAGCACAGACGCTCACTGATCGGTCAGCCGACCGATCAGTGAGCCACTGGATCGGTCTACCGACCGATCAGTGCACTCCTGGATCGGTCGGTGGACCGATCCAGCCGCATACAGAAGCGATGAAGCTTGTGGATCGGTCATCCGACCGATCCAGGGTTTCTCTCCGTGCCAGTATCAAGCTGGATCGATCACTGGATCGATCCGACAGCCCAATCGATTCATGGATCGATTGAAATGCCTGATTACAGCTAGCAGAACATCCGAGAGGCATAGATTATCCTCCCTAGCATGTGTACAACTCCTAGGTACACCTAGAATATTAAGTTCAGATGTTACAGTAATTAGTTTAGTAAAATTTTAATCAATCCAGATTTCCGCAATAGTAATTTAGCACAGCATTACGTAACGATCGGCCTTACAGTCTAGTCAGTAGGAGGCGGGTCGTTACACCGATCCTCCGGTTCGATCGACCGATCCAGCTAAACCTACAAAACAATGTTAGATAAATATTCCTACAAAACAGATGTTAGCACAGTAGTATAATGCATATGCAATATAAGACAGTAGAACTGTCTTGATCTCAACTTGAAAACCTTCTTGGTTTCTTCAGTTGGACCAGCGACCTTAGGTTGTTTCCTTCAGGAACCCGACCTCACTATCGCTCCTCCAGTTGTTTACCTCAACCTACCTGCCAGACTTTGATCCTCCAGATCCAGTTTGGACTTTTCACTTAGCCTTGATCGGCTCGTCAGGACTTTTCTCTTGATCTTCGATCCTCCAGACCTCTCGATCACACCGCCAAGCGTCGTGTCCCCTCAACCCTCTTGGACTTTCACCTGGGTTCCATAATCTGCTAAGACTTCTCCTGCCTAGTCTCCAACTAGGTCTTTCTCGATTAAGTAAATAGCCTGCACACTTAGTTAACTTGTTAGATCACAACAAGACTTAACTTGAACCTTTGACAACATCAAAACTTAGGTTTGATTCTAGTGCAACTTGCACCAACATGGTCAACCTATGATCAGTAGTTTTAAGCTCCCGAATTATGTTAGTGAAGGATAGAAAAGAAGCGATAGAGGGGGGGGGGGGGGGGGGGGGGGGAATATCGCTCGTTAAAAACCTTTTCTTTTTGTATCGATTTGCAAAATGAATATCAAAGTGGCAGCAAAAAAAGTAATACAGATGACACAAGTTGGTTACTTGGTTCAGAGCCTACGTTGACTCCTACTTCAAGATCCGTGATCCTTGATCGCACCATTGGGTAATCCACTATGATTCTTCTTTCTGAAGATTTTGGAAAGAAGCAATGCGTACAAATGCAAGTAGAAGATAGTAACAGACTACTATCTTCTTTCAAGTTAAATACAATGCAAGTTAAATAAATATACCGACAAGAATAGAAGATGAAGCTCAGTCGACACTTCTAGATGGAGTAGGGAAGTGTAGTGTGTTACACTTTACCTAAATTCTTTGTACTTGATTCCCTCTTTCGGAGGTATCGGAAGAGGTATTGTATATGATTACCCATCGATAGGTCGGCGAAATCTGGGTCTTGGAGTAGGAGTCGCCGAAGGCTCCAAACTAAGTAAAACCGACCGTATTTTCTTGTGTTCTCTTTCTTCTTAGTTTTCCACTGCGTACTTATCTTTTAAATTAAATTTTTTTTTTTTTCAAAATCATGTGATTCACCCCCCCTCCTACGTGCGACTCGATCCAACAAGTGGTATCAGAGCATGTTCTGCTCTGAATTGGTGCAACCACCTATCTAGCCATGAGGAATTATTTTATTTTCTTTTCAAATTTTAGTTTTCCGTATTCAATTTGAATTGGCAGAACTTACTGATAACCATGATTTTACTATACTATTTTCATTCATATAATCATGGTTTGATATAGTTTTCATAGATAGAACCAATATTTACATCATATTTTATGAATTGTGTCGATTTTGGGTTTAATTACAAATTATTGTATTATGGCTTTATTTGATGCTAATATTTGTCTCTTATTTTGTAGGCATCAAAGGTTCTTGGATTGAGATGAATTTGAACCAAATCTGTGCTCGGATCGGAGTTTTAACGAGATGATCAAGCTCCAGAACAATCGTAGCCGTTCATTCAAGATTGGAGTAGATCTACACCATCCATTGAAGATGCGGCTCATCCAACCTAATGAGGAGTAGATCTGGACCGTAGATGAAGATCCAGAGGTTTTGATCCAGATCTAAGTTCATCCAGCCGTTGATCCAGCCCGAAACATTCTGGACCGTTGGATCAAATTTGAAAGGGATATAAAAGCTTTGAGAAGCCACAGTGTGTCTTCGAGCTCGGCGTTCACGATTCTATAATGTTCCTGCGTCTTCTTCATCAGCGACGCCGACGCTTCCATTCCATATCCAGAGCCAAGATTCAAGCTCCTTCATCGCCGACGAGCTATCTACGATCCGACCACCAGCAAATCAAGGGGCATAGCAGCGATTTGTGGGCGTTCTTTGATCGTTGTCTTGTTGTCCACGAGCTTCATCCAAGCCAAGATTTGAGGGTGTTCCCCGATCTGAGCTGCTGTCATACTCACTGGAGGATTTGAGGGCGTTCCTCGGTTCTTTGACCATCTTCATTTCCACCTCGCGTCTCCGGAATTGCAAGATGTGCTCTGTTCTTCAGCGGCTAGTGATTTCAGGTGAATTCGAGCTAACTAGGGCGTTCTCTGTAGCTTTGGACTTCTCCTAAATGTGCTGGGGATTCAGTGGTTAGCCGGTGATTGCCGAAAGGGCGTTCCCAGAGGCAGATCTGTGTTTTGGCAAAGAGGAGGAGTTTGTTTCGGGTTTGGATTATGGAATGCTTTAGGGTTTGTTTTCTTTGTTGTTGTCTTTGAATTGTGCTTAAAACTGCTCAGATTTGAAGATCTGATAGTGTAGATTGCATTTTCCATTTCCATTTTGATCGAATTTTCTTATGCAACCCCAGTTTTGATTTATGATTTGCAATTCTGATTATTTAAGATTTTTGTAATCCTAGCTAAGTTTAGCTTCTAACTTAGTTTGCAATTTAGTTTTTGATTTGAATTAGGCGATCTGATTATAACAAGGTTGTTGAGTTTCAATTCAAGGAATTAGAAGAACCTTTAGTTTTATTCATTAGGTTTGTTGAGATTGTAATGAAGTTTAATTGTTGGATACTTAATTTGAGATGCTGAATGTTTACCTATGTTCATTGTTATTACAAATGAGTTTCTGAGTTTAAGTGTTGATTGTGATTGAGTATAGAAGACTTGGTGATTAAGTTGAGTATTGAATTGGATTGTGATGGAGAATGCAATGTTGATTTCGGTTTGCAATTGTATTTAGTTCTTGAGTTTAATGGCTACTATGAATGTTTAACGCTTGAATGTTTTAATACTATGAATGTAATGGAAGATGTATTAATTGATGCATTTGATATAATGTTACATAAGAATATGATTTAATTGTGTTTACTTGATGTTGTGAGTAAAATGGAAAAGCTTAGTTGATTTTGTCGAGGCAATAATTCAATTTGAATAAATTTTAGAATTAGCTCACACCTATTAGTTACCCTTGGAAAAAAATACGACTTGAGACTCCTTACTACACGAGTTTTCTTTAGTTAATTGAGTTCCAATCTTTATCAATTTGGGGTGCCTCGTGACATTCAAAAAGGTCAACACCAAATTTTGGCGTCGTTGTTGGGGAAATAACTAGTAGTGTGTGATTATTTTAGATTGTGCATTGGATTTGATTGATTTTCTTTGTTAGCATCTTCCTTGATTTGATTGCTATTCTTTTTGTATTTTCATGTTTGTTTGTTCTTGAATTGTTAAGTGCTTTTATGTTGATATATTCATTGTGTTTGAAACTTTATGCTTTTGAATCTTCTAATCTTGATTTTTAGTGTTGTAGTGAAGAACAGGAGATTTCAGTAGCATGGATCTAAATTTTCAGAATTTTGGAGGTGGAATGGAGAATCAATATTTTTAGCCTGAGTATCAATTTTACCCAAACATGGATAAACAAAATAGGCATGAGCCATTTTCAAATGGTTTTAATGCTAATTGGGTGGATAATTCATGTTTCAGGTATGAAAGTGCACAAGGATCATTTATTGAGTCATATCCAACTTACCAGAATTCATATGGATTTCAAGAGGTTTCAACATCATTTTTGTCATATCCTTTTCAACAAAATGACCCTCAGATAGATGAGTCAACATGGGAACTCAGGGAAATTATGCAACAAATGAGTGAACATCAAGGGCAACAATTCTCAAGGATACAGAATATACAGAATCAGCTGGATCAAATTGCATCATCCATTAATCAGTTACAAATACAAAACATCAGTGAGGAGTTGGATTGTGGAGATCTTGTCAGGCCTGACACTGCATCTACTTCTTCACTAGATTCTTTAAGTACTTTTTATTGTTGTGATGATGTAGTTGAACATACTTTTGATTCTACTAATGATGTTGCTTTAGATGTTGAAAATGATGCAGGTATTGATGTTGAAGATGATTTAAGTGTAGGGGATTGCTTACTGGAAGCATTACCTCAAGAATCACCGAGAATTGAAGATGTAAGTGTAGGGACTTGTGCTTTGGAGTCAAGCACCCAAGAATCACTTCATGAAGTTGTATATTCATCCGAACCATCACTTGAACTAGAACTTGAGTATTTATATGATAAAGAGGAGGTAACAATCACCACTCCAGGTACCTTTCAACATGACAAGGTGAGTATTTTTTGTGATTTTTCAGAAAACTTAATTGAGGTATCATTCATTGATTTTATTAGATGTGATTCATTTCTTGATATATTTTCTACCCACACTAATGTTCTCCTATTTTCTTTTTATCCCACATGTGTGTGGAAGGAGCTTTCTTTTATTGATTGTGTAGGAGAAATTAAGCTTCCGGAGTGGGTACTTAAATTGAATCGCCTCAGACCTCCAGAAAGAATTTTCAATGGAAAAAGGATGAATCAAAAGAATTTAAGTGGAACCACGATTACTCCACTTCCGGGGGTGGATACTTCTCTAAATCTTCTTCAACCACCGGGAATGAAAGGAGAGTTGATTCTAATTTTGTTTTCTCTTGCATTTTAATTCATGCTTTATTAATAAATTCTTTTTATGCATTTCCTTAGTTTCATACTTTACACTTGCATTTTATTTCCATACTTTGTATTTTGTTAGTTGGCATTTGAATAAAATTCTCCATGACTTGCTTTAGTGATACTTTTAAGATGGTAAAAGCTTCTTAAATTTGATCATCAATTTTAGGTCATTTGACATGATTGGATGCCTTACTTACATGAATTGGTTAGTATGGAGGTGGAGTCCAATTTGATTGATTAAGCTTGTTTGTAATAAAAAAAAAAACCTAGTGAGGACCACTTCAAGCCTATATTCGGTTATTTTCTTTTGTGTGACATGTACTTATAACAATTGAAACTCTAGAACTTGCTTAGTTTCTTTTCAAAATCATAATAGCATATGTATGCATGAAAATTGAGGATTTTGTCATTTGCTCCCTCGTAATTTTCAATTCCTTTCCTCACAATTTTCTTTAAGCATTTTCATCAAGCATTCTAACTTTTGATCACCTTTGCTTGTAATTCTTTTATTGAGAGTTTTGATTGAATTCTTGATGAGTTGGTTCAACTAGATGGACAAAGATTAAGTGTGGGGGAGGATTGTTTATCGTTGAAGACATGGAAGTTCCCTAATACAAGTTGATTGGATTTCTGAAACTGTCCAGTTCATTGCAGTGCAAAGAATCAGTAAGATGAGTAAAGAAGCCATCAGGTCTATTTTGGACTGAATTCTTGAGTTTTTGATTTTGTGTTGTCAATTGGTATTTCTCCTCATCGTAAGACTTACTTTACAATTGCTTAAAATGCTGAAAATTTCAGAATTATGCATTGCACAGATTTAGGCAATGATTATTATCTTAAAATGGAAGCATAGAATCTAATTTCTGAAATCAGATTTTGTAGCTATTGCTATTGATTTTTGATGCAAGGTTTTGATAAATAGAAAGTTTAAGTGAAGCACTTAATTGCTGAATGTCATTTGATGTTTATATCTCTGAAAGCCTATTATGGTTCAAAGTATATAACTCTAATGGATTGGATTCTGGAACTGCCCAACTTTACTACAAAGTAAGGAATTAAAAATAGGCAGGAACTGGACAAAATCAGAGATGGAATGCAAGAGCTGTAGCTGATGAAAGTGTGGATTGCTGAGTGAATCGAAGAAAAAAATATGCAGGAACTGCAACTCATTTATAGTGAAGATCATCTCTGACAACTTGGTTGATTGCGTGCCAATTTCTATGACATTACTGAAAGAATAACAAGTTACTTTCAGTTATAAAAAAAACCAAAACAAAGGATAAATGCTGCTGCTGGATTTATAATTTTGTTGTTGGAAATGAATTATAGTGAATCTGTTATAATTCTTTGCAGGGTCTTAATCAGTGAGAAGCCACATGAAATTGTTGGAGCTATGTTGATTATAGCTGAATTCTACAGGAATTGAATTCTGAATTGCTGATTTCCAGAATCTAGAATCCAAATGGAATTCCTGTAATATCTGATTATGCAGAAATGCAAGTTCCTGTTTAGTGCCAATCTTGTGTGCTAATTCTAGATAGTAGGAACTGAAATTTAGTTTTCTATTTACCTTGAGCTAAATGGGAATCTCTGTTAAGTTGAATTCTCCAAGATACAAGCTGCATCTACCTTAAATTACAGATTGTGGAACTTTATCCAGAGAATTCAAATCCTTAATTCCTTCAAATATGGAATATTGAAAATGCAATTCTGAATTGCAGAACTTGAATTTACAATTCTGTTGTTGGATTTTATGTTCAAGGGGCTGCTAGAAACCTTAGGCAGCTAGAATTCATTGAAATTTCACTGACAGCAGCAGGAATGAGGAGAAGCATACCAATGGAATTGGTTTGTCTAAATTAGAAAACTTACAATTTAAACTTAAACTTAAAATTACTCTTAAAAACTTAAAATTAAACTTAAAAACCTTAAATTTAAACATAAAATTCAACTTAAAATTAAAATTCCAACCTCAATTAAATTAAAAATTAAAGTTAATGAAATGAATTAACAATAACATCCAACTTTTGTAGGAAACTAAGTGGATATTGGATAGTGGTTGTTCCAGACATATGATCGGGGATCACACAAAATTCACTCAATTCACGTACAAAAGCTTAGGAATGATTGTCTTTAGAAACAATGACAAACTTAAGAGAATTGGAATAAGTAATATCGAACTCAAAACTGACTTTATTGTTACAAAAGTGTTACTTGTTGATAAGTTTAAATATAATTTGTTTAGCATTAGCCAGTTGTGTGATTCAGGATATAAGGTTAGGTTTCTATCTTCTGAATGATTGATTAAACACATAGATGTCCCTAGCATAAACTTAAAAGGGTTTAGGAAGAACAATATCCATGCAATTAATCTAATCATCTCCTCCCTTAAGTGTCACTTGACACAAAAAGAAAAAAAATTGGTTATGGCATAGAAGAATGTCCCACACTAATTTTAGAAACCTAACCAAATTAAATAGATTAGTTAGAGGCTTACTAAAATTACCCAACTTAGATTCAACAATTTGTAATACTTGTCAACAAGGAAAGCAAATCAAGTCAACACACAGATCAACTAATCAAACTCAAACTAACTCAATATTAGAATTATTACACCTGGACCTATTTGACTCCCATGAAATCAAATCCATAAATGGAAGTCTCTACTACCTAGTAATAATAGATGATTACTCGAGATCTAGCTAGGTAAAATTCTTAAAAAATAAAGATGAAACTTTTGAAGTGTTCAGTAATTTTTGTAAACAAACTGAAAAAGAAAAAATCTGAAGAATTAAACTAATTATAAGTGATTATGGAGGTGAATTCAAAAATCACAACTTTAATCTATTTTACCTTGAAAATGATTATCATCATGAATTTTCATGCCCTAAAATACCCCAATAAAATGGAGTAGTAGAAAGAAAGAATAAAACCTTACTTGAAGCCTCTAGGACAATGCTAAATGAATATCAACTCCCAAAATATCTTTGGGCAGAAGCTGTTAGCACAGCCTACTATGTACAAAATAGAACCACAATAAATAAAACTTATAATAAGACCTCATTTAAACTCTATTATAATATAAAATCCAATATTAAATATTTTAAAGTGTTTGGTTACCCTGCTTACATACTAAACACAAGAGAATACTTAGGAAAATTTACCTCAAAAGTAGAAAATAAAATTGTTATAGGATACTCATTAAATAGTAGAGGTTACAGAATATATAATAAAAATATACTAAGAATTGAAGAAACCACAAATGTAAAGTTTGAAGAATCTACCCTGAACCTTGAACAAACTCAGATTCAACTAATTGATTTTATAAGAGGCAACACAAGTCAAGGGGGAGCAAGTGAAAACCTAAGTCAAGAATATGAAGAAAAACATCAACCATAATAAAATGAACCAACCAGAATAATAAAGGTTAACCCAAACCATCAGCTTGAACAAATAATTGGTGACCCAGACCTAAGAGTCCAAACTAGATCAACCTTTAGAAATCTAAGCCAAATAGCTTTAATCTCTAACATCAAACCTAAAACAATAGAAGTGTAAAATATCGAAAAAATGACGAATAATGATAAGGGAATTTTCCAGAATTTATAGAAATTTTCTGAAATTTTTCGGAGATCGTATGGACGAGTTTACGAGTATAAAAACGGGGCCCGGGAGAGCCTGTTTAGGCTGCCCCAATTTAACGAGGAAAAGTTGAATTTTTTCTATTTATTTTCTTTCCTATTTTCCTTTTTCTTTATTTTCTCTTCCCCGCGCCTTCTCTTCTCCTCCTCGCGCCGAACCCCCGACTCCTTGCCAAAAACTGCCACACGATGGTTCCCACTTCACTTCCACCGCAGATCCCTTCCTCTTCTCCTCTTCCTCTGTCGGCACAAACCACTCGCGGAGCATCTCAACGCCGTCGACTTCTGCCCGAGCCCTCTTCTCTCCCGGATCTTTGCTGAGCCGCCCTTTCCTTCTCCTTTTCCCCTTCCTCGCGTGCCCTAGCCGACGCCGTCTCCCCGACTCGATCGATTTGCTCCACCCAACGGCGCCGCTCGCAACACCTCCCCTTCAACAGTGCTTTAGTGTCGACGCCGGCCCTTCTTCTCTGTCTCTTTGCTTCTAGGCGCCGACAGCCGACCACCGCAATCCCTTTCCTTCGGTCGCCAAGCTGAGCCGCTCCTTCTCTACCCTAGTGCCGGCACCACCGCCGGCCACCCCGTGCCCTAGCTCAGCCTTCTTCCCTCATGAAGCCAGCACAGCGGTGCCAGCTGATCGCCGACCTCCACTGTGCTCGTGCCCTTAGTGTCACCTCCCGTGCCATAAACTCAGTATCGGGCTGACCTTTTCCGTCCACCAGTTGTCGGCAGGGGGAAAGAAGGGCACCGGTTCAGGTAACGTCAGTAGGTTGGCTTACTGATCACAGTTCTAGGGCTGCCGATTTCAATGTCTCTGATCTGGGTGATGCCTTGTTGCAGTGACCTTTGCTGGAGCAAGTTGCAACTGCGACAAGCACGATTGACCACCCTTGTTGACCACCAGGTTCTACAGTGCCACCATCCTATTTTTCTTTTGGTTCTGACCGGGTTGCAGATTGGGGTTTCCTCAATTCCAGCCATCCCATTGTTGATTGGGTCTGTTGCCATTATAGAACGGCTGAAGAAGAATTGAGGTAAGAAGTAGAGAGTTGTATTCGTGTTGTAGATTGAGTTGGAATTAAGAAATAGATTGTTATGTGTTGATTAGGGTTCATTAATTGTGTTGGATGGATTAGTTGGATCCAATTTAAAACTTCTTAAATTGGATTAGAATTTAGTTTGGCTAATTGTGGTATGATAGAATTACCTAAACTAGACCTTATGTTTGATATACAGGACCTTGACGCGAGACGAGTATCTCGATTATCGGATTGGACCATTTCTTATTGGAGGCGGGTACTTTTGACTTTATGTCTTTGATATGCATAGTAGTGAATTTAACAAATAGCAACAATTATGTTTCTTAATTGTTTCGGTTAGTCACTACCCGATACCTGCTACATGTTTGGTTGATTGCTTGTTTTGCATCTCATGTTATTACTTACCTGATTATACATGCTTAGGGGTAGTGATATAACCATGCTTCACAATGTTCAGAACCTAGGTGTGATACCTTATCTGATCTGTGTACCCTTGATATGATTTATTGACTATGGTGCACATCATATATGTATATAGATTGGTTCAGTATATTACCATGCTTAGTGTCATGCACCATTCGCATGATTGCATGCTGTGTGATAGATTGCTCCATTATTATTGAGCACATCGCCAGTTTCACCACTGTTCGGTGCTCCGTTGTGACGCTCATGGATAGCGTGACGCAGCGTGGTAGCACGTCAGTTTGCTCGTTCGGTGCTCCGTTGGTCCGCTCATGGGTAGTGTGATTGCAGCGTGGTAGCACGTCGAGATCCCTCCCCGTCATCGTGTACCGGGAGATGAGAGCATTGCGCTCCCCCATTTATGATTTGGGATAAGAGTATGTGTGTACTCCGACAACATCCCATCCACTCTGTCACTCATCAGGAGTAGTGATGCAGAGTGCACGGTTGTCACAGCCCTACCCACTCGGTCCCACCATTGTATGTGAGATGACTGACTGGCGTCAGGGGTGACCATGACTGCATTGGCATCATACGCATTGATGCATTTATTTCTTGTGATTGTGTTTGCTGCATTTATTTGTTGCATATTGGTTGGATGCCCATGCTTGACATGCATACAGGATTTCTATACCTCTCGGACTATTTATCCTTGTACCAGGTCCTGGTTAGTATAGTATTCTCCTGTTTATTTCAGTTTGCATTTACCTTTATTACATCAGGAGACTGTACGCATGATTAGTGCTAGATGTTATTTCCTTACTATGTATATCAGTTGTTACCCGCTGAGTGTTGGACTCACACCCTCCTCCGTTGCTATTTTCAGGTTGATGCTGTCCGGAGGAGTTCCAGTCGCTAGTCCCCTACAGACCGCGAGAACGTGTGGTTTATCTTTTGGTTTTCTTTATCAGACTAGTTCTGTTTGATGCACTTGGATTATGGTTTTTGTGTTATGGATATTGCACTGTCGATGATTTTCATTCAGACTTGTTTTACTACATGCCTGCCTGGATGTCAGAAGAGGTGAGTTGATTTTATCGTCAGATTTGAGTTTTATGAGTGTAGTGGAGTAGGGTTGGTTTTGAGTCTGCTTATCACTGTTCAGTTTGTTTACTATTTAACTATGTGGTTGTGTCAGCCAGAGGCTGAAATTGATATAAACTGCGTGGATGTCTGTGTTATTGTTTGTTTATTATTGTTATTATTCCAGCCATATGTGGCTGAGGTATATGGTGATGTAGAAAGTTTCAGATTGTCCGCCGTACAGGGTCGATGCTGTCGAAATTTCTTCGGACAGGGACTCCTCCGGGGTGTGACAAGAAGAATCATTAAGTGATCCAGATTGGATATTAGCTATGCAAGAAGAATTGACCCAATTTGAAAGAAATGAAGTATGAGATCTAGTTCCACTACTAGAACATAAAAAATTGATAGAAACAAAATGGATATTTAGAAACAAACTAAATGAAAAAGGGGAAGTTGTTAGAAATAAAGCCAGATTAGTAGCAAAAGACTTTAGTCAGGTTGAGGGACTTGACTACGATGAAACATATGCCTGATCGCCAGACTTGAATCAATTAGAATGTTGTTAAGCTTTGCAGCTCATAAAAGTTTCAAATTATATCAAATGGATGTTAAATCAACCTTTCTAAATGGACTGATTAAGGAAGAGGTATATGTAGGTCAACCTCCAGGGTTTGAAAACCTAGAATACCCTAACTATGTGTTTAAACTAAAGAAATCCCTTTATGGCCTAAAACAAGCTCCTAGAGCATGGTATGAAAGGTTGACCACATACTTAACCTCAAAAGGCTTCAAACAATGTCAAGTAGACCCAACCCTATTTGTTAAAACAGTTAATCAAGATTTTTTTATAGCTCAAATCCACGTAGATGATATAATATTTGGGTCAACTAATTCAAAACTCCTACAAGACTTCATAACATTAATGGAACAAGAATTTAAAATGAGTCTATTAGGACAACTAACATTTTTCCTAGGTCTACAAATCAAACAAACAAATAAAGCAAATTATGTGTATCAACAAAAATAAACACTTGAATTACTTAAGAAATTTGGTATGAAAAACTCAAAAGAAATTAAAACTCTAATGGCCACCAATATAACCTTAGATAGTGATCCAAATGAAAAACTAATAGATCTCAAATATTATAGAAGCGTCATAGGAAGTCTACTATAACTAACTACCAGTCGACCTGACATTCTATTGTAGTTAACATATGTGCAAGGTACCAAACATGTGCCAAGGAATCACCCTTGACCAATGTTAAGAGAATCTTTAGATACTTAAAAGGAACGTCCAACGTAGGTATGTGGTACCCTAGAATGACCAATTTTGAGCTCGTAGGGTTTTTTTACTCTGATTATGCTGGCTGTAAATTAGACAGAAAAAGTATAAGTGGTGGTTGTCAACTACTTGGACCATCATTTGTCAACTGATTTAATAGAAAGCAACACTATGTCACTTTATCCACTATTGAGGCAGAATATATAGCGATAAGAGAATGTGTCGCATAACTATTATAGATGATGCACACCCTAAAAGATTTTAATCTAAATCTTAAAAATACAAAAGTTCTAATTGACAATATGAGTTTAATCAACTTGATAAAAAAATCTTGTACATCATTCAAGAACCAAACATATCAAAATTAAACATCACTTCATCAGAGATCATTTAACTAAAGGTGACATTGAACTCAATTATATTGAGTCTAAGTCAAACTTAGCTGACATATTTACCAAACCCCTCCTTGAAAGTGAATTTAGCAATTTACGTCAACAATTAGGAATGTGCTTTATAGAATAGGCCTGTCGTTTCCAAAACCTTTTCCAAAAAATTTGCAACTTCTAGGAAAAAATTCTTATATTTTCTTAAAATTCCCATTTCCTTAGACTTTCAAAATTGATTTTAGCCTTAGCCTAGGTTAAATTCATAGAAAACATGCTCCTATAGATCTAGGACTTAGGCATCTCACAAACACACTAGGTTTACCTTGATTGTGAATTCATAAACCTAGAATGGTGTGAGATACATAAGCAAATTAGCTCGACTTAAGATGTTTATATCAATGCATTAACACAAGTCTGGGTGAAATATATCAAACACTACAGTGATCAAGTTAAGTAATTCAATCTTAGTCAAATACTAATAGAGACAATTATTTAATTTGACTAACTAGGTAAATACTGCTATCTTCTGATAGTTAGTTAGTAACTATCAGTTACACATCTAAGGATAATTTATATATGCCTACTATTTTTAAATAATATCATGTCTAAGGGGAGGATATTTGAGGAATGATTTCAATTACAAACCTATTGTATTATGTTTGAAACCTACCTTGCTTGCTTAAAGGTATCTTAAAAACCTTTCTAAGTTAAGAATTTCTTGTATTTTGAAAATATTTCCAAATTCTTGTTTAGAATATTTTGAAACTTCTTATGAAATTCTTAAAAGTATATTTTTTAAATATTTTTTTTAACAATAATTTAGAAGGTCTGAAAAGTTAGTATATTTAAAATTTACTTTAAAAAAATTTTGAAAACTCTTTAAACTTTAACTTTAAAGTTGTTTTTGCAAGAGGTAGCTTTCAAAACATGTTATAAACATTCAAATTTTCCTTAAATGAAATTAAAAGCCAAAATATATGTTTTGAAAAATAAAAAATCTAACTTGAAAGGTATTTTGAAAAAAAAATATTCTGAAAATTGTTTTAAACATACTTTGAAATATGTTTTTGATAACACTTTAATAACTGCTTTAACACATTTAATGTCCTGGACTTTAAAGGTACTTTTTGCAAAAGCTAACTTTCAAAATCTAGTATGCAATTTGAACATCTTCCTTGCAATTTTTTTTCAAAATAATTGTTTTGAGGAATTAAATATTTTTTCAAGTGCTTTGTAAACTACTTTAAACACTCTCATAGATGTTTTCAAAAAAACTTTGAAAAGATTGATAAAACCTTTTGTAAAAGTTAATAATTTATCTAAACTCCCTCCTGCAATAATCCTAAAAATAGTTTTATACTGCCAAAATTTTTATTTCCTTCATGATTTCTTTACTTCGTATATTTTTTTAACATCTATTGCCTCTTTTCTTACTCATGTTTTTAATGAATGTCAAAGGGGGAGGGTTAGGTTTAAGTTAGAAAATAAATAAAAATCAGAATAACTTAACTCTAAAATGATCAAGAGAACAAAACTAACTATCTCATTTTTATTGCTTCTCTTAAAATCATGTTTTTGATTATTATTTGTCATATATTTTTTTCTTAAGTTAACAATGGTGGTTATTTCATCAAAAAGGGGAAAATTATTGGTGCAGATTGTACTAATGATCTAACTCAGGTTTTGATGAATGACATGGAAGTTAAGTTAGGTGTTTTGTGATCTGATTACTTTATCAAGTGTGTCGAAATTAATGGTCTAAAGGACCGGACACCAGGCAGAAATTCAGCTAGGTTCGCGAGATTGAATAGTTGATGTGAAGTTTAGATAGGTCAAGCGCCCGACCAGATATCTGGTAGGAAGACTGGTTGGGTCCACGAGACCAGACTACCAGTAGAAGTCCAGTTGGGTCTGTAGACCAGACAGCTGGCATGAAGACCTGGTGGGTCAAGAGGCTAGTCAACCAACAGTAAATTATTAAGTAAAGGTAAGTCATTAGAGGAGAGTGACTAAGTGAGGACGCATCTCGGTTGAAGGACAGTAGTCGTCGGTCTAGGTTAGGTCCATTTTGGATCCCTAATATGAGACCTTGACTAGTTCTTGGTCATGGGAGGATAGGAGCTAATTACTAATTTTTTCACTATGCTAACTTTATTTTGTAGGTTAGATGTTTTAGTTTTGGACTAACATAACTTGTAGGGTAAAAGGAGCAAAAAGCCTTCGGATGAACAATACCCGAAAGTGCCTTCAAGCATTGGAAGGCGCCTTCCAAGGAATAAATTTTAGACCATGTCGCAGATAAGGTGCGGTGAAGTTGGGATCAGATTTGACCCGTTGGAGGTGCCTTCAACGCCTATAGATGGTGCCTTCCATGCCCTATATAAGGGAGTCTCAACCAAGCTTCATTCAAGAACTACTATACGAGCTACTATGAATCAATTCAAGATTCCGACTACTCTGACTTCCTACTATGAATCTTCTATGAAGCTGCTGCACCCGACGACTGATTTGAGGACTTTCGATCGTGATCGATAGACCGACACCGACACAAGAACGCTCTCACATCGATCCCTACATGTTGGTAATAAAGTTATTCTGTACTTAATTACTGTAAAAGGGAAATGTAGCGTGTTACACTTTGCCTAAATTCTTTGTACTTGATTCCCTCTTCCGGAAGTACCTTATCTTGCAAAATAAGGTTAGAACAACATAATAAGATAGAAGTAGTAATTAGATCTTATCTCCTCATGACCAGAATCTAATTAAGGTCTCAACTTAGGTTTCCAAAACGGACCTAAGTTAGATTGATGCCTATAATTCCCGTAACCGGGAATGTGTTCTCACTGGATCTCTCCTCCAGTTGCTTACCTCCACTTACCAACTACAGTCGCTTGACTTGTCTTTGATCCACCAGGTCTTCCCACCAGTTGTCAAGTCTCACAGACCCAACTGGACTTTGGTCAATTGTCAAGTCCCGCAGACCCAACTGGACTTTCTACCAGATATCAAGTCTCGTGGACCTATCTGAACTTCGCACTAGCTATCGGGTTTTGTGAACTTAGCTAGATTTCAGCCTGGTGTTAGGTTCTTCAGACTCTTCAACTCTTGCACACTTGGTAAAGTAGTTAGACCACAAACCATTCTAACTTTAATCCCCTTGTTATTCATCAAAACTTGAGTTAGATCATTAGTGTAAATTTCACCAACAGTCCGGGCGCCAGAGCACCAACTGATGAACCTCTGACTGAAAGAAGGAGAGTCAGTAGCACAACTGCACGCCATATTGAAGGAGTTGATCACCTAATTTACGAATCTTGGAAAAAAGATAACAAACTGAGATTCACTAAGGTATGCTTTAAAGATTTCCCTAGAATACAAGAATGGGCATCCATAGTTGACTACTATTACATTTCAAAAGATCTAGGGGTAAGTTTGTTAGAAAATTTATTTTCTACTTTAGAACTTCACGAATGTAGATGTGCAGAATCAAAGAAGGAGCCAAGTCAGACAATTACACAGAAGGCAAGAACAGATGATCCAAACTCCAAAACATCCATTGACGAAAATGAGGCAACATTAATGGTAAGAAAGTTCAGTAAATTTATTAAAACTAATAAATTTAACAAGTCGCAGGCAAAAAAACATCTTTAGACCAAAAAGAAAGTTCAGTGCTACAATTTCTAAGAAGAAGGACATATCAAGAACGACTACCATAAACTAAAGAAGAATGAGAAAGACAA
Source organism: Zingiber officinale (assembly GCF_018446385.1). Taxonomy (NCBI): domain Eukaryota; kingdom Viridiplantae; phylum Streptophyta; class Magnoliopsida; order Zingiberales; family Zingiberaceae; genus Zingiber; species Zingiber officinale. The sequence continues at coordinate 106,169,934 of NC_056003.1, forward strand.
GGACAAAAGATCAACACAATCGAAGCACAAAAACTTGAAATTTACATGGAATGAATCGTCGTCCTTTGAGTCAAAGATTGAAGCCTACGCCAAACTAGTTATGATGGCAAACCACCAGAGAGACTCCGAAAGTTCCTCAAAAATGAGCATCGACGAAGGGAGAGGATCTTTAGAGGAAAGCAGCGATGAAGGGGGAGGAACAAACTACGAAGTAAGTGAGGTACATGCACTATCTCCCAGGTAGTCTTTCAAATTTATTACGATGCTATCTAAAAATATGGTAAAATTATAAAAAAGATAATGCTAGGTTAAAATTAAATTTAGTAAATTCATATCCCTTAGATATGTATGATAATTTTAAAATAGAAAATGAGAAATTAAAAGAAGAGATAGAAAAATTAAAACCAAAAAAATTCTTGCATGTTCAAATCCATATGCTCCAGATTCTTTGGAAGATTAAATTGGTATTTAAGATTTCACAAATGTTAAATTAGAAAAATCCCTAGAAATCATATATTATGAAATTTATTGATTAATCTAGTAGGAAATAATTTATTTTCGATACCAAAATCATGCTTAGCTAAATAAATTAAATTCTATGCATGTTAAAATATTAATTTACATAATTTATTTATTTTTGTAAAATCAATTATTTCGTAAATCTTTCTATCATATTTTTTTCTCAAAATTTTTTTTGCGCAAAAGGGAAATATGATCTACAAATGAATTTTTGTTTGAAATTTTTTTGACTATTGAGTTATTTTTTAAAATTATTAATGAAAATCATATTTTAAAATTTAAAATTATTTCGCAGACTTATTTCCATAAAATTTTAATTTTATGTGACAAAATATAATATTCTTTGTCAAAGGAAATATCTTTGAAATTTTTTTAATCGTTAAGTTATTTTCTATAAATTTATTAACGAAAATAGTATTTTAAAAATTAAAAATATTTTTCAGACTTATTTTTAAAAACCTTTTATTTTTTTGTAATAAAACATGATGTTTTATATCTTAATAAATTTTTTTTGATATTTTTAGAATATTATCTAAATTATTACAAATTATTTTTTAAAAAGTTAATTTTTAATATTAAAAATTTAAGAAAATAGAAATTTGATAACTTTAAGTTTCTGGTATTGAAAACTTTGTTTTACATATCCAGAAAATTAGTAAACTTATTAGAGTTCAAAATATATTTTTTAAGATTTATTTTTAAAAAATAGGTTGTTCTAATGAGATAAATCAATTATGTTTGATTAAAATAATTTTTTACTATGAAAATATTTCTACTGATATAGATTATTCTGTTTAAGTTTGATAAAAAAATTTAGGAAATTTTGAAATTGAAATCTCATTTTTGAATTATTTGTATCAAAATTGAAGATTAATTATTAAAAATAAAATATTTTAATAACTTATTTCTAAAAAATATTAGCCTAGTGGTAATTGTAAGACAATGTAAATTAAATAATAAGTGTTATTGTAAAAATATTCTTATTAGATTTTTTTAATAATTTTTTAAAAAAAATAGAGATTTAAACGAAATTCATATAACACATTGGAATAAATCAATTAAACTTAGAGAAAATCGGTTTAAAATAACTATTTAAGTGGAAGTTAATTAAGAAATCTAAATAATAAGTCCCCTGTATAAAAGCCTAAGGTGACGTTTGGTTCTCTCCTAGAAATCGGAATGAGAATGAATATCATAGTATTGTGGAATGGGATTGGGTATGAGCTTGGGTATCATTCCTAAAAATAATTTTTGGTAAGTTGAATATTTTCAATCGGAATGAACCTAAATTTTCTTTTTTACCCTTAAAAAAAATAAGATAAAAAATTAGATGGAAGAGTGTAACGACCCGCCTTCTACTAACTAGGCTGTAAGGCCGAATCGTCACATTATGCTGTGCTAACTATTCCATGACCATCATTAAATCTAAGTGCGGAAGCTGTACTAATTAAAATTTTGCTAAACTATTATCATTTCTTGGTTCTACATGTGCTAAGGGGTGCAATCTAAACTATTCATGACATATATTACATCCCCCAATGGTCAAGGAACTTAACTAAGAGTTTCTTGCTGATATCAGTGTTGGAGTGTATACTAAAAGCCTAGCTTTTGGTATAAACATTTATCTAGAAATAAGAATCACATTGGTCGAATGTCTACATTTATGATAAATGTAGTTGTTCAATTAATTTATATTGTAGATGACATGGTGTGTGGTGTCACACACAGAAGATCATGTTATCAGTAGCTTATAAATTATAAACAGTAGCTCACGACCATGATGGAAAGGAACAAACCATTGGAAGGTCGTAGTGTAATTAGGTATTAGTTTATCTTGACTATATAATTACACTAGTACACTCAGAGTGTATTGAGTAGGACCAATTGAGGTCGTTTCTTTTATACTGACTTTATAAAGAAACAAAGACCTCGGTTATTATGGAAGTGTGTGCTCTTAATCCTAATGTAATAACAAGCACATATATTTGATATTTATTTCTTTAATTTATCAATGGGTGAGATTTAGTTCGTTGAATCAATAAACCCGATAAGTTGGGAAATGGTATCACTTATAGTGTGTGTTGTTGATTATAGAAGGAAGCTGTGTCCTAGAGATACTAGGTTGATAATGTCCTCAAGAGGAGCTCATAAAGATTGTCATGTTAAACCCTGCAGTGGACTTAGTCCGACATGATAATAAGGTTGAGTGGTACTACTCTTGGACTTAGATATTAATTAAATGAGTTGTCGGTAACTCACTTAATTAGTGGATATTTGATATCTTAAACACGGGAGACTAACACACTCATAATAAGAAGGAGCCCAAAATGTAATTTGGGATTGGTGCGGTAGTTCAATGATAATTCTCTAGTGGAATGAATTATCATTGATAAAATTAAGTTGTGTGTTAGGGGCGAACACGGGATGCTTAATTTTATCGGGAGACCAAAACCAATTCCTCCTCTCGGTCCCTATCGTAGCCTCTTATTTGTACAAGTTTTATACCCACCTATACCCACCTTCTATACCCACTAATAAGGGGCGGCCAAGCTAGCTTGGGAACCAAGCTAGGGCCGGCCTAGGTATATTATTGGGGGCCTAGCTTGAACCCAAGCTAGTGGGGGCCGGCCAAATTAAATTAAAAAGGGATTTTAATTTTAGTTTTTATTATGTGGAAGAAATAATTTTTTAAAGAGAATTAAAATTAAAATATTTCTCTTGTAAAAGATCTACAAAGGATTAAAGAAAGAGATTAGATCTCTTTCCTTATTTGTAGATTGATGAGTTATTTTATTTTCTCTTTAAAAATTATCCACATGTTGATAAAATTAAAATTATAGAAATTTCCTTTATCAACCATGAAGAGATTTTTAAAGAGAAATTTTATTTTTAAAATTTCCGGAAACAAATTAGGAAGTTTTAATTTGTTGATTAAAACTTGTCTAATTTATTTCCTCTAGAAGTGGCCGGCCATTAGAGATTAAATTGGGAAATTTTATTTAATTTTTCTCAATTAAATCATGTCAAGGAAATTAAGGAAATTTTATTATAATTAAATTTCCTAATTTGCCTAGGCCAAGGAATATAAAAGAAGGGGTGAGGGTGCCTTCACAAGACACAACATCTATTATTCCTCTCCCTCTTTTGTTCCTTGGTGTGGCGGCCAACCTCTCCCTCTCTTCCTCTTGTGGTGGCCGAACCCTCCCTTCTATTGGAGCTCTTGTGGTGGCGGATACTACTCGGAGAAGAAGAAGAAGAAGAGAGAAAGCTAGCATCTCTTGGAGCTTGGTTAGTATTTTGTTTTTCTTCCTTGGTGAAGCTTCCTCTTTGTTGGCGAACCTAGCTAGGAGGAGAAGAAGATGATTGGTGGTTTCTCGTCTCGAAGATCGTTGCCCACACAACGTCCGAGGTTAGAAGAGGAATACGGTAGAAGATCAAGAGGTTTTTCTACAAGGTATAACTAGTAAATTTTATTTCCGCATCATGCTAGTTATTTATGGAAATAATACCAAATACAAGAGGCTTACTTTCTAGAATTTCGAATATGTTTTTTCGAAGTTGTGTTCTTTTGTTTCTTTCTTTTCCTTGTGATTCGATTGTTCTCTTTGGTTAACCTAAAGTTATTTTAGGAAATTAAATATTAGCTTTCTATTAAAGGTTTTGTCTAGTCGGTGGTGGTTGCTCCCATATCCAAGAAGGCCATGTGCCTCGCCACGTCAAGACTGGGAACCTTTTATGGAAATTAATATTTAATGGAATTAATAACTTAAGGAGACTTGGGTCAAACGTGTTAAGTTCCGCAGGAGATCCAAGTCAAAACCTAAAAGAACAAATAGATTAAGTTTTGGATCAAACGTGTTAAGTTCCGCAGGCGATCCAAAATTTAATTTAAAAGAACACATGGTAGCTAGGAAAAGGTTCAGACCTTTGTACAAAATTTTTGTACAGTGGAACCTATAGGTTTTCCGAGTAGCAACCAACAATTGGTATCAGAGCTAGGGTTTTGCCTCTGTGTATTTGGTATTAGTTTAATTATGCACATGTCATACATAATTTAGGCAGGTTAATAGTAGGATGTGCTAACTTTGTGGATGCAGGATCCAACTATTATGGCTTATAGTTATTATGTGTGTGATTGGACCCTTGGACATGTCAAGGGCATTTATATGTGTGTGCATGATTGTATTATAAAATACAGCAGGAGCTGTATTTAGTTTTATTAGGATTTTATTTTGATCTAGATACATGTACATTCCTTTTATGGAATATAGGATCAAAATGTAAAATTCTATTTATGTCGCAGATCAAATCTTGCAAAGTGTGGAACCTTATAAGGACCGGAGGCGCAGCGGAACTAGGAGCAAGATGGATGCGACAGCTAGACCCGGTGGCGGTGGCCAAATATGGCAGCAGCTTGGGATGACAACACACGGAGGACAACTAGAGATAAAAGTCATAATAGTTTAAAATTAGATTTTCTATTTATTGCTTTTATATTGTGCTGTGTGTGCATGTTAGTATACATGACTAGTAGGCTAGCATAGTTAAAATTCCTCGTTTATAAATAACTAAGTGGGAGAGGGATTTTTAAATAAATCCCATGGTCTCCATTACTGGTTTGTAAGTGATGCAAACAAGCTTGCGCGTTGGCTCTGAGTGCCTTCCTCCATAACGGATGAGCTTGTTTGTGGATCACTAGAACAGACTTCCATTTTTGGATGACTATAGGAAGTTAATTAAGAGCGTGTGATCTTCCCCAACGGAAGGGGCATAATCTTATTAATGTACTTAGTGTCAAGTAATGGTATACACTTAGACACATCTAATAGTATCCTCCCCATCGGAGTCACTGCTATTATTTGTGTGACCAAATGAAACCAACTATTAATTTGTCATAAAACTAGGTTGACAAGATAATAAAATTAAAGGGTTAAAACCCCTCTTACAAATGATTGATTTTGTATACGTCCACACTAACGTGGCATACAAAATTAACGGTGTTTGAGATAATTTTATTTGTCATAAAGATATGTTGACAAGATAGTTAATGGGTAAAACCCTCCTTTTACAAATGTTGAATTTGTATACGTCCACACTAACGTGGCATGCAAAATTCACGGTGTTTGAGGTGTTGGTAAATTTAAATAATATTGTTTGAGGAATCAATGTTATTTTAAATTCAAAGAGTTTTGACCAAATATTTGATCAAAGACAGATCAACTATTAATTTTATTCGTCATAAAGTAAAGTTGACGAGATAATAAAATTAATGAATAAAATCTCCTCTTCGATTTTGTATATACAAAATTCATGGAGATTTTAAGGAGTTGATCTTGACCAAATGTTTTTGTGATTCTTAGGATGTTTGTCAATCCCTAGTAGTCATACTATAGAAAAAGACTTAGTAGTCCCAATTGTAATGATTGGAAATAGGACTTGGACATTAAGGTAGACTGTCTTCTTAGAACTAAGTACAATTTAGGTGTATTTAATTCATTAGTTGAAACATGTCTAGTGGTGTTATCTACCAGAACCTGGAGTGTAGATACAAGATGCCATTAATCATGTCTGCAATTCATTGCAGGGTTCCAGGAAACCCGACAACTAAATGAAAGGTAAATCACCGTCCACATGGGCACTACTGTAAAAGTGGTAGCTGTTGCAGTGGGAGATGTTTATCCTTTGATAAGAATAAAATATGGATTTTAAGTAATTGTCTTTACGTACCAAGTTTAGAAAGAACCTGATTTCAGTTTCTAAACTATTATAGATATTATGTCTATTTTGATAACAAAGTTGTTATCAAGAAAAATAGGAAAGTTATCTATTCTGGTATGATGGTTGACAATTTATAATCCAATAACTCCCACGATGCAACAAATGGAAATTAGTAACACATCTTCTAATTTTAAGAGAAAGCAACCTTCGGAAATGAACCAATTATATCTTTGACATCTAAAGCTAGGTTATACTTGAGTAGGATTCATTGGTAGCTGATGAACTTTTGGGTTCATTGGTAGTGGGAATCTTTCCAACCTACGAGTCTTACTTGGAAGAAAAATAACCAAGAAGCTTTTAAGTCCAAGGGGTATGGAGTCAAAGATATGTTGAAAACGGTTCATTCTGATTTGTGTGATCCTATGACTATCCAGACAAGAGGTAGTATTGAATATTTTGTCTATTTTATAGACAACTATTCAAGATACAAATAAATTTACTTAATGTACCGCAAGACTAAGTACTTTGATTAGTTCAAAGAGTACAAGGTTGATGCGGAGAAATGTTAAAGTAAAAAGTCACTATGGAAGATCGTAGTGGCAAGTACCTCTTGAGAGATTTTAGGAGTCACTTATCAGAAGTTGGATTTCAATCCCAACTAACTGCATCTGGTACACCCCAACAGAATGGTGTAGTAGAAAGAAGGTAAAGGACTCTTATGGAATAATTAGATAGATGATGAGTTATTCAGAAAATTACCAAATTTGTTTTAAGGATAAACTCTGAAAACGAAAGTGAACATAGTACCTTCCAAGTTAGAACTCTCTACTCATATAGAATTGCTGAATAGGTGAAAACCTATTTTGAAGCATATTCGGATTCGGGTAATCCAGCACATATGTTAAAGAGAGACAATGATAAGTTGGATAGGAGTTCACTTGTTTGTAAGTTATCCTAGATAAACAAAAGTAGGTTTATAGTCTTAAAAATCAGAAGGTCATTGTTAGCATCAATGACTGATTTTTAGAAAAAGGACTATATAATGAACCACGTGCTCATAAGTAAATTTGTTCTTAAGGAAATAATAAAGGACATGTCTAACCTAGTACCAACTGTACAAGATGAGATACCACAAGAAAACTGCAACACGTATCACAAATGATACACAATTGCATAAAGTGTCTTGTCATAGTGGGAGGGTTGTTAGGCAACCTAAATAGGTTCATGTTTTGGGAGAGTTTTTGGACTCGATCCCTGAAGGACATAAACCTGATCTCCGGACATATGACGAAGCACTCCAAGATAAATATGCAGCATCTTGGCAAAGAGTAATGAATAATAGAATTAGAATATATGTATTCTAATAAAATCTGGAAGCTTGTAGAACCACCAAGTGGTGTAAAAACCTTTGGGTGTAAAAGGTCTATAATAGGAAAAGAGGGATAGACAGGAAGGTTGAAACCTTCAAAGCAAAGCTTGATGAAAAAGGAAACTTTTTTCACTGGTAGCCATGCTTAAATCTATCCGGATTCTTTTATCTATTTGGCAAGTGGATGTCAAGACAGCATTCCTTAATGGAAGTCTTGAAGAAAGCATCCATATAAAGCAACCAGAAGGGTTCATTGCAAAGGGCTAAAAGCATCTTGTGTAAAGCTCAATCAGTCTATGGACTGAGGCAAAGCTTCAAGGTCTTGGAACATCCGGTTTATCAAAGTAATTCAGACCTATGGAACCGGATAAGTCTTGTGTATACAAAAGGTGTGATGGAAGCGTGGTGGTATTTCTTGTACTATACGTAGATAACATTTTTGGTAGTTGGAAACAATATCAAAATGTTGTCAGAAGTAAGGGTATGGTTGTCCAAACAATTAGATATAAAGGACTTGGGAGAATGTATATATTCTTGAGATCAAAGTAATAAGGGATCGCAAGAAAAGAATATTTTACTTATCCCAAGCTTCATACATCGGAAAAATCCTTGCTCGTTTTAAAGCATGCAAAACTCCAAGAAAGGTTTCTTACCTTTTCAGGATGGAGTAACTTTATCTAAAGATATGTCTCTGTAGACATTAAAGGAGATAAAGGAAATAAAGGCAGTTCTTTATGCTTCGGCTGTCGGAAGCCTAATGTATGCTATGCACGAGATCAGAAATCTGTTTTGCCAAAGGCATAGTTAGCAGATATCAAAGTAACCCTGGACAAGGACAGTGGACTGCAGTAAAGCATATATTAAAGTACCTTAGAGGAACTAGAGATTATATGCTAGCTTACAAGGCAGTTAATTTGGTCCCTGTGGGTTGCATGGATTTTGACTTCCAATCGGATAAGGACAATAATAAGTCAACCTCAGGGTTTTTGTGTTTATTTTAGGAGGTAAAGTCATAACTATGGAAGAGTGATAAGCATAGGTGTTTTTCTGGACTCCACCATAGAAGCTTAGTATATGGCAAGCCTCTGAGGTAGCCATTAAAAGATGTATGACTTAATAACCTCAAGATAGACTTAGATATGATTTCTGGTTTGTCCAAAGATTATTACAATTTATTGTAATAATGTTGGTGCAGTAGCAAACTCGAAGAAACCATAAGTCTATAAGGCAAGTAAACACAATAGAGCGCAAGTACCACCCAATACGAGAAATCGTATAAACGAGGAGAAGTTGTTGCCGCCTAGATTGCATCAGGTGATGACCTATTGATCCTTCCACTGAGGTCCTTAAGGCAAGAGCTTTTGATGGGCATGTTGAAGGGTTAGGAATCAGATGTATGGCAGCAGATATAGCAGCTTAGTCTTTTAGTATAAGTGGGAGATTGTTGGAGTGTATACTAAAAGCCTAGCTTTTGGTATAAACATTTATCTAGAAATAAGAATCACATTGGTCGAATGTCTACATTTATGATAAATGTAGTTGTTCAATTAATTTATATTGTAGATGACATGGTGTGTGGTGTCACACACAGAAGATCATGTTATCAGTACCTTATAAATTATAAACAGTAGCTCACGACCATGATGGAAAGGAACAAACCATTGGAAGGTCGTAGTGTAATTAGGTATTAGTTTATCTTGACTATATAATTACACTAGTACACTCAGAGTGTATTGAGTAGGACCAATTGAGGTCGTTTCTTTTATACTGACTTTATAAAGAAACAAAGACCTCGGTTATTATGGAAGTGTGTGCTCTTAATCCTAATGTAATAACAAGCACATATATTTGATATTTATTTCTTTAATTTATCAATGGGTGAGATTTAGTTCGTTGAATCAATAAACCCGATAAGTTGGGAAATGGTATCACTTATAGTGTGTGTTGTTGATTATAGAAGGAAATTGTGTCCTAGAGATACTAGGTTGATAATGTCCTCAAGAGGAGCTCATAAAGATTGTCATGTTAAACCCTGCAGGTGGACTTAGTCCGACATGATAATAAGGTTGAGTGGTACTACTCTTGGACTTAGATATTAATTAAATGAGTTGTCAGTAACTCACTTAATTAGTGGATATTTGATATCTTAAACACAGGGAGACTAACACACTCATAATAAGAAGGAGCCCAAAAATGTAATTTGGGATTGGTGCGGTAGTTCAATGATAATTCTCTAGTGGAATGAATTATCATTGATAAAATTAAGTTGTGTGTTCGGGGCGAACACGGGATGCTTAATTTTATCGGGAGACCAAAACCAATTCCTCCTCTCGGTCCCTATCGTAGCCTCTTATTTGTAGAAGTTTTATACCCACCTATACCCACCTTCTATACCCACTAATAAGGGGCCGGCCAAGCTAGCTTGGGAACCAAGCTAGGGCCGGCCTAGGTATATTATTGGGTGGCCGGCCCTAGCTTGAACCCAAGCTAGTGGGTGTTAGGATCTCTTCGTACGGCTAGAGAGGGGGGTGTGAATAGCCGACCCAAATTTTTGCTCGTTTCTTTCTACAAACTAGGGTTAGCGCAGCGGAAAAATAGATGCAGAAAGAAAACAGGAGAAGAAAGACAAACCATATAACGAGGTTCGGAGATGAACTCCTACTCCTCGGCGTGTCCGTAAGGTGGACGAAGCCTACCAATCCGTCGGTGGATGAGTCCCCTGAAACCCGGCTAATAGATACTCCTTGTGGGTGGAGAAACCTCACCACAATCTTTGCAACAGCAATAGGAGTACAAATAGGAACAAGAAAATAAGAACAGAAATGTAAACAACACTTGCTTGCCTTCTTGAAGTCAGCAGGAACCCTGGTGAAGCAGCAGCTTCTCGGATCCAAGCTTAGCTAGAAAACCAGCAACAAGAAGAAGCTCACGCGAAGCTTTAGCACCCAACGAGCTCAACAAAGCTCAGCAGGAAGAAGAAGCGAAGAGGCTTGAAGGGAAGAAGAAGAAGGAGGAAGCAGTCACCCCTTTATACTGCGAAGAAGAAACTAAGAAACTAGCGTTGCGTCGCAACGGCTAGAACTCGATCGATGCGGACCGATCGGGAAGAGGTGGATCGTCTCGATCGGTGCGTGGACGATCGAGAGAGAGATGGATCGTCACGATCCCTTCCTTTCCTTCGCGATGCTCGTCTCGATCGGTCCACGATCGACATAACTGATCGATGCGTGGACCGATCGGCTGCCTTTTCACCTCCGTTCGCCATCGACGGTCACACCGATCGATCAAGAAAGCTTGTTCGATTCGATCGGTCACCGATCGAGATAACCATCGATAACATATTGATCGGTCACGACCGATCGATGAGCCATATCATTGGACTGTCCGTAGTCCGATCCAAACTTCTTAGCCCTAAACCTAAGGCTTCCACACCAACATCGGTCAACCTTGACTGTTGGTACATCATGCCTAGCATCCGGTCACCCTTGACTGCTAGGACTCCCGCCAAGTGTCGGTCAATCCCTTTGACCCACTTAGACTTTTCTCTCCGTACCAAGTATCCGGTCACTCCTATGACCTACTTGGACTTCCCATCACCAGATGTCCGATCACCCTTGATCCATCTGGATTTTCCTTGCGCCACTCACCGGGACTTTCACCTAGCTTCACTCACTAGGTTTTCACCGGCTTCACTCACCGGGATTTCCGTCCGACTTCACTCACCAGACTTCCCCTCCCTAACATCCCGGTTAGGACTTTCTCATTCACCTAGCTTCACTCACTAGGATTTTCACCGGCTTCACTCACCAGGATTTTCCGAATGCCTGGCTTCACTCATCGGGACTTTCACCTTCACCTAGCTTCACTCACTAGGATTTTCACCGGATTCACTCACCAGAATTTCATTGCTGGCTTCACTCACGGGACTTTTCCCGTGCCAAACTCCTTGCTGACTTTCCCTGCCAAGTCTCCATACTTGGACTTTTCCATCAAGTCTCCATACTTGGACTTTTCGCCAAGCCCCGCTTGGACTTTTCCGTGCCAAGTCTCCATACTTGGACTTTTCCGCGCAAGCTCCCTGCTTGACTTTTCCGTGCCAAGTCTCCATACTTGGACTTTTCCCGAATCAGTCAACCAGTCAACCTTGACCTACTGTTCCAATAATCTCCCAAACATCTATCCTTGTCCCACATCAAGAATAGAACTCTCTCACGAGTGTCAAACATCAACATGCAACACAACTAGGTCAACCTTGACCTAAGGTTGCACCGACAATCTCCCCAAGTCAAACATCAAAATACAACTCGAGTCACGTCAACTCGAGTCGGGTCAACCAGGTCAACCTTGACCTAAGGTTGCACCAACAATCTCCCCCTTTTTGATGTTTGACAAAACCATAATCAAGTTAGGTTAACCCGATAACCTAACTTAGGTTTTCAATCATCTTCCAATGTCCAATGTTCTTTCCTTGAACATTCTCTGGACATTCTCCCCTTAGGTTAACCCAATAACCTAACTTGGGCTCTCCAATAATTCTCCCCCTTTTTGACACACATCAAAAAGAATTCCAATGTTCTTTCCTTGAACATTCTCTTGACATTCTTCCCTTAGGTTAACCCGATAACCTAACTTGGGTTCTCCAATAATTCTCCAATGAACACTCTCCCCTTTTTGACACACATCAAAAAGAAAAAAAAAAAGGAGAGTATCAAGGTCAAGAGTTTCTTCCTAATGAAAGTCCCATACCTTTCATTGAAACTCTTAATTTCCCCCTTGATACTAAACTCAACAATCAACTTAGTGATAATCCCATATCACTAATCCTTAAAAGTCTTAAGGAGTAAAAACTTCCCCTAAAAGTCAACTCCCCCTTGACAATTAGGTAAAACTCCCCCTAAAGGTCAACTCCCCCTTGACCATTGCACCAACAATACTTTGAGAGTTCCAAACCTTTAGAAATCCAAAAACACCACTTCCATAACTGAAATTTCAGACACCAGCTGAAAAATCAGAAATTCGGCACGCCCTGATTGGTCCCCAGACCGATCAGCCCCTACTGGAACTCACTGGATCGGTCTGCAGACCGATCCACAATACTCTGGATTGGTCCGCAGACCGATCAGAGATTCCCTGGATCGGTCCCCGGACCGATCCAACCACTGAAATCAGAACTTCTGATTTCCCCTTCCGGAAATTCAGAAACTCCTAATAAATTCAAGAAAATTCCAAAAATTACGAAACTTTGAGGATACATTCCTCATATCATACACTATCATGGAAAAATAGTTTTAGATGAAAATAACTTCCATTTTCAAATCTTGATACAAAGTTCGAAAAGTTTTGAAATAGCTCAAAGTTTCAAAAACTTTGTATCACTTTGTTCAATGATGAATGCAATCACTAAGATGGCTTCATCAAGGTTTTCCAAATAAATTTCAAAATGATTTTAAACCTTTTAATTTAGGACCATAATCTTAGGGCTAAATGTACATGACTTGTACACAAGCTTTCCCTATGATCCTCCATTTCTTGAATTAGGCTCATCTAGGTACAAGAACTATGCACCTTGATCCTAACTCATGATCCTAATATCTCTCACACATCTAAAGTGTATCAAACCACATTCAAGTCAATTTGATGTGAGATATGAGTTTAGGTATCTTAGACTAAGGTCTCATGCATTTTCTAAACACAACTTTGATCTCAATATCAAAATGTGTTTTTCATCCTTAAATCAATTCAATTGATTATTAATGCAAGAGATGATGACATGGCATAAAATGGTATCATAAATGAAAACATGTGCCAATGTCATGATGTCATGGCATAAAGTTTGAAACTTAAATAAACATGACATAAAAACTAGCCTAAGCATGATCATGACATTTCAAATGATAATAAAATAAATATGATGTCATGGCATGGCATATGGCAACCAATCATGGGAAGTTAGCACAAATAAAATACCTAAATTCCCTATCTAAGTATCCTTAGCCTTAGCTAACTTAGAATCTAACCCTAGATTGCCCATATATCCCTAAGAGACAACCAAAATCCCAATTATGGTATTTCTCTAGGTTTTCTTAAATTGTGCCAAATGAGATTAAAATCGATATTTTTCAAATATGGCACAATTTACTCTTTAAGGAGTAAATAATAATCCTTTTTCATTTTCAAGGGTTATCAAGACCTTGAAAATGCTCCTTGAGTGTTAATTTCCTCAAAGTTGGGTTAACTACCCTTCTAATTGGAGTTGACACTCTCTAACCCATCTATGGGATAGAGAAGATGCTCCTAGGAACCCAATACCTATTAGAGCTCATTGGGTTCACTAAATATTCACTAGGGATAACTTCCCTAGCAACCCTCCTAATGACCCTCTTAGGCTTTGAAGCCTTGGTCATTTGGGTCTCATCAAGGTCAACTATAGGGGTGACTCCCCTTGTAACCTTGGTAATGGTCTTCCTAGCCCTAGGTTTTGTTCCATAATCAAATGGAACATTGTGGTAAGTGAGCTTGACCATTTGGGACTTAGGTTTGTGACCCAAACCTTTCTTGTCCTTGGACTTGGGTTTTTGACTCTTAAACCCTAGAGATGACTTCTCCAAGTTCTTAAGAGCCTTTTCCAAAGTATCAAGTCTTGACCTCAAGACTTGATTCTCCTTCTCTAATACCTCAATTTTTGATTTGTCATTTTTCTTTGAGGCATTCCTAGGCATGTGTCTAGTTGATTTGGGATTCCTACCTAGGTTCTCCTTAACCTTAGATGAGGTAATTCTAGGGTTGGCTTTCCTAGTGTTATCCTTATCTAGGCTCACATGTTTGGCACCTAAGCATGTGTATCGATTTCTAATGTTATCATGCTTATCATTATTGACTAGTGCAATAAAATTTCTAGCATGCATCTTACTAGTATTGCACGAATGAGACTTAAATGATACCTTAGGGTTTGCCTTAGCTCCCCCTATAGAAGTGCTCGGTCTCTTGCCCTTGTGAGGTTGCCTCCCCCTCGGACAATGACTCCGATAATGTCCCCTTCGCTTGCATTGGAAGCACACCACGTGCTCCTTGCCTTTGCGTATCGGAACTCCGGCTTCCTTGACCTTTGGCGCCGGTGGAGTCTTTCTTACCCTCTTTGGACACTTACTCTTGTAATGTCCATGTTCCCTACACTCAAAGCACATAATGTGTAATTTAATTGAACTTAAATTGCTTGAGTTACCTAGGGTTGAGGGTGGATGCGAGCTCTCTTCTTCATCCCTTTCGGAGGTAGAAGCTTCTTCTTCTTGCTCCATACTTGAAGAAAAACTCTCCTCCTCTTTGTCCTTAGATGTTGAGTAACCCTCAACTTCTAATTCGCTCCCTCCATGATGTGAGCTACTTGGCTCACTAGGCTCCTCTTCATGGCTTGAAGTGGAGCTCTCCTCATGGTACTTGGCCAAGTTATCCCACAACTCCTTGGCATTGTTGTATTTACCTATCTTACACAAAATATTAGTAGGTAATGAAAATTCAATTGTTTTAGTTACCTCATTGTTGATCGTGGATTGGTGGACTTGTTCCTTCGTCCACTTGTTCTTCTCTAGAGGCTCTCCTTCTTTATCCATTGGAGGAGTAAACCCTTCTTGTACACAAAACCAGTTCCACATATTAGTCCTAAGAAAATACATCATCCTTACCTTCCAATATGCGAAGTTGTCGTTGTAGAAGGGTGGAATGGTGATGTCTTCTCCGAATTGATCCATCTCTAGCTTTTGCTCCCACGGGTGTGAATCCGATGAAGAGCGACCTCGCTCTGATACCACTTGTTAGGATCTCTTCGTACGGCTAGAGAGGGGGGTGTGAATAGCCGACCCAAATTTTTGCTCATTTCTTTCTACAAACTAGGGTTAGCGCAGCGGAAAAATAGATGCAGAAAGAAAACAGGAGAAGAAAGACAAACCATATAACGAGGTTCGGAGATGAACTCCTACTCCTCGGCGTGTCCATAAGGTGGACGAAGCCTACCAATCCGTCGGTGGATGAGTCCCCGGAAACCCGGCTAATAGATACTCCTTGTGGGTGGAGAAACCTCACCACAATCTTTGCAACAGCAATAGGAGTACAAATAGGAACAAGAAAACAAGAACAGAAATGTAAACAACACTTGCTTGCCTTCTTGAAGTCAGTAGGAACCCTGGTGAAGCAGCAGCTTCTCGGATCCAAGCTTAGCTAGAAAACCAGCAACAAGAAGAAGCTCACGCGAAGCTTTAGCACCCAACGAGCTCAACAAAGCTCAGAGAGAGCAAGCTTGGTGAAAAGTACTTCGAAGGAAGAAGAAGAAGCCTGAGAAGCCCTCACCTTTATACCGCGAAGAAAACAGAAACTAGCGTTGCGTCAGCGCTAGAACTCGATCGACCGATCGAGGTGGATCGTCTCGATCGGACCGATCAGAGAGATGGATCGGTTCACGACCGATCCTTCCTTTCCCTTCTCGCGATGCTCGTCTCGATCGGTCCACGCCGATCAGACAATCGGTCTATGGACGGATCAGCCGCCTTTCTTTTCACCTCCGTTCGATCGGTCACCGGACCGATCGAAAGTATCGATCGGTCTCCGATCGAGATAACCATCGATAACATCTTGATCGATCAGCGATCGGTCACGGCACCGATCAGATGAGCCATGTATCATTGGATCGGTCGTAGTCCGATCCAAACTTCTTAGCCCTAAACCTAAGGCTTCCACACCAACATCGGTCAACCTTGACTGTTGGTACATCATGCCTAGCATCCGGTCACCCTTGACTGCTAGGACTCCCTCCAAGTGTCGGTCAATCCTTTGACCCACTTAGACTTTTCTCTCCGACAAGTATCCGGTCACTCCTATGACCTACTTGGACTTCCCATCACGGATGTCCGATCACCCTTGATCCATCTGGATTTTCCTGGCCGGCTTCACTCACGGGACTTTCACCTAGCTTCACTCACTAGGGTTTTCACCGCTTCACTCACCGGATTCCAACAGACTTCACTCACCAGGACTTCCCAACCGCCTAACATCCAGTTAGGACTTTCTCATTCACCTAGCTTCACTCACTAGGATTTTCACCGCTTCACTCACCGAGATTTTCCCACTGGCTTCACTCACGGGACTTTCACCTTCACCTAGCTTCACTCACTAGGATTTTCACCTGGATTCACTCACCGGGATTTCCCGACTGCCCTCACTCGGACTTTTCCCGTGCCAAACTCCTTGCTTGGACTTTCCCAAGTCTCCATACTTGGACTTTTCCAAGTCTCCATACTTGGACTTTTCGCCAAGCTCCTGCTTGGACTTTTCCGTGCCAAGTCTCCATACTTGGACTTTTCGATCAAGCTCCTGCTTGGACTTTTCCGCCAAGTCTCCATACTTGGACTTTTCCGAATCAGTCAACCAGTCAACCTTGACCTACGGTTGCACCAATAATCTCCCAAACATCTATTCTTGTCCCACATCAAGAATAGAACTCTCTCACGAGTGTCAAACATCAACATGCAACACAACTAGGTCAACCTTGACCTAAGGTTGCACCGACAATCTTCCCAAGTCAAACATCAAAATACAACTCGAGTCACGTCAACTCGAGTCGGGTCAACCAGGTCAACCTTGACCTAAGGTTGCACCAACAGTGGGGCCGGCCAAATTAAATTAAAAAGGGATTTTAATTTTAGTTTTTATTATGTGGAAGAAATAATTTTTTAAAGAGAATTAAAATTAAAATATCTCTCTTGTAAAAGATCTACAAAAGATTAAAGAAAGAGATTAGATCTCTTTCCTTATTTGTAGATTGATGAGTTATTTTATTTTCTCTTTAAAAATTATCCACATGTTGATAAAATTAAAATTATAGAAATTTCCTTTATCAACCATGAAGAGATTTTAAAGAGAAATTTTATTTTTAAAATTTTCCGAAACAAATTAGGAAGTTTTAATTTGTTGATTAAAACTTGTCTAATTTATTTCCTCTAGAAGTGACCGGCCATTAGAGATTAAATTGGGAAATTTTATTTAATTTTCTCAATTAAATCATGTCAAGGAAATTAAGGAAATTTTATTGTAATTAAATTTCCTAATTTGCCTAGGCCAAGGAATATAAAAGAAGGGGTGAGGTGCCTTCACAAGACACAACATCTATTATTCCTCTCCCTCTTTTGTTCCTTGGTGTGGCCGGCCAACCTCTCCCTCTCTTCCTCTTGTGGTGGCCGAACCCTACCCTTCTATTGGAGCTCTTGTGGTGGCCGGATACTACTCGGAGAAGAAGAAGAAGAAGGAGAGAAAGCTAGCATCTCTTGGAGCTTGGTTAGTATTTTGTTTTTCTTCCTTGGTGAAGCTTCCTCTTTGTTGGCCGAACCTAGCTAGGAGGAGAAGAAGATGATTGGTGGTTTCTCGTCTCGGAAGATCGTTGCCCACACAACGTCCGAGGTTAGAAGAGGAATACGGTAGAAGATCAAGAGGTTTTTCTACAAGGTATAACTAGTAAATTTTATTTCCGCATCATGCTAGTTATTTATGGAAATAATACCAAATACAAGAGGCTTACTTTCTAGAATTTCGAATATGTTTTTTCGAAGTTGTGTTCTTTTGTTTCTTTCTTTTCCTTGTGATTCGATTGTTCTCTTTGGTTAACCTAAAGTTATTTTAGGAAATTAAATATTAGCTTTCTATTAAAGGTTTTGTCTAGTCGGTGGTGGTTGCTCCCATATCCAAGAAGGCCATGTGCCTCGCCACGTCAGTACTGGGAACCTTTTATGGAAATTAATATTTAATGGAATTAATAACTTAAGGAGACTTGGGTCGAACGTGTTAAGTTCCGCAGGAGATCCAAGTCAAAACCTAAAAGAACAAATAGATTAAGTTTTGGATCAAACGTGTTAAGTTCCGCAGGCGATCCAAAATTTAATTTAAAAGAACACATGGTAGCTAGGAAAAGGTTCAGACCTTTGTACAAAATTTTTGTACAGTGGAACCTATAGGTTTTCCGAGTAGCAACCAACAATTGGTATCAGAGCTAGGGTTTTGCCTCTGTGTATTTGGTTTTAGTTTAATTATGCACATGTCATACATAATTTAGGCAGGTTAATAGTAGGATGTGCTAACTTTGTGGATGCAGGATCCAACTATTATGGCTTATAGTTATTATGTGTGTGATTGGACCCTTGGACATGTCAAGGGCATTTATATGTGTGTGCATGATTGTATTATAAAATACAGCAGGAGTCTTTTATTAGGATTTTATTTTGATCTAGATACATGTACATTCCTTTTATGGAATATAGGATCAAAATGTAAAATTCTATTTATGTCGCGGATCAAATCTTGCAAAGTGTGGAACCTTATAAGGACCGGAGGCGCAGCGGAACTAGGAGCAAGATGGATGCGACAGCTAGACCCGGTGGCGGTGGCCAAATATGGCAGCAGCTTGGGATGACAACACACGGAGGACAACTAGAGATAAAAGTCATAATAGTTTAAAATTAGATTTTCTATTTATTGCTTTTATATTGTGCTGTGTGTGCATGTTAGTATACATGACTAGTAGGCTAGCATAGTTAAAATTCCTCGTTTATAAATAACTAAGTGGGAGAGGATTTTAAATAAATCCCATGGTCTCCATTCTGGTTTGTAAGTGATGCAAACAAGCTTGCGTTGGCTCGAGTGCCTTCCTCCATAACGGATGAGCTTGTTTGTGGATCACTAAGACTTCCATTTTGGATGACTATAGGAAGTTAATTAAGCGTGTGATCTTCCCCAACGGAAGGGCATAATCTTATTAATGTACTTAGTGTCAAGTAATGGTATACACTTAGACACATCTAATAGTATCCTCCCCATCGGAGTCACTGCTATTATTTGTGTGACCAAATGAAACCAACTATTAATTTGTCATAAAACTAGGTTGACAAGATAATAAAATTAAAGGGTTAAAACCCCTCTTACAAATGATTGATTTTGTATACGTCCACACTAACGTGGCATACAAAATTAACGGTGTTTGAGATAATTTTATTTGTCATAAAGATATGTTGACAAGATAGTTAATGGGTAAAACCCTCCTTTTACAAATGTTGAATTTGTATACGTCCACACTAACGTGGCATGCAAAATTCACGGTGTTTGAGGTGTTGGTAAATTTAAATAATATTGTTTGAGGAATCAATGTTATTTTAAATTCAAAAGTTTTGATCAAATATTTGATCAAAGACAGATCAACTATTAATTTTATTCGTCATAAAGTAAAGTTGACGAGATAATAAAATTAATGAATAAAATCTCCTCTTCGATTTTGTATATACAAAATTCATGGAGATTTTAAGGAGTTGATCTTGACCAAATGTTTTTGTGATTCTTAGGATGTTTGTCAATCCCTAGTAGTCATACTATAGAAAAGACTTAGTAGTCCCAATTGTAATGATTGGAAATAGGACTTGGACATTAAGGTAGACTGTCTTCTTAGAACTAAGAACAATTTAGGTGTATTTAATTCATTAGTTGAAACATGTCTAGTGGTGTTATCTACCAGAACCTGGAGTGTAGATACAAGATGCCATTAATCATGTCTGCAATTCATTGCAGGGTTCCAGGAAACCCGACAACTAAATGAAAGGTAAATCACCGTCCACATGGGCACTCCTGTAAAGTGTAGCTATTGCAATGGGAGATGTTTATCCTTTGATAAGAATAAAATATGGATTTTAAGTAATTGTCTTTACGTACCAAGTTTAGAAAGAACCTGATTTCAGTTTCTAAACTATTATAGATATTATGTCTATTTTGATAACAAAGTTGTTATCAAGAAAAATAGGAAAGTTATCTATTCTGGTATGATGGTTGACAATTTATAATCCAATAGCTCCCACGATGCAACAAATGGAAATTAGTAACACATCTTCTAATTTTAAGAGAAAGCAACCTTCGGAAATGAACCAATTATATCTTTGACATCTAAAGCTAGGTTATACTTGAGTAGGATTCATTGGTAGCTGATGAACTTTTGGGTTCATTGGTAGTGGAAATCTTTCCAACCTACGAGTCTTACTTGGAAGAAAAATAACCAAGAAGCTTTTAAGTCCAAGGGGTATGGAGTCAAAGATATGTTGAAAACGGTTCATTCTGATTTGTGTGATCCTATGACTATCCAGACAAGAGGTAGTATTGAATATTTTGTCTATTTTATAGACAACTATTCAAGATACAAATAAATTTACTTAATGTACCGCAAGACTAAGTACTTTGATTAGTTCAAAGAGTACAAGGTTGATGCGGAGAAATGTTAAAGTAAAAAGTCACTATGGAAGATCGTAGTGGCAAGTACCTCTTGAGAGATTTTAGGAGTCACTTATCAGAAGTTGGATTTCAATCCCAACTAACTGCATCTACACCCCAACAGAATGGTGTAGTAGAAAGAAGGTAAAGGACTCTTATGGAATAATTAGATAGATGATGAGTTATTCAGAAAATTACCAAATTTGTTTTAAGGATAAACTCTGAAAACGAAAGTGAACATAGTACCTTCCAAGTTAGAACTCTCTACTCATATAGAATTGCTGAATAGGTGAAAACCTATTTTGAAGCATATTCGGATTCGGGTAATCCAGCACATATGTTAAAGAGAGACAATGATAAGTTGGATAGGAGTTCACTTGTTTGTAAGTTATCCTAGATAAACAAAAGTAGGTTTATAGTCTTAAAAATCAGAAGGTCATTGCTAGCATCAATGACTGATTTTTAAAAAAGGACTATATAATGAACCACGTGCTCATAAGTAAATTTGTTCTTAAGGAAATAATAAAGGACATGTCTAACCTAGTACCAACTGTACAAGATGAGATACCACAAGAAAACTGCAACACGTATCACAAATGATACACAATTGCATAAAGTGTCTTGTCATAGTGGGAGGGTTGTTAGGCAACCTAAATAGGTTCATGTTTTGGGAGAGTTTTTGGACTCGATCCCTGAAGGACATAAACCTGATCTCCGGACATATGACGAAGCACTCCAAGATAAATATGCAGCATCTTGGCAAAGAGTAATGAATAATAGAATTAGAATATATGTATTCTAATAAAATCTGGAAGCTTGTAGAACCACCAAGTGGTGTAAAAACCTTTGGGTGTAAAAGGTCTATAATAGGAAAAGAGGGATAGACAGGAAGGTTGAAACCTTCAAAGCAAAGCTTGATGAAAAAGGAAACTTTTTTCACTGGTAGCCATGCTTAAATCTATCCGGATTCTTTTATCTATTTGGCAAGTGGATGTCAAGACAGCATTCCTTAATGGAAGTCTTGAAGAAAGCATCCATATAAAGCAACCAGAAGGGTTCATTGCAAAGGGCTAAAAGCATCTTGTGTAAAGCTCAATCAGTCTATGGACTGAGGCAAAGCTTCAAGGTCTTGGAACATCCGGTTTATCAAAGTAATTCAGACCTATGGAACCGGATAAGTCTTGTGTATACAAAAGGTGTGATGGAAGCGTGGTGGTATTTCTTGTACTATACGTAGATAACATTTTTGGTAGTTGGAAACAATATCAAAATGTTGTCAGAAGTAAGGGTATGGTTGTCCAAACAATTAGATATAAAGGACTTGGGAGAATGTATATATTCTTGAGATCAAAGTAATAAGGGATCGCAAGAAAAGAATATTTTACTTATCCCAAGCTTCATACATCGGAAAAATCCTTGCTCGTTTTAAAGCATGCAAAACTCCAAGAAAGGTTTCTTACCTTTTCAGGATGGAGTAACTTTATCTAAAGATATGTCTCTGTAGACATTAAAGGAGATAAAGGAAATAAAGGCAGTTCTTTATGCTTCGGCTGTCGGAAGCCTAATGTATGCTATGCACGAGATCAGAAATCTGTTTTGCCAAAGGCATAGTTAGCAGATATCAAAGTAACCCTGGACAAGGACAATGGACTGCAGTAAAGCATATATTAAAGTACCTTAGAGGAACTAGAGATTATATGCTAGCTTACAAGGCAGTTAATTTGGTCCCTGTGGGTTGCATGGATTTTGACTTCCAATCGGATAAGGACAATAATAAGTCAACCTCGGGGTTTTTGTGTTTATTTTAGGAGGTAAAGTCATAACTATGGAAGAGTGATAAGCATAGGTGTTTTTCTGGACTCCACCATAGAAGCTTAGTATATGGCAAGCCTCTGAGGTAGCCATTAAAAGATGTATGACTTAATAACCTCAAGATAGACTTAGATATGATTTCTGGTTTGTCCAAAGATTATTACAATTTATTGTAATAATGTTGGTGCAGTAGCAAACTCGAAGAAACCATAAGTCTATAAGGCAAGTAAACACAATAGAGCGCAAGTACCACCCAATACGAGAAATCGTATAAACGAGGAGAAGTTGTTGCCGCCTAGATTGCATCAGTGATGACCTATTGATCCTTCCACTGAGGTCCTTAAGGCAAGAGCTTTTGATGGGCATGTTGAAGGGTTAGGAATCAGATGTATGGCAGCAGATATAGCAGCTTAGTCTTTTAGTATAAGTGGGAGATTGTTAGGATGTATACTAAAAGCCTAGCTTTTGGTATAAACATTTATCTAGAAATAAGAATCACATTGGTCAAATGTCTACATTTATGATAAATGTAGTTGTTCAATTAATTTATATTGTAGATGACATGGTGTGTGGTGTCACACACAGAAGATCATGTTATCAGTAGCTTATAAATTATAAACAGTAGCTCACGACCATGATGGAAAGGAACAAACCATTGGAAGGTCGTAGTGTAATTAGGTATTAGTTTATCTTGACTATATAATTACACTAGTACACTCAGAGTGTATTGAGTAGGACCATTTGAGGTCGTTTCTTTTATACTGACTTTATAAAGAAACAAAGACCTCGGTTATTATGGAAGTGTGTGCTCTTAATCCTAATGTAATAACAAGCACATATATTTGATATTTATTTCTTTAATTTATCAATGGGTGAGATTTAGTTCGTTGAATCAATAAACCCGATAAGTTGGGAAATGGTATCACTTATAGTGTGTGTTGTTGATTATAGAAGGAAAACTGTGTCCTAGAGATACTAGGTTGATAATGTCCTCAAGAGGAGCTCATAAAGATTGTCATGTTAAACCTCGGTGGACTTAGTCCGACATGATAATAAGGTTGAGTGGTACTACTCTTGGACTTAGATATTAATTAAATGAGTTGTCAGTAACTCACTTAATTAGTGGATATTTGATATCTTAAACACAGGGAGACTAACACACTCATAATAAGAAGGAGCCCAAAAATGTAATTTGGGATTGGTGCGGTAGTTCAATGATAATTCTCTAGTGGAATGAATTATCATTGATAAAATTAAGTTGTGTGTTCGGGGCGAACACGGGATGCTTAATTTTATCGGGAGACCAAAACCAATTCCTCCTCTCAGTCCCTATCGTAGCCTCTTATTTGTAGAAGTTTTATACCCACCTATACCCACCTTCTATACCCACTAATAAGGGGCCGGCCAAGCTAGCTTGGGAACCAAGCTAGGGCCGGCCTAGGTATATTATTGGGTGGCCGGACCTAGCTTGAACCCAAGCTAGTGGGTGTTAGGATCTCTTCGTACGGCTAGAGAGGGGGGTGTGAATAGCCGACCCAAATTTTTGCTCGTTTCTTTCTACAAACTAGGGTTAGCGCAGCGGAAAAATAGATGCAGAAAGAAAACAGGAGAAGAAAGACAAACCATATAACGAGGTTCGGAGATGAACTCCTACTCCTCGGCGTGTCCGTAAGGTGGACGAAGCCTACCAATCCGTCGGTGGATGAGTCCCCGGAAACCCGGCTAATAGATACTCCTTGTGGGTGGAGAAACCTCACCACAATCTTTGCAACAGCAATAGGAGTACAAATAGGAACAAGAAAACAAGAACAGAAATGTAAACAACACTTGCTTGCCTTCTTGAAGTCAGCAGGAACCCTGGTGAAGCAGCAGCTTCTCGGATCCAAGCTTAGCTAGAAAACCAGCAACAAGAAGAAGCTCACGCGAAGCTTTAGCACCCAACGAGCTCAACAAAGCTCAGCAGGAAGAAGAAGCAGAAGCTTCAGGCAGAAGAGTACTTCCAGAAGGAAGAAGAAGAAGCCCTGTAGAAGCCCTCAGCCCCTTTATACCTGCGAAGAAGAAACAGCTAAGAAACTAGCCGTTGCGTCGCAACGGCTAGAACTCTGATCGGTCTGCAGACCGATCAGGGAAGAGGTGGATCGTCTCTGATCGGTCTGTGGACCGATCAGAGAGGAGATGGATTGGTTCACAGACCGATCCCCTTCCTTTCCCCTTCTCGCGATGCTCGTCTCTGATCGGTCCACAGACCGATCAGGACATGGCCTGATCGGTCTGTGGACCGATCAGCCTGCCTTTCTTTTCACCTCCGTTCGCTTACTGATCGGTCACCAGACCGATCAGTAACCGAACAGAGAGCTTCTGTTCGGTATCTGATCGGTCACCAGACCGATCAGATAACCATCAGTAGCATACTGATCGGTCACTGATCGGTCACCAGACCGATCAGATGAGCCATGTATCATTGGATCGGTCTGTAGTCCGATCCAAACTTCTTAGCCCTAAACCTAAGGCTTCCACACCAACATCTGGTCAACCTTGACCTGTTGGTACATCATGCCTAGCATCCGGTCACTCCCTTGACCTGCTAGGACTCCCCGCTAAGTGTCTGGTCAATCCCTTTGACCCACTTAGACTTTTCTCTCCGTACCAAGTATCCGGTCACTCCTATGACCTACTTGGACTTCCCATCACCAGATGTCCGATCACCCTTGATCCATCTGGATTTTCCCTTGCCCGGCTTCACTCACCAGGACTTTCACCTAGCTTCACTCACTAGGGTTTTCACCAGGACTTTCCCACTGCCTGGCTTCACTCACCAGGACTTTCCACACTGCCTAACATCCCAGTTAGGACTTTCTCATTCACCTAGCTTCACTCACTAGGATTTTCACCTGGCTTCACTCACCAGGATTTTCCCGAATGCCTGGCTTCACTCACCAGGACTTTCACCTTCACCTAGCTTCACTCACTAGGATTTTCACCTGGATTCACTCACCAGGATTTCCCGACTGCCTGGCTTCACTCACCAGGACTTTTCCCCGTGCCAAACTCCCTGTTTGGACTTTCCCCGTGCCAAGTCTCCATACTTGGACTTTTCGCGTGCCAAGCTCCCTGCTTGGACTTTTCACGTGCCAAGCTCCCTGCTTGGACTTTTCCGTGCCAAGTCTCCATACTTGGACTTTTCCAGTGCCAAGCTCCCTGCTTGGACTTTTCCGTGCCAAGTCTTTATACTTGGACTTTTCCCGAATCAGGTCAACCAGGTCAACCTTGACCTACGGTTGCACCAATAATCTCCCAAACATCTATTCTTGTCCCACATCAAGAATAGAACTCTCTCACGAGTGTCAAACATCAACATGCAACACAACTAGGTCAACCTTGACCTAAGGTTGCACCGACAATCTTCCCAAGTCAAACATCAAAATACAACTCGAGTCACGTCAACTCGAGTCGGGTCAACCAGGTCAACCTTGACCTAAGGTTGCACCAACAATCTCCCCCTTTTTTATGTTTGACAAAACCATAATCAAGTTAGGTTAACCCGATAACCTAACTTAGGTTTTCAATCATCTTCCAATGTCCAATGTTCTTTCCTTGAACATTCTCTGGACATTCTCCCCTTAGGTTAACCCGATAACCTAACTTGGGTTCTCCAATAATTCTCCCCCTTTTTGACACACATCAAAAAGAATTCCAATGTTCTTCCTTGAACATTCCTTGACATCTTTCCCTAGCTTAGGTTAACCCGATAACCTAACTTGGGTTCTCCAATAATTCTCCAATGAACACTCTCCCCTTTTTGACACACATCAAAAAGAAAAAGGAGGGTATCAAGGTCAAGAGTTTCTTCCTAATGAAAGTCCCATACCTTCCATTGAAACTCTTAATTTCCCCCTTGATACTAAACTCAACAATCAACTTAGTGATAATCCCATATCACTAATCCTTAAAAGTCTTAAGGAGTAAAAACTTCCCCTAAAAGTCAACTCCCCCTTGACAATTAGGTAAAACTCCCCCTAAAGGTCAACTCCCCCTTGACCATTGCACCAACAATACTTTGAGAGTTCCAAACCTTTAGAAATCCAAAAACACCACTTCCATAACTGAAATTTCAGACACCAGCTGAAAAATCAGAAATTCGGCACGCCCTGATTGGTCCCCAGACCGATCAGCCCTTCACCAGATCGCACTCGTGCTACTGGAACTCGCTGGATCGGTCTGCAGACCGATCCACAATACTCTGGATCGGTCCGCAGACCGATCAGAGATTCCCTGGATCGGTCCCCGGACCGATCCAACCACTGAAATCAGAACTTCTGATTTCCCCTTCCAGAAATTCAGAAACTCCTAATAAATTCAAGAAAATTCCAAAAATTACGAAACTTTGAGGATACATTCCTCATATCATACACTATCATGGAAAAATAGTTTTAGATGAAAATAACTTCCATTTTCAAATCTTGATACAAAGTTCGAAAAGTTTTGAAATAGCTCAAAGTTTCAAAAACTTTGTATCACTTTGTTCAATGATGAATGCAATCACTAAGATGGCTTCATCAAGGTTTTCCAAATAAATTTCAAAATGATTTTAAACCTTTTAATTTAGGACCATAATCTTAGGGCTAAATGTACATGACTTGTACACAAGCTTTCCCTATGATCCTCCATTTCTTGAATTAGGCTCATCTAGGTACAAGAACTATGCACCTTGATCCTAACTCATGATCCTAATACCTCTCACACATCTAAAGTGTATCAAACCACATTCAAGTCAATTTGATGTGAGATATGAGTTTAGGTATCTTAGACTAAGGTCTCATGCATTTTCTAAACACAACTTTGATCTCAATATCAAAATGTGTTTTTCATCCTTAAATCAATTCAATTGATTATTAATGCAAGAGATGATGACATGGCATAAAATGGTATCATAAATGAAAACATGTGCCAATGTCATGATGTCATGGCATAAAGTTTGAAACTTAAATAAACATGACATAAAAACTAGCCTAAGCATGATCATGACATTTCAAATGATAATAAAATAAATATGATGTCATGGCATGGCATATGGCAACCAATCATGGGAAGTTAGCACAAATAAAATACCTAAATTCCCTATCTAAGTATCCTTAGCCTTAGCTAACTTAGAATCTAACCCTAGATTGCCCATATATCCCTAAGAGACAACCAAAATCCCAATTATGGTATTTCTCTAGGTTTTCTTAAATTGTGCCAAATGAGATTAAAATCGATATTTTTCAAATATGGCACAATTTACTCTTTAAGGAGTAAATAATAATCCTTTTTCATTTTCAAGGGTTATCAAGACCTTGAAAATGCTCCTTGAGTGTTAATTTCCTCAAAGTTGGGTTAACTACCCTTCTAATTGGAGTTGACACTCTCTAACCCATCTATGGGATAGAGAAGATGCTCCTAGGAACCCAATACCTATTAGAGCTCATTGGGTTCACTAAATATTCACTAGGGATAACTTCCCTAGCAACCCTCCTAATGACCCTCTTAGGCTTTGAAGCCTTGGTCATTTGGGTCTCATCAAGGTCAACTATAGGGGTGACTCCCCTTGTAACCTTGGTAATGGTCTTCCTAGCCCTAGGTTTTGTTCCATAATCAAATGGAACATTGTGGTAAGTGAGCTTGACCATTTGGGACTTAGGTTTGTGACCCAAACCTTTCTTGTCCTTGGACTTGGGTTTTTGACTCTTAAACCCTAGAGATGACTTCTCCAAGTTCTTAAGAGCCTTTTCCAAAGTATCAAGTCTTGACCTCAAGACTTGATTCTCCTTCTCTAATACCTCAATTTTTGATTTGTCATTTTTCTTTGAGGCATTCCTAGGCATGTGTCTAGTTGATTTGGGATTCCTACCTAGGTTCTCCTTAACCTTAGATGAGGTAATTCTAGGGTTGGCTTTCCTAGTGTTATCCTTATCTAGGCTCACATGTTTGGCACCTAAGCATGTGTATCGATTTCTAATGTTATCATGCTTATCATTATTGACTAGTGCAATAAAATTTCTAGCATGCATCTTACTAGTATTGCACGAATGAGACTTAAATGATACCTTAGGGTTTGCCTTAGCTCTCCCTATAGAAGTGCTCGGTCTCTTGCCCTTGTGAGGTTGCCTCCCCCTCGGACAATGACTCCGATAATGTCCCCTTCGCTTGCATTGGAAGCACACCACGTGCTCCTTGCCTTTGCGTATCGGAACTCCGGCTTCCTTGACCTTTGGCGCCGGTGGAGTCTTTCTTACCCTCTTTGGACACTTACTCTTGTAATGTCCATGTTCCCTACACTCAAAGCACATAATGTGTAATTTAATTGAACTTAAATTGCTTGAGTTACCTAGGGTTGAGGGTGGATGCGAGCTCTCTTCTTCATCCCTTTCGGAGGTAGAAGCTTCTTCTTCTTGCTCTGAACTTGAAGAAGAACTCTCCTCCTCTTTGTCCTTAGATGTTGAGTAACCCTCAACTTCTAATTCGCTCCCTCCATGATGTGAGCTACTTGGCTCACTAGGCTCCTCTTCATGGCTTGAAGTGGAGCTCTCCTCATGGTACTTGGCCAAGTTATCCCACAACTCCTTGGCATTGTTGTATTTACCTATCTTACACAAAATATTAGTAGGTAATGAAAATTCAATTGTTTTAGTTACCTCATTGTTGATCGTGGATTGGTGGACTTGTTCCTTCGTCCACTTGTTCTTCTCTAGAGGCTCTCCTTCTTTATCCATTGGAGGAGTAAACCCTTCTTGTACACAAAACCAGTTCCACATATTAGTCCTAAGAAAATACATCATCCTTACCTTCCAATATGCGAAGTTGTCGTTGTAG
The DNA here is from genome assembly GCF_018446385.1 of Zingiber officinale. Lineage (NCBI taxonomy): Eukaryota > Viridiplantae > Streptophyta > Magnoliopsida > Zingiberales > Zingiberaceae > Zingiber > Zingiber officinale. The sequence continues at coordinate 106,199,485 of NC_056003.1, forward strand.
AAGGGTGGAATGGTGATGTCTTCTCCGAATTGATCCATCTCTAGCTTTTGCTCCCACGGGTGTGAATCCGATGAAGAGCGACCTCGCTCTGATACCACTTGTTAGGATCTCTTCGTACGGCTAGAGAGGGGGGTGTGAATAGCCGACCCAAATTTTTGCTCGTTTCTTTCTACAAACTAGGGTTAGCGCAGCGGAAAAATAGATGCAGAAAGAAAACAGGAGAAGAAAGACAAACCATATAACGAGGTTCGGAGATGAACTCCTACTCCTCGGCGTGTCCGTAAGGTGGACGAAGCCTACCAATCCGTCGGTGGATGAGTCCCCGGAAACCCGGCTAATAGATACTCCTTGTGGGTGGAGAAACCTCACCACAATCTTTGCAACAGCAATAGGAGTACAAATAGGAACAAGAAAACAAGAACAGAAATGTAAACAACACTTGCTTGCCTTCTTGAAGTCAGCAGGAACCCTGGTGAAGCAGCAGCTTCTCGGATCCAAGCTTAGCTAGAAAACCAGCAACAAGAAGAAGCTCACGCGAAGCTTTAGCACCCAACGAGCTCAACAAAGCTCAGCAGGAAGAAGAAGCAGAAGCTTCAGGTAGAAGAGTACTTGAGGAAGAAGAAGCCCTCAGCCCCTTTATACCTGCGAAGAAGAAACAGTTAAGAAACTAGCCGTTGCGTCGCAACGGCTAGAACTCTGATCGGTCTGCAGACCGATCAGGGAAGAGGTGGATCGTCTCTGATCGGTCTGTGGACCGATCAGAGAGGAGATTGATCGGTTCACAGACCTATCCCCTTCCTTTCCCCTTCTCGCGATGCTCGTCTCTGATCGGTCCACAGACCGATCAGGACATGGCCTGATCGGTCTGTGGACGTATCAGCCTGCCTTTCTTTTCACCTCCGTTCGCTTACTGATCGGTCACCAGACCGATCAGTAACCGAACAGAGAGCTTCTGTTCGGTATCTGATCGGTCTCCAGACCGATCAGATAACCATCAGTAGCATACTGATCGGTCACTGATCGGTCACCAGACCGATCAGATGAGCCATGTATCATTGGATCGGTCTGTAGTCCGATCCAAACTTCTTAGCCCTAAACCTAAGGCTTCCACACCAACATCTGGTCAACCTTGACCTGTTGGTACATCATGCCTAGCATCCGGTCACTCCCTTGACCTGCTAGGACTCCCCGCTAAGTGTCTGGTCAATCCCTTTGACCCACTTAGACTTTTCTCTCCGTACCAAGTATCCGGTCACTCCTATGACCTACTTGGACTTCCCATCACCAGATGTCCGATCACCCTTGATCCATCTGGATTTTCCCTTGCCCGGCTTCACTCACCAGGACTTTCACCTAGCTTCACTCACTAGGGTTTTCACCTGGCTTCACTCACCAGGATTTCCACAACTGCCTGACTTCACTCACCAGGACTTCCCAACTGCCTAACATCCCAGTTAGGACTTTCTCATTCACCTAGCTTCACTCACTAGGATTTTCACCTGGCTTCACTCACCAGGATTTTCAATTGCACCTGCTTCACTCACCGGGACTTTCACCTTCACCTAGCTTCACTCACTAGGATTTTCACCTGGATTCACTCACCATTTGCTCGGCTTCACTCACGGGACTTTTCCCGTGCCAAACTCCTGTTTGGACTTTCCTGCCAAGTCTCCATACTTGGACTTTTCCAGCCAAGTCTCCATACTTGGACTTTTCGCCAAGCTTCCTGCTTGGACTTTTCCGTGCCAAGTCTCCATACTTGGACTTTTCCAGTGCCAAGCTCCCTGCTTGGACTTTTCCGTGCCAAGTCTCCATACTTGGACTTTTCCCGAATCAGGTCAACCAGGTCAACCTTGACCTACGGTTGCACCAATAATCTCCCAAACATCTATTCTTGTCCCACATCAAGAATAGAACTCTCTCACGAGTGTCAAACATCAACATGCAACACAACTAGGTCAACCTTGACCTAAGGTTGCACCGACAATCTTCCCAAGTCAAACATCAAAATACAACTCGAGTCACGTCAACTCGAGTCGGGTCAACCAGGTCAACCTTGACCTAAGGTTGCACCAACAGTGGGGCCGGCCAAATTAAATTAAAAAGGGATTTTAATTTTAGTTTTTATTATGTGGAAGAAATAATTTTTTAAAGAGAATTAAAATTAAAATATCTCTCTTGTAAAAGATCTACAAAAGATTAAAGAAAGAGATTAGATCTCTTTCCTTATTTGTAGATTGATGAGTTATTTTATTTTCTCTTTAAAAATTATCCACATGTTGATAAAATTAAAATTATAGAAATTTCCTTTATCAACCATGAAGAGATTTTTAAAGAGAAATTTTATTTTTTAAAATTTCCGGAAACAAATTAGGAAGTTTTAATTTGTTGATTAAAACTTGTCTAATTTATTTCCTCTAGAAGTGGCCGGCCATTAGAGATTAAATTGGGAAATTTTATTTAATTTTTCTCAATTAAATCATGTCAAGGAAATTAAGGAAATTTTATTGTAATTAAATTTCCTAATTTGCCTAGGCCAAGGAATATAAAAGAAGGGGTGAGGGTGCCTTCACAAGACACAACATCTATTATTCTCTCCCTCTTTTGTTCCTTGGTGTGGCGGCCAACCTCTCCCTCTCTTCCTCTTGTGGTGGCCGAACCCTACCCTTCTATTGGAGCTCTTGTGGTGGCCGGATACTACTCGGAGAAGAAGAAGAAGAAGGAGAGAAAGCTAGCATCTCTTGGAGCTTGGTTAGTATTTTGTTTTTCTTCCTTGGTGAAGCTTCCTCTTTGTTGGCGAACCTAGCTAGGAGGAGAAGAAGGTGATTGGTGGTTTCTCGTCTCGGAAGATCGTTGCCCACACAACGTCCGAGGTTAGAAGATGAATACGGTAGAAGATCAAGAGGTTTTTCTACAAGGTATAACTAGTAAATTTTATTTCCGCATCATGCTAGTTATTTATGGAAATAATACCAAATACAAGAGGCTTACGTTCTAGAATTTCGAATATGTTTTTTCGAAGTTGTGTTCTTTTGTTTCTTTCTTTTCCTTGTGATTCGATTGTTCTCTTTGGTTAACCTAAAGTTATTTTAGGAAATTAAATATTAGCTTTCTATTAAAGGTTTTGTCTAGTCGGTGGTGGTTGCTCCCATATCCAAGAAGGCCATGTGCCTCGCCACGTCAGTACTGGGAACCTTTTATGGAAATTAATATTTAATGGAATTAATAACTTAAGGAGACTTGGGTCGAACGTGTTAAGTTCCGCAGGAGATCCAAGTCAAAACCTAAAAGAACAAATAGATTAAGTTTTGGATCAAACGTGTTAAGTTCCGCAGGCGATCCAAAATTTAATTTAAAAGAACACATGGTAGCTAGGAAAAGGTTCAGACCTTTGTACAAAATTTTTGTACAGTGGAACCTATAGGTTTTCCAAGTAGCAACCAACAATCAGGCCTCCCAATCGATCCACGGATCGATTGGAATGGCCGGATCGATCCATTAATCGATCCAGGTGGCTACTGTATACGGAACTTAGGTTGGATCGATCCAGCACGCTACTGTGCTCGGGCAATATTCTGGATCGATCGGCTGATCGATCCAGGCTTACCAATCGATCCAGTGATCGATCCCAGAGCCTTCTGTTTGTGACATAATTTGTTGGATCGATCGGCTGATCGATCCAGACGCCTACTGTTCGCGGTACGAACTTCCCGATCGATCGGCTGCTCGATTGAGAAGCCTCCAATCGATCGACCGATCGATTGGGGTTTCTGATTTCGCACCAACACTCTGATTTCAGCACTGTTTCGTGCCAGGATTACCTATATGAGTTCTAAAACAATTGGAAAACATTCTAATCTCACACAACTAAGGTTCTAAGCATGATAAGGTGCATGATTTACCAATTTATAACATTTAACATATCAAGGTGCAAAATAATGAAATGCTAAAAGGTTCTAATGCTTAAAACAAGCTCCGCTGAATTCCCTAAGATCTTTATTCCAAGTTCCATCCACACACATCTTCATCGCATTGCCCTCCAGCCTCCGCTAGTCCATCTTTCCTTTACCTTTATCTGTAGTATAAGGAAAAAGTATCTGTAAGCTTTCGCTTAGTAAGAAACCATCTACCTCACTAAAACATGCATACGATGCAATTTATGATTTTAAAACATGCTATTTGAAAATACATACTGAATGTGCTAAGCATGGCATGGCATACAACACATAGAAGGCTAACTGATCATGGCATACTATCATCTAAAGCAAGTGTAACAGAAACTGAACATAGAGCTATCATACATAATCGTAGGAAAGAGCTGAGCTGAAGCATGAACTAAGCTAAACTAAACTGAGCTAGTACTGAAGTTAAACTGTATACTCAACCGATTTGGGAGTTTTGAAAACTAATTATCATAATAGATTAAAATAATAATCATGCTGCTGTTTGGGCCCGACAACTGTACTTGCTGTGCGCGCATCCCTAACTAAACCCGGGGTTGCAAATTCCGAATCTAGTAGGATTTACTAGGTTAGCTGAACCTAGGGACGACTGTGGGAGTCCAACCCAATGGATATCTAATCCAGTACAGTGCCACTGAGAAAGTAAAATACTGAACATAAGCTAATAAATTCTTGTCTTGCTTTTACTAGGTTGTCTAAACCCAGAACTAGGTTATCTAAACCTAGAGGCGACTGTGGGAGCCCACCCATTGGACATCTGGTCCTGTAAAAGCTGGAGCAAGACTCAATAAGCTAGGAAATGCTTCTATTGCATTTATCTAAGCCACTAACATGCCTAAGTTGCATTTTTCTGTGCTAAACAATTTAAATCGAACACTTGGTATGCGCTAATTCGCATCCTTTGTGTCGATAGTCTACATATTACTAAACTAATACATGAAATTCACACGAAAGCTACTTATACTGCAGGTGAGGGGTTTCTTACCTCCTGTGCTAATTGTCTTACGATTCTAATCGCTAGTTTCCCGGCGGAGAAGATCCCTTCGACGATCTCTTTGCGTCTACGCGTTCCTCTCGCGGAGAGGAGCGTCCTCATGCCTTTGACGTTGCCGGAAGGTGTCCTTAAAGCCCTAGGAAAGGAACCGTAGGTTTCCTTCTTGTGGTTGGCGCCGAGAGAAGGAGAGGGAATGGGGCGGCGTGGCTAGGGTGAGGAGAAGGAAAAGTCACGTTCAGAAATAACTCTTCACTCATTAATTCCCTATTTATATTAAGTGGGTAATTTCACCCAACTCTAATATAAATTTAATTGATTCTCTTTTCTTTCAGCACGGCCCTGCTGGGTTCACCTGGTTACCATGGTTCACTATAAGTCATAGGACCCAATAGGTCTCGGGTCCAATTCCCGCTTAGGCTATTTTACGGTCCTATTTATTTTTGCTACTTCCGCTACTCTAAAAATTTCATAAAAATATTCTAAAATTCCAGAAAAATCATAGAATATTTCTAAAATAATTTTGAGAATTTTCGGGCGTTACAATCCCCCATACCTTATAAAAAGTTCATCCTCAAACTTAGAATAACTCTGGGTACTTATGTCTCATACTGGCTTCTGTCTCCCAGGTTGCCTCTTCTGCTGTGTGACTGTGCCAAATAACTTTCACTAATGGTACTTCCTTGTTCCGCAATTTCTTAACTGCTCGGTCTATTATCTGAATAGGCCGACTGTCATAGCTGAGGTCTTCGCGGACTTGTACCGACTGGGGCTCAATCACCTAGGTGGCATCTGGGATATGTTTCTTCAGCGTCGAGACATGAAATACATTATGGATGGCTGACATCTCCTGTGGTAGCTCTAGCTCATATGCTACCTTGCCAACTCTCCTGCTGATAAGGTATGGTCCCACATATCTGGGACTTAGTTTGCCCTTCTTCCCAAAACGCATTACTCCCTTCATGGGAGCTACTCTGAGGAACACTGAATCCCCAACTGAGAACTCTAAAGGTCTGCGCCATGTATCAGAATAGCTTTTCTGGCGACTCTGAGCTGTCTCTATCCTCTGGCGGATCTGCTATATAGCTGCTGTTGTATCTGCTACTAGATCTGTCTGAAGCTCTAGTTCTTTCTGTTCACCACTCTCATACCAACAGATTGGAGATCTACACCTCCACCCGTAGAGAGCCTCGTAAGGTGCCATACCGATAGTGGCCTGATAGCTGTTGTTGTATGCAAATTCTGCTAAACTCAGATATTTGCACCAACTTCCTTTGAAATCTAGGGCACATGCTCGGATCATATCTTCAAGTACTTGATTTACCCACTCCGTCTGTCCATCTGTCTGAGGATAGAAAGCTGTGCTGAACTTTAACTTCGTGCCCAAAGCTGACTGTACACACTCCCAGAAGTGTGATGTGAACCTACTGTCTCTGTCTGAAATAATGGTTCGTGGGACTCCATGCAATCTGACAATCTCCTTGAGGTACAACTGAGCTAGCTGTTCCATGGAGTAGGATATCCTAATAGCTAAGAAGTGGGCTGATTTAGTCAACCTGTCGACTATTACCCAGATGGTATCAAAACCATTTGTGGTTCCGGGTAGTCCCACTATGAAATCCATGGAAATGTCTTCCCACTTCCATTCGGGTATCTGAATGGGCTGCAAAACTCCTCCTGGTCTCTGATGTTCTGCCTTAACCCTCTGACAGGTTAGGCAGGTGCTGACATATCGAGCGATGTCTCTCTTCATCCCAGGCCACCAAAAACATTTCTTCAAGTCCTGGTACATTTTGGTGGAGCCAGGATGCATCGCATAGGGAGTCTTGTGAGCCTCCTCTAAAATCTTGCTTCGTAGTTCCTCCTGATCTGGAACGCATAATCTGTCACCAAAGTATAATACCCCGCTATCTGATATTCTGAACTCTCCACCTTCTGATTCTGCTATCCCTTGCTTGATTTTCTGAATTTCAGGATCCTGTTCCTGAGCTGTCTGAATGTCACCAAGCAAGGTAGACTCTAATGTCATAGTAGAGAGCTGTCCAACTATGAGTTCAAGACCGAAGTCTGTGATCTCTTTCAGTAGGGGCGGTGACATGGCTGCTAGAGATAATAGGGCAGCACTAGACTTTCTGCTAAGTGCATCTGCTACCCTATTTGCCTTTCCTGGGTGGTAGAGGATGCCTATATCGTAGTCTTTGACCAGCTCTAGCCATCTGCGCTGTCGCATATTTAGATCCTTCTGAGTGAAGAAGTACTTCAGACTCTGATGATCTGTATACACTCTACACTGAGCTCCATACAAGTAATGTCTCCAAATCTTGAGGGCGAACACTACTGCTGCAAGCTCGAGGTCATGAGTAGGATAATTCCTTTCATAGTCCTTGAGTTGTCTGGAGGCGTAGGCAATCACCTTACCTTCTTGCATCAGTACTGCTCCTAGTCCCAATTTAGATGCATCACTATTAATATCGAAGCTGCCTGTGTTTTCTGGTAGAGTCAGAATAGGTGCGCTGGTCAATCTCCTTTTTAGCTCCCTGAAGCTATTCTCGCAGTCCTCTGTCCACTGATATTTTCTGTTCTTCCTGGTGAGAGCTGTCAGTGGGGAGGCTATCCTGGAGAAGTCCTCTACGAATTTTCTGTAGTAACCTGCTAATCCCAGAAAGCTCCTGATCTCACTGGCGTTCTTGGGTCTTTTCCAGTTACTCACAGCTTCTATTTTACTGGGGTCTACCATGATACCATCCTTTGAGATGATGTGACCCAGGAAGGACACCTGATCTAACCAAAATTCACATTTTGTGAACTTGGCGTACAGCTGGTTCTGCTGAAGGGTCTGCAATACTTCTCTCAGGTGCTCTGCGTGTTCTTCCTGAGTTCTTGAATAGATAAGAATGTCATCGATGAACACGATAACGAACTTATCTAAGTATTCTCTGAATACCCTGTTCATGAGGTCCATGAAAGTAGCTGGAGCATTTGTCACGCCAAAGGGCATGACTACGAACTCGTAATGTCCGTATCTAGTCCTGAATGCTGTCTTGGGTATATCCCCTTCTTTAACTTTCACCTGATGATAACCTGATCTGAGGTCTATCTTAGAGAACACTGCTGCACCCTTTAGCTGATCGAACAGGTCATCTATTCTGGGAAGAGGATACCTGTTCTTGATCGTGACTTGATTCAGTGCCCGGTAATCTATACACAGGCGCATGCTCCCGTCCTTCTTCTTTACGAACAATACAGGCGCTCCCCATGGTGAGTGACTCGGACGTATGAAGCCCTTGTCAAGCAGCTCCTGTAGTTGCTCATGAAGTTCTTTCAGTTCTGCTGGAGCCATGCGGTAAGGTACTTTGGAAATAGGATTTGTACCGGGAATGAGTTATATCTTGAATTCAATCTCCCTGTCTGGTGCTAAGCCTGGTAACTCTTCAGGGAAGACTGCTGGGTAGTCACATACGACTCGGACCTCTGCTAGCTGTTGGTCCCTGTCCTAAAAATCTCGTACATCCTGAATCCATTAATCTCTGTGCCTTCATAGCTGAGAGAAATTTCTTGGGCTTTCTCTTTGGTTCTCCGACGAACTCGAACTGTGCTTCTGCTTCAGGTTGGAATACAACTTTCTGCTTACGACACTCGATGGAGGCACCGTATCTGATCAAGAAGTCCATTCCAAGGATGACATCGTAGTCAGTCATATTTAGCACTATCAGATCACAAAAGAGTTCTCTGTCTGCTATAATGACTGGCACTGCTCTGAGCCAGTGCGTGGATGCCATAATTTCTCCTGAAGGTAACGTCGTCAGAAACTGGCTACTGAGTACCTCTGGAGGTCTTGCTAACTTCTTAGAAAATGCCCTGGATATATAAGAATGGGTTGCCCCAGTATCGAATAAGACAGTTGTACTTTGCTGTAAAATAATAATCTGACCTGTAACAACTGTCGAGGCATTTGCTACGTCCTCTCTGGTCAGTGAATAGATCCTCGCATTGGTCGTAGCTGGAGGGGCTTCTAGTATGCCCTGGCTGATGTGGGGACCATCTAAAGCGGCCTGCATCTGATGTAACTATGCTGGCTTGGCTTCGTACTGGATCGGCTGTGGTGGAGGAAGACTAGTCTTGTTCGGGCACTGCTTAGCCATATGCCCTTCCTGTCCACACTCAAAGCATCCTCGTGTGCCTTTACGACAAACTCCAGGGTGGAATTTCCCACAAGTAGCACACTTTGGATAACTGGGTTGTTTGCTAGCTGGCCCTCCTTTTGGGTAACTCCCTAGTTTGCGCTTATTGCTGGAGTTCCCTTTCCAGTTGGAGCTGTGGCCCTGTTGTTTCTGAGTGCCTGAGCCTCCTTGCCCTTTTGACTCTGAGAGGACTTGCTTCTGCTGCTTGATATTATTCTGGTAGTGCTCGGTGGTCAGAGCACTGCTGACTAGTTCTTCGGTGGTTTACGGCCTGTGAATGCCGCCAGCCACGTTCATTGCTATTTCCGGCCTCAACATCCTGAGCATCAACCGAACTCTTTCTTTTTTTGTGCTGACTAGTTCGGGGCATAGACGAGCCAGTCTATTGAATTTCTTCACGGCTTCCTCAACTGATAGGTTGCCCTGACGAAACTCAGTGAACTCGTCGTAGTGGCGGTTTGTGACCCGCATGTGAAAGAACTCCTCAAAGAATTCCTTCTCGAAGCTTGCCCATGTCATCTGGTTTACTGGGCGCTTCGCTCTAATTCTCTCCCACCACATGCGTGCATCTCCTGTCAGACAGAAGGAGGCGCAATTCACCTTCTCATGTTCTGGCCAGTCCAGAAGCTCCATCGTACTCTCTAGTGTTTTGAACCAGGCTTGAGCATCCCATGGTTCACTGGTGCCTGAGAAGTTCTCGGGCTTGACTCTCTGCCACTGGATCAGATAGGCTTCTCTCTTTGCCTCTGCTGCTGGGGCTACTGGTGCTATAGGCTGGACTGGTGGAACCTCTAAGACTACTGGCGTTGCTAAGTTTGGTTCCGGGGTGACTGTGGGAGTATTCTGCTGATTAGCCTTTAAGGTGGCTATCTCCTGCTGCTGTTCAGCTAACTGCTGCTGTAACTGAGCCACCAATGCTGTCAGGTCTGGGGGAGACACTGAACTGCCTGCCTCATGTTGGGGCTCAGTGGCTGGTGCCCTCCTAGCTGGGCGTCCTCGTGCCATCTCTAGAGACATGGAGGATATACATGCCTAACACAATCATAAGGGAGTAACTATTGTTATCATGTCAACTACTATCATGAACAAGCATGCTTTAGTTATATCTAAACATGAAATAAGAAACATAAAGAAAGTAAGAGATGTTCTTACTTGGAAGCTGCAGGTTCAATGTTGATGTGTGTGTAGGAAGTATGGAAACTTGGCTCTGATACCACTCTGTAACGACCCGCCTTCTACTAACTAGGCTGTAAGGCCGAATCGTCACATTATGCTGTGCTAACTATTCCATGACCATCATTAAATCTAAGTGCGGAAGCTGTACTAATTAAAATTTTGCTAAACTATTATCATTTCTTGGTTCTACATGTGCTAAGGGGTGCAATCTAAACTATTCATGACATATATTACATCCCCCAATGGTCAAGGAACTTAACTAAGAGTTTCTTGCTGATATCAGGCCTCCCAATCGATCCACGGATCGATTGGAATAGCCGGATCGATCCATTGATCGATCCAGGTGGCTACTGTATACGGAACTTAGGTTGGATCGATCCAGTGATCGATCCAGCACGCTACTGTGCTCGGGCAATATTCTGGATCGATCGGCTGATCGATCCAGGCTAACCAATCGATACAGTGATCGATCCCAGAGCCTTCTGTTCGCGACAGAATTTGCTGGATCGATCGGCTGATCGATCCAGACGCCTACTGTTCGCGGTACGAACTTCCCGATCGATCGGCTGATCGATTGAGAAGCCTCCAATCGATCGGCCGATCGATTGGGGTTTCTGATTTCGCACCAACACTCTGATTTCAGCACTGTTTCGTGCCAGGATTACCTCTAAAACAATTGGAAAACATTCTAATCTCACACAACTAAGGTTCTAAGCATGATAAGGTGCATGATTTACCAATTTATAACATTTAACATATCAAGGTGCAAAATAATGAAATGCTAAAAGGTTCTAATGCTTAAAACAAGCTCCGCTGAATTCCCTAAGATCTTTATTCCAAGTTCCATCCACACACATCTTCATCGCATTGCCCTCCAGCCTCCGCTAGTCCATCTTTCCTTTACCTTTATCTGTAGTATAAGGAAAAAGTATCTGTAAGCTTTCGCTTAGTAAGAAACCATCTACCTCACTAAAACATGCATACGATGCAATTTATGATTTTAAAATATGCTATTTGAAAATACATACTGAATGTGCTAAGCATGGCATGACATACAACACATAGAAGGCTAACTGATCATGGCATACTATCATCTAAAGCAAGTGTAACAGAAACTGAACATAGAGCTATCATACATAATCGTAGGAAAGAGTTGAGCTGAAGCATGAACTAAGTTAAACTAAACTGAGCTAGTACTGAAGTTAAACTGTATACTCAACCGATTTGGGAGTTTTGAAAACTAATTATCATAATAGATTAAAATAATAATCATGCTGCTGTTTGGGCCCGGCAACTGTACTTGTTGTGCGCGCATCCCTAACTAAACCCGGGGTTGCAAATTCCAAATCTAGTAGGGTTTACTAGGTTAGCTGAACCTAGGGACGACTGTGGGAGTCCAACCCAATGGATATCTAATCCAGAACAGTGCCACTGAGAAAGTAAAATACTGAACATAAGCTAATAAATTCTTGTCTTGCTTTTACTAGGTTGTCTAAACCCAGAACTAGGTTATCTAAACCTAGAGGCGACTGTGGGAGCCCACCCATTGGACATCTGGTCCTGTAAAAGCTGGAGCAAGACTCAATAAGCTAGGAAATTCTTCTATTGCATTTATCTAAGCCACTAACATGCCTAAGTTGCATTTTTCTGTGCTAAACAATTTAAATCGAACACTTGGTATGCGCTAATTCGCATCCTTTGTGTCGATAGTCTACATATTACTAAACTAATACATGAAATTCACACGAAAGATACTTATACTACAGGTGAGGGGTTTCTTACCTCCTGTGCTAATTGTCTTACGATTCTAATCGCTAGTTTCCCGGTGGAGAAGATCCCTTCGACGATCTCTTTGCGTCTACGCGTTCTTCTCGCGGAGAGGAGCGTCCTCATGCCTTTGACGTTGCCGGAAGGTGTCCTTGAAGCCCTAGGAAAGGAACCCTAGGTTTCCTTATTGTGGTTGGCGCCGAGAGAAGGAGAGGGAAGGGGGCGGCGTGGCTAGGGTGAGGAGAAGGAAAAGTCACGTTCAGAAATAACTCTTCACTCATTAATTCCCTATTTATATTAAGTGGGTAATTTCACCCAACTCTAATATAGATTTAATTGATTCCCTTTTCTTTCAGCACGACCCTGCTGGGTTCACCTGGTTACCATGGTTCACTATAAGTCATAGGACCCAATAGGTCTCGGGTTCAATTCCCGCGTAGGCTATTTTACGGTCCTATTTATTTTTACTACTTCCGCTAGTCTAAAAATTCCATAAAAATATTCTAAAATTCCAGAAAAATCATAAAATATTTTTAAAATAATTTTGAGAATTTTCGGGCGTTACAAAGAGAAAGTTGAATGTGAGAGAAACATATGTTGAGAGAGAATGATGAGAGAGAAAGTGTGATGGGAAAAAATGAAGAGAGGGAAAGTGTGATGAAAGAAAATGAGGAGAGAGAGCGTGATAGGAGAGATTGAGAAGAGAAATATTGGTGCGGGAAGCATCCGACGATCGAACCCGAGTTTTCATAATGGCAAAAGGATTCAAAGTTAAGGTGTAGTGTTATTTGATATGTTAATTGAGCTTTACAGGAAAGTCCTAGCTGCGGTTAGACAGATGGAAAACCCTAGGGGCGGTAACCCTAGGTCCTAGGGGGTGGTAACCTTAGGTAGAAAGTCTTGGCAAGTCGGAGCTTCGGGCAAAAACCCTAGGGGCGGTAACCCTAGGTGGAAATCCTGGTGTCGCGAACCAGGTGAAAGTTTGGACGAGTCATGGAGCGGGCGTCCAGCATGAAGACCGGAAGATTCAAGCGCCGAGCAAAACTCCAGTCGGTCTGGAGGATCGAACTGGAAAAAGGTAACTTCTCCTGAGTGGAGTAGGTGAGGACGCGTTTCCCGGAAGAGGGAACAGTAGACGTCGATTCGACTTAGGATTTCCGGTCGGAAATCCGAAGTCAGAATCGAACAATCCGAAGACTGTCAATCTATTTACTTATATATCTGCTATATTCTAACTCTGTTTTGCAGGAGAATGTTTCTAACAAATTCTGTGCAGGGTCAGAATTGACCGGGATCGGTCGACCGAACCCCCAAAGCAGTTGATCGGACTTCCAGCGAGTAGACCGGGCTCGACCAGGGGATCAGTCGATCAAACCGGGGTTTCAGTCGACCGAACCAAGGATAACTCTTGACCAGATCAAAGCGGAGCGAGCGGATCGAGCGGATCGGGCGGATCGGATAGGAGGAGACCGCCTGATCGGTCGACCGAACGCGGGGATCGGTCGATCGATCCGCCTCGGGTCAAACCTGATCCCGAAACTTGGGGATCTGGATCAGTCTTGCAGAGCCTATAAAAGGGAGCCTCGGGAAGCAGCCTAAAAGCAACTCGATCAGAACATCCTGTGAACTCATACGCTGCTCCGAATGCTAAAGTAATGCTCTGCTGCTCCGACAACTGACGACTAATTTCCATTCATCTCTTGTATTGTCGGTATTGTCTTAATTTGAGTTGTAAACTGTTATACTTGTACACTTTCTCGATATTATAGTTGTTGCCCACCGAAAGTGATCAACGATCGTGGGCCTTGGAGTAGGAGTCGCCCAAGGCTCCGAACCAAGTAAACTCTTGGTGTCTCTCTGTGTTGTGCTTATTCCGTTTATCATTTCCGCTGTTTCTAACTCGAACGTTTTTCCGAATCCAAAAGAAGTGAAAGCCACGAGCGCTATTCACCTCCCCCTCTAGCGCTTTCGATCCAACAATTGGTATCAGAGCGGGGTAGCTTCGATTTGGTGCAACCACCAATCAAGCAATTTTTTCGTAGTGTCTTTTAAATTTTTCAGAGTCGATTGGAATTAACATAATTGCTATATTCCAATCTATTTTTTTTCCCGTTCGAATCGACTTTTACTCGAAGTTGGTGCAATACCACTCGAGTTCATTTTTTTTATTATACATCCCACACTGCTAATCCAAGACCAAGTCTTGGAGCAGATTTTTTTTCCCCTTTCTCTGTGTGTAGGCATTAAAATGGCACTTCAAGAAGGTTATAGCACTGCTCGACCACCGCTTTTCACCGGAGACGATTTCGGGTACTGGAAGGGTCGGATGGAGGCATACCTGCAAACCCAGTTTGAAGTCTAGATGATCACCAAGACAGGCCTCTAACTCCCACTTGACGGCTCAGGCAAATTAGTATCATACCAAAACTATGACGCATCCTTAATAAAGAAAGTAGAGGCGAACGCAAAGGCAACCTGCATACTCCAGTGTGGTCTGACAAAGGAGGAACTCAACAGAGTAGGACCGTTCTCAAGTGCAAAGGAGCTATGGGAAAAGCTAATCGAACTAGATGAGCGCACATCAGAAACCAAGGTAAGTAAGCGAGATCTGCTTTTCAATAAATTATATAACATCAAAATACAGGAAGGAGAGACAGCAAGCTAGCTTCATGCCAGAATTCAAGATCTACTGAATTGACTCCACGCAATAGGACAGAAAGTGGAGAACAGAGATGTAATAAGGTATGCACTCAACACCTTCCCTAGGAATATCTTGTGGGAATCCATGGTAGATGTGTACAAGGTATCCAAGGACTTGTCTTCAATTAAATTAGACGAACTCTTCTCTAAATTTGAACTGCATGAGCAGACTAATGCACGCCCGGTCGAGAAGGGTATAGCTTTGGTTGTAGGTAGCAGCAGAATGCGCGAACCGAGGTCGAGGCACAGAATTGAACCAGAGTCAGAAGAAGAACCTGACTCAGACGATGAAGAAGACGAACTTACGACTGAACTCGTTAGCTTAGTAAGGAAACTCTACAAGAAAAAGAAAGGCTTCACCAAGAAGGACCTCAAGAAGGCAATTCAATCCAAGGAGGCTCAACTAAAGTCAAAGGTAAAATTCGAAGTGACATGCTACGACTATAATCAGAAGGGGCACATCAAAGCCAACTGCCCAAATCAAAAGGATGCAAAGAAGTAGCAACGGAAAAATAAGGCTCTGAAGGCGACTTGGGACGAGTCATCCTCGGAAGAATCTGACGACGAAGAACTCGAACTGACGAGTTTTCTTGTGATGACAGCCCGAGACTACATCAAAGAATCCAGAAGCGAGGACGAATCGGAAGCTGAGTCCGAGAGAAGCCACGGATCCGTATCCGTTTCCGAAGGGCCTGACCCCGCTGTAAGTATCCCGCGTTTACACAATTTAGTAAATTATTTAATGCGAAAATTAGAAAAATCAAACATTAGGATCAAGTCACTTCTAAAGGAGGTAACAACCCTTAAAGAAGTGACTAACTTTGAATCCTTGCCTGACCCAGTTGAGACTGGAAACTCAACTCAAGTCCAAAAGCTTGAGGAAGAAAATTCCAGCCTGAAAACTCAGATTAAGGATTTGAAGAAAATGTTGGAACGGTTTTCTTTGGGCTCCAAGAATCTTGACCTAATTCTTGGAAAACAAAGAGCCATTTACAACAGATTCGGATTAGGATTTAAAACTAAATATCGATCCTATCTATCTTTAGTTAATAGACCAAATAGTAAGATAGTTCAAGCCTGGGTACCCAAGTCCAACTTAGTTAATCAAGTTGGACTTGGTCAATATTGGGTTCCCAAGGATCAAGTACATTACCTTGATAGACTATATCGAGACTATGATCCAGGGGGAGCCAAAAGAAAAACTGTATTAATAAACAGATAAATAATTAAAAGAACATAATTAAAATATAATTAAAAATCTAATCTATAAATTAAATAAAAATATATAAAATTATCAATAATTTAGTTGGAAGATCCAGAAAGTTGGCTCCTCCAAAACTAACCTACTCGGCAGGGTAACCCAAACCAAGCTACCCGGCAAGGTAATTAGAACTAATTAGAAAGGGAACGAGTTTAATTTGACCGATGGTACTGGTAAAATTTTGGATGATAGTACGTTAGGGAAGCTTAGTCTATGCATGTCTAGGAAGATATGGCTTCGACCTGGTGTATTTGGCTAAGTGGAACTAACCGAAGCTACCCTTTTATGGATACTAACCAGTTAGACCAAGGTTTTATATTAAGTTCAGTGAATAGGCCTAGTTGGAAAACCTCGAAGACATGGTTACTTTAATGATGTCCAAGTGACTCACCATAGCCCAGAAGTTTATCCGAAGAATGTCTATTTGTTGAGCCTAAAACTAAACCTGAATCTAACACAAAGTTAAACCAAACCTTATAATTTAACCTAATTCATCTCACAAAATTATAGGATCCCCTGATTGAAAAATTTAGATTAGGTGAGATGACTAAGGATAAATTAAATTAAATTAAAATAAAAATAAAAATAAAAATAAAAATTAAATTAAAATTAAAATTAAAATTAAAATTAAATTAAATTAAATTCAATTCCATTTAAATATCTTCAAATTAATTTAAAATAAATTCAATTTAAATATCTTCACATCAATTCAATCTAACTAATTTAATATACCATCTCACAACCACCCATAGGGATACAATGTTTTGATCATTTAGATTGGGTGAGATGGAAAATTAAATTGATTTTAGTCAAACTATCCTCTAAAATCCAGTAAATTGACCCAAATCAACTACTTTATGTAGGATCATAAAGATTTGGATCAATGGATGTTAGATAGTGGATGCTCCAGACACATAACTAGAGACATAGTGCAATTCACTCAGTTGAAACTCAAGAACCTAGGGTCTGTCGCATTCGGCAACGACGGAACTCTTAAGGTAATCGGAATAGGTAATATCCAGTTAAATTCTGATTTTTATGTTCGAAAAGTGTTATTGGTTGAACAGTTTAGTTTCAATTTACTTAGTATTAGCCAGTTATGCGACTCAGAATATTTAGTCACATTTTTAAAAACTGAATGTATAATTAAGAATATTAAAAATCCTGAAATCACACTTAAGGGAATTAGAAAAAAGAACATTTATACTATAGACCTACCAACTTCCTCACTAGAGTGTTTATTAACACAACAAGAGGAAACTGAGTTGTGGCACAGGAGACTGGGTCACACTCATACTAGACTCATTTCAAAAATGAGTCAAAACGATCTAGTTAGAGATTTGCCCAAATTAAAATTTATTGAAAATGTAACTTGTGATGCTTGTCAACAAGGCAAACAAACCAAGTCAAACCACAAGTTAACCAACCTAAACAAAACAACTTCAATACTTGAGCTCCTTCATCTAGACTTGTTTGATTCACATGGAGCCAAGTCACTAAGCAAAAATCAATATTACTTAGTAATAATCGACGACTACTCAAGATTTACTTGGGTAAAATTTTTAAAAACTAAAGATGAAACTTTTGAAGTATTTAAAATCCTTTGTAAATTAATAGAAAATGGAAACGACACTCAAATAAAAAGGATTAGAAGTGATCATGGGGGGGAATTTGAAAATCATAACTTTATTGAATTTTGTGAACTTAATGGGTATAAGCATGAATACGCTTGCCCTAAGACCCCTCAACAAAATGGTCTAGTAGAACGTAAAAACAGAACTCTATAAGAAACCGCTAGGACCATGTTAAACGAATACAAACTATCTAATCAATTCTGGGCTGAAGCAATTAATACAGCCTGTTATATACAAAATAGGATTCTAATTAACAAATTTCAGAATAAAACACCCTATGAAATATACTATAATAAAATTCCTAACTTAAACTATTTAAAAGTATTTGGGTGTAAAGTATTCATTTTAAACAATAAAGACTACTTAGGGAAATTTTCGTCAAAAACAATCCCAGGAATATTTTTAGGTTACTCAACAACCAGTAGGGCATATAGAGTTTACAACAAACACACCCTAAAAGTTGAAGAAACAATAAATGTAATATTTGATAAACCACCCAATATAATAAATAATAATATAGAAAATATTAATTCAAGAAACACAGAAGATGATGATGAAATTCAACCTGAAGTTAATGAATCAAAAGAACCAATTACCAACCCAAATATAAGACCAACTAGAACAAGTACTAATCACCCACCTGACCAAATTTTGGGTGACCCAACTCAAGGAGTCAGAACTAGGTCATCTTACAGGAACCTAAGCCAAATAGCCCTGATTTCCAAAATTGAATCCAAAACTATAGATGAAGCCCTACCAGATCCAGACTGGACCTTAGCAATGCAAGAAGAATTGACCCAATTTGAAAGAAATCAGGTCTTGGAATTAGTGTCTAAACCCGTTAACAAGACCATAATTGATACTAAATGGGTCTTTAGAAACAAACTAAATGATCAAGGCAAAATAGTAAGAAACAAAGCTAGGTTAGTAGCTAAAGGATTCAATCAAGTAGAAGGGTTAGACTATGACGAGACCTATGCCCCTATAGTCAGACTTGAATCCATTAGGATGCTGCTGGCCTATGCAGCACATAAGGGATTCAAGCTATTTCAAATGGACGTAAAATTTGTATTTTTAAATGCATTTATTAAAGAAGAGGTATATGTAGGTCAACCCCCCGGATTTGAGGACTTAGAACAATCAAACCATGTCTTTAGACTAAAAAAGGTCCTATATGGACTAAAACAAGCACCTAGGGCCTGGTATGAACGTTTATCCAATTATCTAATATCAAAAGGGTTCAACCAAGGTCAAATAGATCCAACCCTTTTTGTAAAAACCTTAGAAAAAGATATTTTTATAGCCCAAATTTACGTATACGACATTATCTTTGGATCAACCAACTTCAAATTTTCAAAAGAATTCACCAAACTAATGGAAAATGAATTTGAAATGAGTCTGGTAGGTGAACTTAATTTCTTCTTTGGATTACAAATTAAACAAACCAAAGATGGAATTTATATTTACCAAACTAAATATGCTAAGGAATTAATTAGAAAATTTGGAATGAAAAACTCAAAAAATATTAATACACCAATGACTACCAATGTTATAATTGACTCAGATTTAGAAGGTAAACCAGTAGACTTGAAATACTATCGAAGTGTGATAGGAAGTCTACTGTACCTAACTGCGAGCCGACCAGACATTCTTTTTGCAGTAGGTATGTATGCAAGATACCAATCTTGTGCAAAAGAGTCTCACTTAACCTTTGTCAAAAGAATCCTAAGGTATATTAAGGGAACCCTAAATGTAGGTAAACAACGAATAGCAAATGGTTAGACATGTGGCTAAGGAATTGAAGTTACTCATGCTTGAACTGTAGGACTCTTTGAATGTTAGCTGTGAAAGTGGCCTTAACTAAACTTATTTAATCAAGGAGTTTTAAATCGATTTCTTTTCTCTTTCCTGTTAAACATTTTTATCCTAAAGTTTTTACATCCTTTTTCAAATCCTTTCTGCTAAATTATTTTTCAACCTTCCTTTAGCCAATTTTTTTTTCTCTATAATTAAGCCTTGAAATTTTTAGTTTTCTTGGCCAAAAAAATTCCTCTAAAAAGCTAAGTATTCTTGCAAAAATTTTTTGACTAAGTACTTTTCAAAAGTTTTTTTAAACTTTTACAAAAAAAAAAATCCCTCTAAAAAGCTAAGTATTCTTTCAAAAGACTTTTTACACTTATAATAAAACTTTTCCACTTAGCTAAAAAGTGTTACAAGGAAATTTATTCTAAAAAGCTAAGTGTATTAAGTTAGCTAAATTCAAATGATCTTAAGATTATTTTCTTAATTTTGATAAACATTTGTTCACTTAGCTAAGTGTTTTAATAT
Organism: Zingiber officinale; assembly: GCF_018446385.1. Taxonomy (NCBI): domain Eukaryota; kingdom Viridiplantae; phylum Streptophyta; class Magnoliopsida; order Zingiberales; family Zingiberaceae; genus Zingiber; species Zingiber officinale. Next base: position 106,219,485 of record NC_056003.1, read on the forward strand.
TTTACATATATGTTTTCTTTAGGTATTAGCTAAGAAGATTTTGTGACAAACTAAAATTCTCTAAGTCTAAATTTCTTTTTAGCTAAGTTATACTAATAACTTAGGGGGAGAGTAAAAATAAGTTTTGATATATGGCAAAGGGGGAAAGTATAAGAAAATTCAAAAGAAGTTAAGAAAATTCAAAAGAAGTTAAGAAAATTCAAAAGAAGTTAAGAAAATTCAAAGAAATTTAAAGAGGAGCTTTTATTAAGGGGGAGTTCTTCACTTACTGTACTTAATTTATACTATCATGCTTGTATTGTTCTTTGAAAATTCTTTATAGCATTATTTTACTTAACTTTGAATTTTTGTTGCTATAATCAAAAAGGGGGAGATTGTTGGTGTGGGAAGCATCCGACGATCGAACCCGAGTTTTGATAATGGCAAAAGGATTCAAAGTTAAGGTGTGGTGTTATCTGATATGTTGATTGAGCTTTGCAGAAAAGTCCTAGCTGCGGTTAGACATATGGAAAACCCTAGGGGGCGGTAACCCTAGGTCCTAGGTATAACGACCACCCTTCTTACTACTACTACTACTCTCTAAAGGTGACCGTTACTTAACTACTAACTCTACTTAACCGGTATGATCGAAACCATGAGGAGTCCTTATCAAAAAATTTCGACAGAGTCTCCCCTGTACCGGTGACCAAATTCATCAATACATACACAGTATACACAGCCACAGGCGGCTGGAACATATATCAAACAACTCACGCAGTAAATAATCCAAAACAAAGGAGAACTATACCAGAAATCATCACACAAGATCATAATTCATCTACTATATCCTAATTACATCAAGATAACATATACCATCCCGAATACTTCTAACATAGCAAAAGGAAAAGAAAACTAAAAGAAACTCCTTTCTAGTCCCAAGGCTTCCATAGTCCAACATCACACTCCATCCATCACGCATCCTCCTTGTCGCCTTCCTCTTTATACTTTAGCTTTTCCTTTATCTGCAGTAGGAGGAAAAATAAATCTATAATCGAAACGCTTAGTAAGTACTTGTAACACCCCGCCTCCTACTGGCTAGGCTGCGAGGTCGAGGGTTACATTATGTTGTGCTAACTATAAGGTGCGGAAGACTGATCTAATTTAAAATTTCTTTATGCTAAGGCAATTTCTTTGTTCTACATGTGCTAAGGGATGTGATCTAAGGTATACATGACATATCTTTCATCCCCCATGATCAAGGAGCTACAACTAAAGGTTTCTAGTCAAAATCCAGCTTCCCGATCGATTGAACTTATCACTCAATCGATTGGAGCTATTGGATCGATCCACTGATCGATTCAGCGTGCTACTGTGCACGGATGAATTTCTGGATCGATCGACTGATTGATCCAGGCTGACCAATCGATCCAATGATCGATTCAGAAGCTCTCTGTTCACGGAAGCCAATTCCCCAATCGATTCAGGAGCTTACTGTTCGCGGAACAAGTTGCCCAATCGATCAGCTAATCGATTGAGGAGCCTCCAATCGATCGGCTGATCGATTGGGGTTTCTGATTTCATATCAGAAGTCTGATTTCAGCACTGTTTCGTGCTCAAATCACATATATCAATTCTATAAGCAAAAACAAAGCTACTAGACCTATCATTACTCATGATTAGCTATCTAATATCATGACAACTAACAATCTATGCATAACTTTCATAATCCAAGACACTTAAATAACTAAAGTGCAGAAAGGAATAACATAAAGGAAATGCTAAGTTCTTAAGTTGAGAGTTTCTCCAAAGATCTTTATTCCAAGTTCCTATCCACACACATTTTCATTGCATTGTCCTCCAGCCTCCGCTAATCCATCTTTCCTTTACCTTTATCTGCAGTATAAGGAAAAGAAGTATCTGTAAGCTTGGGAGTTTAGTAAGAAACCATCTACCTCACAAAACATGCATACGATGCAATTTATGCTTTTAAAACATGCTATTTGAAATATATACTGAACATGTTAGAGCATGGCATGGCATACTATCATACAAAACATAGAAATCCATAGCTGATCATGGCAATATCTTCTAGTATCAATAAGATAGAACTAAACTAATACGATAGCTAACTAAACTAATGCGAAGCTGATACAAATTCTGAACTGTAATCACATAACTAAATTGTGAAGCTTTGAAAAACTATTTATCATAAATAGATAAATATACTAATCATGCTGCTGTTGGGCCCGACAACTGTACTTGCTATGCGCGCATCCCTAACTAAACTCGGGGTTGTAAATCCCGATTATAGTAGGGTTTACTAGGTTATCTAAACCTAGGGACGACTGTGGGAGCCCAACCCAAGGACAACTGAAGTCCAGTATAGTGCCACTGAAAAGTAAAATATTGATTTGTAGCTAATATACCTTACCTTGCTCTTACTAGGTTATCTGAACCTAGAACTAGGTTATCTGAACCTAGAGGCGACTGTGGGAGCCCACCCCTTGGACCGTAGTCCCGTATAAGTTGTAGCAAGGCTAAGTATGCTATAAAATGCTCCTATTGCATTTATCTAAGCTATTAAAAATGCCTATGTTGCCTTTAACTGAGCTAAACATTTTATCAAACATTTGGTGTGTAGTAATTCACACCCTATGTGCTGAAAATCTGTATATAACTAAACTAAGGCATAAAATCGTGAAAAGAGCTACTTATACTGCAGGTGAGGGGTTTCTTACATCCTGCGCTAGATTCCTTACAATCCAATCGCTAGGTTTTCCGGAGAAGGGATCTCTTCGACGATCTTCTCGCGTCTATGCGTTCTTCTCGCGGAGAGGAGCGTCCTCGTACCCTTGATGTTGCCGGAAGATACTCCTATGGCCCTAGGGATGGAACCCTAGGTTCTTCCTTGGACTTGGGCGCCGAGAGGTGAGGAAGGAGAGGGGTCGGCGGGTGAGGGTTTGAGGGAGAGAAACTATCGATAAAAATCATCCCCCACTTAAATCTCCTATTTATATTAAGTGATTAATTTCACCCCAACTCAACCTTAAATATAATTGTTTCCCTCTTATTTTAGCACACCTCTGCTGGGGCCACATGGTTACTAAGTCATCCATAAGGCATAGAGATCGCTAGGTCTCGGGTTCAATTACCGCTTAGGCTATTTTACGTTTCTATTTATTTTTGCTACTTCTGCTACTCCAAAAATTCCATAAAAATATTCTAAAATTCCAGAAAAATCATAGAATATTTCTAAAATTGATTTGAGACTTTTCGGGCATTACAGTACTAATCTATCTCACAAAAACTCGAAAGTGCATAAGATGTAAAGGATGCTAAAACTGAAATGCTAAAAAGAAAAGCTACTCATGCTCATCTAATAGCAAAACACTAAAATAAACTGCATACTCATGATATACAAGATTAAATCTGCATACTGGAAATAAAGCTAATCATGCTCAATAAAACTCATAAGGAAAGCAAATGAAAACTAATACGGTATGCTTAGAATTAAAAGAGCTAAACTTTGCTAGTTCTAAACATACGTGATACTTGTTTCATTTACTTATAATCTTCTACTTGAAATTAATATTCAATTTAATTTCATTTCTCTTTCTCTTTGTCTTTTCTTGGGCCCAGGCTTAGTACCATCTTATGCGTGCTCTCTAATAGTGGCTGAGGTAGCGAGCCTCCAGTCCTATGAGGATAAAGACCTTGGTCTTACCAGGGCCAAGACCTTGGAATTGGTCACCTGGATTTGTTTAACGACAACCTTGGAAGTCGGGTACTAGCCTCTTACTTTAAATTTCTTGTTATCTTTATACTCTTTTATTAAAATGCCTTGGCATTTGTTTTAACCACTTGGTGTGCTTTTGATCTTAATTTCTAGAATTCGGAATCAATTTAAGACTGGGTCTTTCTTACTTATTGCTTCCCATAATCTCCTAGAAGAGCTTACTAGAACACTGTAAAATTTTCTAAAGAATTTCACAACAAGAAACCGAATGTGAACTTAAATAACAGCTGAAGCATAAAGCATAAAATTTCTAAATGCATTCAAATGTAAGCGTGTCGTAGTTCTAGAACAACTAAGCTAACTAGAACATGTTAATCTGCTATACATGCAATTTATCGCAACTAAACCACCAAAGCCTAATTTGCAAGTTAAAGCTACGATTTATCATGCAAACCTTCTAGAAAAGAACTAAACTCAGCAATCACTAGCATACCTAGCAAATGTTATAGAATAGCTACGCCACTGATTTGTAACTCACGGCAGGAAACAACATAACAGGTAATCTAAACATTTCTTGCTGTTCTTACATGCTAAGAATTAAAGTGAACTCCTTCTATACAATTAAACTCGAACAATAAACTAGCATGCTTAACATGTATGCCACGGAAGGTAAGTAATGAAAGGGAAGACCCTAGCTTATAATCCTGTTCAACAGCAAACCCAAGCAAGAAACTTTCGGCACAACAACTTAGCATGGCAATTTGGCATAGCAACTTCTAAAAGGAAACCTAACATAGAAATTTCAACACAGCAACCCTAGCTTATTCAAAAGGGAAACCCTAGCATAGAAATCCGAAAACCTAATGCCCTACATGGTAAATTCGGTACAGCACACCTTAGCACAGCAATTTAGCACAGCAAACGCAAACCCTAGCATATACTTCTACTCGGCACAGCAAGATCCGGAAGCAAGGAAACGAAACCCAAAAAGGAATTCAGAGCAACTCCTACCACAGGTGAGTAGTACTTACATCGCTGTTCTTGGACTTACAACAGAAGGAAGGGCTGCTAGGGTTCCGAGGGATGAAGATCTCGGCCCCTTCTTGTGCCCGTGCGCTCACCTTGCCGAGAGGAGCTCGGATATGTGAAGAACCCGCGGAGGAGGGAGCTCGCCGGCCGCCGGAGTGAAGCCCTAAGCCTGCTTCTTCGTTTCCGTCGTGAGAGGAGAAGAATCGCGCGGCGTCGCGTGTGAGGAGAAGAAAGGATCGGGGAATTAGGTTTTTTTTTTTTTTTTGGAGAAAATGTTTCCTTCTTTTATAACTAATGGCTATTTTCGGTTCCTAAGACCCCTTATAATATTTCGCTCCTCTATTTGTTCACAAAAGACTTGTGGCTCACTTGGTTGCCTCACTTCGCTTAAGGCTTATGACTTGTCCGAGGTCTACGGGTCGAACCTCGACTGGAGCTCTTTATTTTTGCAACTTCTTCCTCTTGGTAAAAATACCAAACGACCTCCAAAAATTGCGTAAAAATACTCTAAAACTTCCTAAAAATCTTTACACTAGGGGGTGGTAACCCTAGACATAAAGTCTTGGCAGGTCGGAGCTTCGGGCAAAAATCCTAGGGGGCGGTAACCCTAAGTGGAAATCCTAGTGTCACGAATCAGTGAAAGTATGGACAAGTCGTGGAGCGAGCGTCTAGCATGAAGACCGGAAGATTCGAGCGCCGAGCAAAAGTCTAGTCGATCTGGAGGACCAAACTGGCAAAAGGTAACTTCTCTTGACTGGAGTAGGTGAGGATGCGTTCCCCGAAAGAGGGAACAGTAGGCGTCGGTTCGACCTAGGATTTTCGGTCGGAAATCCGAAGTCAGAATCGGACAGTCCATAGACTGTCAATCTATTTCCTTATATATCTACTATATTCTAACTCTGTTTTGCAGGAGAATGTTTTTAACAAATTCTGTGTAGCGTCAGAATTGACCGGGATCGATCGACCGAACCGGGTTATCGGTCGACCGAACCCCCAAAGCAGCAGATCGGACTTCCAGCGAGTGGACCGGGCTCGGCCAGGGGATCGGTCGACCGAACCGGGGTTTCGGTCGAACGAACCAGGGATAACTCTTGACCAGATTGAAGCAGAGAGAGCGGATCGGGCGGATCGGATAGGAGGAGACCGCCTGATCGGTCAACCGAAAGTGAGGATTGGTCAATCGATCCGCCTCGGGTCAAACCTGATCCCGAAACTTGGGGATCCGGATCAGTCTTGCAGAGCCTATAAAAGGGAGCCTCGGGAAGCAGCCTAAAAGCAACTCGATCAGAACATCCTGTGCACTCATACGCTGCTCCGAACGCTCAAGCAATGCTCTGCTGCTCCGACAACTGACGACTAATTTCCATTCATCTCTTGTATTGTCGGTATTATCTTAATTTGAGCTGTAAACTATTATACTTGTACACTTTCTCGATATTATAGCTGTTGCCCACCGAAAGTGATCAACGATCGCGGGCCTTGGAGTAGGAGTCGCCCTAGGCTCCGAACCAAGTAAACTCTTGGTGTCTCTCTGTGTTTGTGCTTATTCCATTTATCATTTCCGCTGTTTCTAACTCGAACATTTTTCTGAATCCGAAAGAAGTGAAAGCCACAAGCGTTATTCACCCCCTCCCCCTCTAGTGCTTTCGATCCAACAGTGACATCTCCTCTAGCTACCACTACCCATGAGTGACAGAGTGTGCGGTGCTGACCAATGACTCACTTAACCACAAGGAAGATGTAGTCGTTGGTATGCATGGAATGACATGATAAGTAAGATGCAACAGTCATCATATATATAGATAGAAATCAGGTATGCTATAGTAAGCCAGCATGTTCAATAAGGTACACGAATAAACAACAATAAAAGCAAGTAAACATGATATTTAGTACCTGCTAAATATCATGGATGGCAACAAGAGACTATATAGATATCGAAATAATTATCTCAAAGATCAAGCATGTAAGTATCAAGCTCTGAAAAAATATGAGTGGAGTTAAGCTAAATACAACATCTATATGAATATCTAGTTTATGCATTAAGGTCAAAGTACTAAAGAATCAAAGTAAGAAGCACCCGTCTTCATCGTACATCGTATTGAATGCCCTCCAATCAGAGCTCTTGTTTCAAATCAGAACCCTAGAATAAGTACACAATCAACACTTAGATCTAATGTAGATATGAAAATGTAAACCAAAATCCTAAGAAATCCAACATAATGATCTCACAATTTCTTCCACAACCAATTCAATAATTAACCAAATTCATATCACCACTACATTGGATCCAAGTAACCACTACAACAAAAACCCTCATAGACATCGGTTTTCCACCGATGTCTATTACATTTTCGACCGATGTCTATGAAGGCGATGTAAAAGGTCTGTCATTTTAGACATCGGGTTAAAACTGGTGTAGTATCACTTAACGACATCGAGTGTAAAATCGATGTAATATTATATGTTAATAACACCAGTTTTGGTAACAGTATACGACCGATGTAATATTAGTTAATGACACCGGTTTTGCAGCGGTGGAAAACCGATGTAATATCAGTATTATTTAACGACACAAATTTGATTTCCAAAATAGTGAAAAACCAATATTATCACCAAGCAAATCATAAAATTAAGTTAATATTATTAATTCACTAAGAAAATCATAAATAAAAATGCACCGATGTATCTAAACACACCAAGTCAATATCCATATAACCAACACATAAATATTCTTCTTACAACATAAAAAGATAATAGATATTGTGCACATCAAGTCAGTACACATAACTATTCTTCTTACAACATCAAAAGGTAATAGATAGTACACAAATATTCTTCTTACTGGTGCCAACGTTATCCTTCTTACTTTGTGCAGAGATTTAACTAAATCTTCCCCAGTAGTTTTATTTGTTAATAGACAATTCTCTTTATCTATTACTGGATGGGCACCTCTACTTGTTTGATGTCCTGAGGGTGACAATTGATTGGTGATTCTTTGTAAAGGAGGCCTCCATCTTAAAGGAGCCACTGGAGGCTTTGGGAACTTTGCAACATCCTTCTTGGTTGTCCTCTCACCATTTAATTGATTCTCCAGTTCTCTTACCTGAATAGAATAAAATAGTCAATATGGATATAAAGCAGTTTGTTGCTTACATAAGGGAAATTAAAGATGCTGTAAATTCTACTCAAATAGAGATTGAAAATGAGATAAGTAACCTTTTACTGGTAATTTTTACTTGTTTGCTCAGCTTCTTTGACTTGCACATTTGAAATAATCTGTTATAAGGAAACTGATTTGAAAGAAGCTAAATATAGTGATGCATGGTGTATAGTAGATTATTATGATTTTTCTTGGAATATATAAAATAATTTATTCACACTATCTTGAAAAAGATTCTACTTATATTAACATAATAAATTTTCAAAAGAACAAAATGAAAGATTCTTCCTTCATTCTTAAACCTCATAAATCTAAGCATCTTGGAGGAGGCATGATTATAATTAAACTTCCACATAATCAATAGATGTGAATTCACATTCTGTGATCCGAATACATTAACACTAATTTATTGAAAGGTTTATTAAACATGAGATTGAAAAGGAACATGAATTCTTCCAGAAAAAATAATGCTCCAGCTCAAAGGAGGTGCAAAATGTGGGCTAGAGAGCACCTAGAACCTTGGCCTGCATATTCCTTGACCTCTTAGATATAACTATAATCTTGGTAAAAATTAAACAAAATCAAAGCAAAAGGAATAATATTTATTCAACTCCAAGGCATCAAAAGAAAATCAGAATATCAATGGAAGAAGTAACAAATAACATTTGATCTTCACATACTTAAGAACAAATACTATGACAAATTGCCAAATAAAAAAAATGTCACATAATTGCACAAATAAAATTGAAAAAGAAACCCACCGTTTATACAGATAAGACATGTCAATTCCTCACCCAAGTAGAATCCTTTACCACACTTTACCTCAATATTAATAACCATTAAATTGATGGGATAATTGACCAAGATCCTGATACAGATAGTAAAGTGTAATAGCAAAGTGTATAAATACAACCTGATTTAGATTAGAATACTGAGAGAATGCCCAAAATACAGAGAAAATATCAGTGAAATTTGTAAGGTAATCAAGTATAGTATTTCAAGTTCTCTCTGCAATCTATCTAAAACTTACAAAATTCTATTAGTAATTTCTTGTTATCAAAGAGGTTGAGATGAGACATGCATAAGACTTACAGAAAACTAGGTGTTATGCAACTTGTATTAGAATAATCTGCCAGCAATGTGTCCTATTCTTCTACAAAACAAAACTGTTATTGTCTTCTCAGAAAATGGGATAATATGAAAGAGTATCAAAGAATTAACAAGAGATTAATAGAAGTGAACTGATAAGAGTTAAGACTACTAATTTATGAAGGAAAACATACTCATACAGAGGATCCAAATGCAGAAAAATAGGAATAAGCATTACAATAGAATTCTTACAAACACAGGAAAATAGGAACAATAATTAAAATTGAATTGTTAATCACATCAAAAGGTCCAAACCAATTCAAGTTTATCTAGTACTGCATATAATACAAATAATCATTTAAGTAATCTTCATCATGAAATCTTTGTAAACATGAATTGCTAAAATTCAATAACCACCTAAATAAAACCAATAGGGGGGAGCTTTAAAAAAAAGGCAAATCTACCAAAACAAAGGAAAATATCTTTGTTTATGTAAAGTAGATACTTTTAATTCCACATTTCTTGCATGCTTGGTTGCTTTCATCTACTGGAAATTGACAAAGCAGAATCAATCAAATGAGAAGGTAAGCAGAAAATATTTTGTAGCAAATAGTTGCTTACATGATCAAGAAGTGGAGATATTGCACAAGCATTCACTGGATGTTCTGTCGCATACGTCTGCAGAGACAATGAAGACAAGAGGGTGATTTTTAGTCCAGGGAGGTGAGAGTATTTATGTAATTAGCATAGCACACTACAAACAGACAAGACGCTACGGTGTAATTTCTTATTTCACTTTTTCTTATGAAGTTATAGCCGAAACACATGAACTTATGTTCAATATCCTTAAAAGCATAGCAAAAAATCTACTCCCGGACAAAGAACCCTAATTGTCCCTCCAAAAAAAATGAGGCAGAAGCAAAACCAATCAAAGATTTGTACCTCTGACCTGAGAAGCAAAGTCAAAACTAAGAATAAAAGTAAATACTAAAAAATATTAATAGATCTACACCATCACCTTAATTTAACAAGATTTAAACCCCTCAAAAGAAAGTCTAGCCATCAAAACAACCAGCGCAAAGAAATTCCAACAAGGAACTCAAAAATCCCAACAGATCTAGCCCCGAGTCGACCGATTTCCTCCAAGAAAACACTAAGAAACAAGCTAAGCATACAAGGATCAACGAGGGATCACCTCCACATTTGACGAGAGCCGCCATGAGTGCAGACGACGAAGGAGCAGCCCAAGGAGCCAAATCCGAGCACCAGCAGCGAAAACAGCAACGGAATCAAGACGATTTCCGGGGAAAAGGCCGCCGACGAATCAACGGAGAAACCAGAAAGCATGAGGAGAAGAAACCCTAAGAGATGGAGCAACCCACGAGAGGGTAAAGACGGAAGGGAGAGGAGAAGAGAAGGGGAAAGAGGATATGGATGTGGCCGTTTGGGAAAGCGGGGCATTCCGCAGACCTCACAAGGGAGTCGTGTGTTGATCCTGATCGGGAGAGAAAGGGGTGTCAATCTAGGAAGGGGAAGGACGGCGCGATATAGATTTAGGTTTGGAGGGAAGAGTGAAGTGTTGCAAATTTTGGCTAAGTATTGATGGAAAAATTAAATTATTTTATTTATCATAGACATCAGGTTTTAAAAACTACTGTAAAAATCGATGTTTATTAATGAAAAAAAGACGCTCATAAACATCGGCTAAAAAACTCGATGTCTATGAGCGAAAATCTGCTCTCATAGACATCGATTTTTGGAAAAACCGGTGTAAAATACTCAAAGACATCGGTTTTTGCTTAAAACTGTTGTTGTTCCACCGATGTCTATTTGGATTTTTCTTGTAGTGAACACTAAACATTCCACAATCAACTCAATTAAACTTAACTTGAATTAATTCCAATAACTCATTCAACTCTAGGAATATCTCTATTGACTATCGATTGGAGAAATTATTGTCAGAATTAGGCAAAGCTACTACCTTGTGTCAATACTCTAAATCAACACTTGCTAGCCTAAATTCAATAGAACAGTAATGCTACACATTGGATTTTCAACCTACATACAAAACGGATAAGTACCATGGCCAACGATCAGATAGGAAGTAAACAGAGATAAAGATGCTCACCGTACCCTTATGCACAGAAAAAAGTATCTGGTGGCTTCTCGTGGCTGGATGGGTGGCATCCAACAACTATGCCTCGGCCTGCACCGGTAATCGATGGCGTCATGATGTCCCACAATAGAGATGAAGGAAGCATTGCCCTCTGGTGGAAGAAAATGTGGCAGTGGCAAAGCTAGGGCACAGCCTCAACGATGGAGAAGCTCCGCGGCTCTAGCGATAGCCGACGACATCACCTGCTAGTTCCACACGAATGGATGGCAACAAGCGGTGACAATCGACGATGGAGAGATCGGGAGGAAGAGTGCTTGGTGGTGGAGATGGATCGGGGGCTAGGGCACAACCGGGTGAAGTGACAACATCGGTGCGGTGGCGACCAACGATTGGGTAGTGCGGCGAGATCGCGAAAAAGAAGGGTGACATCCAAGGGAGATCGGAGAGAGGACCGATCGGGGTTGCACCGACGATCAATACGAGATGACAGCTGCGGCGATGGCTCTGCGCTCGCACGTGAGGAGACAATGATGAATCGAGGAAGAAAGGGGAATCGGGGGTGAGGAATTAAGGGACTTAGGTGGCATTTGGTTTAGAGTTTTGGGAATGATGGAATAGATTCATTCCCAAATCTTGTGTTTGGTTGATAGGAATGAAATCAAGATTTTGGAATGTGTTGGTGCAATCGACCTAGGTTTTGATGTGTGAGTCAAAGAGTTTAAGTTAGACTTTCATATGTATTTGATATGTGTTTGAGTCTTGCAGGACTTGGTGAAACACATGAGGAACTTGGTGCGGCCAAGTGTGGGAAGCTCATCTAAGGGCTTGGATCATTGAGTCGGTAAAGGATGGTGTGGAAGACATCCGAGGGACCGCCGGACGAGGAGCAATGGAGTGGAGTCGAGGAAAGTGGACTTCAAGGCAACGTGAAGGATGGCACGGAGAGGAGCCATGGGCTTGGGTGCATCTGAGGGACGAAGGCCGAGGAAGAGGGCTTTAAAGGCGACTCCGGAGATGAGAGGAGTGAATGTACTGGGACCAGTCGACTGGTCATGGGACCAGTCGACTGATCCAAATTCACAAAATGCACAGAATGCTTCTGTGCTTGTCGGCTACGGGGACCAGTCGACTGGTCCTGAGACCAGTCGACTGGTGCATAGCCGTTGGCGGAAATTGACTTTCTGCAAAGAGCCGTTGGTTGTGTCCAACGGCACACCAGTCGACTGGTGTCTGGGTTTGAGTTGATTGTTGATCAACTCTCTTCTCTTATTTAAGGGATACTTTGGGGGCTTGAAGAAGGTCACTGTGTTGATTGTATACCTTCTTAGTCTTGCCCAAAGCTTCCAAGTCTACTCTTCCTCTCCAATCCTAAGTTTCATCTTGTAAAGAGGAAGAGACCTTTGTGAGAGGTTTGCTCCACCGAGAAGGAGAAGCTCTAGCCGAAGATTGTTGGGGACTGATCCACCGAAGGATCAAGGGCCCGTCCACCTCAAGGACACGTCATGGAGTAGGAGCAAGCAATCTCCGAACCACGTTACATCGAGCTTGTTAGCGTTTGTAGTTTTCCTTGATTGCTTTCATTGTTTTGTTTAGTGTATTTCGCTGCGTACTAACCTTCTTGTAGAGAAGAAATCGATTTGGGGGTGGCCTAGCTATCCAACCCCCCTTCAAGATGGCCACCGAACCTCCTACAGTTGGTATCAGAGCAAGGATGCTCTTCAACGGACTAATCGCCGAGAAGAGCACTTCATCAAATGACCGGCTCAAACATTCATCCACCCAAGTTCGAAGGAGAATTCTCTTGGTGGAAGAAGAGAATGGAGGTATTTTTCAATACCGATTTTGAAATTATGCTAATGATTGAAAACGGTTTTGAGATACCTAGGGGGCAAGACAATGAGATACTTGAGAAAACAAGGTGGAGCAAGAAGCAAAGGGAAGAACATCTAGCAAATTCTAAAGCTTTGCATCATCTACTAAGTGTTCTTCCCCAACAAGAGATAACAAGAATTGGAAACTACACAAGTACCAAGGAATTGTGGAAAAAGCTAGTAGAGCTTCATGAAGGCACATCCGAGGCTAAATTGGCAAGAAGAGACCTCCTCCGAACTCAACTCAACAATGTAAAGCTTGAGAAGGGAGATAAGGTATCTACACTTCATGCTAAAATTAAATAAATTTTAAGTGGACTAAGAAGTGTAGGTGAGAAACTCTCCAACCGGGACATTATGATGAAAGCCATCAATGCTTTCCCAGGAACCTCAACATGGAGCTCCATTGTAGATTCATTCTACATTTCAAAGGATCTAGAGAAGAGCTCTCTAGATGAATTCTTCTCAACAATGGAGCTTTACGAAACAAGGGTTGAAGGATTAGAAGGAGAAGCAAATAGATCAAGAGGAGTAGCCCTTGTGGCAAACAAGGGAAAGGGTAAGAAGAAGAAGTCTTCATCCCCGCCAACATCCGACTCCGAAGAATCAAGCGCCTCAATGGATAGCGACCAAGAGGCGTATATGGTAAGAAAAATGAGAAGAGATTTTATCATTTGCTACAATTGCCAAGGAGAGGGACACATAAGAGATGAATGCCTCCTATTGAAGAAGACGGAAGAAAAGAAAAAGACAAAAGAAAAGGGGAAGAAAGTCAAAAATCTAAAGGCGACATGGGATGATCCATCATCATCGGAGGAAGAAGAGCACCATGTAGTCAATTTTGCTTTAATGGGAATTGATGATGTAGCCTCCACCTCATCCAAAAATGAAGAGGGAAAGAGCTCAAGTGAAGATGAAGAAGGGAGCTCAAGTGAAGGGGGAGGTCAAACATCGGATTCGGACTTCTCGGTAAGTGAGGTACATAATTTTCCTCCCCATATTTTAATTAAAATTATTTCAAGTACAAATGATGATTTGTTCAAGGCTAAAAGGAAAAACAAGTCTTTGAAACATGATATTAGCATGCTTAAAGAATAATTAGAATCCATGTGCTCTAAGGACAACGATATGCATGCTTCTTCTAGTTCAAATGAGTCATATTTAGAGGAAGAAAATAAGGTTTTAAGGGAAAAAGTAGAATACCTTACCAATGCCCTTAGAAAATTTGGAATTGGCTCTAAAACCCTAAACATGATTATTGGGAGCCAAAGGGCAAGTTTCAAGAAAAATGGGTTAGGATACAATAAACCCAACAATGAAAAGACCTACCATTGTTTACTTGCTAGGGGGCAATCAAAAACTAAGACCATAGATAGGAAATGGATCTCCAAGGAGTACTTGGTCAACCCAATTAGAAAGAACTTGTATTGGGTGCCAAAGTCAATCCTCAAGGGTTAGAGGATTTTGGGTTAGTCAACCATTGAAATCATAATTCAAATCCTTGAAAAATGATTGATTTGAGACCTTAAGGGGGAGCACTTAGCCTTGATAGAAATTCATGATCAAGAGAGCTAAGTAGAGGTTATCTTTATCTCACAATGATTTGTCTTCTTTTCTAACCATAAATGTGAGATACTAGGATGATACTTATAATTCACTTATGCTTGTGGCATTTTGATGAGTTATGAAGTGTATCAAATTGTTAGTAATCATAGACCAACTATGGAGACAGTAAATGTTTAATTAATGAACATCTTGCCCATAGATCATAGTTGGATATTTTAAATATTTTGAAAACAATTCTATGTTTATTTACAATGATATAGCTATATGGAAACATATGAGTGCAAAACTGGATTCTAATTTGATACAAACTTACATGTTTTCAAGATTTTTGAGATTTGGTCAAAATTTCAAAAATACTTTGATTTTTCATGAAAACATATTTTTCCTTGTTAAAGGACATTTCAAGAAATATGTGTTCAAAATTTTATGATTTTTCAAATTTTCTAAAAAATTTTATGCATTTCTGAAGTTGGCCTCAGAAGGTTGAAATTTGAGTTCAACATGTACCAGTCGACTGTGACAGGTACCAGTCGACTGGTACCAGCCTTCCAGCACTCTGAGGGTTTCTGAAATTAAATTTTTGGTCCAAATTTGGTTGGAACTGATATCATAGTATGTGTACGTGTCTGGTACAATATTTTTGATGGTGTCAAAGGGGGAGAAAAGGGAAGGTTTAAGTTAGAAACTTACTTGGTTTACTTGTGCGCAAATCTTTGAAAATTAAGGTTGAGAGCATGTGTTAAGGGGGAGCTTGGGTTTTATGCTTCATGTTTACATATTGCTTCTAATTTTCAAAGTTGTTATTTATGTCTAACTTAAACATATTGCCACACATCAAAAAGGAGGAGATTGTTGGTGCAATCGATGTAGGTTTTGATTTGTGTGTCAAAGAGTTTAAATTAGGCTTTCATATGTATTTGATATGTGTTTGAGTTTGCAGGACTTAGTGAAACACATGAGGAACTTGGTGCGGCCAAGTGTGGGAAGCTCATCTAAGGGCTCGGATCGTTAAGTCGGTAAAGGATGGTGTGGAAGACATCCGAGAGACCGTCGGACGAGGAGCAATGGAGTGGAGCCGAGGAAAGTGGACTTCAAGGCAACGTGAAGGATGGCACGGAGAGGAGCCGTGGGCTCGGATGCATCTGAGGGACGAAGGCCGAGGAAGAGGGCTTCAAAGGCGACTCCGGAAAGGATGAGAGGAGTGAATGTACTAGGACCAGTCGATTGGTCATGGGACCAGTCGACTGATCCAAATTCACAAAATGCACAAAATACTTCTGTGCTTGTCGGCTACGGGGACCAGTCGACTGGTCCTGAGACCAGTTGACTGGTGCATAGCCGTTGGCGGAAATTGACTTTCTGGAAAGAGCCGTTGGTTGTGTCCAACGGCACACCAGTCGGCTGGTGCTTGGACCAATCGACTGGTGTCGGGGTTTGAGTTGATTGTTGATCAACTCTCTCCTCTTATTTAAGGGATACTTTGGGGGCTTGAAGAAGGTCACTGTGCTGATTGTAAACCTTCTTAGTCTTGCCCAAAGCTTCCAAGTCTACTCTTCCTCTCCAATCCTAAGTTTCATCTTGTAAAGAGGAAGAGACCTTTGTGAGAGGTTTGCTCCACCGAGAAGGAGAAGCTCTAGTCGGAGATTGCCGGGGACTGATCCACCGAAGGATCAAGGGCTCGTCCACCTCAAGGACACGTCGTGGAGTAGGAGCAAGCAATCTCCGAACCACGTTACATCGAGCTTGTTAGCGTTTGTATTTTTCCTTGATTGCTTTCATTGTTTTGTTTAGTGTATTTCGCTGCGTACTAACCTTCTTGTAGAGAAGAAATCGATTTGGGGGTGACATAACTATCCAACCCCTCTTCAAGCCAACCACCGAACCTCCTAAAGAATAAAATCCAAAAATTTGGATATGGATGAAACTCACCCCCTCCCTTAGGTTTGATGGAATGGGAATAAGAATTAAGTTTTGGACGAAAATACCCTTAGTATATTTGTTCAATTTTTCTTTCATTTAACTCTCTCTCCTTGTTCTCTCTCATCATACTTTCTCTCTCCTCATTCTATCATCATATTTTCTCTCTCAACATACTTTCTCTCTCATCACACATTTTCTACCATTTTCTCCCTATATTCTCTCTCATCACACACTCTCTCTCATTATTTTCTCTCTCTTTATTTTCTCCTCATTTTTTTCATCATACTTTCTCTCTCCTCACTCTCTCTTACCATACTCTCTCTCCATATTTTATCTCATCACACTTTCTCTCTCTTCATTCTCTTCCATCACACTCTCTCTCCTCATTCTCTCTCAACACACATTCTCTACCATTTTCTCTTTGCATTCTCTCTCATCACACACACCCTCTCATTATTTTCTCTCTTTTCATTCTCTCATATTTTTTCATCATACTTTCTCTCTCATCATATTTTCTCTCTCCTCAATCTCTCTTACCATACTCTCTCTCTATATTTTCTCTCATCATACTTTCTCTCTCTTCATTCTCTTCCATCACACTCTCTCTCCTCATTTTATCTCATCACACTCTCCCTCTCTTCAGTTTTTCCCATCACACTTTCTCTTTCATCATACTTTTTCTTGTAGAATCGAAAAGAATTTAGATATCTCCACAATGGCATGATATTGTCCACTTTGGGCCTAAGCTCTCATAGTTTTACTCTTGGACTCTACCCAAAAGGTCTCATTCCAATAGAGATATCTTTTCTCTTATAAATCCATAATGTTTTCCATGTGTTTTCAATGTGGGACTATATTTATAACCTTACAACCCCAACAATCCCCCCTCCTCAAACAAAGGACCACAGACTTTCCACGTCCGATGCTCGACCCACCAGGTCTTCCTGCCCCTCAGTCCACCCGACCTACTAGGACTTCCTTGCCTAGCCACAACTAGGACTTCCTGCCCTTCGGTCCACCCGACCTACTAGGACTTCCTTGCCTAGCCACAACTAGGACTTCCTGCCTAGTGTCTGGTCCTCTTGATTCGAACATAGGAGCCCCCACTTTCTTTGTTCGAGGTCAATATTGTACCCACATGACTCAATCAGACCATAGCTCTTGTGCACAGTTGGCGGTTAAACCTTCTGACAGTCCGGGTCTGATACCAATTGTAGGATCAAAAAGAATTTAGATATCTCCATAATGGCATGATATTGTTCACTTTGGGCCTAAGCCTTCATGGTTTTGCTCTTGGACTCTAACCAAAAGGCCTCATTCCAATGGAGATATCTTTTCTCTTATAAACCTATGATCTTTTCCATGTGTTTTCAATGTGGGACTATGTTTGCAACCTTGCAACCCCAACAGCCGCTTGTCCTGTCGTGCACCACTCGACCACTCATGGATAGTGGTAGCTGGAGTTGTGAGCAATTGGGATCCTATTGCTATGTAACTAGTTACCTACTATGCAACTGTCCACTCGGCTACTCGAGAGTAGTGGTAGCTGGAGTATTGTACAATTTGTCACTATCTTGGCCTCTCGACTATACAGCGGTCGTGGTGCAGAAGGGTGGGCGGGAGTGACCATCCATGCATATGCTTTTGTTATTATACTTGCTTATACTGTTGAGTGCTTACTTATGCAGTTGTTTTATTGTATCCATGTGATATGCTTACATATGTTGAGTTATATATCTGTTGCATGTGGTTCAACACTAACTTACTTATTGCTAGTATGTATATACCTCACATGATACCTTTGTAATTATGAGTAGTACTATTGTAAATCCTCATTACCCCTGACTTTCTATTACTAGTTTAGTATATGGATTCAAGTATAAACATTTATTATAATATCTCTGTAGTTCATGATATTTTTTCTTATGAGATTGTATACCTTTGAATCTCTAGATATTTATTATGCTCATGCACTATCTATCTATTACCCGTCGAGTCCCAGCATTCACCATCCCTTGAACGGGTTCTTCTTTTGCCAGGAAATAAGTAGATGATACAAGGACACTTGGAGGATCCTGATTGCCTGTCTCACATCACATCCGAGGATGATTTTCTAATTTTTTTCCTGCTTTATTTGTGTTTTGAATTTGTGAACTTGGTATTGTAATAACTCAATGTGGACTTAGAGTCTAGCTTTATGGTTTCTTGTATTTGGTTTAATGTTGTTGTGTCAAGCCAAACCAGCTTAGAGTTAGTTGTTTTGTGGTTTTGCATTCGTTATTCTGTGACTTTCGCCATGTGAGCTGCTTATTATACACCTACGTGGTTATGTTCTTTTTGTTCCAGTCATGTGGGCTATGTATATAACTGCATGGTTGTGTATGTTCCAGCCGTGTGGGCTATTATTGATAGCTTGTGAGTAGCCTTATGACATTGTATACATGTCTTATTTGTTACTGCTATAGAGGAAGTGTTGTCCGATTTTTTTTGTTGGACAACCTTACCATGGGACATGATAGTAATTCTTGTTATGTATCATTAGAAAATTATTTCAAATTTTCTAACAGTTTATTTTATTTATTTTAATTTTTTTAATATAATCAAAGGAGGAGAAATAGATACAAGTTAAGGGGGGGGGTCAGGATATTTTTATCCATATACTTATTTTGTAAAATTCTTTAACTTAGTTAATTCATTATATTACAATTTTTTTTTGTTATAATTACAATCTACTTATGTTATTACATTTTGTTTTTAACTCTAACTTTAACTTGGATTGATGTATATCAAAAAGTGAGAGATTGTAAGTACCTCATGATAGTTTTGATGTGGTCAACCAAGTTAAATTAGGTCTTGTTTATCTTTGATGTCTTGTATCTAAGTATGCAGGAACTTAGGAACACAAGAAGCTGAGTGGAAGACGCAGCTAGTGAGAAGGATGTCACGGGAAATGAGCCGACGAGCTTGGTGCATCCGAGGAATGAGGTGTTGCGAAAGAGTACACTGGTGGGCGAGAAGGACATATGCGACGTTCGAGGAACAAGAAGCCAGGATGAAAATCTGCTCGAGGAGAAGGTAATTGAATGCGCCTTCAAGTTTCGGATAGAGTTTTCCATGGGCTATAAAAATATCCCTGAAGTTAGGAAATAAACAACAACTTCTATATTCATTTCCTAGTTTATTTCTAAATTTTCAAAGAGTAAGAGGCTTCTCTGTCTTCAACGAAGGAGATTTTTATTGAGCTTTCAACCACCTTAGATTAACAACCACTTAGGTTGTAATCAAGTAAAAACTGTTGGTACAGCGGAGGCCGGCAAGAGGGGGTGAATTGCTGAAAACACAAAATAAAAATACCCTCCTCGGATTTCAACTCAATTAATGCAATAGTAAATAAAGTAAAGGCAGAAATAAAATTAAACCAAGCAAGGAAATAGAAATTAAGTAGAAAACAGGATTTAACCTGGTTACAACCAAGGAGGTTGTTAATCCAAGGCAGTAAGAAAAAGCTCAGTAGAAAAATCTCCTTTGCTGAAGGCGGAGAAGCCTTTTACACTTTGGAAGCTTAGAACTATTGCTAGGAATGGCTACACAATGATTGCTTGAGTTGTTATTGAATTCCTAACTCCAGGGGCCTTTTTATAGCTCCTGGAAAGTCTATCTCGAGGGTCCAAGGCGCCTCCAACAAGGTTTAAGACGCCTCCAACTCGATCTGCGGATAAAACTTTATCCGCAGTGCAAACGGTCAAACTGACCTGGCTCAAGGCGCCTTAAACAATCATTCAAGGCGCCTTCAATGTTTAAGGCGCCTTCAAGGTTGAATGCGCCTTCAATATGTGTCTTGCTTTCTTCAGCTTCCGAAGCTCCGTTCTTTTGGGTGATTACGACCAACCGGAATAGGGCTCACCCAACCCAATTCCGGCCTTCTCCTCGAGCAGCCTTCCGTCCCGGCTAACGTCCCTCGAACGCCGCACACGCTCTTCACGCCCACAGCTCTCTCGTCCTTCGGACGCACCGAGCCCGTCGGCTCCCTTCCCGTGCCGTCCTTCTCGCTAGCTGCGTCTTCCGCTCGACTTCCTGTGTTCCTAAGCTCCTACACACTCAGACACAGGGATCAAACACAGTAGGACCTAACCAACTTGGTTGATCACATCAAAACTACCACGGGGTCCAACAATCTCCCCCTTTTTTATGTGCATCAACCCAAGTTCAAGTTAGGGTAAAAATAGACATAAAAAGTAATTTTAAAGAAAAAATTACTAAACTAACAAGTTAAGCATAATTTTTTGCAATTAGTAAAATTGCAACACTTTGCAACACTTTTTATAATAACAGAAATGTTAAATTTTTCTAACTCCCCCTAAACTTATACTTTTCTCTCCCCCTTTGATCACAGCAAAAATGGGGTTAAAAAAAACTAAGTTAAGTGAAATGTATAGAAATTTTAAAAATTCTCAGTCAAAATGAATTTTTCCCAAAAAAAATTTCTAAGTCAAATTTTAAAAAAAATTCTAAGTCAATAAAAAATTTCTAAGTCAAATTGAAATTTTTGAATTTTCACAATCTGACTTTTTAGAATTTTAAAAAGATTTAAAAACTTTTAAAGCATTATATAATTCTAGTTTAATGCTTTTTCAGAAAGTTAATTAAACATTTTCTTTCAATATTTTAGCTTCCAGGTCGTGGCGAGGCACTAGGCCTTCTTGGTTATTGGAGCAACAACCACTTCCTTAGACAAAGCTTCCATAAAGAATTTCAATATTTAATTTTCTCACTGTAAGCTTTTAATTTTTGAAAAATTAATTAAGCACAGATTTTGGAACCCAATAGAGGTTCCTACCTATAGGGTTATTCAGATACTTAGGGGGTACATAATTTTTGGGTATCCTTCTAAGCTGGCCCTGATGGTTTCTAATATACCAGTTCAATTTTCCATAAACTTTAATTTTTGAATTTGGAAATCTATTTAAACATGTACTATTTCTTAATTTCTCAATTTCTAATTTTAGATTTTTATTTTCAGATTTCAAATTTTTATTTTCTTTTTCTAATTGATCTAATTCTTTAGACAAAGCTTTAATAAACTCAAAAGACTGTTTAGAGTTTAGGGCACGTACCTTACTTACCTCATCTTGCGATGTTCCCCCTTCATCATTGCTTTCTCCTTCTGATGTTCCTCCCCCTTCATCTATGCTCATTTCTGAGCTAGACGTTTCTTCTAGCTGATGGTTGGCCATCAGTGCTAGTCCCGAGAATTCTTCGATGTCTGACTCGGAGGATGATGAATCTGACCAAGTAGCCTTCAGGTTCTTGTGCTTGGAGGATTCTGGTTTCTTGCTTTTTGATTTTTCCCTTTCTTTCTCCTTTCTCTTTAATTTCGGGCAGTCATCCTTGATGTGCCCTTCTTCGTTGCAGTTGTAGCAGCGAACCGTCCTTTTTCTTTGTTGATGCCTCTTTTTCTGCGGTCTAAATTTATTAGAATTAAAAAACTTATTGAACCGTTTTACCAGTAGTGCTGCTTCGGATTCATCGACCGAGACTTCGGAGTCAGAACCGATTACTTTTGCCTTTAGAGCTATGTTCTGACCGGTCTTCTCTACTCCATTTGGCTCTGAAACTCGAGATTCGTGAAGTTCAAAAGTCGAAAATAACTGTTCTAACGTACTTACCTCGAGGTCCTTAGAGATGTAGTATGCATCTACTAAGGAGGCCCACTCTGGAGTTCTCGGGAAGGCATTGAGCGCGTACCGGATAGAGTCCCGGTTGGTTACCTCTTCTCCAAGGTTCGTTAGTTGCATTATCAGCTCCTTGATTCTCGCTTGGAGTTGCGCTACCTTCTCGCCTTGGTTCATCCGGAGGTTCGTCAACTGGTTCCGGAGGATGTCGCGCTTTGCTAGCTTCGCTTCGGAGGTACCTTCGTGAAGTTCCAGGAATTTTTCCCAGAGATCTTTCGCGGAGTCGTAGCTTCCGATCCGGTTTACCTCCTGCGGCGGCAGAACGCTGAGTAGGTGGAACTCAGCCTTTTTGCTCCACGTGTTTTCTTCTTTGTCTTTAGGAGCTGCAAAACCATATTTCATAGTAATTAAAATATCAAAGTCTGTTTTAAAAAATACCTCCATTTTGCGCTTCCATGTGGCGAAGTCTTCGTCGAACTTCGGGGGATGGATGTTCGCTCCGGCCATCGTCTTGATCGTAGTGCTTCAGTTGGCGGTTAGTCCTTCTGAGGCGATCAGACTCTGATACCACTTGTTGGTGCAGCGGAGGCCGGCAAGAGGGGGTGAATTGCTGAAAACACAAAATAAAAATACCCTCCTCGGATTTCAACTCAATTAATGCAATAGTAAATAAAGTAAAGGCAGAAATAAAATTAAACCAAGCAAGGAAATAGAAATTAAGTAGAAAACAGGATTTAACCTGGTTACAACCAAGGAGGTTGTTAATCCAAGGCAGTAAGAAAAAGCTCAGTAGAAAAATCTCCTTTGCTGAAGGCGGAGAAGTCTTTTACACTTTGGAAGCTTAGAACTATTGCTAGGAATGGCTACACAATGATTGCTTGAGTTGTTATTGAATTCCTAGCTCCAGGGGCCTTTTTATAGCTCCTGGAAAGTCTATCTCGAGGGTCCAAGGCGCCTCCAACAAGGTTTAAGGCGCCTCCAACTCGATCTGCGGATAAAACTTTATCCGCAGCGCAAACGGTCAAACTGGACTGCTCAAGGCGCCTTAAACAATCATTCAAGGCGCCTTCAATGTGTTTAAGGCGCCTTCAAGGTTACTGCTACAGTAATTTCTGCTACAGTAATTTCAGCCTCTTTTGTCTTCTTTTCTTCTTCTCTTTAGCTTCCGAAGCTCCGTTCTTTTGGGTGATTGCGACCAACCGGAATAGGGCTCACCCGAACCCAATTCCCGGCCTTCTCCTCGAGCAGCCTTCCGTCCCGGCTTAACGTCCCTCGAACGCCCACCGGAGTACTCTTCCGCAGCTCTCTCGTCCTTCGGACGCACCGAGCCCGTCGGCTCCCTTCCCGTGCCGTCCTTCTCGCTAGCTGCGTCTTCCGCTCGACTTCCTGTGTTCCTAAGCTCCTGCACACTCAGACACAGGGATCAAACACAGTAGGACCTAACCAACTTGGTTGATCACATCAAAACTACCACGGGGTCCAACAAAAACGTTGTAGCCTTCTTACTTATTTCCTTCTTTAGTTGTTCAGTTTATTTTTTATGTTAATTGCGCTATCTAATTAAGTTGAAAGATCAAGAAAGAGATTATTTTTATTTTACAGGCAATTCACTTCTCTCATACTGGTCACACGGGATCAACATATTCATCCTTAAATTTAGGGATGAATTCATTATTTTTCCCTATATTTAGGGAAAAATCTCTATTTCATCACAAAATTTATCCTTAATTAGGAACGAATTTTGAATTTATCCCTAATTTTATTTTTTGTGTTAAATTAATGTTTTTGCAGTGTGAAAATCTTAATTTTTGGAGCATAAATTCATCCCTAATTAGAGATGAAATATGTATTCGTCCTTAATTTTAATTTTGTGTACTAATTTGCTATAAATTATGAATTTCATCATTAATTTGTAATGAATTTTGCAACAAAAATTGATTAACTTACAATGAAAATATTTTTTTACTAAATTCGTTACTGATTAGCAATAATTTTCTTTTTTGTTACTAATTTTATTTTAGATTTGTGACGAATTTTTTTTTATTTCTAAAATTTATTGCTAAATTAATATTATTTTTAGTGGATAAGAGTCAGTATCTTTGTCGTATGCTTGAAAAATTAAAAAGCTCTCTATTGTTGCACCATTTATCATATCCATTTTGATAAACTAGTATAGGTCGGTTGATTTAATTGGAGAAGATCGCTATCTCATTTGCATGGTTAATCTTGCACAACAACCAAAGTGTGCTAAACTGGTCGAGTAGGAACAGAACACACCCGTATCTTTCATGCACCTCATGGTGCTCCACTGAACAAAAAATTGGAATCCCAATCACTGCACAACAAGTCTTACCGGACAAACTGGATCATGTACTCTGAATGTAGACGCCAATTCAGATTCCTTCTCATTGTAGTTCATTAAGTGTTCATGAGTTAGAAGAGAAATGAAAAAGCCCCTTTGATTACAGATGTGTGTATGTCTGTTGTATTACTGCAACTATCTAACTTACATATAACTAGATAGACACATCTCTGTTTTATGTTCCTAATAGAAATCATTGCCTTCTGGTATGCTTTCTAAACTAGGTCTCCACTCTGTAGCACTGTGTTTCCTGCTTTGCTCTCTTAGGAGGTTAGACAGCATGTCATGCGGGGTGATTCCTCCTTTGCTTAGCATGTCCTTGAGCTGTTGTTTGGTGATGACCAGCTTGACTCTAACAACCCCAACGGCATCGCCAGTCTCCATGATCTGATTCTTAGATGGTAGGAGATAGTAGAGTCGTCCTTTCCTCATGAACATAGCTGGATCCAAGTATGCGATGGCCGGAAGTGTATCGGAGATTGAATGTCCCGGGAACTCATTCAGCACCTGTTGGACCTTTAATGGTGGTTGATAGTGAAGGATCTGTCCGTCCATCCTCATTATCCTGACCATCTTCTTCTTCTTCTCCAAGTCTATGCAATTCCCCATTATTTGGATGCCAAGGTTTAAGAGGGTGGAGATGTGAGTATTTATAGAGGAGAGTTAGGCCAAAGGACCCTCCTCCGTTGGCAAGAAATTGGCTTCTAATTTTAAGGTCAAAGAGATTAATGTGCAGCAATTCAGCTAAACCCCAAACCATAAATTCTAAACCCTTAAAATTATGGAATGCTCAAAAGACTCACTTAACTTTTAAAATTTTTTAAAGGGCATACTTGTTTCTCATTTTTACCCCTCCTGTTAACCACGAACAACTAGGGGTGTAAATGAGTCAAGCCGCTCATGAGCTATTCGGAGCTCGATTCGATAAAAGCTCGTTTGAGCTCGTTTAATGAGGCTCGTTAAGATAAACAAATCAAGCTCAAGTTTCACAATATTCGACTTGTTAGCTCGTGAACATGTTCGTTAAACTCATGAATCAACTTTTAAATTAAAAAAAAAAATAATTTTGATATTGAATTTATAGATTTTACATTTTACTTATGAAAAACATAGATAAATATATTAAATTTATTTATTAGAATAAAATTATAAATTTTAACAAGAATATTATAATTTTTTAAAAATATATAATTTAATTTTTAATGAATATTTAAATTTATAATTTATATTTATTAAGCTCGTTTAAGCTCGATAAAAGTTCGAATAAGCTCGTGAGCCATGAATATATTCGTTAAATAAAACTCGAGCTCGGTTCGATTATAAACGAGTCAAATTCAAACATCCAAGAGTTCGACTTGGCTCGGCTTGATTACATCCCTACGAACAACACCACTATGATGTTGATTTTAAAGAATAAAAGTAAACTTAGAAGGCCGAGGTGATTAACTTAGATGATGATAGAGGCCCTACCATTGTTAAGTGGTTTCTGAGAAGCTGGAGGTAATGCACCATTTTTAGTGGAGGACTGCCATCAACCGCCCATTAGTTTTAATTAGTGGTTTGCATTGTTGGGTGAGAGGGGCCACTCTAAAATGCATGGCTAGGGTTGACCAAAAGCACTAGGATTCTTAAAAAACAATTAATGGCAGGGATTCTAAAAGAAGTGGCATTTTATGAACATGTTTTGCATTCCAATTTCCAAACAAAGATCGTCCTTAAGGATAGTCAGTCAAAAGAATACTACTCTTTAATTTTCTTCTTAAAGAATGTTGCAGTACTGCATCAGCCGTGAGGTTTATTAATTTGGCAAAGTATTTAGACCATGCATGCAAAGTGATTATTTCTGATACGCAATCAAAGGAAAATGATTGTATATATATGTACGATGCTTGCCGGTTTCTTTCTCATGTTGCCTTCTGACTCTACAATTTGGTTTTTGCTACCATTCGCATGTACATAGTTCATTATTCATTCCTTCATAAAGGAATTTTGAACTTTTAAATCTTCCTAACGAATCGTGTAGTACTTGAAAATGGAGTTCTTCCTGCAGAAACAATTAAAAAAGTGAAGAAATAACGATGAGAATTGTGTTAACTGCAACATATATATCGTAACTCTATCCAGTGATCTCTCTAAAGTAATTAAACAGAGCAGGGAATTAAATCTATGAGTGTCAGTGGGTGCGTGGTGGGCTTTACTGTCAGCTAGCACACAATATAATTCAACACGCATGGCAGAGGAGCTAGCTGCTAGTGGAGCCAGAAGAAGAAGACTTGGTTCTAACACCAGCAGCCACGCCATGCCAAGGTGCACTTGTCTATCAGTTTGTGTTAAAAGTTAATTTTGAGAATTAATGCACATGCATGCATTGTGAGGTTTGATCAAATTAATTAAGTAATAACTAAAATAATACTAGAACTATCATGATGTCTTTATAAGAGTGCAGTGGCTATACCACAAAGAAGTTCAATATCAAATAATTCATCAGATTTTGATTTTTTCTATTGTTATATTGTTCTCTATTTCAATATATATTAGTGGTATCATAGCGAGGTTCGTATTTTCTTTTCTTGATGGCAAATACCCTCTTCCAATAATCTCCAAGTCAAGTTTCAATTTTTGACGGAGAGCATTATAATTATTAAAGTAATTAGATGAAAATATTTTTCATTTCACAGGATCTCTAGGAGGTAATTGAATAAAGCTACATAGAACTATCAACGACTCCTCCAGCATGGACGAATGCTCAACAACGACAATATAAAGAGAATATCAAAAAGGATGCAAATGCACTACGATACATCCAGTAAGAACTGAGCAAGCCAATTTTTCCTCGCATTTTCGGCATAAAAAAGGCTAAGAATGCTTGGGAAGTTCTGAACAAAGAATTTCAAGATTAAGAGAAAATCACTGTCATCAAATTACGGATTCTATGGGCCAATTTTGATAATTTATCCATGAAAGAAACTGAAAACGTATATGATCCTTTTTCAAAAATTATTGAGATAGTTAACTTGATTAGAAATTGTGGTGACACTATTGAAGAAAAGAAAATAGTTGACAAAATTTTAAGGATTTTATTATACAAAATTCATCATGTTGTTATTGTCATTGAGGAATCTAAAGACCGGTCTACACTTACTATGTATGAACTAATGGGTTCTCTTGAAGCTCATAAGAATAGAATGGTTAGATATACAGAGGAACCATTAGAGCAAGCTCGTGAACCCAAAATGAATGTGACGGATAGAAAGAATGAAGATCAATCGAGACTACCAAAGTATCAACATTGGAATTTTAATTCAAGAGGCGAAACAAAAGGTTAGGAGTGGAAGAAAAATAAGTTTAGCACAAAGATTTCAGACGATGCCACATATGCAAAAAGAACAATCATGAAAGCAAAGATTGTTGGTTTTGACAATGTAACGATTGTCTATGTAGGAACATAAAGTTGTTAGAGGGGGGGTGAATAACGATCGTCAAAAATTATGATTGAAAACGAGTTATGCAGCGGAATAAAAAAATAAAAAACAACGTTAACACAGATGATTTTATTTAGTTTGGACCCTATGACGACTCCTACTCCAAGGCCTGTGATCGTCGATCGCTTTCATTGGGCAACCACTATCAGTTAGTAAAAGGATTACAATGATTGAGTACAAGAACTGAAAATAAAATTTATTACCAACAAACAGAAAGGAAAAATGAAGTCTCTTGTTCCTCGAACTTTGGAAGCCTTTCAGTGTTGTCGGAGCTTTTTCGTAATAGTACTTGAATATGAAAGTTGCAATCAATGTTATTCTAAAGCTGTTGGTCGAAGACCCTTATATAGGCTCATTTCGGGCGCCTAGAAACCCTTCGAGCACCTGGACCATTGTTGACATGGCGATCTCTCGTCAAAACTTCATCCGCGAAGTTTATCCACTTCCAGGCGCCTGGATCGCTGGCGTGGGTTTGGCCAGTCGTAGCACTCTAACTCAGCTTCAAGATAACTTTTGTGGTTTGGGCGCTTGGACTAATTCTGGTCACCCGAACCGCCCGAGTGCCTGCGGCACTCGCTCGAGCGAGACTGGTCCAAGCGCTCAAACCCCTTTTTATCTCTTTTCTTATATTTGGTCTGTAAAGCAGAGTTAGCACAACATTAATGATTCAATGCTTTGGCATATGAGGCAGAGGCAAGTCAAGCGACTGCAAGTGGTAAGTGAAGGTAAGCAACTGAAGGAGAGATCCAGTGAGGACGTGTTCCCCGTTGAGGGAACTATAGGCGTCAATCCAACTTAGGTCCATTTGAAAAACCTAAGTTGAGATCTTGACTAGGTTCTAGTCTTGTGAAGACAGGATTGAATTAATACTCATATTTTATTATGTTGTACTTACTCTGTTTTGCAGGGTAAAATATATTTTTTGATTGTCTGGACTAACCTTTTTTTATAGGAGGAGAGGCTGAAGAAAAGAGGTCCAGGTGTTCGGAATGGACCTATTTAAAGGCCTTCGACTCGGAGCTTCAGAACAACAATTGCGACAAGTTTTCTTCTTGCTCGGTGCTCCGAAAAAGCTCCTGCGACACTATGAAGCTCCTCCGACAACCGGCGACTCAGATTTTTATATTTTCCTTGTTGTCGGTAACCTTGTTTTTTTTGTTCCTATACTTATCTTGTAACACATTTTGTGAACTATTAGTGGATTGCCCAACGAAAGCACTCGACGAGTGCGGGCCTTGGAGTAGAAGTCATCAAAGGCTCCGAACCAAGTAAAATCAACTTGTGTTAGCGTTGTTTATTTCTTCTATTTTCCGCTGCGTAACTTCATTTTAATTCGAATTTTTTGATGATCACTATTCACACCC
Organism: Zingiber officinale; assembly: GCF_018446385.1. NCBI lineage: Eukaryota > Viridiplantae > Streptophyta > Magnoliopsida > Zingiberales > Zingiberaceae > Zingiber > Zingiber officinale. Next base: position 106,248,831 of record NC_056003.1, read on the forward strand.
CCCCCTTTAGAATTCTTTCTGATCTTAAAAGTGGTATCAGAGCAGGTAGCACTCTGAATTGGTGCAACCACCAATCAGGCAAAGGGGGTGATTTTTTTCTCTTTCTGTTCTTGAGCTTTTTTGATATAATCCAAATTGGTACAATTATCTCTTTGGATAATTATAATTTTCATTCCAAACTATTCTAAATTGGTGCAACATCAATTCAGTCTTAATATCTTCATTTTTCTCCCACACTGCTAATCCAAGACCTAGTCTTGGGACCTCTTTTCTTTTTTTCTCTTTGGATGCAAATGTTACTTACATGGCCCAAAACGAGGGACACAGCACCGTCCGTCCTCCCCTCTTCAACGGTGACGACTTCTCGTACTGGAAGAAGTGGATGAAGGTGTACTTGAAGATCGACTTCGACCAATGGTTCAACGTCACCAAAGGATACAAGACGCCCGTCGACAAGGTCGGAATTCCAATGGACCCAAAAAAATGGAATCCGGAAATGAAGAAGAAGACTCAGATCGACTTCAAGGCTCTCAACACAATTTAATGCGGATTAACCAAGGAGGAGCTAAATCACATCGGCCCACACGAAAACACGAAGGAGCTGTGGGACAAACTCATCGAACTACACGAGGGCACCAACGACGCAAAGGTAACAAAAAGGGATCTATTTCTAAATAAACTATTTAACATAAAAATGTAGGAAGTGGAGTCTGCGAGTCAATTACATGCAAGGATAAAAGGCATCCTCAATGAGCTCCACACAATCAACCATCAAATAGAGAGCCGAGACTTGATAAGGTATGCTCTAAGCGTGTTTCCTCGAAATGCACTGTGGGCATCCATCGTGGATGCCTACAAAATTTCAAGGAACCTATCTAAATTAAAATTAGATGAGTTATTGTATGAACTTGAACTCCATGAACAGACTACTCAAAGCAGATCGAGAAAGGTACTGCACTTTTTGTAGGTCCCTCGAAAGAAGCTAAACATAAGAATAAGCCGGAACCAAAATCTGAATCTAACTAAGAAGACAAAGAAGAACAACTCGTAAACATGGTCAGAAAAATGTTCATAAGAAAAAAGAACAATTTCTCGAAGAAGAACCTACAAAAGTAATCAAGTCAACTAACACGAAGGTGAAGATCACATGCTATGGGTGTAACAAGAAAGGACACTACAAGCACGAGTGTCCAAAGATGAAGGATGGCAAACCCAAAACAACCAGAAAGAAGAAGGCACTCAAGGCGACGTGGGACGAATCATCTTCGGAAGAATCAGATGTCGAAGATTAGAAGCATCACAACTACCTCGCATTGATGGCAACGGAGCCAGAATCAGAAAGCGAGTCGAAGCAAGACGACGAGTCTGAAGATGAATCAAGCCACAAGTCCACACTCATTTCCGAAGGTCCAAATGAGGTATCTTCTATCTTAACCTCCAAATTTTTTCAAATAATTGCATGTTTAAATAATAAATTAATTAAATATGAAAAAACAAAATGAATCACTTATTGAGAAAATTCAACGCCTCAAGGAACAAATTAAATTAAAAATCCAAGTCAAGATATAACACTTGAGGAGGAAAACACAAATTTAAAAAATAAAATTAATAATCTTAAAGGATTATTAGAAACTTTCACCACTCGATCAAAAAATTTAGACTTAATTCTTAAAACTCAACAAGCTATATACAATAAGTCCAGGCTTGGATACAAGTCTAGCTCAACAAACAAAATGTTTATATCACTTATAAGCCAAAATAAAAAATAAGCTAAAGCCTGAGTTCCGAAAGTGTGCCTAACCACGCAAGTAGGACTCAATCAATTCTATATACCTAAAATTGAAGTTTATTATTTAAAATCAAATTCAACTAATCCCATTAACTCAAAACTAAATCAAGATAAACCTTCAAAGTTAAATTTCAAACTTAAGAATAAAATCAAAACAAATAATAGAGAAAATAAACTCAAATCAAAGAACTACAAAGCTAATTTGAATTACCATCAAGTCTATTTCAACTACAAAAATAATCGACATAAAACCTAAAAGTTCAATAATTTAAGGGGAGGATCCAAATTAGTTGGCACCTCCAAAATAATAGTTTACCTGGTTGGGTAATTAGGATTAGGTCAAAAAGGAATAAAAGTTTAACTTGAAAAATAACACTGGAGAAGTTTTGGATGATAGTAGGTTAGGGAAACTATGTCTATGCATGTCTAGGAAGATATAGCTTCGACATGGTGCATTTGGCTTAGTGGAACTAATTGAAGCTATCTCTTACTAATCCTAGTTGGTTAGACCAAAGTTTTGTTATTAAGTTGAGTGGATAGGACTATTTGAAAAATCTCGAAGGCGTGGTTACTCTAATGATATCCAAGTGACTCACCACATCTTAGAAGTTTATCCAGAGAATGCTTATTTGTTAAACTCAAAGCTAAACTTAAATCTAACACAACTTTAAATCAAACCCTAAAATTCAATTTAAACTCATCTCACAAAATCATAGGATCCCTCTATCTAAAAAATTAGACTGGTGAGATGAATAAGGATAAACTAAATTAAATCTAAAATTAAATAATTAATTCCTTAAAAATTTGCAAATAATCATAAAGATATTGCTTGTGCTTGAAAAATCTTAGATTAAGGTGGAGGATATTTATTCAGATAATTTTTAAATTCCAGGAAAATTATTTACTTATGTTTTCTAAAAAATTTCCTATTTCTTTAGTATTCCAAAATTTATTTTGGTCTTAGCCTAGATTAAACCAATAGAAAGCTTGATCTTATAGATCTAGGAATTGAGCATCTCATAATACACTAGATTTACCTTGATTATGTATTTATAAACATAGAATGGGATGAATGCGTAAGCATTTTGCCTAAACTTCAGATGCTTATATCAGTGCATCAACATAAGTTTGGGTGAAAGATACAATAGTATATTGATCAAGTCAGGTAGTTTTTTTTAGTAAAAATCTAATTGGACATAAATACTTGACTCGACTAACCAGGTAAACACTACTATCTTCTGATAGTTAGTTAGTAGCCAATGGTTAGACAGTTAAAGACCAATAGTAGATAAGTATATTTAACTAAGCTTTTATTACTACTATTCTTAAACATAATTAGTTTTCTATCCTAAAGTTAACTTAATCTTTGACTTAATCAATTATTGACTCAAATTAATCTTCCATTAACTAATTAAAAAAATTAACCATTAATTAATTCTTAATTTATGTCTTTCTCAAACTTTAATTAACTCTTAAATTAACTTCTTAAGTTAATCAAATTTTAAATTAATTAACCTTTAACTTAACTTAACTTTTTAAACTTAATTTTAAATAATCTGTTAAATAACTAAATTATTTTTGAAATTGTTAACTTAATCTCAACTTAACTTATTTTTTAATTAACTTAATAAGTTTTCCTTAACTTTTTTTTTTATTTTCAACTTACTTAGTTTAACTTATCTGCAACTCAAATCAATATCTCAATTAATCCTCAATTTAAACTATAAACTTAACTCAAATTAATTCTCAAACTTGAATTAATTTCTTAATGCTCAACTTAAAATTATCAATTAATTTTTAATTCTTGACTAAAATTATTTTAATTTAATTAAACTTTCACTAATTCTTAAAATTAATAAACTTCTAATTAATCAATGTGTCACTTAAATCAATTTGTTAACTTAGTCAAATTTAACTTGCTCAACTTTCAAATGAATTAATCTTTGACTTAATTAATTCTTAATTTTTAACTTAAATAAATATTTAACCCAATCCCTAATTAGTTAATTAATTAATTAAAAAAACACAAATTAGGTGCCTAAAATCAGGGATGGGCACCCCTAGTATGGGCTTTCGGGTGCCCGAACCGAGTCCGAGCGTCGCCCTGCCACCCAGTTCGGGCGCTCGGACGGTTCGGGCGCTCGGACGGCCCTATATAAGGGGTGGTAGGGGCACACTTGCTCCTCACCTTTTCTCTTTTACAAAAAGCCCCTCACCAGATTTTATGAGCAAAAGTAAGAAAAGGAAAAATATTTTTTCTAAAAACTTTTCTACTTCAGTTCTCAAGCCGTGCATTGCGGATCAACTGAGGTCATCAGTTCTTTTATAAAAAAATTCACGATGCGTTGGTAAAATTTTTAAACTTGAACTTTTTTTTTGTTTGTTACTTAGAATTTCATTTTTAGGATGTTATTTGTTAATTAGGAAACGATCCTATCTTGGTGCTGACCCCTCAACTGGTAATACAGACCCTAGGTTCCCCACTAATAAACTTACAGTTAAATTTTCTTCTACCATATATGTTCCTATACCTTCTAGACTTTTAGATAGACACTTTTTCATGTGATCATGCATTCCTTCTGTAGAGGTTATTGATTATTATAGCTTACAACGATTAGTTTATTGCACTACTTCAGTTAACATAGGTCTGTGTGCTAAGCTGCATAATAACCTAGTTAGAGTCGATGATCTTACCTACACTACTAGGGTCGCCACTATAGATATGACATTATCCCCCACTATTATTAGTAACTTTTTGGGGTTGCGTCCATCCGCATATTCCTTCCACTGCTACCCTCCTCGAGATCCTTCATTTGGCAATTCCTACTCGCATATCACACTTGATACAATCTATTCGGACTATGTCCTCTATAGAGTCCTAGTCACATGCATTTTGCCCCTAACTACTTGTGATGTAGCGATGATACGTCCTTTTCATTCATTTCTCCTTTATTCATTATGTCATAGGTTAGATATAGAAATTAGTTTGCACATATTTCATACCATCCTCTATTCTGCTGGCATTACCACTAGTCGGAGAGTCCACATGCCCTACTGTCATATTTTGACCACCTACATTAGCTCATTCGATGTTGATATCATCGCAGGTGATGTCAGAGCCCTAAATGAGTTTGACATGGTGGTGCTAGGAACTTCTCCTTAGGAGGTGTACATATAGATGATGAGGGTGTCTTGTCCTAGAGGAGAGAGGCCTAGCACCAGTCCGACTCAGTCGCTCAGCCTCCACCTGATCCAGTTGCCAAGCCCCAACCTGATCTTGAGGCCCAGGATCAGCCTGATCTAGGTCCAAGAGAGGAGGCAGAGCTAGATGTGTATATCTCTGATCTCTTTCGGGTACCAGCACCTCCAGTCCATCGTATGTTAGACGATCGAGTTACTAAACTTAAAGGATCTGTGATGAGCCTTCGCCAGGAGGTCTCTGATCTTCGACAGGAGAGGTAGGCTCATCATGCTGAGTTGCTGGAGTTATTACACTCCTGGGATTCTAGCCCATCATCCTCGTCTTCACAGTAGTACAATTTTTGACGGTTAGTTTGTTGCTTACTTCCTGCTTTACACAGACTTAATGTTATTTTACTCTTACTTCTATTACTAGTACTCAGTTTCCCTTTTAGTCACTTTTATTTAACTTTGTATTGTGTATTACCAAATGCTTGATATTCCATTATGGCTTTGTTATATCAGATTAAGGGGGAGGCTTTGTCTAAATAATTTAAAAAATTATTTAATTTGGTTTAAATCTTTCTTTAAAAATTAATCTTAAAACGTTGTCTTTAAAAGGACTTTAAAAATACTTCTTAAAAGTTAAAATTAATTTTAGATTTTTTTTTTAACTTAACAAATATTAATTTTTTTAGATCTCTTAGAAATTTTTATTTAATTTACTTAGAAATTTTGAGATTCATTTTGAAAATTATTTAAAAACCTATTTGGAAGTTTCCTTAAAAATATCTTAGAAAAATAACTTTAAAATATTTTGACATTTTTTTAAAAAACTTCATTTTTGAAAAAGATTACTTTGCAAGTACTTTCCTAAAAATCCTTATAATCTCCCTTAGCAAAGTTTCCTACATAAATTTGAAATTTTTACTTGGAAATTTTTTTTGAAAATTTGTTTCAAACTTAAAGTGGTTTTCTTAGGAAATTTTTTAAAAAAAAATCTTATTTCAATAATACTCCTAAAACTAATTCCTCATTTGTAAATCACATAAAATTCTCTTGTATTAATTTGAAAATCTTAGTTAGAAATCCATTTTATTTAAAGTTTCCTCATAACTTTATTTACATATTTTTTGGAAATATTTTATTTTCCTTAGAAATTTTGTTTGGAGTTTTGATTTCCAACTAAGTCTGAGATATACAAAGCATTTAGTTTTTTTTCATTATTGTCTACATTATCTGTATGCTTACATTTTCCTTACCCTAGTTTTACGATGAATGTCAAAGGACGAGGGTAAGGGTAAATATAGAAAAATAACAAAAAAAAATAATTTAATCATTTCTTTATCTTTGTATTAATATTATATTTTTTCTAACTCCAGGTTGTTATTGCATCAAAAATGGAGAAATTGTTAGTGCAATTTGTACTAATGATCTAACTCATGTTTTGATGAATGAAAAGAGATCTAAAGTTAGAGAGTTTTATTGTCTAATCCTTCTACCAAGTGTGTAGGAGTTGACTGGTCTGAAGGACCTCACACTAGGCTGAAATCCAGCTAGGTCCGTGGGACCTAATAGTTGGTCCGAAGTCCAGATAGGTCCGCGGGGTCTGATATCTGGCAGAAAGTCTGGTTAGATCCGCGGGATCTGACAACCGGCTAAAGTCTAATTGGATCTGCGGACCTAACAACTGGTGGGAAGGCCTGGTGGGTCAGAGGCAAGTCAAGCGACTACAAGTGGTAAGTAAAGGTAAGTAATTGGAGGAGAGATCTAGTGAGGACGTGTTCCCCATTGAGGAAACTATTGTTGGACCCCGTGATAGTTTTGATGTGATCAACCAAGTTGGTTAGGTCCTGCGTTTTGTCTAACCCCTGTGTCTGAGTGTGCAGGAACTTAGGAGCACAGGAAGTCGAGCGGAAGACGCAGCTAGCGAGAAGGACGGCACGGGAAGGGAGCCGACGGGCTCGGTGCGTCCGAAGGACGAGAGAGCTGCGGAAGAGTACTCCGGTGGAGCAAGAAGAACGTGCGCGGCGTTCGAGGGATGAGAAGCCGGACGGAAGCCTGCTCGAAGAGAAGGCCGGGAATTGGGTTCGAGTGAGCCCTATTCCGATGGGCCGCAATCACTCAAGGAGCCGAACCGGAGCAAGTCAACTGGAGTTGACTTGTCAACAGTTCGGTCGACCGAACCCTAATCCTCAGAAGACCAACCGCTGGTGACACGTCAGAAGCCACGTCAGCAAGCCAGCCGTTGGAGGACTGATCGGTCGACCGAACCTCTTGATCGGTCGACCGAACCCAAGATTATCCAGAGATTGAGTCGAGCATTTTCATCGGCCCAGCGCAGAGGAAGACCGTTGGCCGATCGATCGACCGAACCTAAGCTCGATCAACAGAGACTGCACCTGGACGGAAAGCTTGGCAGGTACAGCAGGTTCGGTCGACCGAACCTGGGGATCAGTCAACCGATCCCTCTCGAGTCAAACCTGATCCCGAAGGATCAGGTCATTTGATAAGCTCGAGAACCCCTATATAAAGAGGGTCTCGGGTAGCTTTAAAGATCATCGAATATGAACGATTTTTATTAACTCTGTACTCTCATTCTCTAAGCAATAGTTCTGTGCTCTCTAAGTGTAAAAGGCTTCTCCGCCTTCAGCAAAGGAGTTCTTTCTAGTGTGCTATTTCATTGCCCTGGATTAACAACCCACTTGGTTGTAACCAGGTTAACTGCTGAGTTCCTTTTCATTTTTGTTAAGTCTTACTGCTTTATTACTTTATAGCTATTGCATCTCTTTGAGTTGAAAATCCGAGGAGGGTCTAATTTTTTATTGCAGGCAATTCACCCCCCTCTTGCCGGCCTCTGCTGCACCAACAAGTGGTATCAGAGCCCAACAGCCTCAGAGGGACTAACCGCCATCTGAAGCACAAAGATCAAAACAATGGCCGGCGCGAACATCCATCCCCCGAAGTTCGACGGAGATTTCGCTACATGGAAGTGAAAAATAGAGGTATTCTTTAAAACAGACTTTGATATTTTAATTACTATGAAATATGGTTTTGCAGCGCCGAAAGATAAAGAAGAAAACACATGGAGCAATAAGGAGCAAGCCGACTTCGTCGCCAACGGAAAGGCTGAGTTCCATCTACTCAGTGTACTGCCACCTCAGGAGGTAAATCGGATCGGAAGTTACGACTCCGCGAAAAATCTCTGAGAGAAATTCCTGGAGCTCCACGAAGGTACCTCCGAAGCGAAGCTAGCAAGGCGCGACATCCTCCGGAATCAGTTGACGAACCTCCTGATGCACCAAGGCGAGAAGGTATCGCTGCTCCAAGCAAGGATCAAAGAGCTGATCATGCAACTAACTAATCTTGGAGAAGAGGTAACGAACCGGGACTCTATCCGGTATGCGCTCAATGCCTTCCCCAGAACTCCAGAGTGGGCCTCCTTAGTAGATGCATACTACATCTCTAAGGACCTCGAGGTAAGTACTTTAGAACAATTATTTTCCACTTTCGAACTTCACGAGTCTCGAATTGCAGAAAAATCAGTAGAGAAGTCGAACCTCAACATTGCCCTATGAGCTGAAAAGGACGATCCCGACTCCGAAGCGTCAATCGACGAAAATGAAGCTACGTTAATGGTAAGGCGTTTTAATAAGTTTATTAAATCTAACAAGTTTAGATTGCAGTCAAGTAAGCGTCATCAAAAAGGAAGGACAGTCCGGTGCTATAATTGCAACGAAGAAGGGCACATCAAGGATGATTGCCCAAAATTGAAGAACAAACAGAAAGATAAGGAAAGAAGCAAGAAGCCAGCTCAACCCAAGCACAGAAACCTAAAGGCCATGTGGGATGACTCGTCATCCTCCGAATCGGAAGTCGAAGAATTCTCGAGACTAGCGCTGATGGCCAACCATCAGCAAGAAGAAACGTCAAGCTCAGAAATGAGCATCGATGAAGGGGGAGGATCATCAGAAGAAGAAAGCAACAGTGAAGGGGGAGCGTCACCAGAACAGGTAAGTAAGGTACGCAATCTAACCCCAACTCAATCTTTTAAATTTATCAAGTCTCTTTCTAGAGAGTTAGATCAATTAGAAGAAGAGAATGCTGAACTAAAGTTGAACCTAGCAAGAGCATGCCCGTTAGAAATGGATGATCATCTAAAATCAGAGAATGATAAATTAAAATTAGAAATTGAAAAATTGAAAACTGATGCATGCTTAAATAAATTTCCAAAATCAAAAGTTAGAATTTATGGAAAATTGAATTGGTACATTAAACAACATCAGGGTCAACTTAGGAAAATTCCTAAAAGTTATATACCCCCTATGTTTTTAAAGAATCCTGTAGGAAGGAACCTTTACTGGGTTCCAAAATCTGTACTTGATTAATTTTTCTCAAAAATTAAAAAGCTTACAGTGAGAAAATTAAACTTTGAGTTTCTTTATGGAAACTTTGTCTAAGGAAGTGGTTGTTGCTCCAATAACCAAGAAGGCCTAGTGCCTCGCCACGACCTGGAAGCTGAAATATCGAAATAAAAATGTTTATATTTCTGATAAAAGCATTAATATTTGAATTAAACAATGCTTTAAAAAGATTTTAAACATTTCCTGAAATATTCTTTAAAACTTTTTCTAGAAAAATTGTTTCGTGAAACTTTAACTTAGAAAAATTTTTTTCAAAACTTAGAAATTTTCGAAATTAAACCTAACTCAATTTAGGTAATTTGTTTGCACCCCGTTTTTACTGTGATCAAAGGGGGAGAATAAAGAAAAATTCAGTTAGGGGGAGTTAGTTAAAATTTTTTTAAAATATAAAAATATACACTTTCTTAGTGCAATGTATTTCAAAGTTGCAAATTCATGCCTGAATTGTTAGTTTTAGTAATTTTCTTAAATTACTATCTGTTTGTTAACCCTAACTTAAACTTGTGTTGATGCACATCAAAAAGGGGGAGATTGTTGGATCCCGTGATAGTTTTGATGTGATCAACCAAGTTGGTTAGGTCCTGCATTTTGTCTAATCCCTGTGTCTGAGTGTGTAGGAACTTAGGAGCACAGGAAGTCGAGCGGAAGACGCAGCTAGCGAGAAGGACGGCACGGGAAGGGAGCCGACGGGCTCGGTGCGTCCGAAGGACGAGAGAGCTGCAGAAGAGTACTCCGGTGGAGCGAGAAGAACGTGCGCGGCGTTCGAGGGACAAGAAGTCGGACGGAAGCCTGCTCAAGGAGAAGGCCGGGAATTGGGTTCGGGTGAGCCCTATTCCGGTGGGCCGCAATCACCCAAGGAGCCGAACAGGAGCAAGTCAACTGGAGTTGACTTGTCAACGGTTCGGTCGACCGAACCTATTAATCGGTCGACCGAACCCTAATCCTCAGAAGACCAACCGTTGGTGACACGTCAGAAGCCACGTCAGCAAGCCAGCCGTTGGAGGACTGATCGGTCGACCGAACCCAAGATTATCCAGAGACTGAGTCGAGCGTTTTCATCGGGCCAACGCAGAGGAAGACCGTTGGTCGATCGGTCGACCGAACACAAGGATCGGTCGACCGAACCTGAGCTCGATCAACAGAGACTGCACCTGGACGGAAAGCTTGGCAGGTACAGCAGGTTTCGGTCGACCGAACCTGGGGATCGGTCGACCGATCCCTCTCGAGTCAAACCTGATCCCGAAGGATCAGGTGATTTGATAAGCTCGAGAACCCCTATATAAAGAGGGTCTCTGGTAGCTTTAAAGATCATCGAATACGAACGATTTTTATCAACTCTGTACTCTTATTCTCTAAGCAATAGTTCTGTGCTCTCTAAGTGTAAAAGGCTTCTCCGCCTTCAGCAAAGGAGTTCTTTCTAGTGTGCTCTTTCATTGCCCTGGATTAACAACCCACTTGGTTGTAACCAGGTTAACTGCTGAGTTCCATTTCATTTTTGTTAAGTCTTACTGCTTTATTACTTTATAGCTATTGCATCTCTTTGAGTTGAAAATCCGAGGAGGGTATAATTTTTTATTGCAGGCAATTCACCCCCCTCTTGCCGGCCTCTGCTGCACCAACAACTGTAGGCGTCGATCCAACTTAGGTTCATTTGAAAAACCTAAGTTGAGATCTTGACTAGGTCCTGATCTCATGAAGACAGGATCGAATTAATACTCATATTTTTATTATGTTGTACTTACTCTATTTTGTAGGATAAAATATATTTTTTTTATTGTCTGGACTAACCTTTTCTTGTAGGAGGAGAGGCTAAAGAAAAGGGATCCGAGCCCTCGGAAGGAGTCCAAGTGCCCGGAAGGAGTTGGGGCACCCGGACCAGCCTCGCCCAGATGAGGCTGTGGGCGCCCAGGTGATTCGAGTGCCCGGACTCGATCCAAGCACCCAGACCCGAAAAATTATCCATAAGCTAACGTCGAACGCGTTGATTGGCTGAGCCACCTGGTCCAAGCGCCCAGAGGAGTTCCAAGCACCCGAAATGGACCTATTTAAAGGCCTTCGACCTGGAGCTTCAGAACAACAATTGCGACAAGTTTCCTTCTTGCTCAGTGCTCCGAAAAAGCTCTTGAGACACTATGAATCTCCTCCGACAACTGGCGACTCAAATTTTTATATTTTTCTTGTTGTCGGTAACTTTTTTTTTTGTTCCTATACTTATCTTGTAACACATTTTGTGAACTATTAGTGGATTACACATTTTGTAACACTATGAATCTCGATGAGTGCCGATCTTGGAGTAGGAGTCGTCAAAGGCTCCGAACCAAGTAAAACCAACTTATGTTAGCATTGTTTGTTTCTTCCGTTTTCTGTTGCGTAACTTCGTTTTAATTCAAATTTATTGATGATTGCTATTCACCCCCTCTAGCATTCTTTCCTATCCTACACCTTCTATTAACGTAAGTGGGAGAGTTTGTGAAGGATGTGTTTATGGAAAAATCCATAGAATGTCATTTTCTAAATTCTCATAGAGAGCTATAAGTCCACTAGAATTATTGCATGTCGATATTTGTGGTCCAACCAAAACTTATTCCTTGAACAATAGAAGATCTTAATGACACCCTATGAAACATGGTTCCAACGAAAACCAAAAGTTGGTCATCTTAAGATGTTTGGTTCTTTAGCTTATTATTACATTCTTCCTCATAATAGAGAAAAGTTTGATGGAAAAGGAGACAAATACATCTTCATTGGCTATAGTAATCATTCCAAAGGTTACAGGTTGTATAATCCCAACACTCAAGAGTTGATAATTTCAAGGGATTTAATTTTTTATGAAGGAAGTGCATGGGAATGGGAGGACAAAGAGTTTGATTCACATGCAACACCTTCCCAAGACAATGAAGTCACTCATTTAATTTCTCCAAATTAAGAATATCCAAGTTCTTCATCATCAAGTCATGATCAGTTAGTTTTAGATACAACTGACTCACCAACAAGAAAGACTCGTTCATTACAAGAAATATATGAAGCATGTGATGTTGCTTTGGTTGCTAGTGAGCCCCAAAATTATGAGGAAGCTATTGGAGAAGAAGTTTGGGTACAAGACATGAATGAAGAAATAAAGATGATTGAAAAAATAACACTTGGTAGTTCATTGCAAAGCCACCATCCAAAGACATTATCGGTTTAAAATGGGTCTTCAAGACTAAGGACAACGAAGATGACTCTGTTCAAAATCATAAAGCTCGCATTGTTGCAAAGGGCTATGCTCAATAGCATGGAATTGACTTCGGCGAGACATTTCCACTAGTTGTTTATATGGAAACTAATCGTACATTTATGACTCTTGCGGCTCAACTCAACTTGTTGATATATCAACTAGATGTTAAATCTGCATTTTAAATGGAGAAATTGAAGAAGTATATGTCCAACAACCACAAGGATATGTAATTACATGTCAAGAAAATATGGTATACTAACTTTAAAAAGCTCTTTATGAGTTAAAGCAAACTCCACAAGCATGGAATAACAAAATAGACAATTATTTTCAAAAAAATGGATTCCAAAGAAGTCCAAATGACCCATCATTATATGTGAAAACAAAAGGTACAATAAATTTTCTTATAGTATACCTTTATGTTGCTGATTTGATATATATGGGCAATAATCTCATGATTGAAGATTTTAAAGGGAGAGATTGTTGGAGCAATCTTGCTCCAAGTATCTTTATGTTGGTGATTTAATATGAATGTTGAGTAACAGGTACAAAAAGAAAAGTCCAGGTATGAAGACTTGGCAAGGAAAGTCTAAGAAGATAGTCTTGGCAAATGAAGTCCCAGAGCGTGGCTCTTGGCGGTGAAGTCCCGGAGGTACGACCTCTTGGCAAAAAAAAAGTCTTAGCATGACATAGCCGAAGGAAGCACTTGAAGGCAAGTGCAAGGATGAGGAGTCATAGGCTCAGAAGCATCCTAAGGGCACGAGGCTGATGGAAAGTGTTTGAAGGTGTAAGTCTAGGCTAAGGGTAAGCTTCAAGTATGAAATGATCATACTTGAGTTATTTAAAACTCATCTTGAGGCATATCAGTAGACTGATGCTTGATCCAAAAACTCACAAAGAGTTTACAACAACCTATTAGTCGACTGATCCATGAGGGAAGTTGATTGGTAGAACACCATTGGGTTAATGACGTATAGAATTCCCAGAGATCTTGAAAGGAACAGTAGTCATTACTTTTTACTAATCGACTGATATATCCATCAGTTGACTGGTGATTGAAGTTTTGGAAATCAGCCTCAAATATAAAAGGCTTGAGATCTTGGAGAGTAACATAACAATTCATGCAAAAACATCCTTAAGCTCCCTAAGTGATCTCCAAGCTTCTATACTCTCGATCTCTTCCTCTAAAACTCATCTTTCATCTTGTAAGGTGAAGAGAGCATCTTGTAAAGGTTTCTCCACCTTCGTGCTTGATTCGAGAAGGAGAAATTCATAGTGGAAGTGTGCTCATCGATGTGGATCCTTGGATTAGTCACCTCCAAGAGGCGGAGACCAAGTAAATTAAAGAGTTAGCATTATATTTCTTTGATTTTTATTCTAGCTTTTCCATTGTTTGTGTTTCCGTTAACAAAGTTGTAGGGAGAAATCAAAGAAAGGCTATTCACCACTCTCTAGTCAGACACAAAGGTCCAACAAGTGGTATCAGAGCCTGAATCACCTCGGAAGAACTCACCGTTAACCGAAGCATCAAGATGACATTTAGAGAGGGATATAGCATCACTCGTCCACCTTTCTTTGATGGCAATGACTTCACATATTGTAATGGTAGGATGGAGTATTACTTAATGAATGATATTGAAAATTGGTTTAGTATTGTAAATGGATTCGAAAAACCAAAGAATGAGTTTGGAGCACCTCTTCCAACCAAGGATTAGACAAAAGAGATATCAAAGAAGGCTCAAGCAAACGCAAAGGCTACAACAACCCTACAATGTGGACTCTCCAAGGAGAAATTAAGCAAAGTAGGGTCATTCAACTTCTCCAAAGAGCTTTGAAAAATCATTGAGTTGAATGAAGGATTTAGCGAATCAAGGAGAGCCAAGAGAGATCTCTTGGGGCCAACTTCAAACCTTCATCATGAAGACCAATGAAACCGTGAGTCAAATGCATGGTAGATTCAAAGAGATGGTAAATGAGCTTCTTGTAATAGGTGAGAAAATTGACAACCGGGACCTAGTAAGGTATGTTCTTCAATCCTCTCCTAGAAACACCTTATGGGCATCAATGGTTGATGCATGTAAGGTTTCTAGATATCTCTCCTTAGTTAAGCTTGATGAATTATTTTGTGAATTTGAACTTTATGAATAGACCAACATGTCTTCAAAAGAGGAAAGTATAGCTCTTATTGTGGAGAAGAAGGAGAAGAAAAAGAAGAAAGAAAAGAAAAATAAATTCTCATCATCTGAATCTGAGCTAGAGTCATCGGATAGCGATGAAGAAATGTTGGCTAGTGAAGTGGCTCGCTATGTTAAGAAGATGATGGGAAGAACAAGGAGATTCAAAAGGAAGGATGTGAAGAAAATATTCTAACTCTCACAAGGTAAGAGTATTCAAAGTTCAAGTTTTAATACTAATATCATTTGTTATGAATGCAACAAGAAAGGGCACATCAAGCTAAATTGCCTAGAATTGAAGAAGAAAAAAGAAAAGGAGAAGAAGAAGAAGGAGAAAAAGAAAGAGGCCATGGTGGCCCAAGCTACATGGGACACACCAAGCATTGACTCATCGGATGAAGATGAGTTATGTCATGTCACCTGACATATGACATTTATGGTTTTTGAAGATGATAAGGAAGCTTCAAGTGAGGAGGATTAAGCTTCAAGTGAAGAAGAATCAAGTGATAAATCACTATCTAGTGACGATGAGGTAAAAGAATCTTCCAAAATAGAACTTCTTTATAAAACTATTACCTAACTCAAGAATTCTTTAGTTAAGTCATAATCTAAGGTTAAGGCCTTAAAGGTTGAAATTAAGTCAACTAGAAATGATGCATGCATATCTAGTGAGTCAAGTATGTTTCAAGAAGAAAATGAAAATTTGAAAAATCAAGTGATTGAATTAAGAACATGCTTAGAGAAATTCACAAATGGATCAAAATACCTTGATATGATTCTTAATAGCCAAAGAACCATTTATAACAAGACCAGATTAAGAAATAGCCCCAAGACTAAAGAGGTTGCATATGTTTCTCTTATATGAAGAAATGATACACCTAAGAAATTAATCCTTAAGGGGAAGGTAAAGCAAGCTTGGGTATCTAAAAAATATTTGCATAATATTACCGGATCAAGTGCATGAGTATCAAAGAATTGTATGTTTTTATGTTGTTTAGGTAGAAGAGAGGAAGGATTTAAGTATGTGGATTGTGGATGGTGATTGCTCAAGATATATGACCGATGATGTAAGCAAATTCTCCACAATCAACTGTATAGAGAAAGGAATGATATCTTTTGAAAATAGTAGGAAATTCAAGATTATAGATAGAGGTACAATTGAGGTATCACTCATAATCATTATTAATAAAGTCCTATTAATTAAGAATATGGAATTTAACTTACTTAGTGTAAATTAATTATGTGATTATGGGTACAATATGGAGTTTCACTCCACTAAGTGTTTGGTTAACCATAATAGTCTAGAAAATTTCATGCTAATTGGATGTAGGAAAACAAATCTTTACTATGTTGATCTTTCCTATGCTTCAAACACTTCTACTAAGCATCTCATATCAAAAGAAGAAGGGTAGCTATGATATAGAAGACTTGGACACATCAACATGAAGAACATAGCCAAGGTAGTTAAAATAGAGTTGGTAAAGGGACTACCAAAGGTCAAGTATGTCAAGGACACGATGTACGATGCATGCTAAGAGGGCAAGCAATCGAGGTTATCACACAAAGGTAAAACTCTAACTAGTACCTCATTACTGTTAGAATTATTGCATTTAGATCTTTTTTATTGTCATAGTATTTGTTCATTGATAGGTAACAAATATTGCTTAGTGATTGTTGATCATTTTTCTAGATATGCTTGGGTCTACTTCATGAAACATAAGGATGAAACTTTAGAAATAATCATAGAATTTAGTAAAAGAGTAGAAAATGAAAAGAATTTCAAAATCAACCGGACCCAGAGTGATCATGGTGGAGAATTTGAAAACTCAAACTTCTTTAGATTTTTCTTAGAAAATGGGTATAAGCATGATTTTTCTTATCCAAGAAAACCCAAACAAAATGGGGTAGTGGAAAGAAAAAAATCGAGTTCTACAAGAAGCAGTTAGGACTATACTTAATACTTACTCTTTACCTAGCTATTTGTGGGCGGAAGTGGTTAATACCGCTTGTTATATCCAAAATCATGTTTGATCCCTAGGCTTTTAGGAAAAACTCCTTTTAAATTTTAGAATGACATAATTTCTATAATTCACTATTTCAAAGTTTTTGGTTGCAAGGTCTATATCCTAAATACCAAAGATGACTTAAGAAAATTTGAGTCTAAGTTGGATGAGGGAATCCTAGTTGGATACTCATCTACTAGTAGAGGATAATAAGTATACAACAAAAGGACTCAAACGGTTAAGGAAATTATCTAATATTGAATTTGATGAGTCTACTAGTACTTACCCTAGGAAATCCTCCATTGAAAGGCATATAAATGAAAGAAATCAAGACATTACTCAAAGGGTTCAAAATTTGAATTTAGATGGTAATGATCAAGGGGGAGGGAGAGAAAATTCCAATGAGGAAAACAATGACCATGTTGAATGTGATGAACCCACACCTTCTAGGACCTTAAGGATTCATCAAAATTATCCTATAGACCAAATAGTAGGAGATGTCACACAAGGAGAAAGGACTAGATCCTACCTTCGAAATCATACTAACTAAATTACCCTAATCTCTCAAATTGAACCAAAATCAATTAATGATGTTTTGCTTGATTGGGATGGGATACTAGTAATGCAAAAAGAATTGACCCAATTTAAGAGAAGTCAAGTATGAAAGTTGGTCTCTAGACCCAATGATAGTACAATTGTTATAATAAAATGAGTTTTTAGAAATAAATTAGATGACCAAGGTAAATCATTATAAATAAGTCTAGATTGGTAGCTAGAGGTTTCAATCAAGTTGGAGGACTTGACTATGATGAAACCTATGCTCCGGTAGCTAGGTTAGAGTCTATTCAGATACTATTAGGATATGCCACTCATATGAGGTTCGAACTCCATCAAATAGATGTGAAATCAGCATTGCTAAATGGAGTTATTAAGGAAGAAGTTTATATAGAGCAACCATCCAGGTTTGAAAATATAAATTACCTAAATCATGTTTATAAATTTAAGAAAGCTCTATATAGGTTAAAACAAGCTCCCCGAGCTTGGTATGAAAGACTCTCATCCTTCTTAATCTCTAAGGGATTTTGAAGAGGAACAATTGACCCAACTTTATTTCTAAAAGTTAAGGATAAAGATATTTTTGTTGCCCAAGTTTATGTTGATGGCATTATTTTTGGGTCTACAAACAATGAGTTTCTTCTTGAATTCATCAAACACATAGAGAATGAGTTTAAAATGAGTCTAATTGGAGAATTGAGCTTCTTTTTAGGTTTGCAAGTCAAACAAACTAGTGAAGGAACCTATATCTATCAAACAAAATATGCTAAAGAGATTATCAAGAAATTCGATTTGAAAAATGCTAAAGTAATGTCCACTCCTATGGGAACTAACACCAAGATAGATAGTGACCTAGAAGGAAAATTAGTAAATCCAAAGCAATATAGGAGTATAATTAGTAGTTTATTATACCTAACTGTTAGTGGATCGGACATACTATTTATGGTAGGAATCTGCTTAAGATATCAATCATGTGCCAAAGAGTCTCATTTAGTAGCGGTAAAGAGAATCTTGAGATATATCAAGAGCACTCTTAATGTAGGTCTTTGGTACCCTAGGATTCAAAATTTTAACTTGATTGAGTACACCAATTCCGATTATGTGGGTTGCAAATTGGATAGGAGGAATACTAGTGGTGGATGTCAATTTTTTGAATCCTCCCTAGTAAGTTGGAGTAATAGGAAGTAACCTTGTGTTGCTTTGTCCACAACTGAGACCGAGTATGTGGCCATGGATAATTGTGCGACTCAATTGCTTTGGATGATGCATACCTTAGAGGATTATGAGCTTCACTACTCCAAAATCAAAGTTTTGTGTGATAATTTTGTTGGTCCCTTGGCAGCTTGCTAGAGGGGGTGAATAACCCTACAAAGAAAAATGAACCTTCCTCGAACTTTATAGCTTAATAAGAATCAACACTTGCATAAAATAAATAAGAAACTAGAAATAAGAGGCACAACGGATTTACTTGATTACAACCAGGGAGATTGTTAATGCAAGAAAGATGAAAGCGCATTAAACTCTCTTTTAGGCAGAGAACCCTCTTTACATTAATTCAAGCACTCAATTACAGAACTAGACTAAAAAGAAATCAATCACAAGTGTTATTTTTTAGCTTCTGGAACCAGGATTATATTTATAGCCCTGGTCGGGGTACCTGAAAGGGTTTTAGGCACCTAGAAGGGGACAAACTTTTATCCTCATTACAACAGAACGTGCCACGTCGCGTTCTGAATAAAAGTTTGCTCCGGGTGCCTAGACCCATGTTAACATCATGTTAACTATTTGGTCTGGGTTCTTCCATGCTTGCTTGGGTCCGGGTTTTCGTCTCCGACTCCGGCTCTGCTTGGGTGATCTCAGCCATATTGAATAGGGCTCACACAAACCCAACTTCTGACCTTCAAGTAGTCTTCCACTCCGGCTTCTTGTCCCTCGAAAATATTGTGCGCCTCCTTCTCATCTGTCGGTGTATTCTTCTGTAGCACCTCGTCCCTTGGACACACCGAACCCGTCGGCTCTCTCCCATGCCGTCCTTCTTGCCAGCTGCGCCTTTCGCTGGACTTCTTGTGCTTCTAAGTTCCTGCACACTTAGACACAAGGGTTAAATACAAGCAAGACCTAACTTGACTTGGTTGATCACCTCAAAATCATCATGGGGTACTTACAGTCTCCTCCTTTTTGATGTGAGCAAACCCAAATTAAGTTAGGGTAAACTACAAAAAATAACAATTATAAAATAACAGTTATAAAATTTTTGCAAGTATAAAAATTAAAAAATTAAGTACAAAAATTAAAAAATTATATTACCCTCCCCTAAACTTAATTTGCACTACTTTCCCTTTTGATCACATTAAAAATGGGGAACCTAAAAAATACTACTTGGAAAGTCTAAAATAAAAGTCAAAGGGATAATTATTATCCAAAAAATATTTTTTTAAAAAAAAATTACAACGGTCAAAAAAAAAATTACATTTAGATAGATAATTTAAAAAATTTCCAATAGTAAAAAAAATTTGAAAATTGATTGATAACATGATATGAATTCACAGAAAAATAAGATTTGCAAAAAAAAAAAAAATCACTGCAAGATATAATTTTCAAAAACATGATTCAAAGGTCAAAAAAAAATTTAAATTCTTACTGATAGGTGTTGAACTCCTCTTTTTCATAAGAATTTGGATCGAATTAATTTCAAAAAATTGACAATTCTAAGCAAGAAAATTAAGTCAAGTAAAATCTACAAGAAGAATTTAATTTAAGCATGAATGATAATTTTTCAATTTAAAAATGACTTTGGAACCCAATATAGGTTTCTACCTACTGGATTAATCAAAATTTTATTAGAGATATATTTCTATCAACTTTTGCAATCTAGCCCTTATGATATTTAAAATACCAGTTAAGCCTTCGATGATGTTTGTAATTTCTTTCTGGAGCATGCGAAAAATTTGAACATGAATTTTTCTTTTCTAACATTTCTATTTTATCTTTTAATTTTACATTTTCATCTATTAATTTCTGAAATTCTTCTTTTAAGCATGCATATTCTTTCTTTATTTTTACATACTTTGTTCTCTTTTTATATAATAATTTACTTAGCATTTACATAATTTTAAATAATTGCTCTGGAGAAAATTTACTTATCTGACTTACCATATATTTGTCGGTAGGCGCTCCTCCTTCATTGTTGCTTTCTTCTGTAGTGTCTCCCCCTTCATCGATGCTCATTTCCAAGGTACTTTCTTTATCATCTGGTAGATATTTAGCTATGAGTGCTATTTCGACAGATTTCTTGATCTTGGATTCTTCCGTCGATAACTCAGTGTCCATCGAGGAGTTGGATTCAACTTCTTTTGGTTTTTCATAGAGCTCCAAGAACTTTTCCCAAAGTTCTTTTGTGCATTGGTAGTTACCGATTTTGTCGAGTTCTAGAGCAGGAAGAACACTCAGTAGGTGGAACTCAGTCTTACCATTGCTATAAATTTGTCGTGTTGCGTCTGAGTCCAAAGATGCACCTCGAGTTCTTTTCCATCTTTTCTTTTGGGGACATCAAAATCAAATTTCATAGAAAGCATTATATCAAAATCAGTTTGAAAAAATACCTCCATTTTTTGTTTCTAGAATGAGAACTCCCTCTCAAACGTTGGCAGGTAGATGCTTAGTCCGGCCATCGATTTTGTTTTGGTTGGCGGTTAATCCTTCTAAAGCAAACCTTGCCAACTAGAGAGGGGTGAATAGCCCTATAAATAAAAATGAATCTTCCTCGAACTTTACAGCTTAATAAGAATCAACACTTGCATAAACTAAATAAGAAACTAGAAATAAAAGGTACCACGGATTTACTTGGTTACAACCAGAGAGGTTGTTAATCCAAGAAAGATGAAAGCGCACTAAACTCTCCTTCAGGCGGAGAAGCCTCTTTACAACAATTAAAGCGCTCAATTACAGAACCATACTGAAAATAAATCAATCACAAGTGTTATTTTTTAGCTTCTGAGACCAGAACTATATTTATAGCCTTGGTCGAGGTGCCTAAAAGAGTTCCAAGCACCTAGAAGGGGATAAACTTTTATCCCTATCACAACGGAATGTGTCACATCACGTTTCGGATAAAAGCTTGCTCCGGGTGCCCGGACCCAAGTTAACATCATGACTATTTGGTCTGGGTTCTTCCGCGCTTACTTGGGTCCAGGTCTTCCGCTCTGGCTTCGGATTCGCTTGGGTGATCTCAGCCTCCATAATAGAGCTCACCCGAATACAACTTCCGACCTTCAAGCAATCTTCCGCTCTAGCTTCTCATCTCTCAGAAATGTCACACTCCTCCTTCTCGTTCGCCAGCGTACTCTTCCGCAGCACCTTATCCTCAGATGCACCGAGCCCATTGGCTCTCTCTCGTGTTATCCTTCTCGCTAGTTTCATCTTTCACTCAACTTCCTGTGCTCCTAAGTTCTTGTACACTTAGACACAGAAGTTAAATACCAATAGAGCATAACTTGACTTGGTTGACCACATCAAAATCACCACGGAGTACTTACAAATGTGAGAACCATCAATTTGACCAAAAATCTAGTGCATTACTCTAGGACAAAGCACATTAAGGTGAAACATCACTTCATTTGAGATCATGTGGTAAGAGGAGACATTGAACTCAATTATGTTGAATCTAAGTCTAACCTCACCGATATTTTTACCAAGCCTCTTCCTGAAGCGAAGTTCACCTCCCTTAGGAGAGACTTGGTATGTGCTTTGTAGAGTAGTGGGTCTAGCCTCGCATGATCCCATAGCTTAAATTTAGGACAATACCTCAATGCATCTTACAAAAGACTTACAAAACCTTGATTTTTGTATTTCTTCAATTAGACATCATGTGAGATGTTAGGAAGATGTGTTTGATTTATAATTATAGTTATGATGAATTATTTTAGGCCAAAATGGCATCTAGAGACATTAATTCTTTATTGAACCACTCATTGGGAAGGCCATGTGCAAAATTAATGTACACATAGCTCATTGAATATGATTGGAAATTTTATTCTTTGGATAAGCTTCATGCATAAAAGTAAGAATTATGTCATATTGCATGAAACTTGGTTTAAGATGTCTAAATACTATGTAAACTAATGCAAGGAATGTATTACGGTTTACTATGAGTGGATTCATCAAAAGGAAACCAAAATTAGGACTTTAGGTCAAGACTAAATTGAATCATTTAAATAGTTTTGAGTGTCGTATCTATCTTGGGATCCATGATGAAATAGTTTTCGTGTATATTTTTCCTAAATAGAAAACTGTAAAATAGACCTCTTTACAAAAGTTGAGAATTTTTAGAGATCTAAAAATTTCTGATGCATTTTTAAAATTGAGTTCAGAAATAAGCTGAATTTGCATATCAGTCGACTGCATCAGACATCAGTCGACCGAAAATAGTATTTTTCGATGAATAGAATATCTTTGTATATTTTTTTTATGAGGTCAGTTGACTGATGCATCCATTAGTTGACTGGTAGGCAGAGTTTCATAAAAACCCCACGCGGGTGGCGACGGACAGAAACCCTAGTTTCAACCACCTCCTGCCGTTCTCAACCACAAAACCTCTCCCTAAGCCTTCTCCAACCACCAGAAACCCTTTGAGCTCCTCAAATCTACTTCCTACTGCCTTCCTTGCTAAGTCTTCTTCCCTAAATCATTGGCAGAGGAGGCATTCCGAGAGTAAGGTTAGAGCTTGTGTTCACACCTCTTCAAACTTTAAATCAGAGTCAAATGGAGTGTAGGTAACAAGTTACTAAACTCAAATTTTCATATTTTTTTTCTTTGAATAATGGCTAACCCTAACTATTACATATGATTGCCATGTTCATCACCATTGATTGGGTCAAAATTAGGTACATTGTATTGCATTTGCTTGATTTAGGGTTAGGTAAAAACATCGGGCTAGAGAAGGTACCTCCAGGCATCCCACGCATGATCCCACGGTGCCCTGGTTTCCTTTCGAGGCCGCCTGATGATGATTTGAGGCGATCAACTTCTCAATGATGAGTTGTCGGTATCTAAATCAATCCTACTTTGCTGATATAGCCCCTAACATTGCTGAGATTATCATGCATTTTGGTATAGAGAAGTTAGTCTATTGCACGCACATGATTAATATACATCTTTATAAAGAGTTCTATAATAATCTTCGTGTCATTAGTAGCGATGGTAGGACGTATGAGTCCCATGTTGAAGGGATTACCATTGAGTTCTCTCCTAGAGCTTTGGGTTCATTTTTAGCATGTAGGAGGTCAGATAGCATGTTTACATGCTTTCCTCAGGTTGTTGATCCTTTCACTAAGTCATTCTCACATTTGTCCATAGAGATGATCTATCAGCATTACTTTAATACTCTTAGGCCCCCACTCAAGACCATCTTTGATGTCACACGCATGTCTTCCATCAGTAACATCCTTTATAAGGTTGTCATTGCCTATATCTTGCCCATTGTCACCAAAGGGCAATCAAAGATACGGTTGCCTCATCTGGTCATGATATATGCACTAGAGCAGCAGATTGACATTGACGTAGCTCTACATGTCTTTTCATCCATCATGCATTTTGCTGACCCTGTCCAAGGGAAGTTATACATGTCATTCTGTCATGTCTTGACCTCATGTTTTGCATATAAAGGTATAGCTGTCTCAAGGGGCCAACAACATCAGTTATCCAAGGATTTTGACTAGATCAGGTCTCGACAACTATCTGTAGCAGGGATTGAGTGGCGTCAGGGAGTGATGGTCTAGTGCAATTAGGCTACAGTAGACTTTGACGATGAGGAGGAGAGTGTTCCTACTCCGGCGACGACACGTATTGTATATACCCCGTCGTTGTTTTAATATGATCAACCAAGTCAAGTTAGGTCCTGTTATGTTTTGATGTCTTGTGTCTAAGTGTATAGGAACTTAGAAGCACAGGAGGTCGAGCGAAAGACGCAGCTAGCGAGAAGGACTGCACGGAAGAGAGTCGACGGGCTCAGTGCGTCCGAGGGACGAGGCGTTGTGGAAGAGTACGCTATTGGACGAGAAGAAAGCGCACTGCGATTCCGAGGGACGAGAAGCCGGAGTGGAAAGTTGCTCGAGAAGGTCGAAAAATGGGTTTGGGTGAGCCCTATTTCGAATGGCCGAAATCACCCAAGAGAGCGAAACCGGAGCGGAAGACCTTGACAGAAAGTCAACTGGAAGTTGACTTTGCTTCGGGCGACCGGACTCCGGGCGCCTCGGGTGTGCGACCTAATCGAGGGCTGGTTCAACCCGGTCCAAGCGCCCGAATCTAGTCTAGGCACCCGGACCAAAAAAGTTATCTTTTGTTGAGCTGTCGTGATCCCTTCCATCGTGGATAAAATTTTATCCACCCCCACGCACCCAAAACCCTTCCCAGCGCTCGAATAAGCGCTATAAATATAGCTCTGGTTTCAGCAGTTGAACAACAACACTTTGTAAATGTTCTACTTTCAATTTACCTTTGTAATTGAGTGTTTTAACTGCTGTAAGAGGCTTCTTCGCCTGAAGGAGACTTTAGTGGGCTTCAACGTCTTGGATTAGTAATCTTCGTAAACCAAGTAAAATTTTTGTGCCTCTTTCTTTTGTTAATTTGCTTGTTATTTCCTTTTTGTACGAGTGTTTATATTGATAAAGCTATAAGTCATAAAAGGTGTTCATTTTAGAGTCCAACTACTTCAAGAGGACTAACCCCCGACCAAAGCACAAGAGATGGCTGAACTGAGTATCTACCCACCGAATTTCGAGGGAGAATTCGTAAACTAAAAAAAGAAGATGGAGGTATTTTTTAAAATAAATTTAAATTATTGATTATTATGAAATATGGTTTTATAGCACCAAAGGACAAAGAAGAATATCAATGGATGAAGAAGGAGCAACCCAACTTCGTGGTAAATAACAAGGCAGAGTTCCATCTTCTGAGTGTTTCACAAGAAGTCAACCAGATCGGAGCCTACGAGTCAACCAAGGAGCTTTAGGAGAAATTCCTGGAACTACGCGAAGGGACTTCGGAGGCAAAACTCGCGAGGCGGGACCTCCTCTGGAACTAGATCAGCACCCTCCAGTTAGAAGAAGGTGAAACCATCGTACACCTCCACTTAAGGATCAAAGAACTCATCACCGGACTCACAAATCTCAGAGAAAAGGTAATCAACCGAGATTCGCAAAGGTATGCTCTTAACGAAATTCCTAGGACTCCCAAATGGACAACCTTAGTAAATGCATATTACATCTCTAAGGCTTTAGAAGTAAGTACATTAGAAGAATTATTTTCTACACTTGAAGTGCATGAAACTAGATGTGCACATCTGAAGAAGGATTCCAAGCACAACATTGCTTTAAAGGTAAAAATTGACGAACCAGAGTCCAAACGTCCTTTGATGATGATGAAGCAGCATTCATGGTAAGAAAGTTCAAAAAGTTCCTTAAACTAATAACTTCAGTCAAGTATAGGGTAAAAGAAGGAAAAGAAAGGTAAGATGCTACCACTGCAATGAAGAAGGGCACGTGAAAGACAACTGCCCAAAATTAAAGAGCAAGGACAAGGACAAGGACAAGAACAAGAGCAAAGATAAAAGACCAACCCAGAAAAAGCACAAGAACCTAAAAGCGACATGGGACGAAACTTCATCAGAATTAGAAATCGAAGCCTAAACCGGACTTGCGCTAATGGCAAGTCACCAAGAAGAAGAAGATGAAGCAAGCTCATCTGAAATGAGCATCAAGAGTATCGATGAAGGGGGAGCAACGTCAGAGGAGAGCAGCTCTACAAGGAAAGTCTCAGATGATGAGATCGACAAGGTAAGTCAGGTACAATCTCTTCCTCCTAATAAATTATTTAAATTTATAAAAAAATATTGTTAAAAATTCTTGTAAATTAGAGAATGATAATAAAAATATTTTAAAAGAAAATAATGAATTAAAAGGAACCTTAGCAACATCTTATCGATTGGAAGATTTCGACTAACTAAAAATAGAAAATGAAAATTTAAAAGAACAAATACAAAAAATAAAAAATTCTGCATATTCGAATGTTATGCTTTCAAATTTTTAAAATTTTTGAGGACTCAAATAATATCTTAGATATTATAAGGGCCAAATTAGAAAAGTATCACTAAAATATATCCCTACAAAAATTTTAATTAACACAATTGATAGGAACCTATATTGAGTTCCAAAATCGTGCTTAAATTAAATTTTGAAGCATGTCATACTTTTTAATTTAATTTTTTTTGCTTGCTTAGAATTATCAAATAAATTGTTTTACATGATTTTTATTAAAAATTAATTAGAATTTAAATTTTTTTGAGAAAGAAAATTTCGTTACTCATCCAGAGAAAAAATTTTCAAAATTTTTTATTGTTATATTATTTTTCTATGAATTTTTTTAATAAAATTCATATTTTTCAATTTAGAATTATTTCATAGGGTTATCTTTGCAAATTTTATTTTTTTATAAAATTTTATCATTTTCTCTATCTAAGAAATTTTTATAACATTTTTTGACTGTTGGTATATTTTTTATGAATTATTTATCCAAATATAAATTTTTAATATTAAAAATTCTCAAATTTTTATTTTTCTATAAAAATACTTGCTCTATTACATTTTCATAAAAAAATTTCGTGATTTTTTGAGCTTGGAAACTATTTTTAAACACTTTTTAAAAAAAATATATCTTTTTGTTGAAAATATTTTATTCCTGCTTAAATCAATTTCATAATTTAGTGAAAGTTTTTTTCACGGTGTTGATTATATCAGTTTTACCGCTATAAAAAATTTTAGAATTTTTTTATAATAAAAAATATTTCTCAAATTATTTTATCCAAAATTGGTTTATAAATTGTAAAAGTCCATATTTTTTAAAATTTAATTTTTTTTTTTTTGGATGATAGTCATTGTAGTGTTATCCCTTAAACTCTGTTTTAAATTCATTTCAAATTATGTACATAACTTACCCCTATTTTTAATATGATTAAAGGGGGAGAAATAAAAGTTAAGTCTAGGGGGAGGGTAACATCTTAATTTTTGCATAATTGCAAACTTTCTACTTTTATTTTACCCGAAATTAACTCGGGTTGCTCACATCAAAAAGGGAGAGATTATAAGTACCCCGTGGTAGTTTTTATGTGATCAACCAAGTCAAGTTAGGTCATGTTGTATTTTGATGTCTTGTGTCTAAAGTATGTAGGAACTTAGGAGCACAGGAGGTTGAGCGAAAGACGCAGCTAGCGAGAAGGATGGCGCGAAAGAGAGACAACGGGCTCGGTAAGTCCGAGGGACGAGACACTACCGAAGAGTATGTTAACGAAAGGGAAGGAAGCACGCAACAGTTCCGAGAGATGAGAAGCTGGAGCGGGAGGTTGCTCAAGAAGGCCAAAAAATAGGTTCTGGTTAGCCCTATTCCAGATAGCCGAAATCACCCAAGCGAGCGGAACCGAAGCAGAAGAATCGGACAGAAAGTCAACTTGAAACTGACTCTGCTCTGGGTGCCCAGACCTGGTCTGGGTGCCCGGATCACCCAGGGCAACTAGGGTGCCCCGGGTGTGCTCCTTGGTCTAAAGCTGGTTCACCCTGGTCTGGGCGCCTGAATCTGGTCTAGGCTCCTGGACCAGAAACTTATCTTTTGTCGAGCTGTCCCGATCTGTTGCATCGTGGATAAAATTTTATCCACCCCTAGACGCCCAGAACCCTTCCAAGCGCCCGGATCAGCGCTATAAATACAACCCTGATTTCAACAGTTGAACAACAACACTTGTAAATGTTTTACTTTCAGTTTAGCTTTGTAATTAAGTGCTTTAACTATTGTAAGAGGCTTCTCCGCCTGAAGGAGACTTTAGTGGGCTTTCAACGTCTTGGATTAGCAATCTTCTGATTGTAAACCAAGTAAAATCTCTGTGCCTCTTTCTCTTGTTAATTTGCTTGTTATTTCCTCTTTGTACAAGTGTTTATATTGATAAAGCTATATGTCGAGAAAGGTGTTCGTTGTTTTTATTTCAGATTATTCACCTTCCTCTAGTCGGCCACAAGAGACCAACACATATGACCATGGAGGATCGGATGACTCATTTGGAGGAGACGGTCCACCAAGAGTTTCAAGGGATCTGTCAGGACATTGGTGCCTACCAACAACGTCAAATGGAGATGTTTAAGATGTTGCAATGCTAGAATCTAGCATACCAAGGTCCTCCACCTAGTGATGATGATGCTTAAGAGTATCACCTTTGACTTGTTATGTTCAGATAGTATTGGCTGTGATGTCTTTGCTTAGCCATGTTTTGTCTATTTATCCATCTCAAGCACCATTAAGCACTACTATAGTAACTTTGAATTCCCTGAATGTATTATTTGATGATATGCGACTTTTTATGCTTACTTGTTGGTTTGTTATGCTTACTTGTTAGTGTGTGACATCTTTTAATGCTTATGAGTAGTTGTTAGTATGTGTAGTATTATACTCATATCTATGTGTGTCTCTTTCATCTATTGTGTGTAAACTCTTCTGACATTTATCTCAAAATATTGCTAGATAAAAATGGTACCAATTGACTAGTACAGTTTTCTTAGTACTGAACTCCAGATGCTTCTTTATTTTGCTTCATATTTGTATATGCATTATTCAGACAAATTTCCTTATCCCCTCAATATTAAAGAGTGTTTTGGATTTAGGGGGAGCAACAACTTTACATGGTTAAACTAATTTGTGACACCTAGGCTTGCATTGAGGGGGAGCTTAGGTTATGCCCTAACCTTGCAATTTTTCCTACCCTCATGCTTCCGGTTATTTCCTTGGTTACCAAGTAAGCTTCATTTATTTTGATGGGTGTCAAAGGAGGAGAAATAGATAGGTTAAGTTAGAATCTTCACTCTTTTAAGTTGAGATTTAGATTTATATGACTATACTTATGCTTTATAATTGTTGCATATTTAAAATCTAACTTAAATATTTTTGTCAAACATCAAAAAGGGAGAAGATTGTTGAAGCAAGTTTGCTCCAAGTATCATTTACTTTTGATGTTTAGCTAAATAAGTTTAAGTTAGACAATGCGGGTGATCTAACATGAATGTTGAGTAACAGGTACAAAGGAAAGTCCAAGAAGATAGTCTTGGCGAATGAAGTCTCGGAGCATGGCTCTTGACGGTGAAGTCCCGGAGGTGCGACCTCTTAGCAAAAGAAGACTTAGCATGACATAGTCAAAGGAAGCATTTGAAGGCAAGCACAAGGATAAGGAGTTGTAGGCTCGGAAGCATCCTAAGGGTGCAAGACTGATGGAGGTGCTTGAAGGTGTAAATCTAGGCTAAGGGTAAGATTCAAGTATGAAAGGATCATACTTGAGTTATTTAACACTCAACTTGAGGCGTATTAGTCGACTGATGGTTGTATCAGTCGACTGATGCTTGTTCCAGAAACTCACAGAGAGTTTGTAGCAGCCTATCAGTCAACTGATCCATGAGGGCAGTCGACTGGTAGAATATCGTTGGGCTAATGATGTACAAAATCCTCGAAGATCTCAAAAGGAACAGTAGTTGTTTCTTGTTACCAGCCGACTGATGCATCCATCAGTCGACTGGTGATCGGGATTTTGGAAATCAACCTCAAATATAAAAGGCTTGAGAGCTTGGAGAGAAACACAACAAGTCGAGCAAAAAGGTCCTTAAGCTCTTCAAGTGATTTCTAAGCTTTCATACTCTCAATTTCTTCCTCCTAAACTCATCTTTCATCTTGTAAGAGGAATATATCATCTTATAAAGATTTCTCCACCTTCGTGTTTGATTCGAGAAGGAAAAGTTCATAGTGGAAGTGTGCTCATCGGTATGGATCCTTGGATTAATCACCTCTAAGAGGCGAAGACCAAGTAAATCAAGGAGTTAGCATTGCATTTCTTTGATTTTTATTCTAGCTTTTCCATTGTTTATGTTTTCACTATCAAAGTTGTAGGGAAAAATTGAAGAAAGGTTATTCACCCCCTCTAACCGGGCACAAAGATCCTAACAACTAACACAGTGGCTAAGGGTGTAATCGAGCCGAGCCGAGTCGAACTCTTGGATATTTGAGTTTGACTCGTTTATAATCGAGTCGAGCTGGAGCTTTATTTAATGAATATATTCATGGCTCACGAGCGTATTCGAACTTTTATCGAGCCTAAACGAGCTTAATAAATATAAATTTAAATTTAAATATTCATTAAAAACTAAATTATATATTTTTAAAAAATTATAATATTCTTGTTAAAATTTATAATTTTATTCTAATAAATAAATTTAATATATTTATCTATGTTTTTCATAAGTAAAGTGTAAAATCTATAAATTCAATATCAAAACTATTATTTTTTTTTATTTAAAAGTTGATTCATGAGCTTAACGAACATGTTCACGAGTTAACGAGCCGAATATTGTGAAGCTTGAGCTTGGTTTGTTTAGCTTGACGAGTCTCATTAAACGAGCTCAAACGAGCTTTTATCGAATCGAGCTTCGAATAGCTCACGAACTACTTGGCTCATTTACACCCCTAACAGTGGCCCTTAATTTACATAAGAAGATCATGCACTAAAGAAACATTTTATGCCCGTCGAAAATTGACTCTAAAATCTACCACCCATATAAATACCACCTATGCCAATTCATGGGGTATCTATAGAATGTGTTCTCAATTATTTGTCTCCATCTCCTCGTAAATTATTCTGTGTCCTACAAAATGGTGATAGAATAAATAATTACATATTTAATTAATTACGAAATAGATTTTAGAATATCTATTTGTATAAAATATTTATTAAATGCAAAATAAATATATGAGCTAAAGAACTAGCAAAGATTAATAAATTATATATGCAATTAACTTGGTTGGATTAGATAATCAATTAGCTCAAAAGGATTGGTTGGGCTAACCAGGCCTGAATGAATCAATTGGGTTAATAATAAAACCAAATGAATTGATCAAGCTAAGCAAACTAAGTAGAAAGAAGAAATAGGTCGAGCTAGACACGATGGATGAGTGTCTTGAACTATGAAATAGTCAAGTTGAACTAAATAGGCAACTAGACATTATGAGTTAACTAGTAATTTAGTTAGTCAAATTAATAATTAATCTATTGATTTTACTAGTTTAATTGATCTAGGCAATTAGACTATATAGACTTATCAAATTAGTCAAGACAATGAAATTTATACAAACCGAGTAAGATAAATCAAATAAATTATTTATATATGAATGATACGGTTAGTGATGGAGGGGCCCAAGAGGAAAGGATTAGAAAAGTCCAGGTTATGTGGCGGTCAAAAGTCACGAGGAGGTGACGGTCAATAGTCATGGCGACTTGGCGGTCAAAAAGGCAGGCTGACAGGACAGTCAGGGCTCAGCATAGGCAGAAGCGGGTTGGGATCGGCAGAACTGAGAGGAGTCAGCTCGATCCACAGGCCTGCAGTAGAGGGCCCGGAAATACAGAGCACATAGGCCAATGGGTCAGAAGCGGCAGAGCTGAGCGGAGTCAGCCCGAGCTACAGACCTGCGGTTGAGGGCCCGGAAATACAGAGCACAAAGGCCGGTCGGAAGCGGCAGAGCTGATAAGAAGCAGCCCGAGCTACAGACCTGCGGTTGAGGGCCAGGAAGTACAAAGCGCAGGATGCAAGTCGGTATCGGCAGAGCTAAGCAGAGGCTAAGAACTGGAAGTATATGCCAATGGGTCAGGGTCGGCAGAGCTGAGCGGAGTCAGCCCGAGCCACAGACCTGCGGTTGAGGGCCCGGAAATACAGAGCACAGAGGCCGGTCGGAAGCGGCAGAGCTGATCAGAAGCAACCCGAGCTACAGACCTGCGGTTGAGGGCCAGGAAGTACAAAGCGCAGGATGCAAGTCGGTATCGGCAGAGCTAAGCAGAGGCCAAGAACTGGAAGTATAGGCCAATGGGTCGGAAGCGGCAGAGCTGATCAGAAGCAGCCCGAGCTACAGACCTGCGGTTGAGGGCCAGGAAGTACAAAGCGCAGGATGCAAGTCGGCAGAGCTAAGCAGAGGCCAAGAACTGGAAGTATAGGCCAATGGGTCGGAAGCGGCAGAGCTGATCAGAAGCAGCCCGAGCTACAGACCTGCGGTTGAGGGCCAGGAAGTACAAAGTGCAGGATGCAAGTCGGTATCGGCAGAGCTAAGCAGAGGCCAAGAACTGGAAGTATAGGCCAATGGGTCGGAAGCGGCAGAGCTGATCAGAAGCAGCCCGAGCTACAGACCTGCGGTTGAGGGCCAGGAAGTACAAAGCGCAGGATGCAGGTTGAAGATCAGCGTAGCTATGTCTAGACAGTTAGGGCTGCAGGTCTGCGAGTTGGAGGCCTGGAAATGCGAACCACAGGTGCAGGCTGGTGCGGGGACACAATGAATCGGAGGAGCTAAGTAATACGGGAGCGGAGAATCTCAACGGTCCGTCAGGGGTAATCATTACATACCAACGATGCGGGCGAAAGCGAAGGTTCCTGAAACGAAAAGATGCCCTCATAGCCAGTAGTAGCCTGCCAGCTGTCCCTCATTACAGGACAAAACCCAAGTGTGAAGGTGGAGGTTCCTAACAGAAAGATGCTTTCACAACAAATAGCAGCGCGACAGGTGTCCAGGACTAGGGGACAAAGTCGGGCGTCTAACGTTTTCTGACAGAAGGGCAGGTTCTAGCAGGAGGAGGCATAAAAGGGGAGAAATCCCTCGTACGCAGGTACGCGCACACACTCCCTCGTCACTTTTTTCCACAACTGTTTTCCTTTTCTTCTTCGGTCTGCTTTTTTCTGGGGAAAAAAGACCTGACTTGAGCGTCGGAGGGCCGGATCCGGGGACTTTTTCCCTGGGTTTTGGTCTCTAACGTGAGAGGGGGGGATCGTCTAAGTGTGCGCAGGGTCCTGCAGCCGCATCAGCCACCCGTGGGGAGCCTGCACCGCCCGCGACTTTCCGTCAACGCCCAGTCCACCGCGACCGGCCTTCGTCTGACTCAGCTTCCGGACGGGATCAAATTTGGCGCCGTCTGTGGGAACACAACAACTTGTTCCGGAGCGTGAAGATGGAGGACTCCGGTCGAAGTTCTAGCCGGAGGATCAACGTAACTATGACTGCAGGGGAGTACGAGCTTTTCAAGGAGGTGAGGAAGCAGGCCGCCTCCGAAAGACAAGGCACAGTTTCACGACCTCGCCTAGCCCTTGAGGTATCCAAAGAACTAGCTCCCGCTTCCGACAGGAGCTCAAAGAGGAAGCAGCCGGAAGAACTCCCACGTGCTTCATTCCGAGAGCCCCGCCGCGATTATCATCGGTCCGGACCTCGCGGGCGTAGTCCAAAGAAGGAGGAGCCGCCAGCCTCAGTGGCGGAAAGCTCTCTACACCCGCCTCGGGATTCAGGAAAGGGGAAGGCCGTGATCATGGCTGAAGATCTGCCCGAAGATCCTGACGATAAGGTACCTTTCTCTACCCAGATCTTGAAAGAAAGCCTGCCGCGGGGTTACCGAGCCCCAAACATTGGAGAATATGATGGGAGCAAGGACCCAGAAGAGCACCTGAAAAAGTTCAAGAACGCGGCTATATTGTATCAATATAGCGATGCCGTCAAATGCCGAGTCTTCCTGCACACTCTGTCTGGGACTTCAGGGACTTCAAAACGGCCTTCCTGCGCCGTTTCGCCAGCAGTCGTAAGTACCAAAAAACCGACCACTGTCTTTTTGCTCTCAAGCAGGAGTCAACGGAGCCCCTGCGAAGCTACATCAATCGATTTAGTCAGGTAGCTAACGACGTCCCCTCTGCCACCTCTGAGATATTGATGAGCGCCTTCTCCCACGGATTGCGAGAAGGGGAATTTTTCAGGGATCTCATCAAAAACCCCGCCCGGAGTTTTGACGATATGGTAGAGAAAGCTTCGTGCTACATCAAAGTGGAAGAAGCGCAGGCCGCCAGGCGGAAAGCCGAGAAGACGGTGGCACCAGGCAACCGACCTGAAAGAAGAGCACCACAGCCAGCCCAACCCTTCCAGCGCATTCAACCCAGGCCTACCCCCCAGCCCGCTCAGGGAGTCAGGCCAGCTCCGCGAGTCGCCGCCATACAAGCACCCAGGCCTGGACCAAGGGGAGCACCATATTGCACATATCATCGATCCAGGACACACGATCTCAGCAACTGCTTCCAATTCGCCCGGGATTCCAAGCGAGCTGCGGAGCAAGGCTTGCCCCCCCCCCCCCCCCCGGCGCTGGCGCCCCAAATACAGAGAATGGAGGAAGAACGAGCTGCAGCTGGGCATGCTCGGCAGGCCCGGCCCGACCTAGCTGGCCCATCTAACCAAGCTGGTCCCGGCGAAGACCGAAGAGACGCCGGAGAACTCGATAATCGGGGCAACGTGGCTGTGCGAGAGATTGGTATGATTTCAGGAGGGCCCACTGACGGAGACTCAGGCCGGGCACGTAAAGCACATAGCCGGCGACTATATATGGGGGTCGTGGGATGCAGCTACGAGCAGGCATCTGGCCCTGTCCTCAGCTTCGGGTTCCAAGACTTGGAGGGTTTAGAGCTGCCCCACGATGATGCCCTCATAATCAGGGCCGTTATTGCTAATAGCCGAGTGGCTCGGGTCTTTGTGGATACCGGGAGCTCGGTCAACATTTTATTCAGGGCTGCGATGCAGATCGACGCCGCTGAGCTACAACCTGTAACCACTTCCTTGTACGGATTTACAGGTAAGTCGCCCCGATCAGTGGCCATTTCCATGGAGTTCGACTAGTGCGCACGCGGAGGAGCACTTTCATTGTGGTGGATTCGCCTTCCTCCAGCGTTATCACGGGAAGGCCACCATGAGTTCCGGGCCGCTTCCACCTTTCACCGAAGATCAAGTTCCGGTCGTGGCGGTCGGGAGGTCAAGGGGGGAGCGGCGTCTCGTAGTCGCTACATAGACATGGTCCGAGTAGAGGCGCGCAAAAGCCGGAGGACGCAAGATGGGGGAGTACACGCTATCCAAGAGGAACCGTTACCTATTACTGAAGAACCGATCTCTTGGGAGGAGGTCCAGCTACACCCCGACAGATCGGAGAGCATCACTCGCATCGCCAGTGACTTACCTCCGGGGCTTAAAGCGGAGCTGATACAGTGTCTGAGCCGCAACCGAGACGTCTTCGCTTGGTCGCCAGAGGAGTTGCCCGGGGTCAGACCAGAAGTAGCCGAACACAAATTGCATATTATACCCGAGGCTAAGCCAGTCAAGCAGAAGAAGAGAAACTTCCCTGCCGAGCAGAATAAAATTATCCGAGCTGAAGTAGAGCAGCTCCTGAAGGCTGGACACGTCCGAGAGGTGCAATTCCCGTCTTGGCTCTCTAACGTCGTGTTGGTAAAGAAGTCAAACAACAAGTGGAGGGTGTGCATAGACTTTCGCGACCTCAACAAAGCCACTCCCAAAAACTGTTATCCTCTCCCGCGTATCGATCAGGTGGTGGACTCAACGGCTGGTTGTGAAAGGATATGCATGATGGACGCTTATCAGGGATATCATCAAATACCCT
Organism: Zingiber officinale; assembly: GCF_018446385.1. Taxonomy (NCBI): domain Eukaryota; kingdom Viridiplantae; phylum Streptophyta; class Magnoliopsida; order Zingiberales; family Zingiberaceae; genus Zingiber; species Zingiber officinale. The sequence goes on from NC_056003.1 coordinate 106,284,702, forward strand.
TAGCCCAGGAAGACCAGGAGAAAGTCAGCTTCATAACGGTACTTTCTGCTATACCGTCATGCCATTCGGACTCAGGAACGCTGGAGCTACCTACCAAAGGATGATGGACAAAGTCTTTCGGGCTCAGATCGGGTGGAACGTAGAGGTTTATGTTGATGACATCCTGATCAAGTCCCCTCTGGCGTCCAGTCTGATAAAAGATGTAGAAGAAACCTGTGAGACTCTGAGGCAATATGGGGTGAAGATAAATCCCTTGAAATGTCTATTCGGGGCCAAAGGAGGGAAGTTTCTGGGCTATCTGGTGACCGAACGAGGGATAGAGGCCAACCCTGAGAAGGTGCAAGCACTTCGGAACATGCAGATCCCTCAGAATCTGAAGGAGACGCAGAAGCTGGTCGGCAGGATAACAGCCCTGTCTCCAAATCAGATAGAGTGGCGCCCTTCTTCAAAGTGCTCAGGAAAGCGGCCAAGTTTCAATGGATGGAAGAATGCACACAGGCCTTTGAAGAGCTGAAGCAGTACCTGGAATCTTTGCCATCACTGTTCAAACCTGTTGTGGGAGAGCCCCTTTGGGTCTACTTGTCGGCCACCCCCGAGGCCGTGGGGGCTGTGCTAGTTAAGGAGCAGGATAATGTACAACGGCCGGTGTATTTCTTCAGTCATCTATTGAAGGGGGTCGAATCTCGGTATACGGCCCTGGAAAAGTTGGTCTATGGACTTGTTCTCATGGCTCGGCGTCTCCGACCGTATTTCTTGGCGCACCCCATTACCGTCTTGACGAACAGTACAATGGGTCGAGCTCTCACCAAAGTGGAAGTGGCGGGTCGGCTTATCAAGTGGGCAACTGAGCTAGGGGAGTATGACATACAATATCAGCCTCGAACCGCAATCAAAGCACAGGCTCTGGCAGATTTCCTGACAGAAGTATACCCAGCGGACTCAGAAGAGGTCTGGAAAATCTACGTGGACGGGTCGGCTACCCATCGGGGGAGTGGTGTAGGAGCACTGCTCATATCCCCACAGGGAGATATCATGCAGTTGGTCGTGCGGTTAAATTTCAGAGCCACCAACAATGAGGCAGAATATAAAGCTCTACTAACAAGTCTGCAAGCAGCTCGGCATGTGGGGGCGAGTCGAGTCATCATATATTCCGATTCCCAGCTGGTAACGCAGCAGACAACCGGGCAATTTGGGGTGAATAGCGAGAGGATGCAAGTTTATAAGGAGGCTTATGAAAAGATGAAGGGAGAATTCAAGGAGGTCACAGTCACGAAGATTCCTAGAGCTGAAAATGAAAGAGCGGATGAGTTGGCTAAAATGGCTAGTTCCCTGAGTACATGGACGCTCGACCGATCTATAGCGCAGACCTTCCTTGTAGCCCAGATAGATTTACAGAATAACGCGGGAGAAGTAATTGATTGGAGAGCGCCCATAATGAGCTTTCTTCAGCAAGGAGTCATATCCACCAACCCCGAGGAAGCGCGTATGATCAGGAGGCAAGCCCACTCTTATGCAATGATTGGGGATCAGCTGTACAAAAGGTCTTTCTCCAGACCTCTACTCAAGTGCCTGAATATGGAGGAAGCGGACCAGGCCTTGCGAGAGATACATTCGGGGTGCTGTGGTAATCACGCTGGGGGAAGAACGCTGGCTCGGAAGGTATTGCTGGCTGGTTATTTCTGGCCTACCTTGCAGAAGGACGCACAGAGGTTGGTGAATACTTGTCTATCATGCCAGAAGTACCAGAGCCTGATGCACAGACCTACAGAGCTGCTGAGAACTTCTATAGTATCCTGCCCTTTCGACCAATGGGGTATGGATATCGTGGGGCCTTTCCCGATGGCTACCAGGCAGAGGCGCTTCTTGTTAGTAGCAGTAGACTACTTCTCCAAGTGGGTAGAAGCAGAAGCCCTAGCCAGAATCACTGAAGATGCGGTGATCCAGTTCCTATGGAAAAATATCTTTTGCAGATTTGGCTTACTCCATGAGTTAGTGTCGGACAATGGCAGACAATTCCAAGGGCACAGGATACAGAATTGGTGCAAGGGGTTCGGCATAACTCAGGCCCTCACCTCAGTGGCTCATCCTCAAAGTAATGGTCAGACCGAGGTGGTCAATCGGGAGATAGTACGCGGGCTTAAAGTCAAGCTGGATCACATGGGAGGCAGCTGGGTGGACGAGCTCCCAGGCATTTTGTGGGCCTACCGTACGACGCCCCGAGAGAGCACAGGTCTGACACCCTTCCATCTGGTCTATGGTAATGAAGCGGTGGTTCCTCTGGAGGTCGGGATACCTTCTGTAAGAAGGATGATGTACGACGAAGAGAACACCGAGCGGCGGCTGGCTGAACTGGATTTCATCAGCGAAATTCGTGAGCAAACAACTGCCAGGTTGGAAGCCTACAGACAGAGGATGAGACAGAACTATAATAGGAAGGTGATCCCTCGGTTCTTCGGAGAAGGTGACCTGGTCTGGAAGCAGATAAAGCCCTTAGGGGAAGTGACGAAGTTGGCTCCTCAATGGGATGGACCGTACAAGGTTATCAAGAGATTGGCATCGGGAGCCTACTATTTACAAGACGCTCAAGGAAGGAAGTTGGATCGACCTTGGAGTGCCAACTACCTGCGGCCCTATCGAGTTTGAGGGGGATGGCTCTGTGGACATAGGCTGGATCAGACGAGGAGCGTGGAAATAGTAGGATAGTCAAGTGAAAACTCGAAAAGACATATGTACATGTAACGATTTCCCAGTTTAAGTGGCTAGTACAGATCATTTGAAAGGAGCAAAAATCTCATCCGGAAAGCCTTGAATGATTAGGTTGTGATTCAAGAAGTCTGCTGCGGGGATGGAGCTCAGAAGCCCTGCGCGTTCAGTTGCCTGATAACTCCCGCCGCCGTATATGGCACGGTCATAGCAAAGCGTGCGGCTTCGCAGGCAACGAGCTTCTTCTCCCTCTTGATAGGCTGACAAGGCTGTAGACACTCCCGTCAGAGCCGCCCGAGACTGAGACAGTTCCTCCCTCAAGGCCTGCAGCTCTACTTCCTGGGCTGCCAACTTAGCTGCCTGAACCTCCAGCTTAGTGTCCTTCTCCCGCAGCAGGGTATCTCTGGACTGAGTCTCCCCAACCTGATGGGCGAGCTGTTGCTGATGTCCCGCCTCTTGTGCAGCACTTTCTTCACGCACAGCTCGGAGCTCATCTCTGACCTGCGTTAGAGACCTTTTTTGTCGCTCAGTCTGGTTGGTTAAAGCTCGAATCTCGGCTCGCAAGGCGTGGCTGGCTTGATCGGGATCATTCAGTTGTAGCTCTAGTTCAGAGACTTTGTCCCAGAGGTCTTTGCTTTCATGAAGGAGGGTGTGGAAGGATTGGTTCAGCACCAGGGACTCTGCGTGAGTCTGGAGCAAGAATAACAGCCCTCAGTTAAAACAAACTCGCATTCAGGAGAAGGAACAAGGTACTTACTTTAGCCCAAGACTTTGAGAACCTATCCATTTGAGCTAAGGGCGACAAGCTACCCATTTGATTCATGCTCTCTGCCCACAAGCTGCCAAGGTAGCCCTTCATTGCCAAGACGCTAGTAGAGACATCATGTCGTCGAGCCTGAGCTGCTTCAGAGGGGATAGTGGTCATATAACAATGGCGGGTAGGTTGAGAAGGGCCGGCGGGTTGAGAAGGGCCTGCGTCCGAGCCAGGAGGAGCAGGAGGCGACTCGGGAGTGGGCTCGCCTGATGCCGGGCCACGTCGCTCACCGGGGCTGTCCTCCTCCTGAGGAATGGGGGTAGAACGAGATGCAGAGGGTCTTCCCCTGTAGGGGTTGGGGGAGGCTGCCAGGGAAATAACGCAACAATAACAAGAGGAAATGGTGTTAGAGCCAGCCAGGATGACGGCAGGGAACACTGCGGCGATAAGGGAACAGCGTCGAGTCCGCGAGAAGTCAGACCTGGTCTTCGGCGCCGTCTTTGAAGTTGGGGCTGACCATCAGAGCCAGAATCGTCAGAATTAGGTAGACCCTGGGAGGGGGCCATGACATTGCCACCCGCAGCGCCTTGACCAGACAAGTTTCGACCCGCGCGATGAAGAGCCGCGCGACCCCTTCGGGAGGCCCGGGGGGCTCCTCGGAAGACCCGCCTAGCTCGATGGCTAGTCTGAGCGTGACCCCGATCCCCGCTCGGGGCGACCTGTGGAGGAGGAGCTTCATGCGCAGCGGGGTCGGAAACGGGTTGGACTGCTACCCCGGGGGAAACGGGGCCGGGATAAGGGAGTAGCCTCCTCTCCAAGATTACTCGGCCACGTCGCATTATTTCCAGATCGTCTAGAGGCAGGGGCAGAACCTCTGAGGCACGATACAGGGCCTCCGCTGTAGGCGTCGACACGGAAGGTTATCTTTGCAGATAAAACAAGCGTAAGCAGGAGAGAATAGCCAAGCGCGAATTTACCTAATGAGCGCGACGCCCCAGAGAAGGAGGGATTCAGACGGAAAAAAGAAAGCATGTCTTCAGATAGCAGTCTCGTCAGATCCAGGCGCCAAAGCTCCATTCTTGTCGCCGCTACAGCATAGGAGAGGTCCATATGATACTCTTCCAACGCCGGGGGCGGAGGAAGTTCAGGTTGCCAACGCATAGGCCAGCCTGTCTCTTCGGGAAACCGGAGAAAAAAGAATTTTTTTTCCTCCAGTTGGCGTGAGGAGGAGGAAGACGGGAGAAAAAGGCAGTTTGACTGCGAGCTTGAAAGTCAAAAAGACCATCGGCACGCCGAGCGAGGGCGAAGAAGCAGTGAAAGAGGGGAGCAGACCAGGAAACTTCGCAAACCTCACAGAGTATCACGAAGCCACATATAATCTTTATGGAGTCGGGAGTTAACTGACCTAAGGGGATGTTGAAGTAGCGGCACACTCCAGATAGGAAAGGATGTGGAGGTAGACGAAGGCCAGACACAAATTGCTCAGTGAAGAAAGTACACGAACCCGGCGGAGGATCGAAGTAAAGGTTTGCAACAGTGGGGATTTCATTAGTGTACCGTAGGTCATCCCAATCTAACTCGGCGAAGTTCGAAACGCCTGGGAAACGCTCCGCTAACAGAGAGGCCCAGGAAGGAGAGGCCATGGAGGAAGATAACACTTTAGAGGGTGGAAAGGACAATCGCAAAGGAACACCAAAGGAGAAGGGACGGATCACGGCAAGGTCTCGGAGGAAATTAGTCGGCGGCGGCGACGTTTGAGTGCTCTACTGTGATGATGAAAGAAAGAGTCAGATGATACTTATAGGTATGGTGGGTGCAGGACATTTTCGTAAGTCAGCAACGGACGGTAGATGCAGGGTTTGGAGTAGACGAGGAACGCTCTGTGATGAGCTTCGAGAAGATAACCAGGGGGCATTAAGGGAACGACAAGGGCTCGATATACGAAGCGCCTCCCTAGGAAGTTGTTCCAAACAGGACAGAAGTGTACGGAGGGGTCACCAGAAGGCGGATAAGTCAAATCAGCGAGCTGCACGGACACGCGAGGTAGCCTTTAGCCCAGGCCGGCTCAGTAGAAGGGCAGCGATGGGGGGAGAAGCTACGTAGCGAAGGAAAGTAGACAAGGGAAATCTGATCATCGGAGCTCGGTCGAAATCAACGAACGACTGGCCACAGAAAACAAGCTACAAGCACGCGAAGGGGACGCGGCACAGTTGTCGGATCGCAGGGGAAATCGGAGATAAGCAGACCGAGGTCAGTACGATTACACAAATACCACCAAAGAAGAGCCGGTAGCCACGCATCAAAAGGCAAGCGGCATAACATAGTTCTAGTTACACTACATTCGGAGAAGGAGGAGACAGGTTATCAGGAGCCGACCGAGGAGAGGCCGGGTCGGCTGGTTCAGCAGGAGGAGGGGCAAGGGCTTCAGAAGCTTCGGGGAGGGCGGCAGGAAGACCCTGGGGAGACACCTCTACGGGGGTTGGAGCGGCAGCAGGAGGAGGAGCACCTGCGGCAATTCCCGGGCCAGGCGAGCAGTATCCAAGAAAGTGGCGGGGGGCGCCGCGCGCAAATAACCTTGCTCGAAAGCTTGTCTCACCCCGCCAACAGCTCCGTAACTCAGCAAGACGACCATCCAGCGCCCCAACTTCTGAAGGAAAAAGGAAGAACGAACATAGGCCAAGCGGTAGGCCTCCTTGTCCTGGGTAGCCTCCGCGCGAGCTGCAGCCAGGTCACTCTGGCCCTGAGACACTGCCTCCTGGGCCCGCGAAAGCTCCGCCTGCAAAGATTGAAGCTGGGCCTGGCAAGCTTCCCACTGAGCTCGCAGGGTGGTTTCCCGACCCACAGCAGCACTGGACACGGTTTAGGCTTCAGCCAGCCCCATCTGTAGGAGCTCCCGACCTTGCTTCAGCAGAGCCAATTCCCTGGACTGGGCAAGCAGCTCTGCCTCTCGGTTTTTTAGTTCAGAGGTCACCGCTTGACGGCGTTCCACTTTAGAGGCCAGGGAAGATTCACTTGTCTTCAAAGCCGTCTCCAACTGTTGAAGTTTATCAAAGGCAGCATGGGAGATGGTCCGAGCCGAAGCTGCTGACTCCCCGATGGCCCGCAAATAGGCATCCAAGCTTCCCAAAGGGGGCTCGGGAGGAGCTGAGGAAGTCGCAGGATGCTCCAGTTCCCGGAGACGGGCCTTGAGTGCCACATTCTCCCGTTCTAGCTCGGCCGCTCGTTGGACTACGCTCAGACTCGCCGAGCAGGTCTGCAAGTGCCCATAGGAGGGGAAAGGAGGTTATGGAAACACACACGCACACCCAGAAGAAGGAAAGAAGGGAAGAAGGGACTCACCGCGACCAGAGAACAAGCAACCTGATCGAGCTCTTCCAGAGGGTATTCGCTTTCCCAGAACTGCCGATGAGCCGATTGCCAGGAGTTGGCCAGGGCCCCGTGGAAGTCGACCCTGCCAAAAAAAAGGGATGAGGTTCGCCGGGTCAGTCGCCGAAGGAAGCCTCCAGAGGACCCTAAAAGCCCAGTCCGGGGAGGGCGGTTCAGAAATAGGCACGGCCGAGCTCGTTGGCATCAGAGGGGAGGAGGCTGGAGGAGTCAACGAATCCAAGGGTTGGCCACTAGAAGGTGAAGGCGGGGCAGGTAGCACGCTCTGGAGTGGCGCCGTAGTAAGTCGGTCTGACGGCGGGCCTGCCACCTCCAGGTCATAGGCCTGTTCCTGGCCCAAACTTGTCTCCTGAGCCGAGCTCGTGCCCGAAGACTTGGAGGGGGAAGAAAGAACCACCACGCGTTGGCGCTGTGAAGGCGGAGGAGAAGTGGCGGTGACCGGGGCCGTCCGTTTGCTATTGCGCGTCACACGCAGCCGCAGAGTAGGACGGAGAGGAGGAGCCTGTCTAGTGGGCGAGGAAGCAGTCGCCGGTTGATCGGAGGTGTGGGACAATGCTGGGTCTGTAGCGCTGGGGGAAGGTAGCACTGAGAGCGGCGGGGCAATCACAACATCAGAGGGCGGGGGTGCTGGAAGTTGAGGACCGAGGGCAGCAGCTGGATCAGAAGGTAGGCTTGGTGTCAGCTCCTGATGCAGGGCTTCCAGGACAGCAACTGCGGGCGTCTCTTGGCAGGCGAAGGAACGGAGGATAGCGGCCGCTACAATAATAAAAAAGAAAAGGCACCTCAGTTAGCGAAGAGCGACGTGCAAGAATAGACAACTTACCAAAGGGAGCTCCGATTTCTGCAGGGACGGGACTAAGACCGAAGGTGTATAAAATGCCTTCCAGCATCAACACAGACAAGCGAACAATAACACCGGTCAACTTGTCCGTAGCTGCAAAGCAGGCAGATTCATGAACATGTGGGGGAAAAGCCGAAGCCGGGAGGGGGCGCCACTGAGAAGACCCGGCTAAGGGGGAAGGCGGTTTAAGAAAGAAAAAGCGGGACCTCCAACCCTTATTGGAAGAAGGTAGGCCGTCAAAGAACTTAAAGCCCGGCTTGGCCTGAACGTTGAATATCCCCGCCTCGGCTCGCCGGAAAGAATAGAAGTGCTGGAATAGGTGAGGCGCCAAGGGAACTCGATAGATACGGCATAAGATGACGGTTCCACAGATAGCTCGAAATACATTGGGAGCAAACTGGGAGATGCCGATACCGCAATACTGGCACAAGCCTGAAATAAAGGGGTGCAAAGGAAAGCGAAGACCGCCCACAATCTGATCTCTAAAAACAGTGATAAAACCTTCAGGAGGAGACGAAGGATGCTCATTGGGTGATGGGAGTCGAAGCTCATATGAGGAATCCAATTGCAGAAGGGATTGTAATACCGACAGGTCACGGTGGTCCAAATCCGAAAGATAGCATGAATACCAGGGGAGGTCCTTACCATCCATTGTCGCGAGGGAGAAGCAAGCAAGAAGGTTAGAGGCGAGAAGGATCACAGGCCAGGAATGATCAGAAGGGCAGAGGGGTCTCGAGCTCAGGCCGAAAGATGGCAAGTTGCACTAATAAGGACGAGCACGGAGGAGGAGAGGAGGAGAACGAAGCGTTGGAAAGAAAGCGGCAGATGACCTTTAGGGTTTATAAAGCCCATTCGTGCCTAAGAAGCATCGAGAATTGGGCCGAGTATCTTTTTAGGTAACCCGCCCCGCGCCGTCTAAAGGGAAGTAAGCACGGAGGCGTACGAAAAAGGTACGGAAACTGACGTCAGGAAGCGTGGGCCATAAATGCAACGGACAGGTGCCAGCATAAGAATAAACCTATTAAAGATAAGCGCGGCGGGGTAATCATGACAAGGTGTGGCTCTAAAAAAGAGGCATCCCTCGGTAAGGTCAAGCGGGAGATTTTACAGAGCTGCAAAGGCCAGGCAATTCAATAGGGGTCGCGCAAGGAACAGGGCTGATCAGCGGAGGTTAGGAAGGCACGGGTTGGCAGCCGGGGGAGCTGCTTACTCGGAGTAGCTAGGCAAGCAGCTCGGTGGAGACAGCCCCTAGGCCGGTTCGTTAACCACATCAGCATGCAAAGGCACACGAAGCTCTCACAAGCTAGAAGAGCGTTGCGTGCCCAGGGCCGAATAAGGTTCATGTTCCCTCTCTCCCGCCCACATCCTATACTATGCATGATATGCTTGCAGGAAGACGAGGGACGCGGCAGAACGAGCGCAAAGCTGGCGAATAACGCCCAACCCAATAGAAGTAATTAAGGCGGTTCAGATGAGGCAGATGGGGGCTGAAGAGAGCATCATGTCTGTGCCACTAGCGAGGAGGGTCCAGCAGGTCTCGGACCAGCGCCATCGCCACCGGTCTCGGATCGGAGTATCATTACTGGTCTCGGACCAGCGCCATCGCCACCGGTCTCGGACCGGAGTATCATTACTGGTCTCGGACCAGCGCCATCGCCACCGGTCTCGGACCGGAGTATCATTACTGGTCTCGGACCAGCGCCATCGCCACCGGTCTCGGACCGGAGTATCATTACTGGTCTCGGACCAGCGCCATCGCCACCGGTCTCGGACCGGAGTATCATTACTGGTCTCGGACCAGCGCCATCGCCACCGGTCTCGGACCGGAGTACCCAGACTCTCGCCCCAGTGCGAGTTATAAGTGAGCTCTGCTCTCACGACCTTCTTAGGTCGGCTCCCATGCGAGAATTAAAAGTGAGCCCCGCGCTCACGCCCAACGACCTTTTAGGTCGGTAGTCCCAGACTCTCGCCCCAGTGCGAGTTATAAGTGAGCTCTGCTCTCACGCCCAACGACCTTCTTAGGTCGGCTCCCATGCGAGAATTAAAAGTGAGCCCCGTGCTCACGCCCAACGACCTTTTAGGTCGGTAGTCCCAGACTCTCGCCGGTCTCGGACCGGAGTATCCCAGACTCTCGCCTCAGTGTGAGTTATAAGTGAGCTCTGCCCTCACGCCCAACGACCTTTTAGGTCGGTAGTCCCAGACTCTCGCCCCAGTGCGAGTTATAAGTGAGCTCTGTCCTCACGCCCAACGACCTTCTTAGGTCGGCTCCCATGCGAGAATTAAAAGTGAGCCCCGTGCTCACGCCCAACGACCTTTTAGGTCGGTAGTCCCAGACTCTCGCCCCAGTGCGAGTTATAAGTGAGCTCTGCTCTCACGCCCAACGACCTTCTTAGGTCGGCTCCCATGCGAGAATCAAAAGTGAGCCCCGTGCTCACGCCCAACGACCTTTTAGGTCGGTAGTCCCATCCTCTGACACCAGTGCGAGTTATAAGTGAGCTCTGCTCTCACGCCCAACGACCTTCTTAGGTCGGCTCCCATGCGAGAATCAAAAGTGAGCCCCGTGCTCACGCCCAACGACCTTTTAGGTCGGTAGTCCCAGACTCTCGCCTCAGTGCGAGTTATAAGTGAGCTCTGTCCTCACGCCCAACGACCTTCTTAGGTCGGCTCCCATGCGAGAATCAAAAGTGAGCCCCGTGCTCACGCCCAACGACCTTTTAGGTCGGTAGTCCCAGACTCTCGCCTCAGTGCGAGTTATAAGTGAGCTCTGTCCTCACGCCCAACGACCTTCTTAGGTCGGCTCCCATGCGAGAATCAAAAGTGAGCTCTGTCCTCACGACCAACGACCTTTCAGGTCGGCCCCATGCGGGAATCAAAAATCAGCCCCTCTTTGAAAATCATAAGCGAGCTCGGTGCCTATGCCTAACTACCTTGCTGAGAGATGTGTCTCACCTTGAGCAGGGCGTTTTCCATAATCAGGTCAGCTACATCTAACTTTACTTTGCGCGAATTTCAAATATGCAGCAAATACGCAGGGCAAGGGATGCGGAGCACCATCTACCCTATTCCTACAGTGCCAATATTAACTACGAAATCAGGTTTTACACGTTCATCACAGTTGCAATTTTTAAGCACTATATTGACTTTATTATCCAAAATATATGCATGAAAAGAAATCATGAAGCGACTCTAGGCTCTTACACAAGGGCATATTTCTAAAAACGTGTTTGCTAGATGAAAATTGAGCAGGAGAAACTGGGCCAAAAGGGGACGGATCTACAAGCGTAGCAGCGCAGTTCAGCAAGGGAGGGATACAGCCAAGGCTACAGGCAGAAACGCCTCCTGACAAAGGAGCCACCGCGACAACTATTCCCCAGGCCAGCTTTGACTCGTGGAAGGAATTGGCCCTGGGGAACGAGCACTCCCGCGTGAAGACCTGTCGGGAGATTCAGGCGCGCTCACGGCCCGGGCCAGCTCCGCGTGAAGGGAGTCGATGACTGTTTGTTGCCGGGCGAGCGTGTCTTGTTTGTCCTCAAGAACCGCACGGAGGAGAGATAACTCTGTCTCATGCTCTCGTTGCAAACGGTCTTGGCGGCTAATTTGGTGCTGCAGATCAAACTGGTATTCGTCTTTCATCGCCTTTTCTGCATGCACGCGAGATTTTGTAAGACGATACAAGGCGTCCATGTTATGCAAGGCAGCCAACAGACGAGCTCGGTCCCTGGACAGGCGCTCCAGTTCGCGTTCTTTCTCGGCAAGTTGCGAGGTGAGCTGATCTATCCGCATTTGGGAAGGTAGTTGATCAACTTCGTCAAAGGAAGGAGAATGCATTTCGGGGGAAAGAAGCAGTTAAAGCGCGGGTGAACAAAAGATAGTAGGGAGCAGGAATGAAGAAGGATAGAGCGAAGAAGTGACCGTGAGGCTCTTTATAAAGAAGGCGGGTGGCCAAGTCAAAGCAAAGGCATGGGCGCGACACCCCAAGCGACTGGTGACGTAAGGAAGAAGGCATGGTATCCCAAGCAACGCGACACAAAAGTTGATGCATGACGCAGGAAGCAGGTTGCGCAGAGATATGCTGAGATCATATAGATACGCTGAGGTAGATACACAGAGATCTGAAAGGTGCGGAGGTCTAGTCAATCAGACTGTCGTCCTCCTTTGACTAGACTTGTGGGGGAGGCTTGTGATACGGTTAGTGATGGAGGGGCCCAAGAGGAAAGGATTAGAAAAGTCCAGGCTATGTGGCGGTCAAAAGTCACGAGGAGGTGGCGGTCAATAGTCATGGCGACTTGGCGGTCAAAAAGGCAGGCTGATAGGACAGTCAGGGCTCAGCATAGGCAGAAGCGGGTTGGGATCGGCAGAGCTGAGAGGAGTCAGCTCGATCCACAGACCTGTGGTTGAGGGCCAGGAAGTACAAAGCGCAGGATGCAAGTCGGTATCGGCAGAGCTAAGCAGAGGCCAATAACTGGAAGTATAGGCCAATGGGTCAAGGTCGGCAGAGCTGAGCGGAGTCAGCCCGAGCCACAGACCTGCGGTTGAGGGCCCGGAAATATAGAGCACAAAGGCCGGTCGGAAGCGGCAGAGCTGATCAGAAGCAACCCGAGCTACAGACCTGCGGTTGAGGGCCAGGAAGTACAAAGCGCAGGATGCAAGTCGGTATCGGCAGAGCTAAGCAGAGGCCAAGAACTGGAAGTATAGGCCAATGGGTCAGGGTTGGCAGAGCTGAGCAGAAGCAGCCCGAGCTACAGTCGGCAGAGCTAAGCAGAGGCCAAGAACTGAAAGTATAGGCCAATGGGTCGGAAGCGGCAGAGCTGATCAGAAGCTACCCGAGCTACAGACCTGCGGTTGAGGGCCAGGAAGTACAAAGCGCAGGATGCAAGTCGGTATCGGCAGAGCTAAGCAGAGGCCAAGAACTGGAAGTATAGGCCAATGGGTCGGAAGCGGCAGAGCTGATCAGAAGCAGCCCGAGCTACAGACCTGCGGTTGAGGGCCAGGAAGTACAAAGCGCAGGATGCAGGTTGAAGATCAGCGTAGCTATGTCTAGACAGTTAAGGTTGCAGGTCTGCGAGTTGGAGGCCTGGAAATAATGAATCGGAGGAGCTAAGTAATACGGGAGCGGAGAATCTCAACGGTCTGTCAGGGGTAATCATTACATACCAACGATGCGGGCGAAGGCGAAGGTTCCTGAAACGAAAAGATGCCCTCATAGCCAGTAGTAGCCTGCCAGCTGTCCCTCATTACAGGACAAAACCCGAGTGCGAAGGTGGAGGTTCCTAACAGAAAGATGCTTTCACAACAAATAGCAGCGCGACAGGTGTCCAGGACTAGGGGACAAAGCTGGGCGTCTAACGTTTTCTGACAGAATGGCAGGTTCTAGCAGGAGGAGGCATAAAAGGGGAGAAATCCCTCGTACGCAGGTACGCGCACACACTCCCTCGTCACTTTTTTCCACAATTGTTTTCCTTTTCTTCTTCTGTCTGCTTTTTTCTGGGGAAAAAGGACCTGACTTGAGCGTCGAAGGGCCGGATCCGGGGACTTTTTCCCTGGGTTTTGGTCTCTAACGTGAGAGGGGGGGATCGTCTGAGTGTGCGCAGGGTCCTGTAGCCGCATCAGCCACCCGTGGGGAGCCTGCACCGCCCGCGACTTTCCGTCAACGCCCAGTCCACCGCGATCGGCCTTCGTCCGACTCAGCTTCCGGACGGGATCAATGAATATTGTTTTTATGGTAAAATGATTCCCCACCACCTTAGCGATCACTACATCAACTCTCCACCAACCTTTGTCACATTATAAGTTATCCCCTCGAGCGGTCTAGTGGTTAGCATATGAGTAATTATCATCATGAGGTTTAGGGTTTGAATTTCGATAAAATCGAGGAAATGTCTCTCTTATGTGCTAATCACTATTCTAAAAGTTAGTAACCACCCGTAATTTATCTCCTCCGTGTTGACCTTATGACAAGTTGACGGGGTGCTAGGGACGAATATATATTCATCTTTAGCCATCATTATAATTTAAAGTCTGTTGAGGGTGTAACCATGTAATGTAATAGATTTACAGAACTATAAGTTAAAGTCTAATCACAAGACGTAATATTTCACCCTTGTTTAACCATCTTCAAAGGGGTGAGCATTCGGTTAATTCGGTTCATAAATTAATCGAATTAACTGAAAATCGATTTAGTGTTGGCTAACCGAATCAAATCAAAATTTTACTAAAACTGAATTAACCGAATTAGTTATTTCAGTTAACACCGAATTAACTAAATTTGTTTAAAATAACAATAAAAAAATTTATACAAAATTAATATCAAATTAACCGAATACTCACCCCTGTCTTCAAGCAGTAAACACACAAATGTAAAAATTTTATTTTATTTTTCATGTACTTTTTATCTCCCAACTTTTCTTTAACTTTTGGGCGGTGATTTATGTATATTTCAAAGCTTACAGTTCATTAGCATTATTTTTTAATAATTCAAATGTTCAAACTTCACTAATCCTAAGATAAACATCTGAATCACAGTAGACCTCCAAAATATTCATCCAATTTATAACATTATTATTAATTGTGTCATTTCAGTCTAACAGAAAACATTATTGGCCTTTTAAAAAATTAAATTCCGTAATTAAACCACTAATTGGAATATCAACTGGCCACATACTTAGTATTAGTTGTATATTAATTCAAAAATCTACAGTGCCAGCCGAACAAAAACCTTAATGAATCATTTTAAGCATTCAATGCTTTTGATTCTTTCAATCCATAGTTGAAAGGATAACTAAATTGGGTAAAGAGAAACATATTAATCAAAACAAAACAATTAGAAAATGGAAGAAAAAAACATTTTAATGAGGAAAAAAACTGTAATTAGAAAAATGAAAGAAAAACATTTTAATCAAAACAAAAAAAAAATCTGTAATTAATGAGGGAAAATTACATATTAGTCGAATATTGCAATTACTGATATACATTGACAATAAATAAATAAGGAAGGCATTAACTAGTAAAAACATTTTGACCGTTAGAAAGAATTTTGGTTGAAATAAAAGGGGAAAATAGTGGCGCAAGTAGCCGTTGCTTTTGGAAGGTACACAAACTCCACGCAAGAAGTCTCCGACGGGGAACGAGAGCGAGAGAGGTAGTTACTGATCATGGGTTGTGTTGCTTCCAAGCCGTTTACCGACGATCTCCACGCAGGAATCTTCTTCCCCAGGGGCTTCGATTCAGACTTCTCCAGCCATGTCGTCTCGCTCACCTCTACCACCTACGGCGCCTTAAATCTCGACCGGTGTGAGTCCGACCTGGAGGAAGAGGAACGGGAAGTCATCAAGAGGGAATGCAGGCGGCCTCCTCCGATTAAACTTGACTTGCTTCAGAAAAGCGCAGGGAAGGAAGAGCCGCCGGAGATTATCGACGCGCGGGAACTCATGGAGGACCTCGCCGACGAGACGCCATTCTGGACCCCGCTCAAAAAGCAAGAGAAACCTCAGTTTTCGAGTCCGCCGGCAAAGCAGAAAAGAAGGGTGGCGGGGAAAGAGAACGCATGGGCGAGGCCGCAGGAGTCGAAAAGGTGGGATTTTGATTTGAGCCGAATCTTGAGGCCTTTCAGTCCTTCCGACAACGCGAAGCGGATTTCGGCGCAGACTCCAGGGAAGAAGAGAAATCTCACGCCGTCGGCATCGGCCAGAGATTCCGGCGGTTCTGCTTCAAGGAGGAGCCTTAGCCCTGTCTTCGATCCTGACCTCCTTGCTTCTCTGGAGAGGGAGCATCTGCAGGATGGGGGAAAGATCAAAAAGAAGGTAACTTTAGTTCCTAGGACCCAAAACGCCCGGGACTCCGCCCTATTTCTTCACTCTTACGAGGAAAAATGCCCGCCGGGAGGCAAGAACAAGGTGGTTTTCTACTCGACGACGCTGCGAGGGATCAGGAAGACGTTCGAGAACTGCAACGCCGTCAGGTCCGCCTTAGAGTCTCATCGTGTTCAGATCGGGGAGCGGGACATCTCGATGGACTCGGGGTACAGAGAGGAGCTGCGGTCGCTGATGGGCTCGAAAGAACTAAGCATTCCGGTCGTTTTCGTGAAGGGAAGGCTCATCGGCGGCGCGGAGGAGGTGCTGAAGTTGGAGGAGGAAGGGAAGCTGGGGCCGTTGTTGGAGGAGCTTCCGAGGGTGACCGTGGCATGCGAGGCCTGCGCAGGGGTGCGGTTCATCATGTGCATGGACTGCAGAGGCAGTTGCAAAGTGTTGGACGAGGAGCAGAAGAAGATGGCGAAATGCAAAGAGTGCAATGAGAATGGCCTTATCCATTGCCCTATCTGCTGCTGACCGTCATCCTCTGCAAGTTTTAATTGTGTTGATGAAAGATAAAAAAAATGTTTGTATTATTTGTGTTCACCCTGATCGATAGTTGAGACATTAAAAACTCTGAAGGAACGACACCAGAAATTAACTATGAATAACATAAGTTTTCATCTTGTTAAGGGATCAACAGAATGTAAAAAGACTTATAAAATATCTGATGGCACAATGAAAAGAGTTCCTAGTAAAATGAGAAGACATAATTCTCAAGTGTTGGTGGCTCTAGTGTAGATTTGTTGGCTTGCGTGAGCAGATACAATCCTGATAGCTCCCCTTGTCATCAGATCCTTTATCGCCCTCCGCGCGAGTGAACCATTAATCTGAAGACAAATAAGAACTGTCTCAGTCTTATGAACAGGAATTCGACAATTTGTAGCCTACCAGTGCTTAGGATTTAGAAACAAATTGAAGGTAGCATGAGCTATATTGACAGTCTACATATGAATGTCCAGGTATCAATAACACAATTAAAAAAAATCATTTAGCTTACAAGTAATCAGTTAATTATGTTCAACCCATATGAAAAGCACATACTAGCAACCAACTATGATGAAGGTAAACAGATTTTAATTTAAACATTCTAATAGTGTATATCAATTTCTATATAATATTTCTAAAATTTTAAATATATCAATTATCCTAAAATTTCCATTATCTTTAATTTTTTTTATTATTTTCTTCACTCCCTCCCACTTTTTTTTATTATTTTCTCTCTCTCTATGTAAATATTATTACTTTCAGTTATCCAATTCAGATCAACCTTTTTGTTCATTACCTGATTCATTTCCTTTATTTTTTTTCTCTCTCAAATTAAATAATATTTTAATATTTAGACAATGAATTTCATTTTCTAAATTTAAAGTAGTATTATTCATGAAATCTAAATTTAAAGAATGGATAGGATAGCTAATGTAGATTTTTTTATGTAAAATGTAAAATTTAAAATAAATTCTGTGTTTAGGAAAAATGATGTAGATGCTCTAACAGTTATCACCATGCATACATCACTAAGTCATTAATTTGAAATTAAGGGAAGAAACGGACTGAGCATATCAGCATAAAAGAAAATACTGCACTGAAGCTTATCAAAAGTATAGTTTCTTTGTCAAAGCAAAAGATTAATGTTCCAGCTACACAACATTATGTTTCCCAATGGAATTTTCATGTTTTCAGGACTGGATGTTGAACAAGGCTGGTCGCATGACAATTAAGTGGCATAACCTGGCTCGGCTTGTAAGTGATACTACACTAACACATACAATTAAACACGCTAATGATCAAAATTAACTTTAAATTACCAACTTTTCATATGATACATATTAAATCTTGAATGACTAACTTCCTCCCACAAAAAACTACTTTTTAGAAACTATTAACTCATCTGATATCTTTTTACATGCCTATATAATTACACTGACACAAAATGATGTGATTCAGAGTAACACAGTATGAATTTGCTTGGTTTGAGCCAAAAGAAATCAGTTTTATCAAAGCACCAATATGATCGTGAAACAAATAATGTAGTGATGAACAAAGCTAAGGATTAATTCTTAAGTCCAGGCACTGTTGACAGCAGTACTAGAAATCTAGGTTCCAATCCAACTGGAGAAAGGCACTTAATGAATTGATTTGCAACAGAACTAAATAACAACTCAACTAGGCAATTCCTTTCTCCTCTCCTCATTAGCTCAAGAGAATATAACCAACATAAACAAAATGCAACGAACAAAGTAGCCCCTTTTGTTGTGTTAAATAACAGACTGCATTGTAGAAAAAGGTAAGCTTACAGCAATCGACCAAGGAGCAACAATTTACTTTGACCGAAAATGTAATAGAATTCCGATCCAAAGAAGCGAGGTTCTCTTACCCTCAATCTCTCAGATAGCACGGAAGGGGTGATCTGCTTGTATTTGGGAACTTCGGAGAGCATCTTATCATAGGTCGCCTGGTCAAAGAGGACTGCATTGTTCACCTTTTCCTTCTGCTTTCCCTTGCTCCACTTCTGCAATACGAATCCAGGGCAAATTAACCACCATAAAAGATTTTTTTTTTTTGAAAAAGAAAATCATAAGGAAACTACTAACTGTAAAAATGACAAGGGGTCTCGCACCTTCTTCTTCTGCTTGCCGCCGCCAGATTTCGCTGGCTTCGACGACGGAGGCGGGGCTTTCTCCTTCTTCGGCGCCTGTTTAGTTAACGAAATGGTCCTTAAGCAAATCCAATTACCAGAAACATCAAGGAAGAATAAGAAGAACAAAAAAAAAAAAATGGGACGATAAGATCGATTTCCGCTTACCATTGTTCTTGATTAGTGGCAGAGGATGAAAGGCGTGCGAGGCTTGAGGAGGAGGACGCAACTTTGCGGCTCGGGGGGTGGAATTAAAAAGGCAAGGATTAGGGTTTCTAGGATTATTTGGGCTATCAAGCCCAGCCCAGGCCAGACCCACCATGTCACGTCTCATAATTTGGATCGAATAGTGTCATTATCTTGTGCCACAAAATTAAAATCAGCCCAATAACTTTTTTTAATTCAATTTGATCAAAATTATTATATATAATGATACGGTGCATGATATTAAGGTCGGATAGCTGATGTGGTCAGAAGTCAAGCCCACGTGGTGGTCGGAAGTCAAGCCCACGTGGCGGTCAGAAGTCAAACCCACGTGACGGTCAGAAGCCAAGCTCGCGTGACGGTCAGAAGCCCAGCCTAACGTGGGGGTCAAGAGTCTGGCTTACGTGGGGGTCCAAGGCCCAGGTTACAAGATGGTCCCGATCGGGCATAAGTGGCTTCCAGGGGTTAGGCCCACATGGCGAGTAGGAACGTGGAAGGTAGGACGTACAGGTCGGGAAAGGCGGATTAAGGCTTACAGGTCGGGATTTACAGGACGAGATTCGTAGAACAGGATACGCGGACCAAAGACATACAGATTGGGATATGCGGACTAAGGCTTATAGGTCAGGATTTATAGAACGAGATTCGCATAACAGGATACGCGGACCAAAGGCGTACAGATTGGGATATGCAGACTAAGGCTTACAGGTCAGGATTTATAGAACGAGATTCGTAAAACAGGATACGCGGACCAAAGACGTACAGGTTGGGATATGCGGACTAAGGCTTACAGGTCGAGATTTACAGGACAGGACAGGAGAACTAAGGCTTTCAGTTTAAGGTAAGCGGGCTAAGGCTTACACACACGGATCAAGGCGTACAGGTCAGGACAGGAGGAAGACATACAGGTCAGGACAGGAGGACTAAGGCTTACAGGTCAGGACAGGAGGACTATGGCTTACAGGTCAGGACTTATAGGATACAGTTCCAGACTTACAGGATAAAATACAGAACAGGGTCATGCGTACGGAACGAGACTTAAAGAACGATAAGTGAAGGCCTCGACTGGCAGGGCGGCAAGCATAGGTCTGGATTTATCGGGATCTATCGAGTGGCAAATGGAGGGATGAACGTACAGATCTGGACTTACGGGGCGACAAACACGAGCCAAGGAATTCGCCAGGAAATGCAGATTTGTGCCCACAAGTCAAGATCTATGGGTATAAGGATCCAGTCCAGGGTTAACAGATCGGGGTAGGCGCACACTACACGACAATCGAGCCAGAGAATCGTAACAACCTATCAGAGAATAATCATCACATGTCAGGGAATATGCTAACGGTCTAGGGCTCATTACACATCGATCCCTTCTTAGGCCTATAATAAGATGTCATGTGTCATTCACCGCTAGACAAATCCTAACACCCGACATTCCCTGACACTCGTCAGACTCCAGAAGTACTCACTGTCATATAAAAAGGGAGGCTTTGTCTCTAAATAGGTAGGCTCACTCGTCTTTTTACTTTTCGTCCTTTCACTGTGCTTCTGAGGAAAAAGTACCTGACTTGAACATCGGAGGGCTTGACCCGGGGACTTTTTCCCTGGTTCTTGGTCTCTAACGTGAGGGTGGCTTTGTCTGAGTGTGTGCAGAGCTCTCGCCTCGTCGTTCCCGTCATCATCCCTCATCATCTACCCGTGGGAACCTTTACAGGAGGTACCAGGTCAACCAGGCGTCTCAACGACTTTCCGTCAACACCAGCGACAGCGCAGCTAGTCTCTGTCCAACTCAGCTTCTGGACGGGATCATCTAAATATAAATATATTTTTTACTATATGAAAATGATAATCCTTTTGATATTTGCACTTTTTCCCTTGAAATTTATTTAATAAAAAAGGGGTTTTGTTTTTTAATTTAGGCATCCAATTTTCCGAACTGATAAATTCTAAAGATATGATCTCATGCATAAATGTTTTCAAAATGTACAGATGAGTCCTAGGAGACGGTCCAATATTACAAATGATTTGAACATCACATACGTATGATATGTCCTGCTAGGGGTTCAAACCTACCTCTTACCATAGCTCTTGAATCTTCTTGATCGTGCCATTTGCTTTCTTAACACTCTTATCCAATTAATGTCATCGCCATTCTACGGAGTTGTTGCATATATTATCACTTTAATCCTAGCTATCAACTCCATAAATTCAACTGATACAACACGATGTCATCGAGCAAAATAATAATATCAATAATAAAAATTCAGAAGAATATTTTGAACTCGATTCGACACAAAGCCAACTTAAAATTAATGACCAAAACAAGGTAGCAATCTCATATCTTGCTAAAACTCGATGACGACGAGAGAATAAACACTCATCTTCCCCCCAAACTTTGAAGTCATCAGACATCAGAAATAGTAAGAAACACAATACACACACAGCAATTCATCACACACCTACTATCAAATCACAAGTTAGAGATCCCAAAAGGTAACTGTTTTTCACCTCCATGCCTCTATGCGCTCCACCTTCGAGTTTATACGACTCACGACGATGGCGCTTGTCCCCTTCGACTTCTCTGATGGCCACGAAGCTCTGCTGGTCGATTGCCCTTTTGCCTTTCTTCCTTTGATCCTGTGATTGTGACTGTTACATCGGCTAGCCTTTCTCCAATGTGAACTTGCATGAAGTGTGCCAGTTACATTGGCACACAATTCTTGTTCGCAACACGAACCACCGGGTTGTGTGGGATTCAATGCCATCGCTTTGGTTTTAGTATCATTATGTGAAGTTTGAGGACTTTCAGCTGATTCATCTTCTGTTGGTTTTTCATCAGGAACTCGAGGAGTTTCGAAAGCTGGATCATCGACCGCATGCTCAGTCGCTTCCTTACTGCATGACTCGAGATGGAACGTAGGGCTCGTGTGACCATTCTCATCAGGACCATCTGCATTTGAAGGAGAAGCATCATCTAAACTCGGTTCTTGTCTCTCTTTCAGTGTCTTCAAGATTAGCATCCTCAAGAAGTTCATCACATGCACCGCGTGCATCAGCGCAGTCAAAGGATCTGCCATCTAGAATCGAAACAATAACATTATCGAAAACGATCATCCTTGCGGCGTAAGATGAAAGTAAAATGCATCCACCATCAGTTACCTGAGTCATATTTGGAGCAAAAACCGTGGCAATGTTGCGCGCATTCATCTTGTTTATCTGTTCTTCTTGGACGACATCGACCATCAAATTGATTGCCCAATCCAGTAGAGCAGCCTCTGTTGGTGGTATCAATCTAACAATTCGGGCACAATCTTCTTCGGTTTGGCATTGCATCACCTGCTCAGATGATAGTGAGTCCAGCAATCCAGTAGGAAGCTCTCTAAACCAGGCCTGTAGGAGCATCCAAGAAGTGGAAGCTCGGCATCAGATGAGACTAAATTCTCGAGGACTAACACATTTTTCAAAAAACATCCACAAACAAGTATCTATAGAATGATGGCTTCAAATAGTTAGATCGAAAAGAACTAACATTTCAACGAATTATCTTCACAAGATTGAAGAAAAATTGACACGAAAGTGGGGATAAGGTTTAGGGGGGACACCTTTATTAAACCTGCTAAACAATGGACATCGACACCCTCTGGAACTATTCCATTATTTAGCTGGTCCCTGACAAACTCCTCTTGACTGTTCTCAGCATTAATTCTGAAGATTCCTTCAGCCTGTTCATTTTCATTAAAATCAAGGTTGAATCTTAAATTGTTACCCGAAGTTGCAGTTAAAAGATCAGTAGATTACCCGAAGGCCACCTTGCTCGTAGAGACGCCGTTGCATCAGCAAGAGGATGGTTGGAACACTATTGCCTCTCGCATCGTATGAACATTGCATGGATTCAGTAGAAACACCAAAGACAGTTGTACTGCAGTAGAATTTGAATAAAGAATTAGCAAGTAGAATGTGAAAATCTTGTTGTGCCATGAGGACTAGAAGCAAAGGAAATCACTGCAAAACTTTAAAGTCGATACGAATTAAGAAACTAACAACGTAAACATACTCCACCGATTGCAATCTAAATCCATTCTGAACTTAAAAAACTTTTCTGCAAGAGAATTGCACTAATTAAGTAATCCATTCTTCACCTTGCAGTTTACCTAGAGAAGGAGATAAGTACTTTCCCAAATGACCAAAGATTTCAAACCTTTGCATCACACAAATTATTCACAATGTACAAGTTT
The DNA here is from genome assembly GCF_018446385.1 of Zingiber officinale. Taxonomy (NCBI): domain Eukaryota; kingdom Viridiplantae; phylum Streptophyta; class Magnoliopsida; order Zingiberales; family Zingiberaceae; genus Zingiber; species Zingiber officinale. The sequence continues at coordinate 106,307,305 of NC_056003.1, forward strand.
TGTTAAGTAGTCGTGACGGTGAGGACAAACATCGACATTGGATATTTGGACACGATTCTAAGGAAACGTCCCCACTGAAAATGATGAGATCAATGCCGACTATTTCGGTATGTTTGATCAAATCGGATAATCTGTAACTCTCACTTCTGGCACAATAGATATAGATGACCTATACAGATGATCTGTAAATTTCCTAATCCCTAAATGGTTTGATGTCGATCAGATGCATTTCCTACTGTGAAAGGCAAGTGTGTTAATGGATATCTGATAAAGACAACAAAATTTCACCAAAATCTCACTTGAAAGGATTGCAAAGTTTTCACTGAATGATTTGACCTGACAAACAGATCATAACCTTGAAAAAAATAAGTTCTGCAGTATGCAAACTTGCATCTAAAGATGAATCTGATTTTTAGATCATGTTTCTCCGAAGAAGATAGAGGTTCTACATTTCAGTTGAATTGTTGATGGTTAAGTGAACTAGTTACTAGTTTTTTTTTTTTTCAAAAGGGAAAAAAATCAACAAATCAAACAAAAGCTTTGATTTTAGAAAAAGGAAGAAAAAGAAGAAGAAAAATATAAGAAGAAATGGAGAAAAAAATTGAGACCTTGCGCTTGGGGCTCTGCGAGGAACCTCCGGCTCGAACTCGACGGGGAGGCCAAGGAATCCATGGAAGCGGTCGAAGGTGACGTGGGCAACGTGGCGCACTCCGGTGGGCCACCCAATCTCCATGGAGTTGAAATCCCCGCCGCCGGCGCCCTCCGTTTTGCAACCAAGCAGCGACTTTCGGAACACCGTCAAGAATAACGCCAACACCGACAGCTGCTGCTGTTCCTCCTCCTCCTCCTCTTCGACCTCCGTCCCTCCTCCCTCTCCTCCTCCGACTCCCCACCTCCTTCTCCTCCTCCCCCTTTTCGTCTCTATCTCGCCGCCGCCACTGCCTCTTTCCTCCTCTCCCTCACACTCTTCGATCCCATTGCATGGACTTAAAAGGCCGCTGGAGCCATCATTCGGGCCGCGAGAAAGGGGGCGACTTGGAGAGGAAGGGAAGTGGGAAGGGGACCGGAGTACTTCCGCCATGGCTTAGTATTACCGGAAGCAGCAGCAGAATAGAGAGGTGCTCGTGTGGGCCAAGTAATAATTGACGGATTACAACCAGAAAAAAGGAAGGCGAGCCAAAGATTGATTTTTGAGAATAACAGTACGATAAAGATCTGATTTCTCAAACCAGGAACGAGAAAGATGGGATTTTTAGCACACGGCAACTTCTACTTCCACGGTTTCAGCTCGCAGAAAGGGATGGAGAGCTGGAGCTGGAGTTGGATTGAAGGAAGGATCTGAAGTGGTGGGACGTGCAAAATCATAGCACTACCTCGAATGCTGCTCCTCTCCTTCCTTTTCTAGGCTGGCTCCCGACTTAAAGCCTAAACTACTGAAGAAGAAAGCAAAAAAAAACAGACAAGAGGAAGAGAGGTAGATTTGGAGGTTTGGACTCTCTCTTATCTCGGAACTGCTCTGTTTTTTCTTTTCCTTTTGGATTAACAAATGAATTAGACTTAAAAAGGATGGAGTGAATTGGGCAAGCGGACAAGAAGGTACATGGAGTTACAGGAGGGTGAGAAGAAATGCTACGTGTTTTGACTTTAGAATTAGAATTGCATGAAGCAATTCATCCTCTCGATTCAGCCAGCCGTTTGTCTCTCTTGTTTGTCTGTTAATTCATTAAAATTGAAATTAAATTCTTAAATATTCAGTTTTGATGGTGAAATGATGAGCAGAAATAGGTCAGAATTTTGATTTTTGTTTTCTTTTATAATTAATTCACTTGTCTATCTAACTAACCTTTAATTCCGTTTCAATTCCTAACTTATTGCTATCTGACCATGGCAGTTCACGTTTGTTGTTTTCTTCTGTGGCTCATTAGTTCACCATAAAGTCCCTCCCGTTAGCCTAAAAGCACACTATTGCATTGCATTGTCTCCTTGTTTAATTTGGCATTGCCCTTTAATGCAACCATATATTTTCATCACTTTGTGTCTGCCATGTGCCTTCTTCGATTGGTCTGCAACATATTACTGGTTAGTCCATTTAAGTCGCAACAGGAATGTTGATCTGGTTCGCTGGGACAGACTGATGGAGTTGGGAAAAAAGTGTAAGCCTGATGGGTGAAGGGAGGTGGTGATGGGTCCAGAGACAGATGGACAAAGTGTAGAATAGCAAATGATCCAACGTCTAACTCTACCAAATAGCTTCATGATCCTACAAAGTAGCAGGTTGGATGAGAAAGAAAGGAAAAAAGGAAAAGGTGAAGGCAATAAGGGAGGGAGGAGGGTTGCTTCAGGGAGGAGATGCCTTGCAAGGGACATTCTCCTTTGGTGCTCGAGTTGGTAAGCTAAGCCACCATGGAAAGGACACGGTCAACATGCAATTGTCTCCTCCTCCTCTTAATTTTCTCTTTTTTTATAATTTAAATGTTAGAATATCACCCGATTAATCTTAGGGGTATTTGGTTTAGGGAAATAAGATTGAGGAATGGGAATGAGAATCATTGATTGTCATTGTTAATGTTTGGATTATAGGAATAGGAATACAAATAAGGGAATGAATCCTTGAAATTGGGTAATGACTCATTCCCATGTACCTCCCCTTCAATGAGTCATTACCTTATTTTCATCAATCAAAATATTCCCTTATTCCAAAAATACCCTTGACCTAAAACTAAAATTTTCTCCCTTAATATCAAATATCAAAATATATTTAATTATTTTTTCTTCCATATCACTTCTCTCTCCTTATTCTCTCTCATCATATTTTCTCTCTCATCATTTTATCACACACTTTCTCTCTCCTTAATCTCTCATATCACAGTCTCTTTCCTCTTTTTTCTCATTACACTTTCTCTCTCATCATACTTTCTCTCTCCTCAATCTCTTCCATCACACACTCTCCCTTCTTTTTTTTCTCATTATAATTTCTCTCTCCTCAATCTCTCTTGTCACACTCCCTCCTTTTTTTTCCTCAACACACTTTCTCTCTCATCATACTTTTTCCCTCATCATACTTTCTCTCTCCTCAATCTCTCCCATCACACTCACTGTTCTTTTTTTTCATCACACTTTCTCTCTCATCATACTTTCTCTCTCACCATACCTTCTCTCTCCTCAATCTCTCTCATCACACTCTCTCTTCTCATTTTTCTCATTACATTTTCTCTCTTCGTCCTCTCTCATCATACTTTCTCTCACATCATATTTTCTCTCTCATCTTCTCTCATCATGTTCTCTCCTATCACACTCTCTTTTCTCATTTTCTCTCATCACACTTTCTCTCTATTTATTCTTTCTCATCACATTTTATCTCTTATCATACTTTCTCTCTCATCATTCTCTTTCATCATATTTTTCTCTCACATCTAATTTTTTCTCTTATTTTCCTTTAAGGGTAAAAAAGAGAATTTTGATTGATTCCGATAGAAAATATGCAACTAACCAAACATTACTTTTAAGAGTGATATCCATACTCATACTCATTCCCATTCCACAATACAATGATTCTCATTCCGATTCCTATTCCTATTCCTAGGAAAGAACCAAACGCCCCCTTAGAGATAGACGGAGGGTCGGAGCTAAAGGGGGAGATGGCAAACGACATTTTTTTTATCATTTCTACTATGATTTGCAAAACCAAGAGTGCCCTTTTCATTTTTATCTTTTTTTTCGGTGGATGAGGGGTTATTTGAGAAATTTATATGTAATTTAATAATTTGAAAAAGTATGTTGCATAATTTTTCAAATTATATGTAATTTTTCAAGTAAATTCCCACATTATTTTACTTCAAAAGAGTTAGTATTTCAATAGACAAACATACCCTCAATCTTTCTTCGGAGTTACTCCTCTTCATTCTGACTAGAACAACAACATTTCCAAAGAAGGTGATGATAGAGATGAAGAATTGTTGGAATTAAACAAACAAATGATCTCGATTGGGTTGGAGATTGGGTCATGGCCTTGAAAATTGAAAGTTCCATTGGTTGAACATTTGCTCTCTTACTTGGCTCTAGTTGATGAACTTATTGAGCAAAGAGAAGAAGAAGAAAAGATAGAATTGGGAACTCTCTTTGAAACTGTGGTGGGCCTATGATAGCTAAGCACAAATTCTACGCTGCCAAAGTTGGTCATTGAGGAAGGGCTATTATGCATGGACAAGCCCAACTCACATAGGGCAACAACAAAAGTAGAAGTGCAAAGTGACCAAAGTGAGTTCTAATGACAATAAAGAAGAAAATAGAAGCAAAGTGAACAATCCAACAATCAACGAGTATATGATAAAGGATAGAAATCAAGAGCCTCTACGAGTATGATGGAGTAGTAAAACACCTAGGAGAACAATTAAGAAGACAAGAATTCAAATTTCACTATGGACAAATATTCTTAAAGTCAACTTTTGAGTGTGTACAAATTGTGCTATGAATTTATGAAATAGGTGAAATAGAAGAGAGATCGTCTAATTTTAAGATTAGTCAAATGAAATTCAAATGCCTAAATTATCAAAAAAAAAAAAAAAAACCAAAGTTTTAATGCCGACAAAGAAGAAGATAGAGGCAAAGTGAAGAATCCAACTATCAACAAGGGCTTCTTTTTAATATAAGAATTTATTTAGAAATTTCTTATTAGCATGGTCCTCAACTCTTTGTACAATATTCTTGTGTGTGATAAAAGATAGAGACCCAAGAACCTCTATAAGTACAATGTAATGGTAAAATACTCAAGAAAATAAACAAGAGGATCAAACTCTGAATTTCATTAGAGACAAATATTATGAACGTCGGTCTTTGAGTGTGCATAAAGTGTGTTCTAAATTTATTTTATAGGTAAATTAGAGTAAAAATGGCATATCCAGAGACAACTATAATGTAACTATGATTTCGTAACTACTATAACATATAATTTAAAAAATTATGCGTCATTTTTTTTCAAATTATTAAATTATATATAGATTTCTCAAATAAACCTTCATCTACTAAAAAAAAAAAAATAGACAAAAAACTAAAAAGGACGCTCTTAGTTTTTTTTTCAATCATCATAGGGATACTCCATTTTAATTTTTTTTTTAATTAAAAGGACACTCCACTTCATTATTCAACCATATATAATCATCCAACTATTCTTTAATGTTGTTGCTATTATTATGTCCTGCTTAAATTCTAAATTGGTCAGATACATTAAAATAGCTATAAAATATTGTAATAGCTATAAAATATTATAGTACCTACAGCGTAACTACAATTTCGTAACTATTATAATATTATTATAATATAGATGTATATAGCAATTATAAAATTATAATTGATAGAATGCACTCAATTGACTCAGGAGCTAAGTGGAATATAATAATAAGAATAATACTTAAATTTGAGGGTAATTGAGTAAATGTAGATGTATAGCTGAGATGCTTTTTGATGAAAAAAATTAAAATGGGATGGGCTTTGATGATTTAAAAGCATACGCCTGTTTTCACTTTTATCAAAAATAAAAATAAAAAAATAAAGATGCAATAATCTTAGGTAATTGCTCGACTAGTGGATCACAAATGATATCATGAGATAATGGTATAGTGGTAGGATGTCTTCTTAAGTTTTTAGGTAGATTAAATCTTAATTTTGATAAATTAATGGATAAATCTTTTTAATGGACGGTTGATAAAAAATGATAGACTGATATTGCTGTGAACATCATCAAAATTAATCGGTAAAAATTAAATATCCTACATAACTAGAAAAACAAATGACAAAATCACGATCACAAATTCAACGAGAAGGCATGAAATTGTGGCTACGTGACCAAGTTGGCCAGGAAATCACAGTCACTTGGTCATGCAATTGTTTGATTTCATAGTTGGCTGGCCACAAAATCGTCATGCAATCGTTTTCTAATTTAAATCTATTGCTGCAATCTCTTGCGTGTCTTCTCCTTCTCCTCGATCAATTAAAGCATTAAAAGTATTTCCATTTTGGCTGCATCTCAAGGCAGAGAGAGGAAAGAGGAGGAGTTGGGAATACCAAATCTCCTTCTCCTTTGAAGAGAAAGAGAAAAAACCTGCTGCTAAACCTAAATCAAAAGAAACGGCCACACGATTCAAATTCAAATGCTTTACTAGGCAGCCGGGAGGCACGTGACGCTCTTTTGCCCTCCTTTTTCCATTCCTTTTTACACGTGATGAGATGGATATTATTACCATCCATTGGGTAGATGATTCTCTTCCGTATTGGAAATGGAATTGCGTTTTTTTTTTTTTCTAAAAATTGGGATGAGAATGAAAATGATATAGAATGAGAATTGGTATTAGCATGGATATTATTCTTAAAATTAATATTTAATTAATTGAATATTTTTTATCAAAATGAATTAATTTTTTTTTTATCCTGAGAGGAAAATAAGAAAAAATGATAAGAGAAAGTTGAATGCGAGAGAAAAATATTAAAGAGAAAATGAAAAGAGAAAGTGTGTGATGGGAGAAATTAAGCAGAGATAGTGTCATGAAAGAGAATGAAAAGTAAAAAAGTGTGATTGGAGAAAATGAAGAGGGAAAAAATGTGATAAAAGAAAATGAGAACAGAGAGAATGTGATGAGAAAGAATGGAGAAAGAAAAAATAAGATGAGAGAAATGAGAAAAAAGTATGTGATGAGAGAGAAAAATGATAGAGAAAGTATGATGAGAAAATAAGAAGAGAAAAAGTATGATGAGAGCATGAAAAGAGAGGAAGTATGATGAGAAAATAAGGAGAGAGAAAGTATGATGAGAAGATGAAGAGAAAAAGTACGATGAGAAAAAAGGAGAGAGAAAATAAGATGAGAGGATGAAGAGAGAGAAAGTATGATAGAGAGAGAGCAAGAAGAGATAAAAGTGATATGAAAAAAAATTGAACAAATATCTTAAGAGCATTTTCGTTAAAAATAATTTAGATGGTTTTTAAGTTTTTAGATATGGTAAAATCTAAAAAGAAAGTAAATTTCATATCCATACTCAAGTATTTAGATTTCTTTTAAAATCTAATTCCCATTTTTATCCACCAAGCACCAGGTTTAAAAATAAATCTAATTCTATGTTCCTATATCTATATACCAAATGCCACCTGAGATTTTTTTTTTTTATCAATCAAATTACTATTTTATCCTCTTCTTGTTCTTTTCACTATTACTAAAATTAAGTTAGATTGGCTTGAGATGGTTAATGGCCGAGTCGGAATTATAATCTAACCAAGTTAAAAAAATTAATGAAAAATACAATAAAATCTCCGGAGTAATAACGGAATTTGATTTAGAGATTTAAAAAATTAAGGTGTAATATTATAGGTCGGGGTACGGAAATGTCTTTGATTTAACGTGTCATACTTGGCCAAATACGACAACTAGTCAACAGTCAACCAAATACGAGTCCTCCCGTGAGCCATTAAAAATAACCTAATTAGATTAGATTTTAATAAATTATTTTGACTAATCAAAATATTTGTTATGATCAACAGATATTTATCCATTTTTTTCATCATTCAAACATCAATTTTCTATCGGAATTCATGAAGAGACCAACACGGTGGCAAACAATATGATAGAGTAAGGCAGCAAAAACACTTGGCCATCATTCGTTTATGAATCAGAACTACACAAAATCCAAATTATTTGGCATTAAAACCTTAACCTTGACTGATGCGGAGGTAAGTTAGTGGGCCTTTGACTTGACAACATATGGAGTACGTGTACGAGATCCTTGACTCTATGAATATAGAATCCACTTAGATTTCAAGATATCGTGGATATTAAATCCGAGATGATGCATAAACTCGAGTGGGTGGTACTTTCAAGTGCCCAAGCTCGAGTGGTGATGCTCCAGTGTCCGAGTCCGGAGGATAAATTTTTTGGACTGTTTTTTTGATTCAGGGGTGGTCCTTTAGCATAAATTGATAAAATGAATGGTCCCCATTTATAAAATAAGTGAGGATCATTCATCCCCACCAATCCACATCAAGGGATTATCCCCTGGACCGCAAAAAGCGGTCCAGAGGATCTGGGCTGCTGAGTCCGAGTAAGTGAGGATCCGGGCTGTTGAGTCCGAGTAAGTGAGGATCCTGAGCACTACAGCATTCCCAAGATTGAGTACTTCAACATTCTAAAGCCCAAGTGGGTAACGCCCGAGCCCGAGTGGTGACGCTCCCAAGCACCATAGCACTCCCAGTCCGAGTGAGTAACGATTTCGAGCACCATAACACCCTAAGCCCGAGTGGGGAATGATCCCAAGTTCTACCTACATAGAAGCATAAAGGCATCGATTATAGAGCAGACATTAAGGATTAGCGACATTAGTGGATGACAGTTACAGATGCAAGAAAGGAGGCATTGATTATGAATGAAGAAAAGGAGGCGTCAATTACAACAATTACAAACACCGAAATTGCTCAACCATCAATTGTCTAAACAAAACGGTGCATGAAGAAAGGGATACTGTCAATACAAAGGAAACACATCTTCTTCTCATTCTTCTCTATATACGGTGATGATATCATCAGAGGGAGGCTGATATGTTCAATTGACTGTAAAACTACTATTTCTTCTACGGTTCTCTATTTTTTTCTACTATTGCAGCTCATTGGCCTCCTTCTAACCTCCAATTGGTCTATTTCAGGAAGAAGAGTGCTCAGCGAGATAAAGGAGTTAGTTCATCGAAATTCATTCATCTCATCCAAGGGTGGAGTCACTTGTTAGCTTACCCCAGACTTTAACCCAAGGGCCCAATGACATTGAGAAGGAGCTATATTAATTCTCGTCTGTTGGTTATTATCTCTAATTAGTAAGTTTTATTATAGATTATACATATAAATACAAACCTAACTCATATAAAATGATCTAACTTAAGTTTATTAGATTTCGGATTATTGGATGTGGGATGAATGTGTAACACCCTTTAACCCGATCCGTTATCATCTATGAGCCGATAACGGATTGGTTGTCTATATAAGGGGAGGTCTCCAAGGGTTTATGATATCATCTTTTTGAGACGTCTCTTCGTTCTCCATTAACGAAGAGGAATCGACGTCGTCAACCCTAATCTCCTTAAAAGATCTCTTCATTTTGCTTCCGCTTCTTCTTCTTCCACAAGGATTCTTAGACGTCGCTACAAGACAAGAAATAATAGAACTTCAATCAGGTTTCTTGTCTTTCAATTTATGTTTTACTTTGTTATGTCATGATTTCATTGAAACAAAAAAAAAATGATAATCTCAATTAGTGTCATTGATTATCTCTAAGGGTGACCGGCCCGACCCCATGAAAATTTTCCATCGGTCACCAGGGTAAATCGGGAAGCGCACGCGGCGGCCAGCCCAGAAGCCCAACATTCTTTGGTTACACCCCCCATTTGGAGGAAAAATTCTTACAAATACCCCGCAGCTGGGGTTTGAACCACGGGTGCCGGGGTGACAACCTGGATGTCCTACCACGACACCATGGCCCCGGGGACATGATTTCATTGAAACAAGATCTATGCTCATGTTGTATTTCCCATTTGAATTCTTATTCGGTTCCTAAAATCCATGCAGATTAGGATTTATGACATCTTTCAATTGGTATTAAAGTTTAGCTCTATTGCTTTGATCTTATGGCTTAAAGTTTAACTTTTCTCGATATGTTAATTTGATGCTAGTTAAAGTTTTCTTAGTATTTGATAGCTAGTCGAAAAAATTTTGCATAGAAAATCTAAGAAAGACTTAATTTTCCATGTTGTTCATGTATTTCACAAGGAACACAAAGAATAATGATGAACCGTTGCGCTGTCTTTGGGAAGAATTTTCGTGTTTAACCTAATTTTAGGTTAAATTGTGATGACTCAATCAATTGGCTTAGTTGACCAATCAATTACCAAGTCTAAAATTGTGAATAAAAATGAGCTGAATTGATTACCTAATCGATTCAGTTGGCACCTAGGGCTGTAAATGAGCTGATCCGAGCTTTGGGGTGTTCAAGCTTGTTTGATAAGGTAACCGAGCCGAGCTTAAAATGAACTAAGCTTTCGAAATGATTGTTCAACCTTGGTTTGGTTTATTTTTTATGAGCTTAAGCCTATTTAAAGCTTGGCTTGAGCTTGATTCGTTTAGATGTTATCGAGATCTCAATTCAATCTTGGCTTGAGTTTGGTTCAAGTTTGGTTCGTTTAGATATTATCGAGCTCTCAATTCAAGCTTGTTTGATTATTTGAAACTTTTAGTTGTTTGATTGGTTATTGAGCTTGATAATTCAAACTTATTTGTTTATTTTATTATTTATTTAGAATATTTAAAAGAGTTTTATTAATGAATATGATTCATTAACGTTGTTCATGAACATTGTTCACAAATGTTAACGAGCTGAACATATATGTGTTCAAGCTTGTTTGTTTAGTTTAATGAGTTGTTAAGTTTGTTTGTTTAATTAATTTTATATATATTAAACGAATATAAACAAGCTTTTACCAAATCGAACACCAAACTTATTCATGAACACTTGGTTAATTTACAACCCTATTAACACCAGTCAATTGGTGAATTTTGCCAATCGATTAGCACAACCGTATCAAATAAAAGATCGATTTTGATCGATCAGATCAATCAATTTAGGCTACCAATCGATTGATAATTTTGTCAATCGATTAAAAGCCTTAAGTCACAATAAAATTGATTGAAAACGATCAACCTAATCCATTGATAATATCAATCATTTGGGAATGTTTTTGAGTAGATTAACCGTTTTAAAAGATCAATTAACCATTCCCTTCAACGTGAGATCCATGTAGACAACTTCTTAAAGGGTGGGGCCTACTAAACAAAAAAAAACCTCTTAAAGGGTGGTCGACTTAGTTGAGTCCCACTTAAATGAAAGAAAGTTTTTTTTTATCAATAGGTGAGATCCAATCGATTGTCATAAAATCTCAATCGATTGATGAGTTAAATATCAAACATATAAGATTTTGTAATTGATTAGCCAGATTAATTGGTTTTCACCAATCAATTGACACTTATCATCAATCGATTGATGATCCTGAAATCACATATAGTAGACTTTTGAATCGATTAGGATAATAGATTGGGGTAAACCAATTGATTGTCATATGGTATCAATTGATTTATATGCCTAATTTTCGTATTGCTAAGACTAATTAAGTGATTATCTATTCAATTAAAGTTCCTAGGGTTTCTTAGGTTTATCTACACACGTGCTACTAAATTGAACTATTGTGTTGGCCCAAAGGAAGACACTTTATGTAGGTTGAGTACATTTTGTATATGTAGACGTATATCTATGCTAAAAGTAATTGACCCAAAGGAAAATTACTTTTATACCAGATATATATTTCTTCCGGGTAGCCTATAACTATAGAACATAATTTATTTTGTTCAGATCATGCACAAAATATGTCAGTCCAAAAGAAGTATATTGTGTGATAGATTAAAGTTGTTGTAAACTATGGACACATTTATAACTCATATAAAGTGTCAAATTATGCGCATAATGGGTCAGCCTAAAGAAAGACTCATTATGTGACTAATTAAAGTTTGAGTTATATAGAGAACTGCTAACAAATTGTACTTTAGTCCATAGAGTAAAATGTAATGTTATATTTGGTATCTCATAAATAGCTCATTTATATGTATTTAAAATTTTATTTTATCTGCATAATCTTATGTTTAACTTATATATGTTCTTGGCTTTAATTAAATCGTGAACTTATATAATTTACACTCTTTTAATTTCAATGCAATTTGTTACTGCCATTATTAATAACATTCTCATACTAACTGATTCAAATTTTCTTGATAGGAAAGAGTACGTTGTTTTAGTCTTAAGCTGCATGAGCTTAGACTATGCATTAAGATATGATCATCCAACACCCCTGACTAGTGCTAGCACTATAGAGCATAGAGTAAAATTTAAAAAGTGAGAGTAATCAAACCGCATATGTCTAGTATCATGAGACTTTCCATTCCGACGCCAACTAAAAACTCAATAATTGAGGGAGAGGATGGTAGGATTTTCCTTAGCCAATTAGCAGACTATTTTGTGGCTAATGAAAATGTTGAGACTACCACACTTTTTTTGAAGTTGGTAACTATGCGATATAACTGCACAACTTCGCGATATAACTGCAAAGGAAATATAAGATAGTACATTATGGAGATGTCCAATATCATCACAAGTCTGAAGCACTTAAACTCGATATATCTGAGTCTATATTATTAGATTTTGTCTTAATGTCTCTGTCTGCATGGTTCACTAATTTTAAGATTTCAATAATACTCAAAAGGAAAACTATACATTCAATAAGCTTATAGCTTAGTGCGTATAAGAGGAGGAGATATTAAGGTGTGAGACACTTGAAAGTGCTTATCTAGCATCTAGTTCCTAAGGTTTGGGCAAAAAGAGAAAGAGAATTAATAAAGGAAAGAGAAAGCAAACTGCAGATTCTGAGAGTTTTGGCTATAAGGAGCAAAAGAAGCAAGATAAGGAGTCCACTTATTTCTTCTATAAGAAAAAGGTTATATGAAAAAGCTTACCACAAGTACACCAACTGGCGTATAAAGAAGAGTAAATTTCTCACTCTTATTAGTTCAAAAGTCAATTTGGTTATGTACTCACTGATACTTGGTGGATAAATATCGGTATTACTATTCATATAAGTGTCATATGCAAGATTATCTCATGAGCCAACTTCCGCTTGATAGTGAAAGATACATCTATACAAAGAATGGAATAAAGGCTAAAGTTGAGTCGATTGGTATTTTTTAACTTTATTTAAGAAATAATATCTTTTTTAATTTAAAAAATATATTTATTGGATCGTCTTTTCAATGGAATTTAATTTTATTTTCTTGTTTGAATAAATCAAGTTATTCTTGTTCATTTAGAAATAAATTTTTTAGTATTTTCTTTAATTCAGTGTTGGCTAGCAATAGTTCCTTGATTGATAAATTTTATAAATTAAACATCATAACTCCTATGGTCGACAATGTGATTATGCATAGTATAAATACAAAATGCAAATTGACTAATGAGAATTTGTTTATATTATGGCATAGACATTAGGACATATCCAAACGATGCCTAGAAAGGTTAATGTCATATAGAGTTCTCAATTCTTTTGGCATGTCAGACTTTGATGTCTGCATAGAGTTGTTAAGGGGAAGACAACTAACAAAAGGAATAAGAGCAAATCGATATAGTGACAGAAGCTAATACATATAGGCATTTATGGATCATCCCTAAGACATCATGGAATGGACACATATGCTTTATTAGCTTTATAGACGACTACTCTCGATTCGGCTATCTATACCTTATTTATATAAGAAGTTGCAATCTTTGGACATGTTCAAAATTTTTAAAGCCAAAGTTATAAATCAACTAGGTAATAAAATTAAAGTCGTCTGATCTGACAGAGGAGGTGAATATTATAGTCGATATGATGAATCAGATGAACAACATCTAGGACTTTTTATGAACTACCATGCTGAGTGTGAATTATGCCTCAGTATATAATTCTTGATACTCCCAGTCAGAATGATGTAGCTGAATAACACAATTGTAGCCTAAAAGATATAGTGAGAAGTATGATGACCTTCACTTCTCTACCAGAGTCTTTGTGGAGTGAGGTACTAAAGATTACAGTTTACCTACTTAATAGAGTATATAGTGTTAGTGCAGGTTGCACTGATAATTAGGTTTTGATGTATGATAAATATGTTAAAGTTAAATGTGTTGTTTGTCTAACCTTTTTACCAACTGTGCAGGACTTGATAGGTCTAGAGGATCGAAACACTAGGCTGAAGTCCAGCTAGGTTGATAACTGGCACGAAGTCCAGATTAGTTGAGATCTGACAGAAGGAAGTCCAGCTAGGTTAATAGCTGGCACAAAGTTCATATCGGTTGAGATATGACAGAAAGAAGTCCAGATTAGTTGAAATATGGCAAGAAGTCCCGGTGGGTCAAGGGACCTGACATCAAGGAAGTCTGCAAATGATAAATAATGTAAGTCGCTGGAGGAGAGAGATCCAGTGAGGACGAGTCCTGGTGGGACTATAGGCGCGGTCCAGCTTAGAGCCATTTGAGAAGTCTAAACTAAGACTATGACTATATGCTGGTCTTAGGAAAATATGATCTAAGTCATAAATTAATCTTATTCTTAATGTGCTAACTTTGTTTTGTAGGATAAATATATTATGGTTGCTTCGACTAACTCTTTTTTTAGGAAAGAGAAAGGTGAGAAAGAATAGTCTAGGCATCTGGAGGGGATCCATGCTCTCGAAGTCCGAACGTCGGAACCAACTTTGATGAGGCTAGTGAGTGCCTGGCCAAGCACTTGAGTGGTTTGGGCGCCTAGAGCTGCTTTATGCAGTCTAAGCGTCTAGAGGTACTTCGGGTGGTCTGGGCGCCTGGACCAGTAAACTCATCCAGAAGTTGAGTTGGAGCTCAACGACTGGCCGAACCCATGTCAACGGTCCAGGCACCCGGAGGGGGTCTAGGTGCCTGGAGGTGGATAAACTTTGAGGATAAAGTTTCGATGAGAACTCGCCACATCAGCACAGTCTAGGCGCCTGGGACCCCTCCCAAGTGCCCGGATGGGGCTATAAAAGGAGGCTTCGACCAGCAGTTTCAGAACATAAATTGCTGACTTTTGTACTCACGCGCTGCTCTGAAAAGGTCTCTGAAATACCTAAAAGCTGCATCGACAACCCACGCTTAAGTTTTCAAAGTTGTATTATCGATATAATTTAATTCCTGCAATTGTACTTAAATTCTATAATTACTTCGTGATTATAGTGATTGTCCAACGAAAGCACTCAGCGAGTGCGAGCCTTGGAGTAGGAGTCATCGAAGGTTTCAAACTAAGTAAAATTACTTGTGTTAGCATTTGTATTTTCATAATTCTTTTCTACTGTATATTCTCGATTTTCTAAGAAGCGACAAACGCTATTCTCGATTGATTCATTTACTCTAAAAATTTAAATAAATCACTTAATATAAAAAATATATCAAGATTAATCTAAAAGTCTATTCAAAACTAAGTAATCCATGATTAATTAATATTTCAAGACTTTAATTAATCAAACTTAATTCAGGATTATCTAAGTTAGAAGTTTTTTTAAAAAACTAAACATCAAATTATGTCTACCTTAGATAATGCATGTTAAGCATCTCTCCAAACACATGAGATTACCATATTTGAAAATCTAGAATTGTTGAGATGCTAGGAAAAGGAAATTAAGTCATGACTATAATTACTTATATAGGTTTCAAAAGTATGCACCTTTTTTGTTGACCAACACTTAATGTCTCGATCTTTTAAAGTCAATCATAAACTTGTAGATTCAGAAACATAGGTGGTTAATAAGGATTTTCTAAGATAGTATCAGGTTAAGCGGAAGTTCAACTTGAGGGGGAGGAAGGAATAAAATACTTTAAAAAATCTTCTAAAACTTTATTTGAAAAATATTTCTTAAAATATTTTCAAAACTATTTTTACTTAATAATTTTTTTAAAAAAATATTTTACAAATTACTTTCCAAACTTGTTTTTTTTTACACTTTTCAAATATTTATTTTGAAAAATATTTTAAAAATTCACCTTCAAACTTAGTGTTCTTTTGATTTGAATCAACTCCCTAGACACATAGGAAGTTTTCCTTGTAGTTAACAAGGATTCCTAAGGTATGTCAAGTTGAGGGGGAGTCCTGATTGAAAGATAAAACATAATTTTCAAAATTCTTTCAAAAAAATACTCTGTTTTAAATTACTTTAAAAATCTTTTAATACTCTTTTACAAAACTCTTAGTTTTTACATTATTTGGAATATTGCTTTGAAAACAATGTGAAATATATTTTACAAAATTCTTATAAAATTTTATGTTTGTGTGCAACATATCTTTAAAAAATACTAGAAGATTTTTTTTTAAAAAAAATGAATGTCAAAAGTTGCTTGAAAAGTAAACTTAAAAACTAACTTTAAAAATTAGTCTATAACACCACCTTGAAAAATTATTTTGAAAACCCCCCGTTAACAAATATTATTGTTGGTGCAAAATCTAATTAATAGAGAGTAACCTTTAAGTTCATATCTTTTTGATGCGTGTCAAAGGGGGAGAGTAATCTTAAGTTATAAAAGTTTAAAGGGGGAAAGTGACTAATCTCTTTAATTTTGAGAATTCATCCTTAAAGACCCAAGCCTAACATAAAAAAAATGTCAAATATAAAAAAAGGGGAGATTGTTGGTGCAATTGACCTCTAGGGTTTCGATGTTTGACAATGCTCCCAAGTTTGGTCAGTTTAACCAAGGGTTAATCTAAACAGGACTTGATGTTTGGAAGAGAGTAGTCTAGTAAGGACTAGATGACTAGCAAGAAGAAGTCCTAACTAGAGGATAAACAAAGTGGAAGTCCTGGTAAGTGAAGCCAGACCCTAGTGAGTAAAGCTAAGTAGTGGATGGAAATCTTGGTGAATGAAGCCAGGTCCTAGTGAGTGAAGCTAGGTAGTGGATGGAAGTCCTGGTGAGTGAAGCCAGGTCCTAGTGAGTTAAGCTAGGTAGTGGAAGTCATGGTAAGTGAAGTCGGGCCCTAGTGAGTGGAGCTAGGTGGTGGAAGTGCTGGTGAGTGAAGTCAGGCCCTAGTGAGTGAAGCTAGGTGGTGGAAGTCCTAGTGAGTGAAGCCTGACCCTAAGGAGTGAAGCTAGGTGGAGGAAGTCCTTTGGTGAGTGAAGCCAGGCAATGGAAGTCTTAGTGAGTGAAGCTGGACAATCCTAGGGGGAGATAACCCTAGGTTATATGTGACCGACTGGTTTCCGATCGGTCGCGCACGTTCGACCGGACCAACGAATTTTGAATTCTGTTAACACTGTTTTACCTTATCATTTTATCTATTGTGCTAACTCAGTGTTACAGGGAAGTTCAGCTAGGTTGACGGGCCGACCGGATAGTTGGCACGAAGTCCAGACAAGTTAACGGGCTGACCAGATGTCTGGCAGGTAAGTTAAGGTAAACCACTAGAGGGGAGTGACTTGGTGAGGATGCGTTCCCCGTTTAAGGGAACAATAGGCGTCGATCCAATTTAGATTCATTTCGAAAATCTAAGTTGAGATTTTCACTAGATTCTGGTCTCGAGGAGACATAATCTAATTATTACTCTAATTGACTATAATTGTGCTAACACTTTATTTTGCAAGGTAGTATAATTTGTATTTACCTCGGACTAATATTTTCTTGCAGAAAAAATGATTTGGTGGAAAATAGTGGTCCGGGTGCCTAAAAGGCAAATCTTATCTCCGCCAGCTACGAGCGTGCCAATTGGTTGGCCGACGTCATGCTCTAGGTCCCCAAAAGGGATCAGAGTGTCCGGAGCTTCCTATATAAGGAGGCCACCACCTGGAGCAAAAGATAACAATTTCTGCTATGACTGCTCTATTGTGCACTGCTCCTACGACACCGCGAGGCTTCTCCGATAACCTAAGATTTAATCTTCTGTTTCTGTTGTCGTGTTGTCGATATTCTTTTAATAATTTTTGTAATCACTTTTGTGAGTTATTAGTGATTATCCAACGAAAGCACTCGACGAGTGCGGGCCTTGGAGTAGGAGTTGACGAAGGCTCTGAACCAAGTAAAATTGGTTGTGTTAGCATGGTCTTTAGTTTTCTTATTTCCGCTGCATACTCGAATCAATTTTTGAATTCTTACTGATCGCTATTCACCCCCCCTCCCCTAGCGAACTCTACGATCCAATAAAAAGTGCTTGGTCAATGCCTCCTTTTATAGCCAAGTTGAGCCTGATCCAGACCCACTGATCTCGAGATCAGGTTTGACTCGACGCTGATCGGTCGACCGATCCCCCTGATCAGTCGACTGATCCTGCCTGAATCTGCCCAACTTTTCGTCCAGATGTTGTTGGTGCGGGAAGCATCCGACGATCGAACCTTAGTTTTGATAATAGCAAAGGGATTCAAAGTTAAGCTTAATTGTTATCTAATATGTATGATTGAGTGTTTCAGGAAAGTCCTAGCTGCGGTTAGGTAGGTGGAAAACCCTAGGGGGTGGTAACCCTAGGTCATAGGGGGTGGTAACCCTATGCGGAAAGTCTTGGCGGGTCGAGAGCTTCAGGCAAAAGTCATAGTGGGTGGTAACCCTACGTGGAAAGTCCTGGTGTCGCAAACCAGGTGGAAGACTGGACGGGCTGGGAAGCGAAAGTCCAGCAGAAAGTCCGGAAGCTTCAAACGCTGAGCAAAAGTCCAATCGATCTGGAGGATCGCACTGGCAACAGGTAAATCTCCTGAGTGGAGTAGGTGAGGACGCGCCCCCCGTAGAGGGAACAGTAGGCGTCGGGTCGACCTAGGGTTTCCGATTGGAAATCCGAAGTCAGACCCGGACAGTTCGATGATTGTCGACTATCATTTGTTATATCATTTCTGTGCTAACTTTGTTTTGTAGGGTATGTGTTTGGGACTAACACATTTTACAGGAACAAAGAAGCAACTTTGGCCCCGGATGAACAGTGTCCGAGGCGCCTCCATGGGACTTAGAGGCGCCTCGGGTGCAAGCCGAAGCCAGCTGTCCAGAGGAGCTGGAGGCGCCTCGTATGAAGCTGGAGGCGCCTTGGACCAGGGCTTGAAGGCCCCTTGAGGAGGCTTGAAGGCGCCTTAAACCTGATAAGGTGCGACCAGGTTTGCGCTGATCCACCCGTGCAACTCGGAGGCCTGGAGGCGCCTTAGACAGGCTTGAAGGCGCCTCCAACACAGTATAAAAGAGGGGTCGAGGCAGCAGCTCAAAATAACAACTTCCGAGCAATCCTAACGCTACAAGCTGCTAACAAGACGATCTCGAAGTGCTGCAACATCATCCCAACGACCCGGAGCTTCAGTTTTCATTTCTTTCTTGTCGGTATTAAGTTAATTACTATTTTTCTCTGTACTTAGCTTGTAATATATTTTCGAGATTATAAGTGTTGCCCAACGTAAACGATCAACGAGCGTGGGCCTTGGAGTAGGAGTCGCTTAAGGCTCCAAACCAAGTAAACTCCTCGTGTCTCTGTGTGTGATATTCTCTTTACTATTTTCCGCTGCGTTTATTATCTCGATTAGTTTTACGATTCCGAAATGAACGAAATAGCCACGAGCGCTATTCACCCCCCCTCTAGCGCTTTCGATCCAACAGATGATGCTGCTCGGATAAGACCTTTGTTCGATCGACTAATCCCGTCGTTCGGTCAATCAAACCCTCAACGCTCCTCTACTTATCTGATCCGATCAACTCGATCTGAAGTTTATCCACCGTTTGATCGACTGAACCTCCATATTCGGTCGACCGATCCCTCGGTCTACACTTCATTACAAGCTGGAATTTGATCTTCTAACTTAGGGGGTTGGTCGACTGATTTGGATGTTCGGTTGACTGAACAAGGCAAAATATGAACCTACAAAATTATTAGTTTCCTGCAAAACAGAGTTAGAATAAAAGGAAAATAACATGTAAAGATAAGTTTTGACAACCTTTGAACTGTCCGATCCTGACTTTTAAGTTTCACTGAAAATTCTAGGTTGGATCGACGCCTACTGTTCCCTCTTTTGGGAACGCACA
Source organism: Zingiber officinale (assembly GCF_018446385.1). Taxonomy (NCBI): domain Eukaryota; kingdom Viridiplantae; phylum Streptophyta; class Magnoliopsida; order Zingiberales; family Zingiberaceae; genus Zingiber; species Zingiber officinale. The sequence goes on from NC_056003.1 coordinate 106,326,942, forward strand.
CTCACCTACTCCTCTCAGGAGAGTTTACCTTTTGTCAGACCGGTCCTCCATACCGTCTGGATTTTTGCTTAACGTCAGAGACTCTAGGACTTCATGTTGAATGTTCGCTCCACGACCTATCTAGACTTCCACTTTGTATTCGCGACCCTCAAGATTTTCACCTAGAGTCCTTAATTCTAGGATTTCACCCAAAGTTCTTGACCTGCCAAGACTTTGCCAGTCCCCCGAACCAGGACTTCGTTCCCTAACCGTAACTAGAACTTTCCATAACCTAGGGTTACCACCCCCTAGAACCTAGGGTTATCTCCCCCTAGAGTTTTCCATCTACCTAGAATCCACTAGGACTTTTGCCTAAGAACACTTAGAACTTTCCTGCAAGCTTAGTCATACTTGTTAGATCACAAGAGAACTTAACTTTGAACTCTTTGTCATTATCAAAATACATGTTAGATCGTCTGGTGCTCTCTGCACCAACACTTCATTTATTCTATGCATGAAGTTATGTACTTTGACGTCGTTAAAAATAGTTTTCAATTAAATTATGATTAATACGGTAGTTGGGTGTATGGTAAACCATAGAGAGACTAGTGTTAAGTCAATGAAGGATTCATCTCTCTTTTAGATTAGGAGTTAACATAACCGTTTGATAGAGATATTAGTGACTTGAAATCCATGGACATGGGAGGAATGATTTTATCATTCAAGAGAACTCTATTATATCTTGGAAATCAAGTAAAATAATTAATTTGGTGATGATGCATAATGTACCGAATTAATTGGGATGTATGCTAGATGAAGAGATTGAATTACACAGTAATCAGTTCACGGTGGTTTATAGTTTAACACTAATATTAATTTTATCATATTGGGTGACTAAAAAATGTTGCTAGATTTTTATCTTAGTCTACGTATGAATTTACACTGTCTTCATGTATAAAATCTAGATGGTCGTATGCATAGCACGTAAATATAAACATTATCTATACTTGATTATTTTAGTGGATACTAAAATTAATCAATAAGAATTAATTAGATTATTAATTAATTCTCAAATATTAGAAACTAATATGGGTCAACATCAAATATGACTTTATTTGATTCAAATAAGAGGAAACAGAGAATTTGTATAGACACGATCATCCTTAAAAATTTTGAAGAGTCATACTTCTTCATTTTTCTTGAAGAATTAATAGAGATTATAATTCTACTTAAATAGAGATTATAATTCTACTTAAATGAAGAATTAATGGAGGTCAGTCCGAGATCATCCTGGGTAGGTCAATCCGGGATCAGCTTGGGTACGAGTCAAATTTTCCATTATGCAAGTACACCCGATTCATTACGAAGCCAATTCGATTGAAGAAGATAAATCTGGAAGAAAGATAAATCCTGTAGCAATCGATGTGGTCCGAGTTAATGGAAAGACGATCCAATGGGAGTTGATGGATCCCTCACTTTCAGGTTGGATCATTATCAGTAAAGGAGAGCACTTTTTATTTGACCATTTTAGATAAATATCCTTTGCATGAAGAAATATCTCTTCTGTTATTATGATTTTTGCCCTTCGTTTATTTGTGTAGTGAGCAATCTACTAAAGCCGAAGTAGGAGTTAGTCTTTTTCCAAAAACAGAAAAGAAATAATAAAAAACATAAAGAATCAGGTAATATCGAATGTAAAGTGACCAGTTCGACTCAATAAACAATTTTTACTTATCGCTAATATCCATACTCGGATAATAATTTAACGTCCTTTCGTTATATACACTATAGTCCAAAATTGACTAAAAATGTCACTCCTTTAATTTCATTAATATCTAATTAAATTACCTTTCTATTTAATGATAGTGGATCATGGAACAGTGGAAGTAATTATACCGATAGCTAGTCACAATGATATCAAAACTTCTCTTTAATAACGTCGACCTGTAGATTCTGCCTCTTATTAATTAATATCTAGAGCTAGCAATATGAGACCACACCCCTAATGATGTTGCCTCATCCAATGATATCGAAAGCATCGGTGTAAATTGGATATATAATATTAATTTAAAAAAACCTTTGCCTTTTAAGTGTCATTAACTTCCATTAGATTTTATAGGGTCCCGGCGAACTTTTTGTTTTAAAAGGAAGAACATAAAGAAAGAAGCGAGTGCATCACAATTCACGGGATATCAACATGATCATCCAGCCATCGACGGAGGCCTTCCATTTTGCCCTTTGGCGTGTCTCTTCGGAGCTGACTTAAAAAAAGAATCAAGTTGGCACTTCTTGTCCTTCCTCCACTATGAAACCATTGCTCACTAATTAAAGAGCATAAAAGGTGTATAAATTATTTATGTTTTAACTTTGTGCTAGGTTCAACTCGCGCCCTGTCCTTGATCTAAGTCTTTGTCATTTTTGGCATAAATAGATTAGGCATGGCCTGATTCTTTAAACAAGTTGTACCAAATCTGATCTTGCTTAGTCCTTATTAGGTTGTGTAAGGTATAATCTTCTCTTATATTTAGATATACATATTTTTCCCTTGTTCTTAGTTCGTCTATTGAAAAAAACCAAAGTTAATTTGTTTATTGGATAAATATATTCATTTTTATTAGGATTTGAAACTTTTCTTTTGCTTATTTTCTTAAGTATTATATCACTGCATCACATCCGATTCTGTTTGATTATTCTTAGATGATGATGACTTTTCTCCTAATAAATTTTAAATAGCATATTTAAAATGGACCTTCAAAAGATTGATCATTAAATTTAAATTTAAAATTTTTTATTTATTTCTTAAATGTTTTACTATTATATCATATCTGTTGCTACTGATAGCCCTCTATTATGGGCATTTATGGAGAAAATTATTATATCACACAATGTCAATTGCCCTCTTCCAAGAAAAACAGTGCATTGTCCTCTTCCAAGAAAAAACAGTGACCAAGAAGAAGAACAACAGCAAGCTTTATCTGGCGACGAATCATTTGTCCCCCAAAATCGTCTCCCTCAAAAGTCTTCAAATAATCTTTCATTCCTAAATTTAATTGTTTATTTTTAGCAAAGCGTAAGGATTAGGATTTATTTTTTCCTTGACACGATTTAGCTGGCACGACCAGATCTCAGACGTCATTTCCAAGCTCTCCTCTCTCTATTTATGCCCGATCTCCATCCGACGCTTCATCTGCGCCCCTCTCGTCTTCTTTCTTTCTTTCCTCTCTGCCCCCTTCTGTTTTTTTTTTTCTGCTTGGATTTTTTTTTTTGGTCTAGGCGTTTGATCGGCCGGCGAGAGGGGAATGGGACCTCGGCGGGGAGCTGGGTGGGTGCTGGCGCTTTTGGCGCTGGCGCATTGGTGGGCGGCGGCGGTGGAGGCGTCGCATGCGGTCTACGAATCGCCTCGGTCCACGCCGCCCGCTGCTCCCGTCGACAGCGAGCTGAGGGCCAGGTACCACTTCCGGCCGCCGAGAAATTGGATCAACGGTTCGTTTCTTCGCGCCTCTTCCTCTCCTCCCCCTTTTACTTTTTTATGTGTTCGTTGCGGCTTCGTACGGTTCCCCGGCCGCCGTGGATTCCGCCGGCGAGATCCACGGCCGCCGTGGATTCCGCCGGCGAGATCCACGGCGCACGTTAGATATATACTCCTGGAGTTGGATAAGGTGCTCCGGAGTGGACACCACCGGGCAACCTCGACGCCGGGTAACCAACCGAATCGTGCTACCAACACAGCCGTCTGCATTTTTTTCCTTTAATTAATGCGTCAAAACAACTTTTTGTTTTCAATAATTTGTTTTCAATAATTTTCTACGCCCATCACTGACGCGGTTGCTGTTTTGACTTCTCCTCCCCGTCCGCAACCGAACTGGAATGTTCAAATTACGGACCCAACTGTGCGCAGATCCGAATGGTATTTGCTCTCACCAACTCGCTTATTATTATTGTTATTTTTTTTCCCAATTCTGTCCAATTCAATTTTCGTAAACGAAACCCAGGCCCGATGTACTACAACGGAGTCTACCATCTGTTTTACCAGTACAACCCTAACGGTTCGGTCTGGGGCAACATCATCTGGGCCCACTCGGTCTCCACCGATTTAATCAACTGGGAGGCGCTCGAACCGGCAATCTACCCCACCATCCCGTCCGATATTAACGGGTGCTGGTCCGGATCCGCCACCATCCTGCCGGGCAACCGCCCCGTCATCATGTACACGGGCATCGACCCGCAGAACCGCCAGGTCCAGAACGTGGCGTACCCGAAGAACCTTACGGACACGTACCTCCGCGAGTGGGTCAAGCCCGACTACAACCCGGTGATCGCGCCCGGTTCGGGAATCAACGCGAGCGCGTTCCGCGACCCCACCACGGCGTGGCGCGGCGGCGGCCACTGGAAGCTGGTGGTCGGGAGCAAGTGGAACAAGAAGGGGGAGGCGATCCTTTACCGGAGCCGCGACTTTGTGCGGTGGGTTAAGGCGAAGCACTCGCTGCACGCGTCGAGGGGCACCGGGATGTGGGAGTGCCCGGACTTCTACCCGGTGGCGCTACGCGGCCAGCAGGGCCTCGACACGTCGGCGGCCGGAGGCTCCGACGTGAAGCACATCCTGAAGGTGAGCCTGGACCTGACGCGGTACGAGTACTACACGATCGGGACGTATGACCACGTCAAGGACAAGTACGTGCCCGACGGCACGTCGCCGGACGACCACACCGGGCTGCGGTACGACTACGGCAACTTCTACGCGTCGAAGACGTTCTTCGACCCGAAGAAGAACAGGAGGATCTTGTGGGGGTGGGCCAATGAGTCCGACACCGTGGACGACGACAAGGCCAAGGGATGGGCAGGAATCCAGGTCAGTTCAATTCCCTATACGATTTATTTCATTTAAAGTTAAGAACTTTTTTCCTTATTTTATTCAAATATTGCTCTCCTTTGATCTTCAGACTATTCCAAGAACTATTTGGCTTTCCAGAAACGGCCGCCAGCTTATGCAATGGCCCATCGAGGAGCTCGAATCTCTGAGAAGCAAGCACATCGTTGTCCAGAACACGCAGGTGCCGAGTGGTGGTTTCTTTGAAGTGCAGGGAATCGATTCCTCTCAGGTCCTGCTCTTTTCCCATGCTTAATTAGCTTACGAAAACAGAGTAACATCATGGTCGTAATTTGGAGTGCAGGTGGATGTAGAGGTGACTTTTGAAGTGACAGGGCTGGAAAAAGCTGAGGCCTTCGATCTTTCATGGACGACTAATGCCGAAGCACTCTGTGGCCAGAAGAGAGCAAATGTCAGGGGTGGAGCCGGGCCATTTGGTCTCCATGTTCTAGCTTCAGCCAACATGGAAGAGAGAACTTCCGTCTTCTTCAGAATCTTCAAAGCTCAAACAAAATACAAGGTCCTCATGTGCCATGATCCTACCAGGCAAGTTCTATGTAGCTTCTTGGATGAGTTAACTGTTATCTAAAAGACCAAACATTCATCCTTTTGCTATCGTGCATAGGTCAACGCTGAGACCAAACATGTACAAACCAACGTTTGCGGGCTTTGTCGATGTCGATATACCTGAAAGTGGCAAAATATCTTTGAGGAGTTTGGTATGCTCGATTAATCTTTTGGACAATGGTTTTCCTTGTATCATAATGTATATTTCTTTTTGTTCGAACCTGGTTAAATGCCATATTGTAGATTGATCACTCTGTGGTGGAGAGCTTTGGGGCAGGGGGGACAACATGCATTACATCCAGAGTTTATCCCAGCATAGCCATTGGAAGAAATGCTCATCTATTTGTGTTCAACAATGGATTAGTCAATGTGAAAGTATCAAAGCTCGAAGCATGGGAGATGAAGAGACCCTTCATGAATGGAGCATGAGACTGCATTCATCGTAATGTCCTCTAGAAGGCTTCTTAGTTAATTTCGAACTGAGAACTTGATTCGTAATGTTGAGCATATTATCTTCTGTCACTGCCATATGTAACAGATAAATGAAATAAGGATATATTCTTCTGATATGTATGTATATGTACGCAATCTGTTTGCAAAGATATACGTGTACACATTCAATGGACCAAAATAAATCTAAAAAGCAAGGTCCACTACCACAATGGACCAGAGGGTACTAAGAAATCATGTGGAGATGATCTTGTTGAGATATTAATAGGTATTGGAACAGTTTGGTGCTTTGATAGGACTCGTTGTTGGCCAACTTGCTTTAGTTTTGAAAAATTAGTGCTTTTTACAACCCCACTAAGTATTCAGTGTCAAATGCGTCTATTCTGTGCTATAATTAATTTCTTTAATGTTATAATGGGTAGGATCGAAAAGAATTTAGATATTTTGAATGATATTGTCTATTTTGGGTCTAAATTCTCATAGTTTTATTTTTGAACTCTCCCCATTATTTTCAACGTGGGACTATGTTTGCAACCTTCCAACCCCAACAATCTCCTCTCAAACAAAGGACCACAGACTTCCCATGTCCGATCCTCGACCCACTAGGTCTTCCTGCCCCTCGGTCCACCTAACCTACTAGGACTTTTTGCCTGATGTCTGGTCCTCTTGATCCAAACATAGAGTCCCTACTTTCTTTGTTTGAGGTCAATATTGTACCCACATGTCTCAATCAGACCATGGCTCTTATGCACAGTCAGCGATTAAACCTTCTTGCATTTCGGGCTCTGATACTAATGGTAGGATCGAAAAGAATTTAGATATCTTCACAATGACATGATATTGTCCACTTTAGGACTAAGCTCTCATGATTTTACTTTTGGGCTCTCCTCAAAAGGCTTCATGTCAATGGAGATATCTTTTCTCTTATAAACTAATGATTTTTCCCATGTGTTTTCAATGTAGGACTATATTTGCAACCTTGCAACCCCAACATAATGAGGTTCTATACTATAATTAATTAATTTATATTTTAGTTTTCCGGTGTTTTTAAGGTGGTTCATGTGTACCATCATAAAATTTCACAGGTTTTTAGATAAAATTCATTTCTATCATGAAATGCTACGTCATATAACTTGAAATAAAGAAATTAAGATTTCTTTGAAATCTCTTGAAACACCGATTCTTCAAATAAATTTTGAAGAATCGACTTCGTAATATATGATCCAACCACGAAGTGACTCTGATACCACTGTTGGGTTCGGAGTGCAGCGGAAGACATATACTGAATCATGTATCTTTTTGTGGTACATATAGTTTTGCACAAAAATAATATAAAACATACCTCGAGTCCTCGATAGGTATGAATGATATCACAGACAGATAGACAGATAAGAGCCCCACGTGTGACTCCTCTAGTGGTATCCACGCGCACTAGATCACGAACTTGATACGATCCGTTAGGTGCTAGCCTCTTGGATCGACAAAGTCTTGGAAGCACTACCAACCTCTTCCGGTGGAAGATTCACGAAGAAGAAGTTGACGAGGGAAAAATCGAGAGAAGGAATTTTTCCTTGCATCTTTTCGAGGATGACTACTTATAACCTCCAAAGAATACGAAGAGTTAAGGTTTCAATTAATTCATCATTTATAATCTTCATTAATTAGGAAGATGAAGAGTTATAGGCTCCATAAATTCTTCATTTATGACCTTCATTATGATAACTCTTCCACTTCTCCATTAATTATCATTATGATGACTTTTTGAATTCTCCATTAATCATCATGATTATGACTATTTGAGTTATCTCTTCTTTATATCAAATAAATCCATATTTGATCTTGATCTCGACTAGCTTCCGATACCATTGTTCATGTCTACGTGCTATGCGTGCGACCCTCTAGGTTTTATACACGAAGGCAGTGTAAATCCATACACAGACTAAGGTAACCGTTTAACAACAATTTTTAGCCACCCAACGTGATAAAATTAATATCAGTCATAAGCTGTAAACCACCATGAACTGATTACTGTGTAATTCAATATCTTCATCTAAGCATACATCTCAATTAATTCTATACATTATGTGTAACGCCCCTAGTTTTTTTAATAACATATATATAATACATAACCTGGGGACGTCACTCATACTTCCATAATGGTTCCTTACTTCAAATAAAATTATATAGATGATTCGAAAGAAAACATAATTACATGCGGAATTAATCTAGAAGGCCTTCGGGTTGTACTACCCTTGTTCTGAGCTGGCTCACTAGCCAATGCCTCCTATCCCATTCATCTCATTGTTTGAAAAAAAAAGAGATATAAACTATGAGTCGAGAGACTCAACATGTTCAAAACAATGTTATGCATTAGTTAGTGTCTATAATCTAGTGTACTAAGGGAAACCACATCAAAGGTAACTTAGGTCTTACCTACTGGCACACATGGACATGACCATAGACGTCTACACAGGCATACAAACATAAACATAAGCCTAAGCATGTACGTAAGCTAAGTATAAAATAGACACAACCAGGAGTATGTATATAAACATAGGCATAAACATACTAGCTAGTATAAACGTACATACTATGGATAAACAGAAGCATAAGCATAAGCATAAGCATGTAATTAAACTAAGCATGAAATAAATATAATCATGAGCATGTATATAAACATAGGCATAAGCATACTAGCTGGCATAAACGTACATACTATGAGTGAACAGAAGCATAAGCATGTAATTAAACTAAGCATGAAATAGATATAATCATGGGCATGTAGATAAATATAAGCATAAGCATATTAGCTGGTATAAACGTACATACTATGAGTGAACAGAAGCATAAGCATAAGCATGTAATTAAACTAAGCATGAAATAGATATAATCATGAGTATGTATATAAACATAGGCATAAGCATATTAGCTGGCATAAACATACATACTATGGATGAACAGAAGCATAAGCATGTAAATAAGCTAAATATGAAAAAAATCATAATCGCATAGAGTTAGTGAGCTCCCGGGCTAAGGGCGCCGGTCACACTCAACTACATAATTCGGTGAGCTCCCGAGTTAAGGACACCGGTCACACTCTACCACATAAGATTGGTGAGCTCCCGGGCTAAGGGCACTGATCACACTCGGCCACGTAGATTTGGCGAGCTCCCGGGCTAAGGACACTGTTCACACTCTACCACGTAAGATTGACAAGCTCCCGGGCTAAGGACGCTGGTCACACTCGCCCACGTAGAATTGGTGAGCTCCCGGGCTAAGGACACTGGTCGCACTCGACCACATAAATTTTGGTGAGCTCCCGGGCTATGGACACCGGTCACACTCGACCACGTAAGATTGGCGAGCTCCCGGGCTAAGGACACCGGTCACACTCGGTCACATAGATTTGATGAGCTCCCGGGCTAAGGACACCGGTCACACTCGACCACGTAGATTTGGTGAGCTCTCGGGTTAAGGACATCGATCACACTCGACCACATAGATTTGGTGAGCTCCCGGGCTAAGGACACCGGTCACACTCAACCGCATAATTACATAAACATGGGCATAAGCTTAATCATGTACTTAACATAAATTTGATCACTATTTAAACATGAGTATGATCGTAGATCTTAACATGAGTATGTAAATTCATAACATAAGCTTAAATATAGATTTATGCATCAATATAGCATGAACATACATAGCAACTTAAACATGACATACTCATAAATCTCAAAAATTAAGTGAACATGGTAGTGGGCACAACCAAAAATGAAATCAAATACCCATTTAATATAAAACCACAGCATAAGAATTTAAATGAACATGGTGGCTATTCTCCTAATACCTTAAATTATGACATGGATAACATTATACACAGGTTATATGTTACAACCAAAAAAAGGGAAATCGAGACCTAAAATCAATATGTTAGTGTTAATTAAATCTACCTCATACCAACATGCATGCAACGTTTTCACCTCTCATTCATACATGCATGCAACATTTTCCATAAAATTCCATAGCACACATGATTATTACCACAAGATTGCCTATAATCTTATAATAATGCGGTGAATTGCTTACGTAGAAGTTTACTATTAAGCTGCTAGTGACATTCATTGGGTTATTATCCTGATCGTACCTGGAAATTTATATTCAAAACATATTTTGAAAAAAATAAAAGAAAACATGGCAAACTGTAGCAACAATTACAATGAAACTTACATTAAATTGATGATATTCTTAAGAAAGTATTGTCCTTGAATAGGCCTCCTATGTGGTTTCTATATGTCTTCCTATACCTCCAGATTAAAGACAACGATCCAGAACTTATAAATTAACAATTAATCAAATTCCTAATTCTATCCATTTTGTGGGTCGTGTACTATCCAATCCAAATCGTGATGATTGCACTCATTGACACAGTCTTAAAACCAGGGTACTCGTAAAAAAAAAAAATGGATTAAAGCCAACATAATATGCCCTAAAGCAGTGATCAAACTAGCCCTTATAGTATCCGAATTTCCACGAGATATAAGAACTAAATAAAGCATTACACAAGTAGAGAACGCGTCTTTAATTTTCTTAGCTATCGACTCTCCCACCTTTGTCTTCCCTTGGAGCTCTAGTACCGGTGGAGAAACAAAGGGTGGAGGAAATCTTCTTAGGGCCAGCGCAATGAATATCACATGTTGGGTTCTAGGTGAGACTTTTTATATAAAGTGGAGGTGTTAATTTTGTTTAAATTCTATCAACTATACCATATAAATCTTATTATATGTATACCAAGCCGTCAATTTGATATTGGATAAAATTTTCTATCCATATCTATATCATATATACATAGTAATATTTAATTCACATATTAAAATTTATTATACATAAGTTTCTTATATAATTTATATTACATATACATATATATATTTATAAAATATATTTATGATACTATAGTTTACACGTTTCCTACTATATAATTCCTATTATGTATTTTATATCATATAAAATATTTTATTTCCATATTAATTAGATATCCATCTATCATACATACATAGTAATATTTAATTCACATATTAGGCATATAAATTCATATACTTTTATTTACTTACTAGTTATGTTTCCTAAATGATAAGTCCTATATATTATTCTTATAGATCTTGATACTAAGTCTAAATAGAAACCTATATCATGGTTATATATATAATTTCATTTAATAATTCTATATTTATATAACTCCATATATATATATTAGCTATACATGATAATATTTTTAATTCATATTAGAGTTTATTAATTTGACATTGAATCAAATTATATATTTTTATATATAGATATAATAATTAACATATTATAGTTTTCTAAAAAAATACATGTCCATTACATTTACTTTATATATATAATATATCATTTATATTTGTCATTAATTTAATATTGAATGAAATCTCTTATATCTATCCTTATATATCATATATATAATTTCTTCAATTAAAATCTCCTATATATATATATATATATATATATATATATAATATTCTCATATTAAATATTTTAGTTATTATCTACACGTTTCTTATATACATATTGTATTACATACTACATTAAATGTTCATAATTCTTAGGGATGTAAACGAGTCGAACCGAGTCGAATAGTATTAGGCTCGAGCTCGAGCTTGGCTCGTTTAAGTTATATTCGGACTCGAGCTCGAATCGGGCTTTTATCACAAGGCTCAAGCTCGGCTCGTTTTAGAATTATCAAGCTCGCGAACAGTTCGAGCTCGGCTCGTTATTAGCTCGATTATCAAAGTTAACAAGCCTAACTCGTTAAGTGAGCTCGAGCTCATTTTCGGGCTCGTTTAGAACTTGTTTTTGGCTCGTTTTAGAGCTTATTTTTTGGCTCATTTTAAAGCTCATTTTAAGGCTCGTTTTAGATCTCGTTTTTTTGGCTCGTTTTAGAGCTCATTTTTTTTTGGCTCGTTTTAGAGCTCGTTTTTTTTTGCTCGCGAGCATATAAACGAACATGTTCGTGAGCTCACGAGCCGAATATCCTTAAGCTCGAGCTCGGCTCGATAAAATTGTCGAACTCAAAATCGAGCTCGAGCTCAACTTGATAAGATAAACGAACGAACTCGAACGAGCTTTCTACCGAATCGAGCTCCGAATAGCTCGCGAACCGTCTAGTTCATTTACATCCCTAATAATTCTTATATCATAATTTCTTATATACCCATTTTATACATAATATATTATTTATATTTTATTTTTACTACACGTTACATACATAATATATATATATATTCCTTATTCCTATTATATATAATTATATGTTAACTTAATTAATTTAAATCTATCTATATTTAAGAAATTCTTAATTCAATTGAACGAACCCTCTTAATTAACCATTGATTTACAGATATTACATTATGCATCATTACCAAATTAATTGTTTTACTTGATTTCCAAGATATAATAGACTCCTCTTGAATGATAAATCATTCCTCCCATGACCATGGATTTTGAGTCAGTAATATCTTTATCAAGCGGTCAGGATGTTAACTCCTAATCCAAGAGAGCGATGAATCCTCTATTGACTCAACACTATTCTCTCTACGCTTTGTCATACACCCAACTACCGTATTAATCACAATCCGATTAAAGATTGCTTTTAACGGCGTCTAAGCACATAACTCCATGCATAGAATAAATGAAGGTTTCAAGTTAAAAGATCAGTTACACTCGTTCATAAAAGGAAAGACCAATGATGCTTAATATGTGGTCTCCTTTTAAGCGGGTCGTGTCCAGTATACCTCTAAACTCAAGGCACCCCAAGTACAACTTGAATATCCATCCCTCAGTCTATCTCGACCTAGTCATACTCAGCGTTGATCTAGATATCCATGTCTCCTCTAGATATCTACCCGATTAAGGACTGTTTTTAGATTAATATACCCATTAATCTATGAGACTTTATCATTAATTATATACGTATAGAAGAGTAAATAATGAACGATAAATACTTGTCTTTATTAAATAATTATCCACAAAACACATAAGGAGTGTCTTGGCACATAAATGCATACACTAACAAGCTTTCGATCGTCAGGGCAACGTTACTACTTAGTAGACTACTTGTCTTTGGAGTAGCGAGCACTAGAGAGATTGTTAGAATTCATTGTCAAAGTGCTTGGTTGAGATCTCCTTTTATAACCAAGTTGAGCCTGATCCAAATCCACTAATCTCGAGATTAAGTTTGGCACGATACTGATTGGTCGACCGATCCCCCTGATCAGTCGACTGATCCTACTTGAATCCGTCCAACTTTTCATCCAGATACTGCTGCTCTGATAAGACCTTTGTTCGATCGACTGATTCAACCGTTCGGTCGATTGAACCCTCGATGCTCCTCTACTTTTTTGATCTGATCAACCCAGTCTGAAGTTTATCCATCGTTCGGTCGACTGAACCTCCCTATTCGGTCGACCAATCCCTTAGTCTACACTTCATCGTGAGTCAAAATCTGATCTTCTAGCTTAGGGGTTTAGTCAACCGATCTAGACGTTCGATCGATTGAACAAGGCAAAATCTGAACTTGCAAAATTATTAGTTTCCTACAAAACATAATTAGAATAAAAAGCAAATAACATGTAAAGATAAGTTTTGACAGCCTTCGGGTTGTTCGATCTTGACTTTGAGTTTCGATGAAAACTCTAGGTTAGATTGACACCTATTGTTTCCTCTTCGGAGAACGCATCCTCACCTACTCCCCTTAGGAGAGTTTACCTTTTGTCAGACCGGTCCTTCAGACCGTCTGAACTTCTGCTTAATGTCCGAGACTCTAGGACTTCATGCTGAACGCCCGCTCCATGACATGTCCAAACTTTCACTTGGTGTTCACGACCCTAAGGATTTTCACCTAAAGTCCTCGACTCTAGGATTTTACCCAAAGTCCTCAACACGCCAAGACTTCACCTAGTCCCCCAGATCAGGACTTCATTGTTTAACTGTAGCTAGAACTTTCTATAACCAAGGGTTACCACCCCCTAAGACCTAAGGTTACTCCCCCTAGGGTTTTCCACCTGCCTAGAATCCACTAAGACTTTTGCTTAAGAATACTTAAGACTTTCCTGTAAATTTAGTCACACTTGTTAGATCATAAGATAACTTAACTTTGAACTCTTTGCCATTATCAAAACACAGGTTAGATCGTCTGGTGCTCTCTGCACCAACACTTCATTTATTCTATGCGTAGAATTATATACTTTGACACCGTTAAAAATAGTTTTCAATCAGATTGTGATTAATATGGTAGTTGGGTGTATGGTAAAATATAGAGAGAATAGTGTAAAGTTAATGAAGGATTTATCTCTTTCTTAGATTAGGAGTTAATATCTTGGTCGCTTAATAGAGATATTAGTGACTTGAAATATATGACCATGGGAGGAATGATTTTATCATTCAAGAGAAGTCTGTTATATCTTGGAAATTAAGTAAAATAATTAATTTGGTGATGATACATAATGTACCGAATTAATTGGGATGTAGGCTAGATGAAGAGATTGAATTACACAGTAATCGATTCATGGTGGTTTGTAGTTTAACACTAATATTAATTTTATCACATTGGGTGACTAAAAAGTGTTGCTAGATTTTTATCTTAGTCTATGTATGGAATTACATTGCCTTCGTGTATAAAACCTAGATGGTCGCACGCATAACACATAGACATGAACATGATCTATAATTGATTATTTTAGTGGATACTAAAATTAATCAATAATAATTAATTAGATTATTAATTAATTCTAAAATATTAGAAACTAATATGGGTCAATATCAAATATGGTTTATTTAATTCAAATAAGAGGAAGTAGAGAATTTGGATAGACACAATCATAGTGATCCTTGGAAAATTTGAAGAGCCATAACTCTTCATCTTCATTGAAGAATTAATGGAGACCATAATTCTACTTAAATAAAGAATTAATGGAGGTCACAACTCTTTATATTCCTAATTAATAGAAGACATAATTCTACTTACATGAAAAATTAATGGAGACATTATCTCTTCGTCTTCCTGGGAGGCTATAAATAACTACTCTCGGAAAGGTTGGAAGGATAAGCTCTTTTTCACTTCTCTCTTTCTTCCATCAAAAAGGATTGATAGTGCTTTCCAAAAGGTTTTGTCGATCCAAGAGGCTAGCACCTAACGGATCGTATCATGTTCATAATCTAGTGTGAGTGAATACCGCGAGAGGAGTGACACGTAGGACTCTTATTTGTTTATGATATCATTCACGTATATTGAGGACTCGAGGTATGTTTTTATGTTACTTTTGTTTAAAACTATATGTACTATGAAGAGATTATGAACAGAATTTTCCGTCGTAGTACCGACAGAATTTTCCGTTGTAGTTCTGTCGGAATAGTCATTTAGTGACGAAATTACGATGGAAAATCAGTTGTCGGAAGGTAATTTATCGGAAACGGATATACCGATGGAATTTATATTTCCATAGAAAACGTTACCGACAGAATTTATATTTCCATCGGTAAATCACGCAGGAAACAATGTTTCCGGTAGTAGTGGTTACCGACGGAAACAACAATTCCGTCGGTGTTTACCGACGGAATTTATATTTCCGTCGGTATTTATAAAATTATTTACCGACGGAAATAGCATTTCCGTCGGCAAAACCATGACGATAATTACCAACGGAATATAGATTCCATCGGTAAAATAAAAAAATCAATAAAAAATTTATATTCTTTTTTGTACCCTGTTTGCAATCCAAAACTTTTTGAAAAATTTATATTTTCCAAAAGGTTTTGTTGATCCAAGAGGCTAGCACCTAACAGATCGTATCATGTTCATAATCTAGTGTGAGTGAGAATACCGCTAGAGGAGTCACACGTAGGACTCTTATTTGTTTATGATATCATTCACGTATATTGAGGACTCGAGGTATGTTTTTATGTTATTTTTGTTTAAAACTATATATACCATGAAGAGATTATGAAAAAGAATTTTTTTCGTCATAGTACCGACAGAATTTTCTGTCGTAGTTCCGTTGGAATAATCGTTTAGTGACGGAATTACGATGGAAATCAGTTGTCGGAAGGTAATTTATCGGAAACGGATATACCGACGGAATTTATATTTCCGTAGTAAACGTTACCGATGGAATTTATATCTCCATCGGTAAATCACGCCGGAAACAATGCTTCCGGTAGTAGTGGTTACCGACGGAAACAACAATTCCGTCGGTGTTTACTGATGGAATTTATATTTCTGTCGGTATTTACAAAATTATTTACCGACGGAAATAGCATTTCCATCGGCAAAATCATTATGATAATTACCAATGGAATATCGATTTCGTCGGTAAAATAAAAAAAAAATCAATAAAAAATTTATATTCCTTTTTGTACCCTGTTTACAATCTAAACCTTTTGAAAAATTTATATTTTCCAAAAGGTTTTGTCGATCCAAGAGGCTAGCACCTAACAGATCAAATCATGTTCATAATCTAGTGTGAGTGAATACTGCTAGAGGAGTCACACGTAGGACTCTTATTTGTTTATGATATCATTCATGTATATTGAGGACTCGAGGTATGTTTTTTATGTTATTTTTGTTTAAAATTATATGTACCATGAAGAGATTATGAACAAAATTTTCCGTCGTAGTACCGACAGAATTTCCCGTCATAGTTCCGTTGGAATAGTCGTTTAGTGACCGAATTACGATGGAAAATCAGTTGTCGGAAGGTAATTTATCGGAAACGGATATACCGACGGAATTTATATTTCCGTAGTAAACGTTACCGACAGAATTTATATTTCCATCTGTAAATAACGCCGGAAACAATGCTTCCGGTAGTAGTAGTTACCGACAGAAACAACAATTCCGTTGGTGTTTACCGACGGAATTTATATTTCCGTCGGTATTTACAAAATTATTTACCGACGGAAATAGCATTTTCGTCGGCAAAACCATTATGATAATTACCAACGGAATATCGATTCCGTCGGCAAAATAAAAAAATCAATAAAAAATTTATATTCCTTTTTGTACCCTGTTTACAGTCCAAAACCTTTTGAAAAATTTATATTTTCCAAAAGATTTTGTCGATCCAAGAGGCTAGCACCTAACGGATTATATCATGTTCATAATCTAGTGTGAGTGAATACCACTAGAGAAGTCACACGTAGGACTCTTATTTGTTTATGATATCATTCACGTATATTGAGGACTCGAGATATATTTTTATGTATTTTTATTTAAAACTATATGTACCATGAAGAGATCCATGATTCAAGAGAAAAACTGATTTTAATCTATGTATTCCGTTGTGCTCCGATTCCAACGTATAGTTGTTATGATCTCTTTAGTCTTATACCAATAAAGTTAATGGACAAATTATTTATGTGAGTATTCTGTACCCATAAAGTTTGATATCAACTAAAGATTTACTTGTATTTCATATACAACTCTCAAGTAGCTCAAATGGGAGATTATTGGTTATTATTTTTAATTGGTGGGTTTAATTGTAAGTTGTACATATGAATACAAACTGAACCCATATAAAGTGATCTAACTTAAGTTTATTGAGTTTCGAATTATTGGATGTGAGTTGAATGTGTAGAACTCTTTAGCTCAATCCGCTATCATCTATGGGCCAATAACGAATTGGTTGTCAATATAAGAGGAGGTCCCCAAGGGTTTAGGACATTATTTTTTTGAGACGTCTCTTCGAATGAAGGGGATTCAACACCGTCAACCCTAAGCCCCTTGAAAGATATTTTTGTTTTGCTTTCGCTCTTTCTTCTTCCACAAGAATTCTTCAATTAGGTTCATTGTCTTTCCCTTTATATTTTATTTTGTTATGTCATGCTTTTGTTAAAATAAGATTTATGCTCATGTTGTATTTCCTATTTGAATTTTTATTCGATTCCTAGAATCCATATGGCTTCGGATTTATGACATCTTTCACCGTCAACATTCTGTGGCTCTACCCTTGCTTCTTGACGTTGAGAAGCAGACTACCGTAGTCCGAGATCATCCTGGGTAGGTCATTCTGGGATCAGCTCGGGTAGAAGTCTATTTTTCCACTCCTTGTAAATACACCTGATCCATTACGAAGCCAACTTGGTTGAAGAAGATAAATCCTGTTGCAATCGATGTGGTCCGAGTTAATAGAAAGATGATCCAATGGGAGTTGATGGATCCCTCACTTTCAGGTTGGATCATTGACAGTAAAGGAAAGCACTTTTTATTTGACAATTTTAGATAAATATCTCTTTGCATGAAGAAGTATCTCTTCTATTATTATGATTTTTGCCCTTTGTTTATTTTGTGTAGTGAGCAATCTACTAAAGCCGAAGTAGGAGTTAAGGGGGTGTTTAGTTTAGGAGAATAGGAGTGGGGAATGAGAATGAGAATCATTGATTGTCATTGTTAATGTTTGGATTATAGGAATAGGAATACAAATAAGGGAATGAATCCTTGAAATTGGGTAATAACTTATTCCCATGTACCTCTCCTTCAATGAGCCATTACCCTATTTTCATCAATCAAAATATTCTCTTATTCTAAAAATACCCTTGACCTAAAATTAAAAATTTCTCCCTTAATATCAAATATCAAAATATATTTATTTATTTTTTCTTTCATATCACTTCTCTCTCCTTGTTCTCACTCATCATATTTTCTCTCTCATCATCTTATCATACTTTCTCTCTCCTATCACACTCTCTTTCCGCTTTTTTCTTATCATACTTTCTCTCTCATCATACTTTCTCTCTCCTCAATCTCTTCCATCGCACTCTCTTCCTTTTTTTTCTTATCATACTTTCTCTCTTATCATACTTTCTCTCTCCTCAATCTTTCCCTTCACACTCTCTTTTCTCTTTTTTTCTCATCACACTTTCGCTCTCATCATACTTTCTCTCTCCTCAATCTCTCTTGTCACACTCCCTCTTTTTTTTCCTCAATACACTTTTTCCCTCATCATACTTTCTCTCTCATCATACTTTCTCTCTCCTCAATCTCTTCCATCACACTCACTATTCTCTTTTTTCTCATCATACTTTCTCTTTTCTCAATCTCTCTCATCACACTCTCTCTCCTCATTTTTTCTCATTATATTTTTTCTCTCTTCATCCTCTCCCATTATATTTTCTCTTACATCATATTTTTTCTCTCAGCTTCTCTCATCATGCTCTCTCTTATCACACTCTCTTTTCTCATTTTCTCTCATTACACTTTCTCTCTCATCATTCTCTTTCATCATATTTTTCTCTCACATTCATCTTTCTCTCACATCTAATTTTTTCTCTTATTTTCCTTTAAGGGTAAAAAAAGAAATTTTGATTTATTCCGATAGAAAATATGCAACTAACC
The DNA here is from genome assembly GCF_018446385.1 of Zingiber officinale. Taxonomy (NCBI): domain Eukaryota; kingdom Viridiplantae; phylum Streptophyta; class Magnoliopsida; order Zingiberales; family Zingiberaceae; genus Zingiber; species Zingiber officinale. Next base: position 106,346,207 of record NC_056003.1, read on the forward strand.
AGACATTGTTTTAAGAGTGATATCTATGCTCATACTCATTCCCATTCCATAATATAATGATTCTCATTCCGATTCCTATTCCTAGGAAAGAACCAAACGCCCCCTAAGTCTTTTTCCAAAAACAAAAAAGAAATAATAAAAAACATAAAGAATCAGGTAATATTGAATCTAGCATGATCGGTTTCAGGATAATAATTTAACATCCTTACACCACCATAATCCAAAATCGACTAAAAATGTCACACTCCTTTTATTAATATCTAATTAAATTACCTTTCTATTTAATGATAGTGGATCATGGAACAGTGGAAGTAATTATATCGATAATCACAATGATATCAAAACTTCTCTTTAATAACGTCGACCAGTAGATTCTGTGTCTTATTAATTAATATATAGAGCTAGCAATATGAGACCACACCCCTAATGGTGTTGCCTCATCCAATGGTATCGAAAGCTTCGGTGTAAATTGGATATCTAATATTAATGTAAAAAAACCTTTGCCTCTTAAGTGTCACTAACTTTCATTAGATTTTATGGGGTCCCGGCGAACTTTTTAATTTGTTTTAAAAGGAAGAACATAAAGAAGGAAGCAAGTGCATCACAATTCACGGGATATCAAAATGATCTTCCAGCGATCGACGGAGGCCTTCCATTCTGCCCTTTGGCGTGTCTATTTGGAGCTGACTTAAAAAAAGAATCAAGTTGGCACTTCTTGGCCTTCCTCCACTATGAAACCATTGCTCACTAATTAAAGAGCATAAAAGGTGTATAAATTATTATGTTTTAGCTTTGTGCTAGGTTCAACTTGTGCCCTGTCCACTACACAAAAAAAAAAAAAAAAAAAGAAAAAAAAGAAAGGATTATTGATAGAATTTTCCATCGTAGTTTCGTCGGAATAGTCGTTTAGTAACGGAATTACTGTTAGGACCAAAAGTAGCTAGAGGGGGGGTGAATAGCTCGTCGCGTGCTCGTCGCTCGGCGTGGCTTGTTTCTTCAAGGATATGCAGCGGAAAATAACAGAAACAAACACACAACGCTAACAAGGTTGGTTTACTTGGTATCCACCTCACAAGAGGTGACTAGTCCAAGGATCCACACCACGCACGCACCCTCCACTATGAAAACACTCCTTTTCGGTAACTACCGAGGGCGGAGAAGCCCTACAAGACTCTCAGTACAAGAAGAAAGGAAAGGGAAACTAAATACAAGCGCAAAGCTTACAATGAGTACAGAAAACCCTAACCCTAGCTTCTCTTCTTGTCTTTGATCCGCCTCTTGACTTGGAAAGCTTCCAAGATCCTTCAAGAACTGGCGATCTGATCTTTGAGAGCGCTGTGGAGAAGTTGACGAAAGATCTGGAGTGAATCGGAGAAGAGATGCCGAAGGAATCGTGCGCCTGCGGCCTTTATCGACGCCAACGGTCGGATCCCGATCGATTCGAATGTTCCCAATCGATCGGGGAGACTTTGGATCGATCCACGGATCGATCCAGAGCGTCTCTGTGCTCTGGAACGATCCAGCGCTTATCGCGCGAAGCAGCAGCGTCCCAATCGATCGGCTGATCGATTGGGACCTCTGGATCGATCCACCGATCGATCCAGAGGCTCTCTGTTCGCTGGGAAAGATCTGGATCGATCCACTGATCGATCCAGAGCCTGGATCGATCCACTGATCGATCCAGCACTTGGTTTTTTCCCAAAACCAAGTCCCGAACCTCCCAAACCAACATCCGGTCAACCTTGACTTGTTGGTACATCATGCCTAGCATCTGGTCACTCCCTTGACCTGCCAGGACTCCCCAACAAGTGTCCGGTCAATCCCTTTGACCCACTTGTACTTTTCTTTCATGCCAAGTATCCGGTCACTCTCTTGACCTACTTGGACTTTTCTTTCATGCCAAGTATCCGGTCACTCTCTTGACCTACTTGGACTTCCCAACACCAGATGTCCGATCATCCTTGATCCATCTGAATTTTCCCTTGCCTGGCTTCACTCACCAGGACTTTCACCTAGTTTCACTCACTAGGGTTTTCCATCTGCCTAGTTTCACTCACTAGGACTTTCCATCTGCCTAGCTTCACTCACTAGGACTTTCCATCTGCCTAGTTTCACTCACTAGGACTTTCCATCTGCCTAGCTTCACTCACTAGGACTTTTATCTGCCTAACATCCCAGTCAGGACTTTCACCTGGCTTCACTCACCAGGATTTCCTTCTGCCTAACATCCCAGTCAGGACTTTCACCTGGCTTCACTCACCAGGATTTCCTTCAGCCTAACATCCCAGTCAGGACTTCCCAGTCAAGTATCCGGTCAACCTTGACCTACTTGACTCTCCTTCAATCAGTATCTTATTGTCAAACATCTAAACCCAAACCAAGACTCAGCTTGGTTAACCAGGTCAACCTTGACCTGAGGGATATTGCACCAACAATTACGACGGAAAATCAGTTGTCAGAAGGTAATTTATCGGAAACGGATATACCGATGGAATTTATATTTCCGTAGTAAACGTTACCGATGAGATTTATATTTCCGTAGCAAACGTTTCCAACGGAATTTATATTTCCATCGGTAAATCACGCTGGAAACAATACTTCCGGTAGTAGTGGTTACCGACGAAAACAACGATTCCGTCGGTGTTTACCGACGGAATTTATATTTCCGTCGGTATTTACAAAATTATTTACCGACGGAAATAGCATTTCCGTCGGCAAAACCATTACGATAATTACCAACAGAATATAGATTCCGTCGGTAAAATAAAAAAAAATCAATAAAAAATTTATATTCCTTTTTGTACCCTGTTTACAATCCATATATACACTAAATCATCATAGATGATAACATTTCATATATACAAACACATACAAACAATCACATCCATACAATCACATACAAACAATAACATCTACACCTACAAACACATTTCATACATCCTAATAATTCATACAATCCATACCAACATAAATAACTATAACATCCATACAAACAGACTAATATAAATAAAAACAATCACAATAATCTAAAACAAACAAAATCTAAACAAATCACAATAACAGAAACAAACTAAACTATCCAAATATCCCTATCTAAATCCATATTTATAGAATTAGATATTTAAATACATACCATGATAGAAAATACACCAAATAATACATCCACATACAATAGAAAATCCTGTAGAAAATAAAATGTGATAGAATATAATCAGATTTATGAATACGATAAAAATTTTATAGTGATTTATGTATAACTAATTTTGATATCTGGATAAAAATGAGCAGATGATGATTACGATGATGATCAATATGTCAATAGAAACTTCTGAAACACACAATAATATAGTATTTAGAAATGTGTAGATTAAAATATCAAAACATAATAATTATAATTTTGTAGTACTACAATGAAATGCTGAAAGCTAAAAAAATATGATTAGATCTCTCAAAATTACTCAAACAAATAAAGAAGAATGTTAATAATTAAAACTGAGTGGGAAAAACTACTTACAAAAGAATGATCCCTCCAAAACTCTGGTAAAAACTTTCTCTAAAAACCATTATAATGACACTTGTCAAATATGCAAGAAAGGAAATGAGAGCAATGCACTAAAAAAATATAATGTTTAACTAATTTTACCTGTCAATAAAAAAAGATACCTAAATCATATTTTGGATATGTACTGGTGGTGACGAATTGTTCCTGAGAAAATATAATACAATTAGAGGTGAGCAGATTATAATTAATATCAAAATAGAATAAATATATTTTGTAAGTTTTATAAGTGATAAACAAAAAAAGGTAAGTTATAGTTGCACAAATCTAATCAGAGTCCTATGGGTCTTAAGTCTCTTATAGAAGAAGAACTAGGACGAGTCCTAGCTCTAGGATCTTAAGATGATTTAGAAGTCTTGAAAATTGATGAGCCTAATATAGTTAGTTATAAGCTAACACTATCCTCTGGAACAATTTTCGAATCAAAAGCTAACAGATTGTTCCATTGTGAGAAGGATAAGGTGAAGATATTCTTACAAAGAGATGAAGGTGGAACAAAATGAAAGAGGTACAACATTGAATGTGCAACAAATTTTACAGATGTGATAGCAGAATATCTTCACCTTATCCTTCTCCCAACGGAACAATCTGGTAGCTTTTGAATCTAAAATTGTTCCAGGGGATATAGTTAGCTTATAGCTAACTATATTGGATGATATGTTGGTATAGTACCTAGTTTGGATTTTAGCTACATCAAAAGATGTGGTAACGAATTAAATGAAATCAAATAACTGATGTCATAAAGGATTTTGAAGTTGAGGTTCAAAAGTTGATTGATATTTAGTTCATGAGTCAATACAACATCATATCAATTGAACAAAACCCGAGTAACAAAAATTAGATTCGCAACCAACTGCATAGCTGTTAGTTAGAGACCTAGAGTCAATCATATGATGATTGTTATATGGACTCGATGTATCATATTCCTATATATTAATAAAGGTATTTCTTTATGATTATTATACTTATTTGTATTGGTGCCAAATAACTAAGTATAATAGCGTCCTTGAGTAGAAGATTCTTATCTATATCAATCAATTTGTTGAATTGATAGTGAGATAATATAGAGAACACTACTCTTAATCATTCCTAGTCAAGTATTAACATTCAGGGACAATGTTAATGCGATGAGACTAACATGTAGGTCAACTCGATGACTTGATCTCACAAGTCATGGATATAGAGATATCAAGTTGACACATGGGTATGCATTGGAGAATGTATACTGAATGACCCGCCATGAGAAAGTATCATGGATCGTTATATGAGTGGCATATACTTTCTCATGTAACTATTAGTATGACTATCAGCCCTTGGACCTGAAGTCACCATAGTTCCCTATATAAGGAGTTGCATACTTTGACTTCGTCAAACGTCACACGTTACTAGGTGGACAATAAAGGCGATTACTGGGTAGGTAACAAATTATGCGGAGGGATGTGAGTGATGTAGATGAGATCTATCCCTCCTATATGACGGGAGTGACATCATGATTCTTGATAGAGTGAGACCACTAAGTGCATGACCATGCCCAAATGAGTCAATATGAGATATTGAGCTCATTTGTTTAGAGTGAGTCTACTTAGAGTTTAAGACATAGATTGATTAGAGGATGACACAGTCTATGCCTCAATTGATCAATCTAGATGTCAAGGATAGAAGGACATTGTCACATATTGTGAGAGTCATAATTAGTAGTCACAATGGTGATGTTGGATCTCAACATTCTTGTAACTTGGGTAGTAATGATGTGTTGCTAGATACTGCTCATTGCTTATGTTTCTAAATGGGTTTAGGAGCATTGTCAACATTACAAGAACCTATAGGATCACACACAAAGGGCAGTTAGATGGAGATTAGGTTCATATGATGGACTAAGAGGATTAGGTTCATGTGATGGACCAAATTGGATTAAGAGTAATCCAAATTAGATAAACTGAGTAAGACTTGAGTTAGACTCAAGTGAGGCTAGACTTGAGTTAGAATCAAGTGAGGCTTAATGATGATATTCATTGAATTTTGAATTCAATGATAAATGGTGACATTCATTGAATTATGAATTCAATTTGAATATTAAATTCAAATTTCGATTCAAATTATGAAGAGAAGAGGAGTTTTAAAATGGTCATTTAATGAAGAATGAATATTCATTAAATACTCATTAAGATTCATTAATGAGGCTCATTAATGGAGTTAATGAGCATTAAGTATTTTCATTAGATGAAAATACTTAAGCCAATTTTACTCTTATTTTTCAAAATGAATGTATCATAATTATTCTTCCTCTCTTCTAGCTCTCTCTCCCTCTCCTCCATTGCTGAGCCACCCAAGAGTGCTAGCACACTCTAAGTGGTTCTTCTCCACCTAGTGTCCGTGTGGATACGTATAGATGAGTGTACGCTTGACACTCTCGAGATCCGGCAACCTTTTGGACGAGCGGGATAAGAGAAGGGCTTCACAACAAGGGTAACACTTCTTATTCATGTAGATCTAAGGTAGATCTTGGTTAGAAACTTGTACATGATTTATTTTTATATATCTTCACACGGATCCGTGGCAAGACTTCGAGGTTTCTGCAACGCAAAAAGCGGTTTTTGCGGCTCGAAAGTCCCAACATTGGTATTAGAGCCACGTGCGAAGCATGTACAAGTTTGTATTTTATCTTTATGAAAATATTTTAGATCTGTAAGTTTCTGTAAGTTTATTATTTTTATAGATTTTTTGAGTATTTTTCTCGTAGAAGCAAAGCAACAAGTGCTTGGACACTTGTAGGCTTTGACTACCGAGAAAAACCTTCCGAAACGGCAAGGTCTCGCCCAAATCATTTTGGGACAGCGGCTTAAGGCGCTGTTAGATTAAGATGGGACACTCGCGATATTCATTTCGCGAGAAGGGGCGCTGCCCCTAACCCCGCAAGGGGCATTGTCCCACGATCGTGCATGAAAACCGCTAAACGGGACCGCCGGGAAGTTGTGACTCATAAAATCGATAAAATCAGTAGTAAAATTATATAAATTTATATAAAATACATAATTTAGAATTATGTGTGATTTTGTGATGGTTATGGCCCAAAATCCCAATATGATTGGTTAAAGTGTGTTGTAATTCATAATATGACATGCGCGCCATTTTTGTGTTATGCATGTTGTATTGATATGCGACTTGCCCGTCGTACCTTCTCTTTTATAGTCTTGTTGTAAATAGAATTTAGACTCGAATGTAACTCGAGTTTTACATTTGTAATGTACAAAATGAAGCGGTGGAAGGTCCACTCAAGAAGGAGTTACGAGGAGGGTGATTTCAACACATGGCAGTCAAAGGGAGGCGCTTGAAGAAGTCGTTGACCCTAGGTTGACCATCCGATATTTTCATTGGCTTGAAAAGATCGTAGTAGGGTCATGGCCTCATCACAAAATAATTAGTTATCTATCATTGCTTATGTATGTGATGCATGATAATGTAGGATAATTAGTGCCTTGATGCGTATAAGATACGAATCCACGATTAGATTAGATCTTAATCAAGTCAACTTGATATGCCTACCAAGTTTTGATACCCATCACTACCTCATTCATTTGTTGTTGTTGAATCTGCCAAAGTAGAGCAACACATATTATCTGTTGGAACCCCAAGGTTATTTTGGTGTGATCAACAAGTTAAGTTAGGTCATGTGTGTTTCTAACCTTGTGTCTAAGTGTGTAGGAGCTTAGGAGCACAAGTAGTCGAACGGAAGACGCAGCCAGTGAGAAGGATGACACACGGTGCGTCCGAGGGACGAGATGCTGCGGAAGAGTACACCGGCGGACGAGAAGGAAGCGTGCGGTGGTTCCGAGGGACGAAAGTCAGAGCGGAAGATTGCTCGGGGAGCAAGAGACGCAGCTAGCGAGAAGGACGGCACGAGGTGCGTCTGAGGGACGAAGACTGCGGATGAGTACGCCGGCGGACGAGAAGGAAACACGCGGCGATTCCGAGGGACGAGAAGCCGGAGGGAAGCCCGCTCGAGAAGACCGGAAGTTTGGTTCGGGTGAGCCCTATTCCGGATGGCAGAGATCAGCCAAACGAGTGGATTCAGAGTAGAAGACCCGGACCAAAGACTAGCTGAACCGGAGCCGAGAGCCCAGACCAAAAAGTCAACAATGTTGACTTTAATGGTCCGGGCGCCCGGAACCATTCCGGGCGCCCGGAGTATGGTTTTTGACCAGATCGAGGTTTGACTCAATCTGAATGTTGGGGATAAAGTTTTATCCCCCCAGGGCGCCCGGAACCCTTCCAGGCGCCCCGACTAAGGCTATAAATAGAGCTTTAGTCCAGAAGCTTCAATCAATTCAGAACAACTCATTGTAACAACACTTGTACGCTCTCTCTAGTTTAGCTTCTCTAGTTGTGCACTTCACTGCTGTAAAAAGGCTTCTCCGCCAGAAGGAGATAATAGTACGACATCTTCCTTGGATTAAAGGTGGAGGGTGTTTTTGTTTTTATTTTACAGGGCTATTCAACCCCCATTCTAGCCGGCCGCAACGATCCTACATTATCTTGGTAGGGTGTGGAGGGACAACCTTGGTCCCGCCTATCAAAGCTTGGATGAGTACAAACTCAATTAGATTGAACATAACTAGTTAACTCAATTGGATCGGATAAAACTATAGGCATTTTCCAACGGTTGGACGATAGGATAAAAATCACATTTATACTAAATCTTGGGCGATTTAGCCAAAGCTAACTCAAGTTTTAATATAAATGAGATTTTTGATCCTATAAACAAGAGTTGCATAGAGATGTAATTGATAATTAGTTATCTACCGATCATACTAAGTCTTGGGCGTTTTAGCCAAAGCTAACTCAAGTCATAGTATGATGTGGATCTTGTCCCACGAAAATTATAGCTAATTGGTAAGAATTTAGTAGTGTGGTTTGACCACATCCATGACTTGATTCTACAAAAGCTCTATAATTCAGTGGGAGCATCATTTAGTTAAAGGCCTAATTAAATGATTAAAGGAATATGATATTTACTTTCTGCATTATTTCTGTTGTAGATTACCATGTCGACAAACATGAACACCTTCTCCCTGCGTTCTGTCCTTGACAAGGACAAGCTCAATGAAGCTAATTTCCTGGACTGGTACAGGAATATGAGAATTGTTCTCACACAAGAAAGAAAACTGTACGTCCTGGAGCAGCCCATTCCCGAGGCACCTCCTACCACTGCCACGCGAGCTGACCGAGGTGCTTATAAGAAGTATCAAGATGATGTATTAGATGTATCATGCCTCATACTCGCAACCATGAACACCGAGCTTCATAAGCAACACGAGTTGATGATTGCTTATGACATGATTGAACATCTTCGTCAACTATATCAAGGACAAGCAGGGCACTGGAAGAGGAACCGCAAAGGATACCTGGAAGATCTTAAGAAGAAGGGAAATAAGATTTCTACTTCAGGTATACATGTTATAGAAGTCAATCTCTCTATTTCTTCATCGTGGGTATTAGATACCGGATGTGCTTCTCACATTTGTACTAATGTACAGGCGCTGAGAAATAGCAGGGCATTGACGAAAGGCGAGATAGACCTACGAGTAGGCAATGGAGTACGGGTTGCTGCTGTTGCTGTAGGAACTTACTTTCTATCTCTACCCTCTGGGCTTGTACTAGAATTAGATGAATGTTGTTATGTGTCTGCTCTTACAAAGAACATCATTTCAGTCTCTTGTTGGGACAAGAAAGGTTTTTCTTTTGTAATAAAAAACAAATGTTATTCTGTTTATTTAAAAGATATATTCTACTGTAGTGCACCTCTGATGAACGAACTCTACATTCTAGACTTAGAGAACCCCATCTATAACATAAGTACCAAAAGGTTCAAGTCAAATGAAATGAACCAAACCTATCTCTGGCATTGTCGCTTAGGTTATATAAATGAGAATCGCTTATCTCAGCTCCATAAAGATGGTTTGCTGGACTCATTTGATTTCGAATCATATGAGACATGCGAGTCATGCCTACTAGGCAAGATGACCAAGACTCCCTTTAGTGGACACAGCGAGAGAGCAACTGACTTGTTAGGACTTATACATAGGGATGTATGTATCCCTTTCAATGTCGCTGCCAGAGGTGGTTATAGATACTTCATTACATTTACTGATGACTTCAGTAGATATTGTTATGTGTATCTCATGACACATAAATCACAATCCTTTGAAAAGTTCAAAGAATTCAAGAATGAAATACAAAACCAGTTAGGCAAGTGTATTAAAATACTTCGATCAGATTGAGGGGGTGAATACCTTAGCCATGAGTTTCGTGACTATCTAGCTGAGTGTGGGATTCTATCCCAACTCACTCCTCCTAGAATACCACAGTGGAATGGTGTATCCGAAAGGAGGAATCATACCCTATTAGATATGGTACGATCCATGATGAGTCACACATATCTTCCTATATCCTTTTGGGGATATGCTCTAGACACAACAACCTTCACACTTAACCGTGTTCCATCCAAGTCTGTGATAAAAACACCATATAGGATATGGACTGGGAGAGATGCCCAGGTGTCTTTTATAAGGATTTGGGGTTGTGAGACTTACGTTCGACGTCAAGTCTCGGACAAACTGGGATCCAAATTCGATAAGTGCTATTTTATAGGATATTCCAAGGAAATGAAGGGATATTACTTCTACATTCCCAGTCAACATAAAGTGTTTGTGGCTAAGACTGGGGTATTTCTAGAAAGGGACTTTGTTTATAGAAAAACTAGTGGGAGTACGCTTGATCTTGAAGAAGTTCAAGATATGGACCATAGCACTGAAGCCTTGATGGAAGTTGAACTAGAACCACAAATTATTGTGGATGATGAGATTGTTCCATAAGGAGTTAAGGAACAATAACCAGTTCAAGTAGACCTACCTATTCGCAGATCTGACGGGATACGTCGTCAGTCTGAGAGATACTCATTTCTCTTGCTTGACCATGACGATATTATGCTCATTGAGAATGAGCCTACCTCCTATCAGGAAGTTGTGATGAGACCAGATTCTGAGTCATGGCTAGAGGCCATGAGATCCGAGATGGAATCCATGTACACCAACCAAGTATGGACTTTGGTTGATCCACCTGAAGGCGTCAAACCCATTGGGTGTAAGTGGATCTTTAAGAGAAAGACTTGTTGGGGTTGCAAGGTTGCAAACATAGTCCCATATTGAAAACACATGGAAAAGATCATGGGTTTATAAGAGAAAGATATCTCCATTGACATGAGGCCTTTTGGGTAGAGCCCAAGAGCAAAACCATGAGGGCTTAGGCCCAAAGTGGACAATATCATGTCATTGTGGAGATATCTAAATTCTTTTCGATCCTACAATTGGTATCAGAGCCCGGACTGCCAGAAGGTTTAACCACCAACTGTGCACAAGAGCTATGGATTAATTGAACCATGTGAGTACAATATTGACCTCGAACAAAGAAAGTGGGGGTTCCTATGTTCGGATCAAGAGGACCAGACACCAGGCAGGAAGTCCTAGTAGGTCGGGTGGACCGAGGGGCAGGAAGTCCTAGTTGCGGCTAGGCAAGGAAGTCCTAGTAGGTCGGGTAGACCGAGGGGCAGGAAGTCCTAGTAGGTCGGGTAGACCGAGGGGCAGGAAGTCCTAGTAGGTCGGGTAGACCGAGAGGCAGGAAGACCTGGTGGGTCAAGGATCGGACGTGGGAAGCCCATGGTCCTTTGTTTGAGGGGGGGATTGTTGGGGTTGCAAGGTTGCAAACATAGTCCCATATTGAAAACACATGGAAAAGATCATGGATTTATAAGAGAAAGATATCTCCATTGACATGAGGCCTTTTGGGTAGAGCCCAAGAGCAAAACCATGAGGGCTTAGGCCCAAAGTGGACAATATCATGTCATTGTGGAGATATCTAAATTCTTTTCGATCCTACAAGACTGACATGGATGGACTTATTACCTATAAGGGTCGCCTGGTAGCTAAAGGTTTCAAGCAAATTCATGGTATTGACTATGATGAAACCTTTTCTCCAGTAGCGATGTTTAAGTCCATTCGGATTATGCTTGCTATTGCAGCATACCACGATTATGAGATCTGGTAGATGGATGTCAAAATCATATTTCTGAATGGAAACTTGCTACATGACACAACCTGAGGGTTTTTTAGATCCACTGCATACTGGTAGAGTATGCAAGTTGTATAAGTCCATTTATGGACTAAAGCAAGCTTCTCGGAGCTAGAATCTTCGATTCGATGATGCGATCAAACAGTTTGATTTCATCAAGAATGAAGATGAGCCCTGTGTCTACAAGAAGGTTGTTGGGAACACAGTTGTCTTCCTTGTCTTGTATGTGGATGACATACTACTCATTGGGAATGACATCCCTTTGCTGCAGTCTGTAAAGACTTGGCTGGAGAATTGTTTCTCAATGAAGGACTTAGGTGAAGCAACATGTATTCTAGGCATAAAGATCTATAGAGATAGATCTAAGAGATTGCTTGGCCTAAGTCAAAGTACATATATTGACACGGTATTACTACGGGTTGCCATGCAGAATTCCAAGAAAGGATTTCTGCCGATGTCACATGGTGTGAGTCTTTCGAAGACTCAAAGTCCCTCTTCTAGAGAGGAGAGAGACCGCATGGATAAGATCCCTTATGCTTCAGCCATAGGATCTATCATGTACGCCATGCTATGTACTCGTCCTGATATTTCGTATGCTTTGAGCATGACGAGTAGATACCAGTCAGATCCAGGTGAGCGTCACTGGATAGCAGTCAAGAATATTCTTAAGTACTTAAGAAGGACTAAAGAATATTTATTGATATTTGGAGGCGATGACGAGCTAGCTGTAAAGGGTTACAGTGATGCCAGTTTCCAAACTGACCAGGATGATTATAGATTGCAGTCTGGGTTCGTGTTTTGCTTGAATGGTGGTGCTGTGAGCTGGAAGAGTTCGAAGTAGGACACAGTTGTTGATTCTACAATAGAGGTCGAGTATATTGCTGCATCAGAAGCAGCAAAGGAGGCAGTTTGGATCCGTAAGTTCATTACTGAGCTTGGGGTGGTTCCTAGCATAGCCGATCCTATAGAGCTCTATTGTGACAACAATGCAGCAATTGCACAGGCTAAGGAACCTCGCTCACACCAGCGGACCAAATACATACTACGACGCTTCCATCTCATTCGAGAGATCATCGATAGAGGAGATGTGAAGATTTGCAGAGTACCCATAGAGGCTAACGTCGCTGATCCCTTGACCAAGGCTTTGGCTTAGAGAAAGTATGATGGTCACACTAGGTCATTGGGCCTTAGAGCCTACACTGATTGGCACTAGTGCTAGTGGGAGATTGTTAGTTAGAGCCCTAGAGCCAATCATATGATGATTGTTGTATGGACTCGATGTATCATATTCCTATATATTAATAAAGGTATTTCTTTATGGTTATTATACTTACTTGTATTGATGCCAAATAACTAAGTATAATAGCGTCCTTGAGTAGAAGGTTCTTATCTATATCAATCAATCGGTCGAATTGATAGTGAGATGATATAGAGAATACTACTCTTAATCATTCCTAGTCAAGTATTAACATTCAGGGACAATGTTAATGCGATGAGACTAGCATGTAGGTCAACTCAATGACTTGATCTCACAAGTCATGGATATAGAGATATCAAGTTGACACATGAGTATGCATTGGAGAATGTATACTGAATGACCCGCTATGAGAAAGTATCATGGATCGTTATATGAGTGTCATATACTTTCTCATGTGACTATTAGTATGACTATCAGTCCTTGGACCTGAAGTCACCATAGTTCCCTATATAAGGAGTTGCATACTTTGACTTCGTCAAACGCCACACATAACTAGGTCGACTATAAAGGCGATTACTGGGTATGTAACAAATTATGCGGAGGGATGTGAGTGATGTAAATGAGATCTATCCCTCCTCTATGACGGGAGTGACATCATGATTCTTGATAGAGTGAGGCCACTAAGTGCATGACCATGCCCAAATGAGTCAATATGAGATATTGAGCTCATTTGTTTAGAGTGAGTCTACTTGGAATTCAAGACATAGATTGATTAGAGGATGACACGGTCTATTTCTCAATTGATCAATCTAGATGTCAAGGATAGAAGGACATTGTCACATATTGTGAGAGTCACAATTAGTAGTCACAATGGTGATGTTGGATCTCAACATTCTTGTAACTTGGGTAATAATGATGTGTTGCTAGATACTACTCATTGCTTATATTTCTAAATGGGTTTAGGAGCATTGCCAACGTTACAAGAACCTATAAGGTCACACACAAAGGACAGTTAGATGGAGATTAGGTTCATATGATGGACTAAGAGGATTAGGTTCATGTGATGGACCAAATTGGATTAAGAGTAATCCAAATTAGATTAATTGAGTAAGACTCGATTGAGTTAGACTTGAGTTAGAGTTGTTAGAGTGTATACTAAAAGCCTAGCTTTTGGTATAAACATTTATCTAGAAATAAGAATCACATTGGTCAAATGTCTACATTCATGATAAATGTAGTTGTTCAATTAATTTATATTGTAGATAACATGGTGTGTGGTGTCACACACAGAGGATCATGTTATCAGTACCTTATAAATTATAAACAGTAACTCACGACCATAATGGAAAGGAACAAACCATTGGAAGGTCGTAGTGTAATTAGGTATTAGTTTATCTTAACTATATAATTACACTAGTACACTTAGAGTGTATTGAGTAGGACCATTTGAGGTCGTTTCTTTTATACTGGCTTTATAAAGAAACAAAGATCTCGGTTATTATGGAAGTGTGTACTCTTAATCCTAATATAATAACAAGCACATATATTTGATATTTATTTCTTTAATTTATCAATGGGTGAGATTTAGTTCGATAAATCAATAAGCCCGATAAGTTGGGAAATGATATCGCTTATAGTGTGTGTTGTTGATTATAGAAGGAAACTGTGTCCTAGAGATACTAGGTTGATAATGTCCTCAAGAGGAGCTCATAAAGATTGTCATGTTAAACCCTGCAGGTGGACTTAGTCCGACATGATAATAAGGTTGAGTGGTACTACTCTTGGACTTAGATATTAATTAAATGAGTTGTCAGTAACTCACTTAATTAGTGGACATTCGATATCTTAAACACAGGGAGACTAACACGCTCATAATAAGAAGGAGCCCAAAAATGTAATTTGGGATTGGTGCGGTAGTTCAATAATAGTTCTCTAGTGGAATGAATTATTATTGATAAAATTAAGTTGTGTGTTCGGGGCGAACACGGGATGCTTAATTTTATCTGGAGACCAAAACCAATTCCTCCTCTCGGTCCCTATCGTAGCCTCTTATTTATAGAGTACTATACCCACCTATACCCACCTTCATACCCATGTTATAGGGGTCGGCCAAGCTAGCTTGAGGATCAAGCTAGGGCCGGCCAAACCATTGGTTCATGGGTGGCCGGCCCTAGCTTGAACCCAAGCTTAGGTGGTCGGCCCTATTTAATTTAAAAAGAATTTTAATTTTAAAATTTTCTTATGTGAAAGATATAATTTATTGAAGAGATTAAAAATTAAAATATCTCTTTTATAAGTCTCTACAAAAGATTAAAGAAAGAGATTAAATCTCTTTCCTTATTTGTAGATTAGAAAGGATATTTTATTTCTCTTCTTTATAAATTATTCACATGTTGAAAAATTAAAATTATAGAAATTTCTTTTTATAAACCAATCATAAAAGGGATAAAAATTATTGGAGAAATTTTTTAAAATTTCTGGAGACAAATTAGGAAGTTTTAATTAATTAAAACTCTCCTTGTTTTGTTTTTTAAAGTGGTCGACCATTGTGTTTAAAAGAAGAAAATTGTTTTAATTAAAATAATTTTTCTTTACATGGCAAAAGAATTAAGGAAATTTTGTAATTAAATTTCCTAATTTGCCTAGGCCAAGGAATATAAAAGAAGAGGTGAGGGTGCCTTCATGGAATAACCTCTATTATTTTTCTCCCTCTTTTCCTTGGTGTGGTGGCCGGCCCCTTTCTTTCTCTCTTCCTCTTGTTTGGCAAACATATCTTCTTGGTGGAGCTTTTGTTTGTGGCCGGATCAAGGAAAGAAGAAGAAGGAGAGAAAGCTAGCATCCCTTGGAGCATTGGTGGTGGCCGAAATTCTTCATCCTTGAAGAAAATTATTGTGGCCGGCCATCCTCTTCTTTTCTTCCTCTTTTTTGGTGGCCGAAACTTATCTCTTGCTTGGAGTTCTTGTGGTGGCCGGATACTACTTGGAGAAGAAGAAGAAGAAGGAGAGAAAGTTTGTATCCCTTGGAGTTTGGTTGGTGTTTTGTTCTTCGTCCTTGGTGAAGCTTCTTTGTGATTGGCCGAACCTAGCTAGGAGAAGAAGAAGGTGCTTGGTGGTTTCTCATCTCGGAAGATCGTTTCCCACACAACGTCCGAGGTTAGAAGAGGAATACGGTAGAAGATCAAGAGGTCTTTCTAAAAGGTATAACTAGTAATTTTTCTTTCCGCATCATGCTAGTTATTTATGGAAATAATACCAAATACAAGAGGCTTACGATTCTAGTATTTGGAATATGTTTTTCGAAGTTGTGTTCTTTTGTTTTATTTTTCCTTGTGATTTGATTATTCTTTTCGGTTAACCTAAAGTTATTTTAGGAAATTAAATATTAGATTTCTATAAAAGGTTTTGTCTAGTCGGTGGTGGTTGCTCCCATATCCAAGAAGGCCATGTGCCTCGCCACGTCAGTACTGGGAACCAATTATGGAAATTAATATTTAATGGAATTAATAACTTAAGGTGATTTGGGTCGAACGTGTTAAGTTCCGCAGGAGATCCAAGTCAAAACCTAAAAGAACAAATAGATTAAGTTTTGGATCAAACGTGTTAAGTTCCGCAGGCAATCCAAAATTTAATTTAAAAGAACACATGGTAGCTAGGAAAAGGTTCAGACCTTTGTACAAAATTTTTGTACAGTGGAACCTCTAGGCTTTCCGAGTAGCAACCAACAAGAGTCAAGTGAGGCTAGACTTGAGTTAGAATCAAGTGAGGCTAGACTTGAGTTAGAATCAAGTGAGGCTTAATGATGATATTCATTGAATTTTGAATTCAATGATAAATGGTGACATTCATTGAATTATGAATTTAATTTGAATATTAGATTCAAATTTTGATTCAAATTATGAAGAGAAGAGGAGTTTTAAAATGGTCATTTAATGAAGAATGAATATTCATTAAATAGTCATTAAGATTCATTAATGATGCTCATTAATGGAGTTAATGAGCATTAAGTATTTTCATTAGATGAAAATACTTAAGTCAATTTTACTCTTATTTTTCAAAATGAATGTATCATCATTATTCTTCCTCTCTTCTAGCTCTCTCTCCCTCTCCTCCATTGCCGAGCCACCCAAGAGTACTAGCACACTCTAAGTGGTTCTTCTCTACCTATTGTCCGTGTGGATACGTAAAGAGGAGTGTACGCTTGACACTCTCGAGATCCGGCAATCTTTTGGACGAGTGGGATAAGCGAAGGGCTTCGCAACAAGGGTAACGCTTCTTATTCATGTAGATCTAAGGTAGATCTAGGTTAGAAACTTGTACATGATTTATTTTTATTTATCTTTACACAGATCCGTGGCAAGACTTCGAGATTTTCGCAAAGCAAAAAGTGATTTTTGCGGTTCGAAAGTCCCAACAATAGCCTCATCTAACTACCATGTAAGCCCCCATATAGGGGAGGATGTGTTGGTTCACACAAAGATAGTTTTCTCAAGATCACTCCTAAATAATGTTATGAACAAATACTATAAGATCCTATCAAATAACACAAGTGATGTGCATGATTCAACATTATGCTTATTCTATTTACTTACTACATCAATAGGATGAAAGCTAAACTAGAAGGCACAACTATACTATACAGTTGGACAAAACATTATTTTCCATTATATGTATCTAACAAAATATTACATAATTCCAACCTCTATTTTCTTGATATTATTGAAACTTGATAAGACCTGAAGAATATCGAGATGTCGAGTTTGTTAGATAATCAATATTAACAACTAAGAAATAAAATCTTAAACATTAAAAGAACAATCTCATAAAATTAGACATGCATTTATATTCATTGAACTGTAGTATCCTCACTCTTCCAGCTACATCAAGCCTATTTCCAGCATAGTCGCTAACCACTTGCTGGCAGCCAACATAGCCGCCGGCTGGTGCCGCTTGCAAGCGCCCGACACAGTCGCTGGCCCTAGCAAGCGCCCGACATAACCGTCGATCGCTTGCAAGCCCTCGGCATAACCGCCGGCCGTTGGCAAGCACCTAGCACAGCTGCCAGCCGATTGCAAGCGCCCGACACAACTACCGACCGCTTGCAAGTGCCAGTCACAGCCGCTTGCAAGCGCCTGGCATAGCTGCGGGGCCACTTGCTAACAGCTAGCCGACACAACCATTGACCACTTGCTAGCAACCGACGACCAATGACCAGCGGCCGGCCACTTGCTAGCGACTTTATGGTATCAGAGCAGTTTCGATCTTGTTTCGATTTATGATTATTTTTGAGTTAATATGATACCAATTTTTGATATCAGAGCGGCTTTACGATGCCTATTCCGATGTTTCGATTTTTTCCTTTTGTAATTTAATTTCTCAATGTGACTTTCGAGTTTTGGGACCAGGCAGCGGCAGGATATCTCCGAGCTATAGGAAGTAAGGTATATCCCTAGTTTGGTATATCTTTTGGATTCATTACTTGGTGTAGGTTATTCTTAGCAAGTTGAATATCATAGTAATTAAGATTTGTGTAAATAACTTCTAATATAATGATTTTGGGTTCTGTTTGATTTATGATACTAAGTAATTCATTTCTTAGCTACCCTAAATTTGAATATATTCAGTAACTTTAAAGTACAAGAGATTTACAAAGTTGTGGATATATTGTAGATATCGTAGTTAGATGTAACTTAATTAAATACTCATGACAAGTTGATTGATCATATCCGTTCAGAAGTGGAAAATCTGATGGACTTTACTAGTTTCCTGGGGAGAAATAAGTTTTTAATTGCCGTCACAGTTCTAGAATTTAATTACATATTTTATGACGATTCTCTTCTTGAGAAATAATTATGCGTTTTTGATACATAGGAAAAAATCCCTTATGTTAGTTGAACCTTGGCATTCCAACGTATGACTAGTTCTTTGCCAATTTATCTTATTGAAGATAAGAAGGAATTGCAGCACAATGAGAAGGAACGTTATGTGTAGGGAATGAGTAATCTTGGTACCTATGTTAACATAGAACAATGGTGTGTATCTATCATGACAGATCTGGTGCCTTTGTCACCTTCATGTAGGAGTATGGGTTTCTGAGGTAAGAAGGGATATGTAGTGATCGTTTTGATTTAGTAAATAATAAGTGACAATTTATTGTCAACCTTATCTACATTTAGTGAGTCCTCTGCAGTGTCATTTTCTTTTCTTCCCTTTGGGTTTTTCTTTGTTGGTTAGTGCAGGATTGTGCCTCACTCAGGTCTACTAAGTCTAGTTGCCCTTTTCCCATAATCGGTGGATTATATGGTGCCTTCTGTAGTGCTAGTTTCTTTAGCATATGTTTGGTAGTATTTGTGCATTCTGTTTTGTGACCTTGTGGTTATTTAGTGTCATTAATTAAAACACTTGCTTGCCTTGAGGGTTCTTAGTGGATTCTTTGGTGATAGGAACTTGGGTTTGCCCTCACTACATGTATTGATGATCTATTAGTACATATTTAATTTGATGGACTATTATTTGACGCTAGATATTGATAGTGTATGTTATGGTTTTTGGAAGTAGTTGATTTATCCACAGTTGGCTAGGTAATAGTGTGGGAGTAGCGGAAGTAAGATGAGCTCATAACCCATAGAAACATCCTTTTCGATTAAGGATTTGATCTAATATTAGGATGAGTTAGTATATGAGCATGTTGATTGGTTGTTATCCTTGGATGAGGGTCCCTGAGTTGAGTAGTAAATTTGGGGACCAAATTTTTATTAGTGGGGGAGAATGTAAAATACCGAACAAAATAATAATTAAATAATAAGGCTATTTGAAAAATAATCTTATTGGATTTTTCAGGAATTTTTAGAAATTTTCTAAGATTTAATCGGAGCCCGTATGATGTAGGTTAAGGGGATAAATGTGGGGCTAGGAAAAAGTCTGTTTAAACTATCTTATTTAAACGAGGAAAAATTTATTTTCTTTTATTTTTTTTCTTCTTTTCCTTTATTTGTTTTTATTCTGCATGCCCTAGCACGCCGTTTCCCTTCTCTTCCTCCCTCACCCGTCGCCGACTTCCTCCTCGCGTCACCGCAGCATCACCGAGCCCTAGCACATCGCCGACCCCTTCTCCACCCTCGTTCATCTCCTCTCTCTGCCGAAGCCTTTCCTTTGCCGGACTACCGACTTCCTCTTCCTTCCTCGGCCATCTCCGCACGGACGCTCCCCGACTTCGATGCCTCACCGAAGCTTCATCTGCGTTGCCCACAGTCGCATCGCCGAATCTTTCCTTTCTTCTCGGTTTCTTCTTCGTTGAGCTAGCGCCGCTGACCCCTGTTGTCTCTCCATTGCCGGCACTTGCGTGCCGTCTTCTTTTCCCCCTTGGCCACCGCTGGATGTGTGCTGTCGGGTGTCCACCGTCAGAGAGGGGGCAGCTAGGGTGTAGCTGATCAAGGGTACCTGATTTGGAGACTAGCAACTCTACCTAGTTCCGGCCACCAATTTTCAGGGGCAAGCTTCTTCGGTTACGGATGGACGATGGTGCAATTGGATTTGGGTACGTATTTCCTTGATTCGTGCTTGAAGGTAAATCCAAATTGGGTGTGGAATGTTTAGGGATAAGCTAATCTAATTAGGTCATGAGATGATTAGGGTTAATTGATGAATGAACCTAATCTAGTCGATAAGAAGGATTAAATGAGGTTAATCCTAATTTGATCCCTGAATTAGATTAATTGAAGTTAATCATAATTAGGATAATTAGGGATCGTTTAGACTTGGGTTTACCCTTTTGGTTGGATCTTGGGGTTTAGCTAAATATTGTAAGTCTGATTAACTAAGTTGCACATTACGGGATTGCAGGTTCGTGATTCGAGACGACATCACAACAAGGGATTTATTCTGATACAATCTACATTTAAGGCGGGTACTTCTTGCTTTGTTTTCTTTTAGTACTTTGACCTTAGTGCATGAATTATTTTGGATAAAGACTGTTTACCTTGACTCCGCTCTTACTTTCCTACGCTTGATACTTCCACGCAATTTTTAAGAAATTCGTTTCCATATCTATATAGTCTCTTTTGTTGTCCATGATCGGTACCAGATACTAGATACCATGTTTGTATGCTTTGACTGTTGCTTATTTATGTACGATATTGAGCATGCTGGCTTCATGTAGCATACCCGTTTCTGCTTATATATATATGATGACTGTTGCATTGTTCGCATCATGTCATGGCATGCATGCCGCATCCTCGGCCACTCGAGAGAGTGGTAGCTGGAGTTGATGCCGCTTGTCCTGTCGTGCCGCACTCGACCACTCGTGTGAGTGGTAGCTGGAGTACGAGCAGCAGGGACCCCCTTCGCTGTGTAGCTAATTAGCTACTCAGCATCTGTCCATCCGGTCACTCTCAGGAGTGGCGGCCTTTGGGTGGTACAGTTGTCATTGATCCGACCTCTCGACTATACATGGGTCATGGTGCAGAGAGGTGGGCGGGGTGACCATCCGTGCATACGCTGTTATTATGCCTGCTTTGGCTGCTGCTGTTTACTAATGTTGTTATTGCTGACTTATGCTGCTGTGGTATATTTATGCTGCCGTTGCTTCTTGCTGTTATTCACTTATGCTGATATGTTGTCTTATGTTGAGATATGCTCACGTTGTAGGTGGTCAAACCTTGGTTTATTAATTGGAAATGTTTATATACCTTACACGTTACCTCTGTAGTTATGAGCAGTACTGTAGCAGATTAGTACCATTTCTGACTTTCTATATCTAGCCTAGGATATGGTTCCAGGTATGAACCTTTATCATGGTTTTATTTTTGTATCTGCTATTCTCTTATGAGACTGTATTCCTTTTGGGTATTCTCTATTGGTTGATTATGTTCATGCACTATCTTTTCTATACCCGCTGAGTTCCAATACTCACCACCCCACAAAATGGTTTTCTTTCGCCAGGTAACAAGTAGATGAGTCATGGATGCTTGGAGAGATGTCGGCTGCCAGTCCTGGGTCCTGCGTTATATCGGTTTTATTTCTGCTTTGCTTGTATTTTTAGTATACAGCGATTTTAGTATTGTATGAATTGGTTTGTGTTCTGGAGTTCGATTAGTGGTGTTATGCTTTCGTGATCTTGTGGTTGTGTAAGCCTAATTGCCTAGTAACCTTTAGTTGTGGATTATGGGTTTTCTTTTCGTTTTTTTCGCTGTGTTTTTGATATAGCCGTGTGGGCTAAATATTAACTGCGTGGTTCTTTTATTAATTTATGTCCAGCCGGGTAGGCTGTGTATATTAAACTGCGTGGTTATGTTGTTTTTTTCTATGTATGTTCCAGCCGTGTGGGCTGAAGGTTATCCAGATGTTGTATGTGTATTTATCGTTTCAAATTGTCACGCGAACAGGGGAGATGTTGTCGGATTTTTGTCTGGCAAGGACTCCTCTGAGGCGTGACACAACCATCGACCACTTGCTAGCAGCCGACGACCAATGACCAGCGGCCGACCACTTGCTAGCGGCTTGCGGCCGACCGCTAGCAAGTGGCCGACACAGCCACCAGCATGTGGCTGGTGGCCGGCAAAGCCGCCAGCCGTGTGTTAGTGACCAACGGAGAGGAGAAAAATAAAGAGGAGAGGAGAGAACTTACCCGAAGATCACCAGAGAGGAGAGATCGCACCGGAACCGCCAAGAGGAGAGATCGCATCGGAGTCACCAGAGAGGAGAAAATCGAGTGCGCAAGAGAAGAAGGACCAGTGCCCTAATTTTATTTTCAAGATTACCTACGGAATTTAGATTCCGTTGGTAATTACCGACGGAATCTAAATTCCGTCAGTAATCCTGATATTTTGCAGTAAAATTTTATTTTTAGGATTACCGACGGAATATAATTTCCGTCGATAATCCCCAACAGAATGAAATTTCCGTCTGCAAAATTAGAATATCACTGATGAAAATTTTATTCCGTTGGTAATATTTTCTGACAAAATTAAATTTTCGTCAGTAAAATGACGGAAACTATTAAAATAACAAGATTACCGATGAAATCTAATTTCCGTAAGAGATTACCAGCGGAATACAATTTTCGTCAGAGTTTACCGACGGAATATTAAAACTATTAAAATAACAGGATTACCGATGAAATCTAATTTCCGTCAGAGATTACCAACGGAATACAATTTTCGTCAGAGTTTACCAACGGAATAATATTTCGTCGGTAAACCTGATTATTTTTGTAGTGGTCCTTGATCTAAGTGTGTGCCATTTTTGGCATAAATAGATTAGGCATGGCCTGATTCTTTAAACAAGTTGTACCAAATCTGACCTTGCTTAGTCTTTATTAGGTTGTGTAAGGTATAATCTTCTCTTATATTTAGATATATATTTTCCCCTTGTTCTTAGTTCGTCTATTGAAAAAAACCAAAGTTTATTTGTTTATTGGATAAATATATTCATTTTTATTAGGATTTGAAACTTTTCTTTTACTTATTTTCTTAAGTATTATACGACTGCATCACATCCGTGAGAACGAATGAGTCCTCTATTATGTTCAATCATGTTTGATTATTCTTAGACGATGATGACTTTTCACCTAATAAATTTTAAGTAGCATATTTAAAAGTGTGGCAATGAAGGTGAATATGTTTGTCCCAGCGCCTCCGTCAATTCATCTCAGGATTTATACGGAGGAGATAAATCACGGACGACTACTAATCTTTGGAATAAAATAACATATTTAAAATGGACCTTCAAAAGATTGATCATTAAATTTAAATTCTTGCCCTCAGGGCGTAGCGCAGACGGTGGACGCATGGTATCTCTGGCGTAATGGTCAGGGGTCGATTCTCAGGAACTGACGACCTGGAGTTTATCCCGCCATGCGCCTATGGCCTGTGTACCTGCATGAACTTCCCTCCATATCCGTGGGGCCGGCACTAGGGGACCGCTAAGGTAGCCGATCTACCTTTTTTATTAAATTTAAATTCTTATTTTTTTAAATTTATTTCTTAAATGCTTTACTATTATATCACATCTATTGCTACCGATAGCCCTCTACTATTGGTTATCGAAGGCAATTATAATGGAGGTGGTGCATTTATAGAGAAAACTTTTAATCCAGTTTGTTGCATGGTCTATTGAAGGCTATTTTTTTGTTTGGATCGGAGCAAATAAACATATCCAGTTCATGTATATCAGGGAAGGGAGTTGGCATGGCCCCGACTCATTTTTGCATCTAATTTTTACGATTAAGATGGACTGAGATCGAGATGTCCAAAAGTACACAGGGCGCGTCCGGAACGGTTCATCTCAATTGTGAAACTGAAACATACACTAAAAAATAAAAATTTACAGATGAGAATATCCGTCGGTATTCCATCGATATATGTCTATATCGACAGACTTTAGATGGAATAATTTCCATCGGGAAAATATTCGACGACCCATGATTTAATTTCCGACAAAAAACGTCATTTCCGTCGGTAATATATACCGACGGAATTAAAATTTCATCGGCAACGTTGACAAAAACATTGTACGAAATGCCGGAAAACTCCTGACGGAACCTAAGGTTCCGTCGGGAAATATCAGAAATACCGACGGAAAATGTTATTTCCATCAGTGATTATCGACGGAATTACCATTTTTCGTCGGTAATCACAGATGGAACCAGTCTTTCCGTCGATAATCACCGACGGAAATGTTATTTCCGTCGGTGATTACCGATGGAAATGCTAATGACGTCGGCAATCTATCGAATTCCAAAAGTTTCGATAACTGCCGACAGAACAGTTTCCGTCGGTATTCCGATGGAAAATGAAAAAAAAATGCCAAATTCAAATTGTTTACACACTGTTCCCATATACATTTTTCAAATATATAAACAAACCATCACAAAAGATGGTATCATACAATCTACACATCAAATACAATCCACACCAAATATAATCCACACATCAAATACAATCCACATCAAATATAATCCACACATATATATATATCATATAACAATCACACACTAATAAAATTTAAAAAAAAAACACATTCCATACAATCCATAGCTAACCAAATCTACAGAATATATATATGCAAATATCCATATCTAAAGTCAAGTTTACATAATACATACCGCACTAGAATGTACTCTAAATAATATAAGAACGCTAAATAATAAAGAAAAGCCTATAGAAAATCAAATACAAAATGATCATTTTGATGTATAAATAAACAGTTTGTATATATAATACGTGAACAAAAATGAACAAATGATGTAGTGAAGAGCAAATATGTAAATAGGACTAAACGTAACTCCTGAAACATATAGTAATAAAATATTTAGAAATAAATATGTTATAATATCAAAACAGAATAAATATATTAGCTCACGTTCTATATGATAAATAAAAAACTAAAGTGTAGTTGAACAAATCTCAAAAAAGCTAATCATCACCGTCTGATGGATCTTGAGTCTCCTGTGACTCAGAACCATGTGATGCCTGGGTGAAAGAAGCCACGATCATCCGCATTTGGGCCATGAGATCTTCATAACTCCTGTCACGTTCAACTCTCTTCTTCTCCTCATCAGCTCTCCACTGATCCATATCAGTCATCCTCTGATTCATTGATTTCAGTTGAGTACGCAGTTCTTGATTTTCACGTCTTAAAGACTACATCTCACTAGAAGAAGAGGAGCTAACACAGCCTACGGTATGATTTTCACGTCTTAAAGACTGCGTGAGGAACTAGCACGCGTGAGGGATTAAGCGAAGTGTTAGGGTTTTTTAAGGGGCATTACTGATGGAATTTTAATTCCGTTGAAAAACCCTAATTTTATCGACGGAATTAATACTTCCGTCGGTAAAATCCTGGGGTTACCGACGGAAATCACTCTTCTGTCGATAAAATCAGGGTTTACCGACGCAATTAATAATTTCGTTGTTAAAATTAGGGTTTTCCGACAAAATTTTAATTCTGTCGAAAATTCCGTCTGTAAAATTGTTAATTTTTGTAGTGATAAAAATAAGTACTAATTGTTGGATCACGGTGGTCGGCTAGAAGGGGGGTTGAATAGTCTGACAAAATAAAAAGACAACCCTTCTCGAACTCTTAAACTAACACTTGAATAAATTAGCTAAAAGAAAATAAATCAGAAAAGACAAGGCACATCGGGATTGACTTGGTTACAACCGGGGAGGTTGTTAATCCAAAGAAGATGATCACACTAAAAACTCCTTCGGGCGGAGAAGCC
Source organism: Zingiber officinale (assembly GCF_018446385.1). Classification (NCBI taxonomy): domain Eukaryota; kingdom Viridiplantae; phylum Streptophyta; class Magnoliopsida; order Zingiberales; family Zingiberaceae; genus Zingiber; species Zingiber officinale. The sequence continues at coordinate 106,372,306 of NC_056003.1, forward strand.
TCGTACAACAATGAAGCGCACAAAAAGAAGCTAAACTACAGACAAAGTACACAAGTGTTGAAAGAATTGCTTGAGTTCTTATTGTTGAAAAGCTTCTGGACCAAAGCTGTATTTATAGCTTTGGTCAGGGCGCCCGGAATCCCCCGAAGGGATTCCGGGCGCATTGGGGGGATAAAACATTATCCCCCAATGTTCAGATCGTGATTGACGCGATCTGGTCAAAAAGTCAACTCCGGGCGCCCGGAAGGGTTCCGGGCGCCCCGGAGGGAAAAGTCAACCCCGTTGACTTTTTCTAGCCCCGGGTCTTCTGGTCCGGCTCCGTTTGCCTCAGACCGAGTCTTCCGCTCGCTTGGGTGATCTCTGCCATCCGGAATAGGGCTCACCCGAACCCAACTTCCGGTCTTCTCGAGCAGGCTTTCGCTCCGGCTTCTCTTCCGTCGGAATCGCCGCATGCTTCCTTCTCGTCCGCCAGCGTACTCATCCGCAGTCTTCGTCCCTCGGTCGCATCCCGTGCCGACCTTCTCGCTAGCTGCATCTCTTGCTCCTCGAGCAGTCTTCCGCTCCGGCTTCTCATCCCTTGGAACCACCGCACGCTTCCTTCTCGTCCGCCGGTGTACTCTTCGGCAGCGCCTCGTCCCTCGGACGCACCGCGTGCCGTCCTTCTCACTAGCTGTATCTTCCGCTCGACTACCTGTGCTCCTAAGCTCCTACACACTTAGACACAAGGTTAAAAACATACAGGACCTAACTTAACTTGTTGATCACACCAAAACAATCTTGGGGTTCCAGCAATCTACACCTTTTTGATGTGAGCAACCCAAATTAAGCTTGGGTAAAAGTAGTCATAAAAAATAAACTAACTAATTCTATAATAAAGTGCAAAAAGATAGAAAATTTAAATTTTTGTCCACCTCCCCCTAGACTTATACTTTTCCTTCTCCCCCTTTGATCATATAAAAAATGGGGTTACGAAAAAAAATCTAAGGGTTAAAAAAAATCCTAACTTTCTTAACAAGAATTTTAAGTTAAATAAATTCTAAGTTAGAGAATTTGCAATAATTTTCAGCAAAAACTATTCTAAGTTAAACAATTTCTGAGTAAAACTTTTTAGGTAAGAAAATTTTCTAAGAAAAAAAACTCTAATTAAAGCTTTTAAAAAAAATTTTGACTTAAGAAATTTTGCAAAAATTTTGAAAATTTTTCTAAGAAAAAAACTTTTCACTTTTATGTAAAAGTTTTACGTAAAAAAAAATTCTAAGTAAGAATTTTTGAATTTTTTTTTTAAAAAATATTTAAAAGACTTTTTAAAGTATTATTAAATTTCCACCTTAATGCTTTTATCAGAACGTTAATTAAATATTTTATTTCGATATTTTGGCTTCCAGGTCGTGGCGATGCACTAGACTTTCTTGGTTATTGAAGCAATAACCATTTCCTTAGACAAAGCCTTATAAAGAAACTCACTGTTTAATTTTCTCGCTGAAAGCTCTAAATCTGATTAAAAATTCAAGTTAAACAAGACTTAGAAATCCAATATAGGTTCCGACCTACTGGATTAACTAGGAATTTCTTAAGGATATTTTTCTTTGAAATGTTCCTAATTTGTCTCTTATGATATCTGAAATACCAATTTAAATTGTTAGATTTTCTAATATTGATTTTCATATTTTCATTTTCTGATTTCAATTTTTTATTTTTTATTTTTGATTTGTCTAAATCTTCTAGTGTAACGACCACCCTTCTTACTACTACTACTCTCTAAGGATGACCGTTACTTAACTACTAACTCTACTTAACCGGTATGATTAAATATCACATGGAAACCCTACCGAAAAATTTTGGCAGAGTCTCCCCTGTACCGATGACCAAATCTATAATACAAACATAGTATACGCAGCCACAAACGGCTGGAACATATTTTCCACAACCACGCAGTAATAGAAATCACAATAAAAACAAAGAAACTACTCTAGCAATAGCAATGACTACAGCACTCCACAAATAATAAAAGAGACTAGCTAGACATGCGGAAATAAACTCAACTACAATCCCAAATGTAATACAACATTAACAGAGGACTAAAAGAAAGTCTAGACAATTTTGCCAGCTACTTCTGGATCTCTCCACAGTCCAGACATCACACACCTTCATCACCACCACCATCCTGTCGCCTTCCTTTCATATCTTATCTTTTCTTTTATCTGCGGTAGGAGGGAAAAAAAAACAAAAGATCTATAAGCGAAAACGCTTAGTAAGTACTAATCTATCTCACAAAACATCGAAGTGCATAAAAGCAATGCAATAATACTGAAACTGAAATGCTAAAGCAAAGCTGCATGTACTCATGGTATACAGAAATAAAACTGAATACTAAACATGCTCACTATCTGACAGGAAAGAAATGAAACTACTACTGTAGGCTTAGAATTAAAGAACTAAACATTTATTGATTCTAAGCATAAACTTGTTTCATCTTCTTATATCCTTATACTAGAAATTAATCTTTTAATTTCTCTTTTACTTTCTTCTTCTTTTTCTTCTTACTTTTCTTATACTAGAAATTAATCTTTTAATTTCTCTTTCACTTTCTTCTTCTTGTTCTTCTTTTCTTCTTTGGGCCCAGGCTTAGTACCATCTTTGTTTTGCGCGCTCTCTAATAGTGACTGGGGTAGCGAGCCTCCAACCCTATGAGGATAAAGACCTCGGTCTTACCAGGGCCAAGACCTTGGAATTGGTCACCCGGATTTGTTTAACGACAACCTCGGAAGTCGGGTACTAGCCTCTTTCTTTAATTTACTTGTTATCTCTTTTTAACTAGACTTTAGTCTTTTTCTTTACTCATGCTTCTTATAATCCTTTATTAGAGTCTATTAGAATCCTGTAGATATTTCTAACAAGTATAGGATTACAACTAACCAAGTATGCTATATAAAAAAAATAACACAAGGGAAGCAGATTTGAACTCTCTAAGCATGTTATAAAATAAAGCAAAAGAAAGCTAATTTGAATTTCCTAAACATGCTTTGATAAAAGCAAAAGAAGCAAATCTGATCTTACTAATCATGCTACAAAATAGAGCAAAAGAGAACTAATTTGAACTATCTAAACATGCTGTGATAAGAGCAAAAGAGAGCTAACTGGGACTTACTAAACATGCTGTAAAATAAACCAAAAGAAAGCTAACTTGGACTTTCTAAACATGCTGTAAAATAGAGCAAAAGAAAGCTAACTTGGACTTTCTAAACATGCTGTAAAATAGGGCAAAAGAATACAACTTTGAGATTTCTATACATGCTGTAAAATAGGGCAAAAGAATGCAACTTTGAGCTTCTTATACATGCTGTAAAATAAGGCAAAAGAATGCAACTTTGAGCTAGGACTAGAGGGCTGTTCGAACATCAAAGAATTCGAAAACAGAACTACTATGGCAGGAAATGCTCTAATCTGCATGGTATAAAGAACTAACAGCATTGGCAGAACATGCTATCACTTAACTGCATAAAGAAATTAACAGAACAAGCAAGAAGTGCTACAAGCTACACGGTATAAGGGAACTAATAGCACAAGACAGCTACATATCAAACCCTAAACCACAAGTACTCTTCACGCAGTGTGCCACGGCAACAGAGAACAACAGGAAACCAATGCTAGCTTCCATGTAACCCGATTATGCCAACTAAAATACTAAGTTCAAGCCTGAAGAACAATCCTCATAGCCCTACTGGAAACTCTACATGAACTGTACCACTTGGAAATGCAAACTTCGAAACTGTAAGTCACAACCTACAAACAAAAGCTTCTTAAAACCTGCTGTGCTTAGCAAAAATCCAACCGAAATCCTTAAACGAATCAATAAGGACTCTGTTCACGCTCGGCAAGGAAAAGAAGGAAGCAAAAATCGCGGAGCTACTCCTACCACAGGTGAGTAGTACTTACCCTTGCTTGTATGACTTACAGCCGACGGAGGAACGAACCTAGGGTTCGAAGGCTTGGGATTCTCGGCCTCTTCTCCTGCCCGTGCGTTCGCCTTGCCGAGGGGAGCTTGGGTTTGTGTAGAACCCTTGAAGAAGAACGCTCGCCGGCCGTCGGAATGAAACCCTAAATTCGGCTTCGCCTTCGTCCAAGCAACGCCGCCGCTGTCGCACGCGAGAGAGGTGAGGAGAGAAAGAATTTCGAGAGGAATTGTTTTGGGTTTTGGAAAAATCAAAACCTAATTCCCTTTCTTATACTCGAGTTATAATTAATTACTATCTATGCTTTAACTTTATTTCTCCCCATACTTAGTTAACAAAGCGTGCGCAGCCCAGTTGGTTGGCTGTGTCCGGTTAGGTCGGGTCCAACCCGAGGTCATGGGTTTGAGCCTCGCCTCCAACTCTTTCTGTCAAAATTTCTTTTATTTTGTAAAAATACTAAACGACCTCAAAAAATTACGTAAAAATACTCTAAAAATTCCTAAAAATCTCTAGAATATTTTAAAAGCATTTCCAAATATTTTTATGGACTTTTAGAACTTGAAATGGGGAAAATTGGGTCGTTATATCTAGAGGGCAAGATTTAGCTAGTATTACTTTTAAACTTTTATTTTCTTTTTCTAATTTGCAGCAATCTTTAGTTAACAATTTAACAAATTTAAAGAGTTTATCGGGAGGAAGGGATCATACCTGACTTACTTGTCGATCTCGTTGTCCGTGTCTCCCCCTGAAGTGCTGCTTTCTTTCAACGTAGCTCCCCCTTCATCGATGCTCTCGATGCTCATTTCGGAAGAGCTTGAATCACAGTCGTCGTCTTGATGACTCGCCATTAATGCAAGCCCGGAGAATGCCTCGACTTCCGATTCACCGTTAGGGCCTTGCGCTTTTGGACATGCTTCTTACCTTTATCCTTGTCCTTGTTCTTTAGCTTGGGGCAGTTGTCCTTGATGTGCCATTCTTTGTCACAGTGGTATCAGCGGATGGTCCTTTTCTTTTTCCCCTGTGGATGGTTAGATTTCCTAGATTTAAAAAGATTCTTAAACCGTCTTATCATCATTACCATTTCCTCGTCGTCGAGAGAAGACTCCGACTCAGGTTTATCTCTCGATGCTTTGAGGGAGACGTTGTTCTTGGGCTCCTTCGTACCTACACATCTTGATTCGTGCACTTCAAATGTAGAAAAGAATTCTTCTAATGAAATTTTTTCTAAGTCTTTTGAAATATAAAAGAAATCTACTAGTGACGCCCATTTTGAATTTCTTGGAAAAGAATTTAACGCGTACCTTAGCAAATTTCTGTTACTTACCTTTTCTCCGAGATTCGATAGTCCAGTGATGATTTCCTTTATCCTTGAGTGCATATGCGCAAATGTCTTGTCTTCCCCAAGTCGTAGGCTGGTGAGCTGATTACGAAGTAGATCCCATCTAGCGAGCTTTGCTTCGGATGTCCCTTCGTGCAGCTCAAGGAACTTCTCCCAAAGTTCCTTCGCGGAGTTGTAATTCCTGATCCGGTTGACTTCCTGTGGCGGGAGAATGCTTAGCAAATGGTACTCTGCTTTGCTGTTCGCCATGTAGTCGGCCTGCTCTTTTTTCGTCCATTGATATTTTTCTTTGCCCTCTGGAGCTACAAAATCAAATTCCATTATTAAAATTAACTCTAAAATCTATTGTGAAAAATACCTGCATTCACTTTTTCCAGGTAGCGAAATTCCCTTCAAATTTCGGCTGGTAGATACTTGGTTCGGCCATTATCTTTGCTTCGATTAGCGGTTAGTCCTCCTAAAGCGCCTTGGCTCTGATACCACTTGTTGGATCGCGGTGGCCGACTAGAAGGGGGGTTGAATAGCCTGACAAAATAAAAAGATAACCCTTCTCAAACTCTTAAACTAACACTTGCATAAACTAGCTAAAAGCAAATAAATTAGAAAATACAACATACATCGGGATTGACTTGGTTACAACCGGGAAGGTTGTTAATCCAAGGAAGATGATCGCACTAAAAACTCTTTCGGGCGGAGAAGCCTCGTACAATGATGAAGCGCACAAAAAGAAGCTAAACTACAGATGAAGTACACAAGTGTTGAAAGAATTGCTTGAGTTCTGATTGTTGAAAAGCTTCTGGACCAAGACTGTATTTATAGCCTTGGTCAAGGTGCCCCGAAGGGATTCCGGGCGCCTTGGGGGGATAAAACTTTATCCCCCAACGTTCAGATCGTGATTGACGTGATCTGGTCAAAAAGTCAACTCTGAGCGCCCGGAAAGGTTCCGGGCTCCCCAAACCGTTCCGGGCGCTCCGGAGGAAATAGTCAACTCCGTTAACTTTTTTCAGCCCGGGTCTTCTGCTCTGGCTTCGTTTGCCTCAGACCGAGTCTTCCGCTCGCTTCGGTGATCTCTGCTATCCGGAATAAGGGTCACTCGAACCCAACTTTCGGTCTTCTCGAGCAAGCTTCTGCTCCGGCTTCTCGTCCCTCGGAATCGCTGCGTGCTTCCTTCTTGTCTGCCAGTGTACTCATCCGCAGTCTTCATCCCTCGATCGCATCCCATGCCGACCTTCTCGCTAGCTGTGTCTCTTGCTCCTCGAGCAGTCTTCTGCTCCGGCTTCTCGTCCCTCGGAACCACCGCACGCTTCCTTCTCGTCCGCCGATGTACTTTTCCGTAGTGCCTCATCCCTTGGGCGCACCGCGTGACATCCTTCTCGCTAGCTCCGTCTTCCGCTCGACTACCTATGCTCCTAAGCTCTTGCACACTTAAACACAAGGTTAAAAACACACAGGATCTAACTTAACTTGTTGATCACACCAAAACAATCTTGGGGTTCCAACACTGATCCCGTCCGGAATCTGAGTCAGACGAAGGCCGGCTGCGTTGTCACTGGTGTTGACAGAGGGTGACTGAGACCCTCTGCTGGTACAGTACTTTAAGGGAGGATCTCCGCGGGTTGCTAACAGGGGTGATGACGAGGAAGACCAAGTGAAAGTTCTCTGCGCACACTCGGACAAGCACACGGAGCATTAGAGACCAAGAACCAGGGAAAAAGTCCCCGGAGCAGACCCTCCGACGCTCAAGTCAGGTACTTTTTTCCCAGAAGAACAGTGAATCAAAGGAAACAATAAAGGACCAGTGCGAAAAGGTGAGTGCGCATACCTGTATAAGGGAGAGGGCTTCCCTTTTTATATGACAGTGGGCACTTCTGGAACATGATAAGTGTCAGGTAATGTCGGGTGTTAGGGTTTGTCCAGCGACGAATGACACGTGGCCTCCTTTCACTGGCCAGGGGAGCGTTCCATTAGGGAAAACCTCAGACCATCGGAATTTTCCTTGACATGTGATAGTTATTCCCTGACATGTGGTTACGATTCCCTGACTTGATTATGGTATAGTGCCTGATCAACCAGGTCAATTTATCTCGACCTGTGTATCCAACCCTATAAATCTTGACCTGTGTATTCAGCACTATAAATCCTGGCCTATGTATCCAGCCCTGTAAATCCTGATCTGTGTATCTAGCCCTGTATATCCTGACCCGTGTATCCAGCCCTGTAAATCCTGACCTGTGTATCCAGCCTTGTAAATCCTGACCTATGTATCCAGCCCTTTAAATCCTGACCTGTGTATGCAGCCCTATAAATCCTGACCTATGTATGCAGCTTTGCCCCCTTAACTTCTGATTGCCACGTCTCCTTAATTTTTGACTACCACATCCCCTTGACTTCTGACCGCCACGCCCCCTTGAGTTACCCCCATCTCACCTCCCGAGGCCCCACTAACATGCACCGTATCACAAGCCTCCCCCTCAAGTCTAGTCGAAAGGGGCTCAAGTCCGACTAACTAGACCCCAATCTTGATTTCGTTGCTTCAACTGTCGAGTCTCGTTCCTCTTTCCAAAACCTCAATTAACCACCCAATTAATTATCCAATCACGTTGGAGAACAACGCCTCATTAACTTCTATAGTATCCACCCCTTTTCCTCCTCTTTAAAAGGAGGCTGGATCTCCAGTTGTAGGGCCATACTCTCTTCCTTCCCATATTTTGAGATCATGAACTTGAACCCTGATGCGGACGAGTGGCAGCACCTCCATCAACAGTTGGATCACATCAAGGCCCTGCTAACCCAAAGGGACTTGGTGTTAGCTTCGATGATGCAAAACCGAGATCTTCAAATTTTCCTTCGTCGTGAAATTGAAGCTTTATGGCTGTCCGCCAAATCTCAAGTTTGAGCTGAAATGGCGTTAAAGCATAAGGCGTACTCTGACCTGGAGAGTCAAGCTCACTTCCAAATCTATCTGAAAGATAAACATGCCGATTCTCTATCTCTCCTTCAGGAAAAAATTCGCATTAAGGACACCACCATTGCTCATCAGCAGAACTTGATCAAGCTCCTCAGAGCCGAACTGGAAAAGACCCGAGCTTCCTTTGAATCACCCCATCTTGGAAAATGCCTCTACTCGAGAAATGATCCTTCATCCAGCACTGAACAGGCTCCTTGACTGTGAAATATTTTCTATGAAAATAATACTGAGCTAAGAAGGAACTTGTAGTGGATAATTTAGATAACTTGGTCTTTATGTGTGCTCCTCCTCCTTCCTTACTTTTAATGCTCCGTGTGAACACCCTTAGCAGTGTACGAGTTGTAAGAATAAGCCCTCTTTTAAGATTCGCATTGGGGCCAATGCTTAGGACCTCGCCCAAGAGATAGCCCAGTGTGAGGAGCTATTCGCTTATAACTTGTACTGGGGCGAGATGCTAGTGTTGGAGCAATCCCAATGGTTCGTGCGACCATGTGTTTTGGTGTTTGGGAAAAGGGTTTAAGTTAGGTTCACCCTTGTATTTCATATGTGTATATGAGTGTGCAGGCTTGCAGGATACACATATGACTCAGTTTGATGGCTTCGGGTCCGGTAAAAGATGGAGCATCTGAGGGACCATGGACAAGGCAGCAAGGACAAGGGTTGAGGGAAGCGACTTCGAGACATACACGAAGGATGACATTGGGGATGAGCCGCGTGCTTGGATGCATTCGAGGGACGAGAGCCAAAAGAAGTAGGCTTGAATGCTAAAGGCCAAGGCTGCAATGAAGGGTCAAGTGAGTCGTGAGGGTACGAGTGCATGAGAGATTGTACTCAGAGTAAAATCCTAGTTTTAGGGGTTACTGTAGTAGTACTGTAGCAGTTACTATAGCAGTTGACTGCTAGTTTCAGCAGTCGACTGATGTAGTCGACTGGGAGTGAATAGAATGCTTCTGTTCGCTCGACCAGTGTGGAGCAGTCGACTGTTAGTTTTAGCAGTCGACTTGTATCGAGCCGTTGGGATGTAACGGTCGAATTTCCACAGAGGACAGTCGACTCATGGTTTTAGCAGTCGACTGGTAGGCGGGGTTTTCAACCCGCGACCTATATAACCAAAGCTTGGAGCTTGGTTATAGTTGAAGAAATTAGTGGTGGTAAACCCTAATTAGTAGTCTACTTGTTCTAAAGTGTTTGTGAGTGTTGTGGTGAGGTTTCTCCACCCACAAGGAGCTACTTGAGATAGCCGGAGTTTGCCGGGGGCTAATCCACCGACGGATTATGATCTCCCACCTCAAGGACACGCCATGGAGTAGGAGCCCTAATCTCCGAACCACGTTAAACGAACGTGTTAGCGGTTTACTTATTTTTTCTTTCTTTTAGTGTTTAGCTTTCATATTTGTAGTTAGTTTGTATTTCCGCTGTGCACACTAATAAGTGTAGAAAGTAATCAATTTGGGGGTGTCGTCTATCCAACCCCCTTCTAGCCAGTCATCGATCCCTTACAGCTAGGACACCGACCAGGCGGTCGTTGGGCGTGAGAGCATGCTCACTTATAACTCACGCTGAGGCGAGAGTCTGGGACATCGACCGAGAGGTCATTGGATGTGAGAGAGTGCTCACTTATAACTCGCGCAAAGACGAGAGTCTGGAACACCGACCAGGAGGTCGTTGGGCGTGAGAGCATGCTTACTTATAACTCGCGCTGAGGCGAGAGTCTGGAACACCGACCGGGAGGTCGTTGGGCGTGAGAGCATGCTCACTTATAACTCGTGATGAGGTGAGAGTTTGGGACACTGACCAGGAGGTCGTTGGGAGTGAGAGCATGCTCACTTATAACTCGCGTTGAGGTGAGAGTCTGGGACACCGACCGAGAGGTCGTTGGGCGTGAGAGCATGCTCACTTATAACTCGCGCTGAGGTGAGAGTCTGGGATACCGACCGGGAGGTCGTTAGGCGTGAGATCATGCTCACTTATAACTCGCGCTGAGGCGAGAGTCTGGGACACCGACCGGGAGGTCGTTGGGTGTGAGAGCATGCTCACTTATAACTCATGCTGAGATGAGAGTCTAGAACACCAACCTAGAGGTCATTGGGTATGAGAGCATGCTCACTTATAACTCGCGCTAAGGCGAGAGTCTGGGATACCGACCGGGAGGGTCGTTTGGAGTCCTGACCAGGAGATGTGCTAGGGACTTGATCAGGAATCTTCCATAGACCTGACCAGGAGCCTTCCAGAGACTCTCGCTAAAAAATCGTTCTGGAGCCCTGATCAGGTGTTTTGTCGAGAGCTGGGCTAACAGACGTATCTTGAGGTTCCTGCAATCATCAAATGCAAGGCGTGAAAATTTAATTAGATGAGTAATATTTGAACCTTACTCTGATTTCGAGGCGGGAGCCTTAGATAAGGATGCCGAATTCAAATCGACGCTTCCCACCACCTCCTTCTCAATTTCCCAAGGCAACCGCATGACCTTCCCAGTCTTCAGAGTGTGGTCTTCTAGAAGTGAGGCGCTTCTGTACGCAAATCCATTTTTCATGATTTCTTTGTCATGTCTATCATAAATACCCTTCCTCGAAGAGCGCCACGTGTCCCTTGAACTTTATTACTCATATCATATGATAATCGCTTTCTACTCACGATCCCCGATGCCCTTTGTTTTTCTGATCTGACGACGATCGTGCGCCTTGCCTCCTAAGTTATCCGCCTCATTTTTCGATACTTTCTAGGAGTTCTGATTTATAAACCCTAAAGATTGTTCACCGTCACCTCCCTGTTGGGGTAATTTCCCTAGGTCAAGTTTGACCAGTTTGACTAAGCTTGAGTTGAGTCAAGCTTGAGTCGGGATTTGAGTTTTGATGTTTGACAATATATGGAGATTGCTAGGGCAATCATCTATTTGCCAATATATGGAGATTGCTAGGGCAATCGTTCGATTGTGAAGATGGTCAAAGGGTTGACCAGGTTAAGAAGAAGATAAGTCAAGTAGGTCAGGGATGACAGGAGACTTGACTGGGTAAGTCCTAATTGGAGGTTAGGCAATAGTGAAGTCCTAACTGGAGGTTAGGCAATGGAGAAGTCCTAACTGGAGTTTATGCATCTGGGAAAGTCCTAACTGGAGGTTAGGCAGGAGAAAAGTCAAGTAGGTCAAGGTTGACAGGAGACTTGACTGGGAAAAGTCCTAATTGGAAATTAGGCAAAGGTAAGTCCAATAGGAAGGTTGGCAAGAGTGAAAATCCAAGTAGGTCAGTGTTGACCAGACTTGGTGGTGAAAGTCCTGATAAGTGAGATCAGGCAATTGGAAAGTCCTAGTATAGCTAGGCAAAGAGAAAGTCCTAGTGAGGAGACAGGCAATTGGAAAGTTCAAGTGTGATCTTGGCAGAGCAAGTACTAGGGTGATTTGGCTAGGAGAACCCGACAACTAGGATGAGGCTAATGGAAGCTCTAGAAGGCAAGGCGTGAAGGATGGGGAGATATCCGAGGGACGCAAGGCTGATGGAGGAGACTAAAAGGCTAGTTCGAGGTTGGTCGGGAGAAGCCAAATGCTAGTCGTGCAAACCCAACAGGTCACGGTTGACCGAGAGTTGGGTTTGGGAAGCTGGACTTGAGTTTGAGTCAAGTCCAGGGTGTTCAATCGATCGGGCGATCGATTGAACATGCTCCAATCGATCAGCCGATCAATTGGAGTGTGCTGCGATTGTTGGGATGACCCAATGGATCGGCCATTCGATTGGGGTCAGGAAATCACGAGCACAGAAGCTTTCCCAATCGATCGAGCGATCGATTGGGAGCTGCCAATCGATCGATCGATCGATTGGGCAGCAGAAGCTCTCGTGCGGACTCGAGAGCACAGAAAGGTTCTGAATCGATCGGCCGATCGATTCAGGCAGTCTCAATCGATTGGTTGGGAAGTGACCGTTGTGCAGGTTGCAGATGATGGATGGTTGGGATCGCTGGGTGCTGACGTGGCAATCGATTGAGGTTGATTTGGATCGATTGGGAGCACTGTATATAGCCTGGGCGTAGCGTTTTCTTCACCAGTTCTTTGCGAGCTTCATCTGCGATTTGTGTGCGATCTTCACAGCGCTTTCTCCTACTTTCATTGCCAGTCTTGAAGGCACTTGGAGGAGCTTCTCCAAGGTTCAAGAGGCAACAACAAGCTACAAGTAAGCAAGAAGAAGTAGTGTTGTCATTTGTATCTTGTACTCTCTTTTTGTATTTTTGTGTGTGTTGTTGTGTGAGTTTGTACGAGGCTTCTCCGCCTCCAGTTGCGACCGAGAAGGAGTGTTTCATAGTGGAGATAGCGTGTCGTGTGTGGATCATTGGATTAGTCACCTCTTCTTGAGGTGGATACCAAGTAAATCCTAGTTGTTAGTGTTGTGTGTGTCTTGTGTTTATTTCCACTGCGCATCATCAAGATGAAGCAACCGACAAGCGCGATGAAATACTATTTACCCCCCTCTAGCGGACATCACAGTCCCAACAAGTGGTATCAGAGAGAGGTCGCTCTTCTACGGACAAATCGCCAAGAAAGCAAGAAGCTAGAGGATGAAGATGGACTTGGGAGGTCCACTTGGATGGGACGTCCGGATTCCTCAGCCATACGACAAGGAAGACTTCGCCTTTTGGAGGAATCGACTGGAAACATGGTTCCAAATGGATTGGAACCAATGAGTTGTCTTGAGTGACCCATTTGAAGCTCCTACGGACAAGAAGGGTAAATGCCTCTGACCTCGGCATTGGATTGAAGAGCAACAAGAGCAATCGGAGGTGAACAAGGAGGTAACGATAATTTTGCATAATTTACTACCTTCTAATATTTTGTTGAGTGTAGGTGAAACTACAAATGCAAGTGATCTTTAGAAAAAAAAAACATTGCCTATCATGAAGACCCTACACAAGTCCAAGGAGTGGAAGAGCCCAAGGAGAAGGGCTCATTGGTCCAAGAAGAGAAGGACCAATCCGATGTTGACACGAGGTCAACATCCGAAGAAGAGGAGGAAGAAAAGATGCAATCCGATGTTGACGAGAGGTCAACATTCGAGGAGAAAAAGGAAGAGAAGGCAGAGGTGGAAGAGGAGAGATTTTCCACATCCTCAAGAGATGAAGAAGTGGAAGAGTCCACATCCTCAAGTGAAGAGGAAGAAATAGAAGATGATGCTATCTCTACATTGCAAGAAAAATCAAATGGAGGATCAAGCATCAACCCTACAAGCAAAGGTATAAATATTTCAATTATTAAAGATAAAAATCATATCATTTGCTTTGAGTGTAGGGAGCATGGGCACTACACGAGCAAATGCCCCAAATTGGCCAAGAAGAAGGGTCAAGTAGCAACAAAGGGAAAAGAAAACCTCAAGGAGACAATCCCCACAACAAAGAGAAGCAAGGAACACATTGTGTGTTTCTTGTGCAATCAAAATGGACATTATCGAAGTCAATGCCCAAAGGGGAAGAAGTCGGTTAAAGTCAAAGGAGGAAGCACAAATCAAGGGGGAGCTTCTAAGAGCAAACCCAAGGTAACTTTTAATAGTGCAATTCCTTTGAGTCATGATAAAATGCATGTTAGAAATAATTCTTATCATTTTAATGTAAATTATCATGAAAATAAAAAGCATGATAGCTTTAAGGGAAAATACATACCTCCTCATGCTAGATCTACCATACCTAAGGTTAGGAAGGTAGATAACTACTTAGGCAACTATTATAAGGATTTTAGATATAAGCCTAAGGCTAGCAATGCTCATAGGAATCAACAAAAATCCAAATCTATGGACTTAGTAAGGGAAAACCAAGTCTTAAGGTCAAGACTTGATAACTTAGAGAGAACCCTAGCAAGAATGGAAAACTTGCTTAACGGGCAAAGTGAGCATCACATAGGGAGAGCTAGAGAAGAGTCATCCAATGGCTATAGAGGTTCGGGATACAAACCTAAAGCCAAGAAGGATGTGACTTCCTATCATAGGGTTCCATATAGCTATGAAACCAAATCTAGGTCTAGTGGTCAAGTCAAAAATACTAGGGAAGTCATCCCTAAGAGTACATTTGTCAAGACCAAGGTGACTAAGGCTCCAAAAAGGCCTAATAAAGTCACAAAGAATGTTACAAGGGAAGTTATCCCTAGGAGTGACCTAGTAGAAGTGACCAAGGCTTATAAGAAGCCTAGAAAGGTCCTTAGGAAGGTGAGTAGGGAAGTGATCCCTAGTGAGTACCTAGAGTATCCAAGGAGCACCAATAGGTTTTAGGTTCCTAGAAGCATATTCTCTACACCCTAGATGGGTTTAGAGAGTGTCAACTCCAATTGAAAGGGTGGTTAACCCAACCTTAATAAAAGTTGACACTTGAGATCATTTTCAAGGTTATTGTTAACCTTTGAAAATGAAAAGGATTATGGTGTTACTCTTTGAAAGAGTAACATGTACCAAATCTTAAGAAATTATGTTTGAATTAAATTGGTACAATTTGGAGAAGCATAAGAAACACCTAGTTGGGGTTTTGGTATTTTCTTAGGGAAATTAAAGGAAAATCTAGGTCCTAATATAAGATAATTACTCCTTGGAAGAGTAAGTTGTGCCAAACTTTGAGGAATCACACTTAATGTAAGTTGGTACACTTGGAAAAAGGATACGAAATGACTAGTTGAGATCTTAGTATGTTCCTAAGGGACTAAGAGCAAATCTAAATCTTAAGTCTCAACGGTTAATCCTTAAGAGGAGTAGTTTGTGTCAAACTTTGAGGATTTGAACTTGATTTAAGTTGACACATTTAGGAAAGGATAAGAAATGCCAAGTTGGGGTTTTGGCATTTTCTTAGAAGGTTAAAGGCGAATCTAAGCTTTAATTTTGATTTCATTTACTCTTTAAAAGAGTAAAATGTGTCATACTTTGAGGAATTTATTTAATTTAAAATTGCACAAATTTAGAAAGGGAAAAAAGAAATGTCAAAATTGGGTTTGGCCCCACCTTCTTGATGAAATTGGACAATCTAGGATTTAATTTTAAGGTTTAGCTAAGAATTAAGGATGCTTAGATAGATTATCTAGGTATATTTTGTTTACGCTAAAATGCCATGATTGTTTACCCATCATATGTCATGACATCATATTTATTTTTGCATTCATGATTATTATGAAAAATACCAAAAATACCATGTCATGTCATACATATATCATGTAGCTATAGGAAATTTTCTTTTGAAAATTCTTTCTTTTTGATGTATGTCATAACATATCATGCATTATGTTAATTTCCTTGTAATTAAGGACAAATGTCAACAATTGTGGGCTTATGCCAAGTGACATCCTTGGTGGATGATCATGGTTCTCACAATGCCTAGATAGATATGCATGATCTCTTATATTAGGGCAAAAACCAAATGTACATCTCACAAAGAATCATAAGGTGACTTGTATGTGTTTTAATACACGTTAGATACAAGTGAGATGTTAGGATGGTGAACAAAACTCAAGATGTTGATTTAGTGCATTTTGTTGAGTCTTAAGTTCATCAAAACACACAGTTATGTGTCTTCCAATCATTGGGAAAGCTAATGTATAAGTCATGTGCATTGAACCCAAAGAACATGGTTGAATATTGGTTTTGAAAATATTTTTTTTTAAAAAAATACTTTTGGAAAACCTTGGTGAAGACTATCTTTTGATAGTGATCATCATTGAATAGTTAGACACAAACTTGAAGAAAACACTAAAGTTTTTACAAGTTTTCAAATTTGTGTCAATCTTTGAAAATAAAGAATTATTTTCATAGAAAACTATTTTTCCTTGATAAAGTATATCCTAAATAATGTCTACATGAATTTTCATGATTTTTAGAATTTTGTAGAATTATTGGAGAGTTTCTGAATTTCGCTGAAATTGAATTTCAGGAAATCAGAAACCCAATCGATCAACCGATCGATTGGGATGGTTTCGATCGATCAGCCGATCAATTGACCCAGTCTGGATCGATCAGTCGATCGATTCAGAGGGAGTTTCTACGAGCAATAGCTTGCAGAATCGATCAATGGATCGATTGAAGTGATTTCAATCGATTGAGTCCCAACTTCAATCGATTGGGAAGTCTGATTTTGGCCGAAAAGCCTGATTTCAGCACTTCAAATCACTTTGAGTCTCGTTAACCACTCCAAACCCCTTGGAATACATTTGTATACATTTAGGGGGAGTTTTTTTATGATGAAAACAAGTATGGATTGATTAAGAGAAATCAAAGTGAAATTTAGGGTAAGGTTTAGCTTCAATTTTGAATTTTGAAATCTTAAAACTTCAAGTTTTGGTTTTCAAGGGTCATTAACCATTCCTAACCTTTTGGCATACACTTGTATCCATTTAGGGGGAGTTTTCATGTTGAAAGCAAGTATGGATTGGTTAGGGTAGATTTATGTGAAGTTTAGGTTGGGGTTTAGTTTCATTATTGAATTTTGAACTTCAAAACTTCAAGTTTTGGTTTTCCTAATTATTTAGGAACCCCAAGTCATTGTTGGTGCAATGATAGAAGTTTGATCATATTTTTAGGGGGAGTTACTCTTTGAAACATAAAAATCTTTTCAAAGACCTTGGAAGGTGGGTTAAACTTTCGTGTTGGATAATACTCAGGGTCGAGTATTGGGGAGCAATGGAAGATTGATTATCTTCATTGCTAGGATGATAAATGTTCTCGGATGAGCATTGTGGAGTAGATTACTGCTCAAGGGGGAGCATTGGATTAATGAAGGGAATCAGACCTTCATTGGTAAAGTGAAAAATGCTCTTGGATGAGCATTGAGAAGAAGATTACTGCTCAAGGGGGAGCATTGCATACAATGAATGGGAGTTTCATTAGGAGGTTGATGCATGCTCTAGGATGAGCATTGTGAAGTGAAGTAGAGCTCAAGGGGGAGCTTTGGAGACAATGGAGGCTATGAGATCTTCATTGTGTGGTTGTTAACAACATATGAGGTTGTAAACAACATCAAGGTAACTCTTGTGGAGAAGAGTGTGTTTTCAGTTGTTGATGTGTGACAAAGGGGGAGAATGGAAGGTTAAGTTAGGCCTTCATCCCAAGCAGGGGGAGTTTACCCTCTAGGAAAGGGAGAGAATGAAGGAAACCTTCATTCATGCTTTGTCATGGAGTTAAGGCTATGAGATTTAGCCTTAGTATGAAGAAGAGCTTAAGGCTATGAGATTTAGCCTTGTGATAAAGAAGGAGTTAAGGCTATGGGATTTAGCCTTGGTATGAAGAAGGAGTTAAGGTTATGGGATTTAGCCTTGGTATGAAGTTGAGAGTTAAGGCTATGAGATTTAGCTTAACTTAGAGGGATTGTCAAACATCAAAAAGGGGGAGATTGTTGGGGCAATTTTCTTAGGTCAAGTTTGACCAGTTTGACTAAGCTTGAGTTGAGTCAAGCTTGAGTCGGGATTTGAGTTTTGATGTTTGACAATATATGAGATTGCTAGGGCAATCATCTGTTTGACAATATATGGAGATTGCTAGGGCAATCGTCCGGTTGTGAAGATGGTCAAAGGGTTGACCAGGTTGAGAAGAAGATAAGTCAAGTAGGTCAGGGATGACAGGAGACTTGACTGGGTAAGTCCTAACTAGAGGTTAGACATCTAGAAGTCCTAACTGGAGGTTAGGTAATCGTGAAGTCCTAACTGGAGGTTAGGCAATGGTGAAGTCTGTTGGTGCAACATCCCTCAGGTCAAGGTTGACCTGGTTAACCAAGCTGAGTCTTGGTTTGGGTTTAGATGTTTGACAATAAGATATTGATCGAAGAAGAGTCAAGTAGGTCAAGGTTGACCGGATACTTGACTGGGAAGTCCTAACTGGCAAGTTAGGCAGAAGGAAGTCCTAGTGAGTGAAGCTAGGCAGAAGGAAATCCTAGTGAGTGAAGCTAGGTGAAAGTCCTGGTGAGTGAAGTCAGGTGAAAGTCCTAGTGAGTGAAGCTAGGCAGAAGGAAATCCTAGTGAGTGAAGCTAGGTGAAAGTCCTGGTGAGTGAAGCCAGGTGAAAGTCCTAGTGAGTGAAGCTAGGCAGATGGAAAACCCTAGTGAGTGAAGCTAGGTGAAAGTCCTGGTGAGTGAAGCCAGGTGAAAGTCCTAGTGAGTGAAGCTAGGCAGAAGGAAATCCCTAGTGAGTGAAGCTAGGTGAAAGTCCCGGTGAGTGAAGCGGTGAAAGTCCTAGTGAGTGAAACTAGGTGAAAACCCTAGTGAGTGAAGCTAGGTGAAAGTCCCGTGAGTGAAGCCAGGCAAGAGGAAATCCAGATGGATCAAGGATGATCGGACATCCGGTGTTGGGAAGTCCAAGTAGGTCAAAGGATTGACCGATACTTGGCAGGAAGGAAATCGAGATGGATCAAGGATGATCGGACATCTGGTGTTGGGAAGTCCAAGTAGGTCAAAGGATTGACTGGATACTTGGCAAGGAAGGAAGTCCAGATGGGTCAAGGTTGACCAGACATCTGGTGGAAGTCCAAGTAGGTCAATGGAGTGACCGGATACTTGGCACGACGAGTAAAAGTCCAAGTGGGTCAAAGGGATTGACCGGACACTTGGTGGGGAGTCCTAGCAGGTCAAGGGAGTGACCAGATGCGAGGCATAATGTACCAACAGTCAAGGTTGACCGGATGTTGGTTAGAGGTTTGGGACTTGGTTTGGGCAAAATCTCGGATCGATCCGTGGATCGATCAGCCGTGGATCGATCGGTGGATCGATCCGATTCTTCCAATCGTCAAGCTTGCCTCGATCGTGGATCGATTCAGAGGTCCCGATCGATCAGCCGATCGATCGATGCTGCTTCGCGCGATAAGCGCCGGATCGATCCGTGGATCGATCCAGCGCTTCTCGAGCGGCGCTCCGGATCGATCCGTGGATCGATCAAGCCTCGATCGATTCGGAACATTCGAATCGATCGGGATCCGACCGTTGGCGTCGATAAGCCGCAGCGAGCGTGGTCTTCGGTAATCTCTTCACGAGCTCTTCTCGATTCATTCTCCTCCACACTCTCTACAAGCACGTGATCGCCAGTTCTTGAAGGTTCTTGGAGACTTTCCAAGTCAAGAGGCGGATCTATTGCAAGAGGAAGAAGTTAGGGTTAGGGTTTTTACTGCACATCTTGTAAGCTTTTGCTTAACTTGTATTTCCCTTTCTTCTTCTTGTATTGAGAGTGTTGTAGGGCTTCTCCGCCTTTGGTAGTTACCATAAAGGAGTGTTATTCATAGTGGAGGGTGTGTGCGTTGGTGTGGATCCTTGGATTAGTCACCTCTTGTGAGGTGGATACCAAGTAAAATCCTAGTGTTAGCGTGCTTGTGTTTGTTTCTGTATTTCCGCTGCACATCTTTGAAGAAACAAGCAACGCCGAGCAACAAGCGAACGCGACGAGCTATTCACCCCCCCTCTAGCTACTTTTGGTCCTAACAAGTGGTATCAGAGCAAGGCTGCTCTTCACCGGAATCATCGCCGGAAGGGTCAAGCATATCAAGAAAAGCTAGAGGGTGAAGAAGTTGGAGCAAATTCTTCAAGTTCAAGACTTTATCAAGCTCAACTTCAAGATGCAATTCCAAGATGGGCTTGGATTTGACACAAGGGTGGCTCCACCATACACTTCTACGAGTTTCGATTCTTGGAAATCAAGAATCGAAAATTTTCTTATGATGGAGATAGATCAATGGTTTGCTCTAATGGAAGGCTTCAAGGCTCCAAGAAATTCAAAGGGCAAAGTTCTAAAGAAAAGCAAATGGAGCCCGGAGCAAGTCCAAAGGTGCGAGGCAAATGACAAAGTGACCAAGCTTTTGGTCAATTTATTGCCAAGCACCATCCTTTGCAAAATTGGAGAGTTTGAAGATGCAAAGGAGCTATGGAGCAAATTGGCCAAGCTTCATGAAGAGATCCCCTCCACTGTACAAGATCATGAAGAATCCAGAGAGGGTGACTCTTTGGAGCAAGACCAAGAGGATGACTCCGAGGTTGAGAGATGCTCAACCTCCGAAGAAGAGGAAATCCAAGAAACTTCATCCTCAAGGGAATGTAACGAAAGGAACAAGGAGGGAGCATACTCCTTGTTTCATGTTCAAGATGATGAAGCCTCCACCTCTAGGATTGAGGGGGAGCAATCCTTGGTGACGCCGGATCAAGAAGAAGGAGAAGCTTCTACATCCGGGTCAAGTGAAGAAGAAGAAGATGGTGCCACCTCCGAAATTCAAGAAATAGCAAATGGAGGAGCAAGTGCCATCCCTACACAAGAAGGTATAAATGTTTCAATTAAAAATAAAAATCATATCATATGTTTTGAGTGTAGGGAAAGTGGGCACTACAAGAGCAAGTGTCCCAACTTGGCCAAGAAGAAGGGTCAAGTGACGCAAAAGGGCAAGGAGAAGCCCGAGGAGACCATCCCCGGAACAAAGAAGAGCAAGGAGCATATCATATGCTTCTCTTGCAATCAAAAGGGGCATTATCGGAGTCAATGCCCTAAGGGGAAGAAGATGGTCAAGGCTCAAGGAGGAAGCTCAAGTCAAGGGGGAGCCTCTAAGGTAAAAAGGAAGGTAACATTTATTGAGCCTACCCCTTTACATTATGGTAAAAAGCATGATAGTTCAAACTTTTATCATTTTAATGCAATTTACCATAAGAATAGGAAGCATGAGGGCTTTAAGGAAAAGCATGTGGCCCTACATGCCAAAACTACTACATCTAAGGCTAGGAATGTAGGTAACAGTCTAGGCAAGAACTCTAAGGATTGTAGCTACAAGCCTAGAAACAAAAATGCTCATGAACTTAATGGAAAAACAAAATCTAAGGATTTAATGATAGAAAATCAAGTCTTGAGATCAAGACTTGATAAAATGGAAAAGACCCTAAAAAGGATGGAAAATATCCTAAAAGGGCAAAGTGAGCAAAACCTAGGGCTAGGAAAGTCAAAGCCATCAAATAGCCATAGAGGTTTGGGATACAAACCAAAGGCTAAGAAGGATGTGCCTAGTTATCATAGGGTTCCATATAGTTATGGAACAAACCCTAGGTTTGGTGGTCAAGTCAAGAATACTAGGGAAGTCATCCCTAAGAGTATTTTTGCAACCAAAGTGACTAAGACTTCTAAGAAGTCTAAGAAAGTCACTAACAAGGTCACAAGGGAGGCTATCCCTAGGGTTGACCTAGAAAATGTGACCAAGGCTTCTAAGAAGCCCAACAAGGTCACTAGGAAGGTATCTAGGGAAGTTATCCCTAGTGAGTACCTAGAGCATCCAAGGAGCACCAATAGAGTTTGGGTTCCTAGGAGCATCTTCTCTACCCTATAAATGGGTTAGAGAGTGTCAACTCCAATTAGAAGGGTAGTTAACCCAACTTTGAGGAAATTGACACTCAAGGAGCATTTTCAAGGTTTTTGTTAACCTTTGAAAATGAAATGGAACTATTATTTACTCCTTGAAAGAGTAAAATGTGCCTAGTGGTGAAAATTTGATTTTAATCTTAAAAGGCACATATTGGGAAATTCATAAGAGCTACCAAGTTGGGATTTTGGTATGTTCTTAGAAAATTAAAGGAAATTGAAGCCTTATGTTGAAGTGCTACTCTTGTGGAAAAATGAAATATGCCAACATTTGAGGATATGCTAAATTTCGACTGGCATAAATTAATCAAGGGAATTAGAAATGCCAATTTAGGCTTTGACATTTTCTTGAAGCACTTTAGGGCAATCTAGGTTTAAGTTGTAAGTTTAGCTAAGGTTTTAAGGATACTTAGATAGTTAATCTAGGTATATTTTATTTATGCTAAATCTTGCCATGATTGTTTGCCCATCATATGTCATGACATCATGTCTATTTTTGCGTTCATGTTTTATTATGAAAAATCCAAAAATACCATGTCATGACATTCATACATCATGTAATTATAGGATATTTTCTTTTGAAAATTATTTCTTTTTGATGTATGTCATAACATTATCATGCATTAAGTTTAATTCCTTGTAATTAAGGACAAAAGGCATTTAACAACACTTATTAACAAGTGACATCCTAGGTGGGTGTCTAATATCTCCAAAATGCCTAGATAGATATGCATGATCCCTAGATTAGGGCAAAACCAAAATCTACATCTCACAAAGACCTATAAGATGACTTGTATGTATTTTAGTGCACATTAGATACAAGTGAGATGTTAGGATGATGAACAAAACTCAAGATGTTGATTTAGTGCATTCTTTTGAGTTTTAGTTTCATCAAAACACATAGATATGTGTTTTCCCATCATTGGGAAAGCTAATGTACAAGTCATGTGCATTATGCCCAAGGAACATGGTGGGATATTGGTTTTGAAAAAGTTTTCAAAATGATTTTGGAAAACCTTGGTGAAGGCTATCTTTTGATAGTAATCACCATTGAATAGTTAGACACAAACTTGAAGAAAACACTAAAGTTTTTGCAAGTTTTCAAGTTTGTGTCAATCTTTGAAAAGATGATGTATTTTCATAGAAAACTATTTTTCCTTGATAATATATGCCCTAAACAATGTCTACACGAAATTTCATAATTTTTGGATTTTTGTAGAATTTTCTAGGGGTTTCTGAAGTTGACTGAAATGGAATTTCAGCAACTATCAGAGCTCCGATCGATCCATGGATCGATTGGAGTGCTTGAATCGATCCATGGATCGATTCAGAAGGCAAATCACGCGAGCAGTAGCTCGCTGGATCGATCAGCCGATCGATCCAGGTAGTCTGAATCGATCAGTGGATCGATTCAGAAAGGTTCAATCGATTGGAACCCAACTCCAATCGATCCAAGTTGCTGATTTTGGCTGGGAAAGCCTGATTTCAGCACTTTGAACCTATTTTTAGTCTAGGTACTCATTCCAAACCCTTAAAATACATTTGTATACATAAAAAGGGTGTTTTCGTGTTGAAAACAAGGATGGAATGGTAAAGGAAGGCTAAGTTAAAGTTTAGGTTGAGGTTTGTTTCAAATTTTGAACATTTGAACCTCAAAACTTCTAAATCTGGGTTTCCTAAAGGTTTAGGGATTCCAAGTCATTGTTGGTGCAATGACAGAAGTTTCCACCATGTCTTTAGGGAGAGGGACTCTTTAAAGACATGAAAATTATTTTTCATGAACCTTGGAAGGTGGTTAACCTTCTGTTGTGAACTTGCTCAAGGTTGAGCATTTAAACTTGAAATGGGGATAAATGGGGAGTGGATATCCTCATCATTTCAAGTGGGAACTCAAGATGTTAGAAAATGCTCAAGGTTGGGTATTTGTCTACATTGAGGAAGAAGTTAAGGATAAATGAAGGGTATGAGACCTTCATTATTGTGTTGATCACAATGAGTGAAATTGTGATCACGATGAGCAACTCTTCAGGGGGAGAGTCTTCAACAAATGGAGTTGTTGAAGTGTGCCCAAAATTGGAGCATAGGTTGATGTGTGTCCAAAGACGGGTTGATGTGTTTTATTAGTAGGAGGTTGATGTGTGCCAATAGGGGGAGAATGAAAGGAAGTAAGTTAGGTTTTCATTACCTAGAGGGAGTTTGCCCTCTTAGGGGGAGAATGAAAAGCTTAATTTATGGGTTCATTACCTAGTGGCATGAAGAAGGAGGCTATAGGATTAGCCTAACTTACATGTGGGATTGTAAGTGTTATTGTGGTATTGTCAAACATCAAAAGGGGAGATTGTTGGTGCACATCCCTCGGTCAAGGTTGACTGGTTAGTCAAGTCGAGTCTTGGTTTGGGTTTAGATGTTTGATAATAAGATATTGATCAAGAAGAGTCAAGTAGGTCAAGGTTGACTGGATACTGATAGTCCTAACTGCAAGTTAGGCGTAGGAAGTCCTAGTGAGTGAAGCTAGGCAAGGAAACCTAGTGAGTGAAGCTAGGTGAAAGTCCCGTGAGTGAAGTCGTGAAAGTCCCAGTGAGTGAAGCTAAGGAAATCCTAGTGAGTGAAGCTAGGTGAAAGTCCCGTGAGTGAAGCTGTGAAAGTCCTAGTGAGTGAAGCTGGCGGATGGAAAACCCTAGTGAGTGAAGCTAGGTGAAAGTCCCGTGAGTGAAGCCAGTGAAAGTCCTAGTGAATGAAGCTAGGCGTAGGAAATCCTAGTGAGTGAAGCTAGGTGAAAGTCCCGTGAGTGAAGCTGTGAAAGTCCTAGTGAGTGAAACTAGGCGATGGAAAACCCTAATGAGTGAAGCTAGTGAAAGTCCCGGTGAGTGAGGCAAGGAAGGAAATCCAGATGGATCAAGGATGATCGGACATCCGGTGTTGAAGTCCAAGTAGGTCAAAGGATTGGATGGATGCAAGGAAATCCGGATGGATCAAGGATGATCGGACATCCGTGTTGGGAAGTCCAAGTAGGTCAAAGGATTGATGGATACTTGGCAAGGAAGGAAGTCCAGATGGGTCAAGGTTGACGGACATCCGGTGGAAGTCCAAGTAGGTCAATGGAGTGACGATACTTGCACGACGAGTAAAAGTCCAAGTGGGTCAAAGGATTGACCGGACACTTGGTGGGGAGTCCTAGCAGGTCAAGGGAGTGACCGATGCGAGGCATAATGTACCAACAGTCAAGGTTGACCGGATGTTGGTTAGGAGGTTTGGGACTTGGTTTTGGGCAAAATCCAGCCGGATCGATCCGTGGATCGATTCAGCCGTGGATCGATCGCGATCGATCCGCATTCTTCCATCAGAAGCTCGGATCGATGTGGATCGATCAGAGGTCCCGATCGATCAGCCGATCGACCGCACGATAAGCGCCGGATCGATCCGTGGATCGATCCAGCGGTTCCGCGCGATGGCGCTGGATCGATCCGTGGATCGATCCAGCCCCGATCGATTCGGAACATTCGATCGATCGATCCGACCGCCTGCAATACAGACGAGCGTGGTCTTCGGTAATCTCTTCACGAGCTCTTCTCGATTCATTCCAGCTCCTCCACGCCTCTCTACAAGCACGCTTGAAGGTTCTTGGAGGCTTTCCAAGTCAAGAGGCGGATCTATTGCAAGAGGAAGAAGTTAGGGTTAGGGTTTTTACTGCACATCTTGTAAGCTTTTGCTTAACTTGTATTTCCCTTTCTTCTTCTTGTATTGAGAGTGTTGTAGGGCTTCTCCGCCTTTGGTAGTTACCATAAAGGAGTGTTATTCATAGTGGAGGGTGTGTGCGTTGGTGTGGATCCTTAGATTAGTCACCTCTTGTGAGGTGGATACCAAGTAAAATCCTAGTGTTAGCGTGCTTGTGTTTGTTTCTGTATTTTCCGCTGCACATCCAAGAAGAAACAAGCAACGCCAAGCAACGAAGCGCACCGAGCGAACGCGACGAGCTATTCACCCCCCCTCTAGCTACTTTTGGTCCTAACAAAGTCCTAACTGGAGGTTAGGCAATGGAGAAGTCCTAATTAGAGTTTAGGCATCTGGGAAAGTCTTAACTGGAGGTTAGGCAGGAGAAAAGTCAAGTAGGTCAAGGTTGACAGGAGACTTGACTGGGAAAAGTCCTAATTGGAAATTAGGCAAAGGTAAGTCCAACAGGAAGGTTGGCAAGATTGAAAATCCAAGTAGGTCAGTGTTGACCAGACTTGGTGGTGAAAGTCCTGATAAGTGAGATCAGGCAATTGGAAAGTCCTAGTATAGCTAAACAAAGAGAAAGTCCTGGTGAGAAGCCAGGCAATTGGAAAGTCCAAGTGTGATCTTGGTAGAGCAAGTCCTAGGATGATTTGGCTAGGAGAACTCGACAACTAGGATGAGGCCGATGGAAGCTCCAGAAGGCAAGGCGTGAAGGATGTGGAGATATCCGAGGGACGCAAGGCTGATGGAGGAGGCTAGAAAGCTAGTTCGAGGTTGGTCGGAGTAGCCAAATGATAGGCGTGCAAACCCAACAGGTCCCGGTTGACCCAGAGTTGGGTTTGGGAAGCTGGACTTGAGTTTGAGTCAAGTCCAGGGTGTTCAATCGATCGGGCGATCGATTGAATATGCTCCAATCGATCAGTCAATCGATTGGAATGTGCTGCGATTATTGGGATGACCTAATCGATCGGCCGAATGATTGGGGTCAGGAAATCGCGAGCACAGAAGCTCTCCCAATCGATCGGGCGATCTATTGGGAGCTGCCAATCGATCGGTCGATCGATTGGGCAGCAGAAGCTCTTGCGCGGACGCGAGAGCACAAAAAGGTTATGAATCGATCGGCTGATCGATTCAGGCAGTCCCAATCGATCGGTTGGGAAGTTACCATTGCGCAGGTTGCAGATGATGGACGGCTGGGATTACTGGGTGCTGACGTGGCAATCGATTGAGGTTGATTTGGATCGATTGGGAGCACTGTATATAGCCTGGGCGGAGCGTTTTCTTCGCCAGTTCTTTGTGAGCTTCATCTATGATTTGTGTCCGATCTTCACAGCGCTTTCTCTGACTTTCATTGCCAGTCTTGAAGGCACTTGGAGGGGCTTCTCCAAGGTTCAAGAGGCAACAACAAGCTACAAGTAAGCAAGAAGAAGTAGTGTTTTCATTTGTATCTTGTACTCTCTTCTTGTATTTTGTGTGTGTTGTTGTGTGAGTTTGTACGAGGCTTCTCGGCCTCCGGCTGCGACCGAGAAGGAGTGTTTCATAGTGGAGATAGCGTGTCGTGTGTAGATCCTTGGATTAGTCACCTCTTCTTGAGGTGGATACCAAGTAAATCCTAGTTGTTAGCGTTGTGTGTGTCTTGTGTTTATTTTCGTTGCGCATCATCAAGATGAAGCAACCGACAAGCGCGTTGAAATGCTATTCGCCCCCCCTCTAGCGGACATCACGGTCCCAACACTCTCTACCGCTTCGTCTGCTTTCAACCTTCCGACTTCTTCCTGCTCTCGTCGACCTTCCGCCTTCTCATTGTCTTTGTCCTTCGTAAGTATTCTTCCCTTCTCCTTCTTCCCTTCCTTTTCACTTATGGCTGAGGAGAGGGAGATGCCATGGCACTCGTACTTCATTTCCAACTTAGACCAGAGTGATCTTTCATCGATTCATGTCAGTCTGCATCTTTCAAACGATTATCAGCTTCGGCCTCCAAGGCCTAATGAGCCGCCATCCTCTCCTCCCAAAGGATTTGTAACCTTTTTCAAGGACTAACTCCTCAGAGGTCTTCTTTTTCCCATCCATCCATTTTTCTCCGCCCTGAGTCAGCACCTAAGCGAGCGTTCCGTTATCTCAGTTTACTCCCAATGCCTTCCGCGCTATGTGCGGAATGGTAATTCTATGCCGCCTCTATCAGATTCCCTTGACCACCCATATTTTTCTTCATTTCTACTCTCTCAAATGATCTGAGCCAGGCGTCTTAATGGTCCAGTCCTGGGCAGGGTATAAATTTTTCGAGGACATGCCTTCTTTCAACAAAGGGTGGAAGTCCCACTTTTTCTTCATTAGACTGTCTGAATCAATATCGCTGACGACCAAATGACGCCACACGCTCCCTCCTACCTCTAAGCTACCAGAGCATCAACACCAACCTGACTGCCATACAGCTTCAGAAAAACTTGGTGGAGTGCGTCTTCACCTATTAGTGATAATGTGAGAAAGTTTCTTGCATTTCTTTGGGCTTAGCCCAATTCCATTATCTATAGGCGCTCCTTTTGGTAAGGCCTCGTATCTTCTTCTCCTAGTCTTCGCTAACTGAGGTATTTTCTTCTTATTTTACAAAAGCCGCCATGTTCCATACCTACTTGGTTGATTCTTCCCAGTTGCCCAACCTCCTTTTGAAGAGTGTAGGGGAGGAGATTGCACAAGGTCTAGCTTCTGTGGCGGCCCCTACAGGTGAACCGATAGGGACTTCGACCCAACTACCTGCAGAACCTAAAATCTCTATAGCGGGCTCTTTACTCGCGGAGTTGCCTGAGGATGAGCAGCATTCCTCTCCTCCAATAGACAAACGCCTACACCTCCAACGCGAGAGGAAAAGAGTTACCCCCTCCATCCAATCATCCCCCTCTCTCCCTTCATCTGGACGAGCTTATTCCAAGGCCTCCAAGGCCAAGACAAAAACACCCGCCCAGACATTCTCTCCATCTGCTATAGAAGTCACAGCTTCTACCCCAGTCCATATTGCGGCCCTCGAGCAGGCTAGCTACCCAGCTGAAGACCAGCCCGGGGCTTCCTCAACCCCTTCTATCCCGATCGCTGTCGTTAGCTCAACACCTGCCCCTTCTCGTAGCAACGAGCGATCCAGGAGCAAATACGCTTTTTCTTCTTCTTTCCACTTGCCTTCCATAGCCGGGCTGGACTCCCCGCCTACGGACGACACACACTCCTCTTGTGGCCAAGTCCAATTACATGGAGCTTTAACTACTTCTTGGTAAACCTCCACTGAACAATTTTGGGAGGGCTCATTGTTGGAGGGAATAGATCTGTTTTCTCAGCGCCTATTATTCGTGAGTCATTTCTCTTGTCTGGATGTCTCTAGTTAACTCTGACAAATTTTTGTTCGGTACAGGCCTGTTCCATGGGCTTGAACCTTTCCAACATTGTGGTCGGTCTACTACGAGAGAACGAGTTGCTGAAGGCTCGCATTCAAGAACTAGAATTGCCTTTGACCCCTCGATCTTCATGCAATGGATCAGACCCCCTCTACTGACCCGTTATAATCTTGCCTTCATGCAGTAGGGGAGTCGGCTCAGTCTGCCAGAAGCTTGGCCCAAGTGGACTTAGAAAGGGTGAAAACCTTAGAAGCGGCCCTGAAAACCAGTGAGTCCAAACTAAAATCAGAAGGGCAGCGACGCATCACTATCCTAGATGGCCAAGACAAAAAGGAAAAAGAACTAGCCACCCTTTCTGAGAAACTAAAAACTCTACAGGAATCCTATGAGGTCCAAAAGAAAGACCTAGCCACTACCCAGGCAGACCTAGCTGCGAGTGCCGATCGAGAGAAAGCTCTCAAAAAATAATGGGAGGTCGGAAATGCTACTATCCATTCACTGTAATTGGTCCTTCTTAAGGCTAAGGAGGATGCTGCCCAAGGAAAACAAGAACTAGCGCTAGTGCGGGGGGATGCAGATAAAGCTAAGAGTGAGCTGGTCAAATATCAGGCAGGCGAAACTGATCGCCTGAAAGCGTACCGGCTAGCCTATGTCAAGTCTCTAACTTTTGGGAGGAAGATCGGTCGTCTGATTGACACGATGATATGTTATGACGGCGTAGGTGCTGTACGCTAACTGTTCGAACAAGGTCTCTTTCGATCTGCTCCCCCAGATGATTTCTTGAACTGGACCTGCCTTGTGGAGGAGCTACCTGCTGAAGCCTTCCCCTCCTTTGATGACGATGATAACTTTGTACTCTCTTCTGTAGTTTCGCAATGAATTGGGTCTGGGTGTGAGTACCTTCCTCCAAACATATCCTTGTTAGTAAATATTTTATGTTTGTTTCTATCTTGGTTTACTTAGAAGGTCTGTTAAGCACGTGCCTCTTCCCTAGGCATTCCCTGCCCTAACATTCCTTGCCTCACTATAATTCTAAGCAAGACCCACTTGTTCCCTGTTCAAGGCTTTGCTTTGGCCCTGCTGATATCTCGATCAGTACTACATGCCTGGGTTTCTACCTGCACACTTTTCTGGTCTATTCTTCAATCTTACTGTTAAAAGGCGGGAGAGATCGTACACGAAGGTTTCAGAGAACTCCTATTGTAGTGGCATCTTTTCCCGAGGCTACCATACCTACCCTTGTACTTTGCACTGTTACTTTTTCTGACACATTCCCTTAGCTCCGTTTTCTTTGACGATCCAATGGCCCCTTTTGCCTTGATGACCTTCGTCGTTTTTATTACGGGCCATTGGATGGTGGTTGACTATAATGTCCCTCTGGGCAGCGACTATAAATGTGTCCCCTTTTCCATTCCTCTGAACTTTCTCGCTTGCACCCTCCTCCTGCCCTCGCCCCCTATTTCATGCTTGAGTCTTCCCTATGGCTTTTCCTGCACCTGTTTATGCTCCTGGAGTTTCCACTTTCTCTGGTTTGGATCTAGACGACCTTCGTTTCAATTATGAGATTTTTGAAGATATGCACATCATCATACCTACTTCAATCCACCGGGCCTCCTCTCCTCTAGAAGGATATGTCACTTTCTACAAAGAGCAATTCGTCGTTGGGCTCTGTTTTCCTATTCACCTCCTCTTCTCTGCTGTGAGCCGATATTTCAGAATTCCTCTAGGGCAACTAACTCCCAACTCCATAAGGATCCTGTGTGGGTTCGTCATCCTATGCGAAGTATGTGACATCGCATGGTCTCTCCGTTTGTTCCATTACTTCTTTACCCCTCACCGGTAGAGCGAGGGCATGTTTCGTCTTCAAGCTCGTCTCCGCACTACCTGCTTCTGTTCCATCCCCTCTTCAGATTCCGATTGGAAGGATAAATACTTCTTCCTTCAGTTTCCCTCGCTTGTGGAATGGACAACTCGGTGGCAATCATTCCTTCTCACAACACCTCATTTAGGGGATTTTCAAATGGATCCCCTTTTCATGGAGGCTGCCACACAATTAGCAGGGTGGAGACTTGACTTACTCAGACTGCTGGGCGAGGATGTGCTATTCTTGTTTAGGCTAAGCCGCATCCCCTCTGAACTGCCACACTCCTTAGGTGAGCCTCACTTGGCTTTAACTCACCTTGCTTTGTTTTTTCTTTTGTTGTGTAACCCTTATTTTGACATTCCTTATACAGCTAACACCCTTAATCGTGCCTCTGAGGTTCAACCACTTCCCTTGAGCAATCAGGAAATTTACCGAAGAGGTCGAATCATCTTGGCCAGAAGGAGCCTTCCACACTCAGTTCTTGCCCGACCTGGAACAGTTACCACTACAGTTTCTTAGTCAACCCCTCGAACAACCCATTCATCAGCTCCTTGATCAACTTCCGGATCAACTTCCCGATCAACTCCCAGAGCAACTCCCCGATCAGCTCCCCGATCAGCCCCCATAATGGCTTCCAGACTAGCTCCCTGATCAGCTCCCAGATTTGATCTACGATCAACCTTGCACGTACGTTTCACCTCTGATCCTACAAGTCCAAGTGCCCCCTGATTCTCGGCTCGTAGGTCCCGAACCCCGCCAGAGGATTCAGACGACCAACCATTGCTGCGGAGGCCTTGACGCAGACCTATTGATCCCGCCCAGACCTCCGACCATCCACTTACTACCCAAACTTCCCCATCGTTTCCAGCTGCTGTCTTAAGCTCAGAATTCCCGAGTGCGTCTGTGACCCTCCCAAAGGTCCCAGCGGGGACTTCATGAGGAAATCCCCCCGTTATCAAGGAAGAAGTCTTCGACGAATCTTACCCGACCCCCCTGGGTCCTTCTTTATCACACGCACCTCCCATCGCTTCTACAATTCCCTCCCGACCTTCCTCTTCTCCGTCTTCTACTTCCCTTCCTCCCGAATTCCAAGACACAACTACAGGGCCTTCAACTCACCCTCCTCCGGCTGGGACTGAGGCTGGACCGTCCCGATCACGACACCCCCCCCTTACTCTCATTTCAAAGCCACCATGCCCTCATAATGGAATCTACGACATCAATCAGATGCACCTATTAGTCGCCTTACTCTCAGAGGACAACTATCAACTTGCTGGAAGGAAAGTTTAGAGCAGATGCATGCTCTTCCAGTGCCCATCCAGCTGGACTTAATCTCTGAGGGAGCCGTAGCCATAAGTTTTCTTTCTTACTTTTCCTCCTTATTTCTCTCATTCCCTTATAAGTACCTATTTCTTATCTAGAACTTTGCCGAGTCCTTGATGATGAGCCAGACACTCTCCTTTTTGTATCAAGAAAATAAATCTATGAAAGATAGAGTGGTTGAAGTGGAACTCCAGTTAAATGACCCGGCGGTAGCTGACTATCTACTGAGGGTTGAGATAACAACCATGAAGAGAGCGAATGATCTCTATAGGCAATCCCTGAGAGAGGCAAATCAGGAAATCAAATGCCTCCATGAGGAAAAAAGGCAAGAACGAGGTTCTTCACAAGCAGGCTTTGGATCAGCTGGCCCAGGAACTGTAGTATAAGGAGGCACTTCTACGGGACCAGAGCAGGACTTTGGAATCCCAAGCAGCGGAACTACACGCAGCGCTAGCTGAGTTATCCCAATCCCACTCTACCCTATTGGGAGTTACCACAGCTTTGGAAATCTATAAGGCAGGAGAGAGTGAGAGCTGTAGGCTGAGCCGGGAAGCGTATCTGCATTCTCCAGAATTTGGTACTTAGGTGGGGGACCGCCTTATTACCTCCGTAGCCTATGGGGCGGTAGGGACACTTAGACAACTATACGAACAAGGGTACCTAACCTCTGCCCCTCCCGAGGACTTCTTAGACCATCACCGAATTTTGAAAGAAATGTCAGACGATGTCATTGTTGCCTTTAAGTAACCTACACCAATGTACTCCAAATTATGATGTCTATAATGTTTTAACATTTCATTCTATCTTCGTTTTGAGCCCTAACTTGACAGAGCCCAAGTGGGTCAATCCTAGCTTGAGTCTTGAGTGAGTCTTAATATTTAAAAAGAGTTAAAGCAATCTTGACTAGGCTAATATCCCGATCGGCTAATCGAGTGAACATTCCCGACTTGATCGACCTTACTTTCGTACTTGTAATCCTTACAAAGAGCTAAAACGGCTAAATGCAATAGGGTCGAAGGTAATTGACACTCCATGGTCGGTCTAACTTCCTACCCCGAACGTCCTGCATGTAGTAGATACCTGATGCTAACTTCTTAATAACTTTATACAGTCCGTCCCATTGAGGTGCTAGCTTAGTTACTTCACCAACAGACTTTGTTTGCTTCCAGACCAGATTCCCCTCCCCAAAGAATCAAGGGATCACCCTTCTTTTGTAATTCTGCCTCATCCTCTGTCGGTAAGCCACTAGCCTGGCTGGCGTCCGCTCGTGAATTTCGTTAATAAAATCCAGCTCTGACAGTCGCCGCTCGGTATTACCTTCATCATATAGCATCCGTCTGACGGAGGGTACCCTAATCTCTATAGGTACCACTGCCTCATTACCATAGACCAAATGAAAAGGCGTGAGTCCGGTACTCTCTCGGGGAGTCGTACGATATGCCCAGAGGATACTAGGAAATTCCTCCACCCAATCACCTCCGACATGATCTAACTTCACGTTCAATCCTCAAACGATTTCTCGATTGATAACTTTAGTTTGTCCATTGCTTTGCGGATATGCCACGGAGGTGAATGCCAGACTTATACCAAATCCCTGACACCAGACCCAGATTTTACAGCCCTGGAATTGTCTCCCATTGTCAGAAATCAGTTTGTGGGGTATTCCAAACCTACAAAGGATATTTCTCCATAAGAACTGTATGATAGCTCCCTCCGTGATCCTGGCCAGAGCTTCTGCCTCCACCCATTTAGAGAAGTAGTCCACAGCCACGAGCAGGAATCGCTTTTGACCAGGTGTCATAGGGAACATCCCACAATATCCATGCCCCATTGATCGAAGGGCAGGAAACTATGGATGTCTTCAGTAGGGCGGTTGGATGATGCATCAGACTTTGATGTTTCTGACAGGACAAGCAAGTATTTACCAACCGCTGAGCATCTTTCTGTAGGGTGGGCCGGAAATATCCGGCCAACAGCACCTTTCGAGCTAACGTCCTTCCTCCAGCATGACTGCCACATCATCCTAGATGTATTTCTTACAAAGCATATTCCGCCTCCTCCACGCCCAAACACTTGAGTAGCGGCCTAGAGAATGCTCGCTTGTACAATTGATCCCCGATCATGGTATAGGCATGAGCTCTTTTCTTGACCAGTCGCGCTTCCTCAGGATCCAACGATAAGATGCTCTGCTGAAGGTAACTGATCATTGGTGCCCTCCAGTCAATTGGCTCCTCCACGTTGTTTTGGAGATCTATTTGAGTTATTAGGAAGGTCTGAGCTATTGACTTGTCCAACACCCAAGTAGTCAAAGAGCTAGCCATTTTGGCTAACTCATCCACTCTTTTATTTTCTGCTCTGGGAATCTTAGCTATGGTGACTTCTTTAAACTCCCCCCTCATCTTCTCATAAGCCTCTTGGTATACTTGCAGCTTATCACTGTTGACTTCAAAGTTGTCTGCTACTTGTTGGGTTACTAATTGAGAATCTGAATAGCTTATCACTGTTGACTTCAAAGTTGCCTCCCGTCAAGAAATCTGCCAGAGCTTGCGCTTTAATGGTCGTGCGAGGTTGATATTATATATCATATTCTCCCAATTTAGTCGCCCACTTGATGAGCCAACCGACAACTTCCACATTAGTAAGGGCCTTACCCATGGTGCTATTAGTCAAGACCATGATGGGATGTGCCAGAAAATAAGACCTCAAGTGTCGAGCCATGAGTATCAACCCGTAAACTAACTTTTCTAGGGTTGTGTATCACGACTCAGCCCCCTTCAATAAATGGCTAAAAAAGTATACGGGCCGTTGTACATTATCTTGTTCCTTCACCAGCACCGCCCCCACTGCCTCAGGGGTGGCTGATAGATAAGCCCAGAGCGGCTCCCCCGTAGCGGGCTTGAATAAAGAAGGTAATGTCTCCAGATACTTCTTCAGTTCTTCAAAATATTGAGTGCAGATTCTTTCGCAACCAGCGGTTGAGTCTACCATCTGGTCAATTCTGGGAAGAGGATAACAATCTTTAGGGCTGACCCGATTGAGATCTCGAAAATCGATGCAAACTCTCCACTTATTGTTGGGCTTAGCTACCAGGACTACATTAGAAAGCCAAAACAGGAATTGTACTTCTCTAATGTGGCCAACTTTCCTGAGTTGGTCCACTTCAGCTTTGATGATTTTATTTTGATCGGTCGAGAAATTCCTCTTCTTCTGTTTTACCGACCGACAATCGAGCAGGAGATGTAATTTGTACTCTGCTACTTCAAGTTTAACCTCGGGTAACTCCTTGGGGGACCAGGCGAAGACATCTCAGTTGTGAGTCAAGCACTAGATTAGCTCATCTTTAAGCTCAGCGGGTAAGTCACTCGCTATACAAGTGAGACTCTCTGGACGTTCGGGATGTAATTGAACTTCCTCCTAGGGGATGAGCTCTTCTGCTACAGGGAGAGGTTCCTCTTGAATGGCGTGGACGCCTCTATCTTGATTCCTTTGTGCCTTGCGGGCCTCCACTTTGACCATATCTACATAACACCTACGGGAGATCAGCTGCTCTCCCTTAACCTCCCCAACTTGATCTCCCACTGAGAATTTGATTTTATGATGAAAACTAGAAACCACGGCCCAGAACTCATGTAATGTTGGTTTACCCAAGATGACGTTGTAAGACGAGGACGAATCCACCACAATAAATGTGCTTCTTCTTGTTCGTACCAGTGGTTCATTACCCAGAGATATAGCCAACTTGATCTGGCTCATGGGTTTCACTTCGTTGCCAGTGAAACCATATAAAGAGGTGGCCATTAGTTGGAGTTCACCGACGTCAATCTGCATTCCTTCAAACGCAGTTCTAAACAGCACGTTGATAGAGTTTCCGATATCAAAGAAAACTCTGGCCACGCGACTGTTGGCTATGATAGCTTTGATGATGAGGGCATCATCATGTGGTAGCTCAACCCCTTCTAGATCTTGTGGTCCAAAACTGATTACAAGGTCGGCAGCTTGCTCTTGATTGTATCTCACGACATGAATTTCCAAACGACGCTCATGAGATTTCCACGCTCTGCCAAAATCCCCATCTGTGGACCCTCCGGAGATCATGTCTATCTCTCGAATGGCTGTATTACCTCTATTCTCCTCCTCCCGAGCTTCTTCCTACCCTTGATCCTGAGCATATTGCTACATATTTGGACCGACATGATATGATCAGGATCTGCCTGCTTGACCAGCTCCAACACCTTGGCCATCCATCATCCTTAGTACCTGAGGGGCAAGCTCGGGGGTGGGAGACCTAACTCGGCCGCGCGTCTAGAGTCACGAGCGAATTGGAAGCAATCGTTGGTAGCATGCGTATGAGACCGATGATAGGTGCAATAACATGGACCCACAGACCAAGCCTAGGACAGTGGACTGCTGTGACTCATGGAGCCGGCCAGGAATCCTGACCAGGCGGGAAAGGAGGTCGGGTTTCCCAAGCACACAGAAGAGGCTGGGCTGGCGGCTGGGGTATCCTTATTTCTGGCTTTTTGACAGGCTCCGAAGCTTAGTCTGCTTTCCTGCATGCTGCCTGCGCCTCCTCCACGTTGATATAGCTGGCAGCCTTTTCCAACATCTCATAAAAATTTTTCACGGGATTTCTGCTGAGATCTCTAAAGAACTCTCCTTCTACCAATCCATGAGAAAAGACACTCATCAATATTTCTGAATTGGCAGACGAGACATCCTGAGCCACTTGATTAAAACGCTTGATATAACTCCTCAGGGGCTCCATGGACCCCTACTTAAGGGCAAAGAGGCAATGGTATGTTTTTTTAATATTTCCGACTACTGGCGAAGTGATGCAGGAAAATGATTTTAAAATCTTGGAAGCAAGTGATAGACCCATGGGGTAGTCCATCGAACCATTTTTGCGATGAGCCTGATAAAGTGTTCAGGAATACCCGGCACTTGACAGCAGCACTGTACTGATGTAGCAGGGTTGCATTCCTAAACTTGCGAAGATGGTCCTCGGGATCCTTGCTACCATCATATTCCTCGATAGCAGGGGGCTTGTACCCTTTAGGCAGCCTTTCTTCTAGCACCCTCAAAGAAAAGGACACTTGCTCTTCAGGTTCTGGTTAAGGCTCCTCCCTGAGGACGATAGCTTTTCCTTTCTTGGAGTTCCTGGGTGGAGAACTTTCCGCTATGGAGGTCTGTGGTTGCTCCTTCTTGTTGTTGAGGCACCTCGGGCCTTGCTGATAATAACCCAGACCGGGATCTCTATAGAAGGCAGGGGGAAATTCCTCGGACTATTTTCTCTTCGATCCCCGATTAGAAATATTTGTCGGCTCCTTAGAAACTTTAGGCAATTTGTGAGGTCTGGAAATAGTGGTTTGCTTTGCTAAAGCCACTCGTCTCTTAGCCTCCTTGAAGAGCTCGTACTCTTCGGCTGTCATGCTGATGTTGATTTTGTCGGTATCCTCCATCATTACGTTCCGAAACAGGTAAGTGTGTTCCCACAGACAACAGAGGGTGACTGAGACCCTCTCCTGGTACAATACTTCAAGGGAGGATCTCCGCGGGTTGCTGACAGGTGCAATGACGAGGAATACCAAGTGAAAGTTTTCTGCACACACTCGAACAAGTACACGGAGCTTTAGAGACCAAGAACCAGGGGAAAAGTCCCCAGAGCAGACCCTCCGACACTCAAGTCAGGTATTTTTTCCCCAGAAAAATAGTGAATCAAAGGAAACAGTAAAGGACCAGTGCGAAAAGGTGAGTGAACGTACCTGCATAAGGAAGAGGGCTTCCCTTTTTATATGATAGTGGGTAGGAACCTGACAAGTATCAGGGAATGTCGGGTGTCAGGTCTTGTTCACCAACGAATGACACGTGGCCTCCTTTCACTGGCAAGGGGAGCGTTCCATTAGCGGAAAATCTTAGACCATCGGAATATTCCCTGACATGCGATAGTTATTCCCTGACAGGTGGCTACGATTCTCTGGCTTGATTGTCGTATAGTGCCTGATCAACCAGGTCAGTTTATCCCGACCTGTGTATCCAGTCCTGTAAATCCTGACCTATGTATCCAACCTTGTAAATCCTGGCATATGTATCCAACCTTGTAAATCCTGACCTGTGTATCCAACCCTGTATATCCTTATTCGTGTATCCAGCCCTGTAAATCCTGACCCGTGTATCCAGCCTTGTAAATCCTGACCTGTGTATCCAGACATGTAAATTCTGACCTATGTATCCAGCCTTGTAAATCATGACCTGTGTATCCAGCCCTGTAAATCCTGACCTGTGTATGCAACCTTGCCCCCTTATCTTCTGATTGCCACGTCTCCTTAACTTTTGACTGCCACATCCTCTTGACTTCTGACCGCCACGTCCCCTTGACTTCTGACCATCACGCCCTCTTGACTTACCCTCATCTCACCTCCCGGGGCCCCACTATTATGCACCGTATCAAGTACCATATTAAACTCTATCAATGAAATCATCCCCATATATACATAAAGTCTATTGTCCTCTTCCAAGAAAGATGTCATACCCCATGTAGTGTCTGTCAAAAGAAATTTCGGTAGCATCTCCCTTGTACACGTGACAATCTGAGACATTCTACATACAAAATATACATCAGCCACATACGACTGGAATATATATACAACAACGCAGTTTATATCATCAGCCCACTCAGCTGGAACAGAAAAAAATAACAACTATATATATATATATATATATAAACAACCCACTCGGTTGTAATAAAAACAAGAACACATTGGAAAATGATAGAAACCATCACAGACAAAAAACATGACTGCTAGCCGACTAGGCTACACACCACAACAACAACACAAAATACCACATCACAATAATTCAGAAACAAAATCGGAGGATACAATGCTAAGTACACTTAGTACATAAAACAAATACATACAAACGAAACCATAAAACCAGTCTTTTGATGTGACATGGGAACCGACAATCAGGATACTCCAAGCGACTCCACATACCTCTACTTGGTATCTGAAAAAAAAAATATCCACTGGGTGAGTCCAAGAACTCAGCGGATACCAGATAGATAGGCATAATAAGTTATAACTAACAGCAATAATCATGAGGTACAGTTTTCTGACAAAAGTAGGAAATGCATATTGAAAAGAGCTGAAGAAAACTGTACTCACCAGGACCTCCTATCAGGAAACAAGGGTCATCAGACCAAATACAAAATGTCACCTATATGCATGTCAAACATATGCAACATAAACAAATGCAACAACCAATATGCAGCAATCACAAGTAATATATGCAATCATACAAAATGATGCAAAATGACATGGTCACCCCTGACGCCAATCATCCATCTCGCACATGATGGTGAGACCGAGTGGGTAGGGCTATGACAATTGTGCACTCTACCGTCACTGCTCCTGAGTGACCGAGTGGACAGGATGCTGTCGGAGTATACCTATCCTCATACCCCAAATAGAGTGGGGGAGAGCAATGCCCTCATCTCCCTGAGACAATCTAGAGGAGGGATCCCTGACGTGCTACCATGCTGCGACACGCTACCCATGAGTGAACCAGCGGAGCACTGACAGAGCAAATTGCACACACTGCTTGATGTATCACTAACCCATGAGTTGTTGTACGTGCAGAACATGTAACTGATGATGTACTCAACATTAATGGAGCCGCCAATCGCACAGCATGCAATCGTGCAAGATGGTGCATGATACTAAACATGTAGATACAGACAGTATACAACTCCATATAAAATGTACCAAAAAAAAAATAAATCATAAAATGATCCAGGTAACAAATAACTAGGTACTCAAATCAGATATGTCAAATAACAAGTCTATTATACAGTAGGTCAATGTATGCCAATATTTCTAAGAGCAAGAGTGAACATGGCAACTAACAAGAGAATATAAATATGAAGGCATAACAGATAACAATCAAGACAGTCTACATGAACAGAGTAGTGACATACCAAGCAAACACAAACATAACCATTACTACTAGAAATAAACTATTATGCATATCTAAAAATGACTATATCAAAGATAAGTCAGAGGTACCCGCCTCAAAGAAAGTCGAATCCAGAAATCCTTCGTCGAGACGCCCGTCTCGAATCAAAGTCCTGTAACGCATGATATATAGATTTAGCTAATTCGAAGAACCAAATCCAAATTTCCTATTAAACCAAGAAATCCTAATTCATCATTTAATCTCGGTTAGCTCGTTAACCCAAATCTAACTTGAATCCTAGATTAATTCCTGAATAAATGTTTAACTCCTTTAATCACGTGGGTTGATCAATCTAGAGTTAGCTCGATCACATAAATCAACCTAACTCATCCAAAATTGACCTATCCTTTACCCATGCAATCAAACTCATAAATTTCTGGAAGATTACCTGCTTATTCATTGTCGGAGCGCGTTCACCGCTGTAAAGGTGACCGAATGATAACGAGTCTGTCACACTCGTAAAACAAATTAACAATGTATTATTCCATGAACCCCTTATCTACATAATCATGTTGTAATAACAAGCCCAGGATCGAACCTCGAGGAACTAACGGTAGGATGTAATCTAGGATTGTATTTTATTCCTATTTTTGGAGTTTTAAACATGAAAATGGGGGTTTAAACTTTGAATCTAAATCTAACAATTGACAAGCAAGTAAATAAGAAACTGATTTAATGCATAAATGAAATCTACCTAGGTGCCAACAATTAAACCATAACGCATTGTCACTCTACGTTGTGATTAAATCATTAACACGTTCAATCTAAAAATGAAATATAAAACACAAGATAAATCTGATCTAAAGCATAATTAAAATCCTAACTTAGAAATTAAACACTTAACAATTAACTAAGCATCAAACAAGAATTAAACTAAATTGTATCAACGAAATTACAACTACTAAACATGAATTAAACTTCAACAAAACAAAGAAATGCTAAATTACTTGCATAAAAACATAACAAGCATAAAAAGAATATGTTCTAAGCTATAAAACAGTACCAAAATGAAATAAAACCCTAAACCAATCCATTCTCACAATCAATTCCACAAACTTCACTCTCTTGCCGTCACACAAGAGGCCAAAGTCGAGAACACCCAACTCCGGACCTCAATGAAGAATCTCAGCTGTGTCTCAGTTCAAGGAATGCTCAGCAACGCCGACGGATCACCTCCGGCGAGCTTGAACAACCCTAAACCCAAGAATGGTCCGAAAATCTGCAAATCTGAGCTCTGGATCTGTGATAAAGTTGCGGATGATGGTTTGTTGCCGGATGGAGCTCAGGAACACCGGAGGACTACCGCTGATAGTCTCTGATGGGAATCGGAGTCTCAGATGTGGAGGAACACCTCATATCTGAGCTGAACAGAGAGATACGGAGAGCCAAATTCCACCGGAGGGAACACCCTTCGATGGCTCCAGAAGATCGGGATGAGCTGCCGTGAAGCTCTGCACTGAAGTTGAAGCTCGAGAGATTGATCGGGGAAGGAATCGGGGTCAAAATCCACCGGAAGAAGAACGCGCGATGCCAAGAACAGCGGAGGAGATCGACGAAGCCACGAAGCTACTGTAGTTTCTCTTTTGAATCTGATCCAGATCTGAACGGATGGCTGTGATTAATTTGGCGCTTGATCAACGGTGAAAAGTCACCCAAAATCCGATCCGGAGGTACTAATTTTGATCTAGGGTCTGGATCTACTCTCCCTTAGGTCGGATCGACCAGATCTTCACTGGATGGTTCAGATCTGTCTAATCTTTGATGAACGGTTCATAATGCTCCGCAGCTTGATCTTCTCGTTTAAACTTCGATTCGAGCACAATTTCGATTCAAATAGATCCACATCCACGATCTTTTGATGTCTACAAAATAAGAATCAAATATTAACATCAAATAATATCAAAAATAAAATAATTTACAATTAGGTCCAAAAATCGATACAATGCATAAAATATGATGTAACCATGATTTAAACTTATGAAATCAACATCAAATCATGTATATATGAATCAAAATAATACAGTAAAATCATGGTTATCACCGAACCAGTGCGATATCACTGTCCAACCTCGGATTTTAACAGCTAAGAAGGGATTAGCGATTGAAAATCTGTCCAACAACTCCCTTCAATATCAATGAAGACAGCCAACTTAAAAGAACAAAATATAGGGGAAGCTTGAGACCTCACCGTGGATTGATCTAGGCAAAGGGCACTAGGGCAGCGACACTGCTAGGGTTGAGAGACGGCAGCGGCGTTAGCAGGAAACAGTGGCGACAGTCGGCGCTAGGGCAGAGATGGAAACTCGACCGGTGCTAGGGCTGAGGAAGACGGCGGTGGTGGCGTCGACTATGGCAATGGAAAAGCTGCTGCCAGCGGTGCTCGGCTCGGAAGGGAAAAGGAGATCGGGCGGGTGTGCTTGCGGGAACTCGCGAGGGAAGGAAGAAGGAGCTCGGCCGACGGTGGCTCGAGTGTCTCAGGCGCTAGGGCAGAGGAACCGTGGCCTGCTCCGGTCGAGAGACGACAGCGGCGATCGATATCAGGCCGTGACAACCCGAGCGACACGAGAGGCGATCGGCGTTTGGGTTTTCGGCGAAGATCGAGGAAGATGAGGGCTTGGCGCTGCGCGGAGGAGAGGATCGGGATGAGGGAGAGCTGGGATCGGCGGCGCGAGAAGATGAGGGAGAGAAGGTCGGGCTCGGGAGGAAAATAAGGGGACGAAGGGGAGAAGGAAAAAAAAATAAAAAGAAAAAGGAAAGTTTAATAAATTAAGAAACTTAGATTTATTTTAATTAAAGACTAGTTATTTCAACTCCCATATTTGGATAGTTTAACTGGCGACGACTCATTTGTTCCCAAACTCGCCTCCTAAAAGTCTTCAAATAATCTTCCACTCCTTAATTTAATTGTTTATTTTTAGCAAAGTGTAAGGATTAGGATTTATTTTTTTTCTTAAAGACGGGATTTAGCTGGCACGATCAGGTCTCAGGCGTTATTTTCAAGTACTATTTATACCTGATCTCCATGCTTTCATCTGCGCTCTCGTTTCCTTCTTTTTTTTTTTTCACTCCCGCCCCGTTTTGTTTTTTTTTATTCTACTTGGATTTTTTTTACTAGGCGTTTGGTCGGCCGGCGGGGGATGGGACCGCGGCGGGGAGCTGGGTGGGTGCTGGCGCTTTTGGCTCTGGCACATTGGTGGGCGGTGGCCATGGAGGCGTCGCATGCAGTCTACGAATCACCTCGGTCCGCGCCGCCCGCCGCTACCGTCAGCAGCGAGCTGAGGACCAGGTACCACTTCCGGCCGCCGAGAAATTGGATCAACGGTTCGTTTCATCGCGCCTCTTCCTCTCCTCCCCTTTTTACTTTTTTATGTGTTCGCGGAAGCTTCGTACGGTTCCCCGGTCGGTGTGGATCCCGCCGGCAAGATCCACGGCGCACGTTAGATATGTACTTCTGGCGTTGGATAAGGTGCTCCGGAGTGGACCCCCGCTGGGCAACCTCGACGCCGGGAAACCAACCGAATAGTGCTACCTACATAACCGTCTGCAGCTTGCACGCATTTTTTTTTAATTAATGCGTCAAAACAACTTTTTGTTTTCAATAATTTTCTACGCCCATAATTGACGCGGTTGCTGTTTTGACTTCTCCTCCACGTTCGCAACCGAACTTGAATGTTCAAATTACGGACGCAATTGTGCGCAGATCCGAATGGTATTCACTCTCACCAACTCGCTTATTATTATTATTATTGCTATTTTTTCCCAATTCTGTCCAATTCGATTGTCGTAAACGAAACCCAGGCCCGATGTACTACAATGGGGTCTACCATCTGTTCTACCAGTACAATCCTAACGGTTCGGTCTGGGGCCACATCATCTGGGCCCACTCGGTCTCCACCGATTTAATCAACTGGGAGGCGCTCGAACCGGCAATCTACCCCACCATCCCGTCCGATATTAACGGGTGCTGGTCCGGATCCGCCACCATCCTGCCGGGCAACCGCCCCGTCATCATGTACACGGGCATCGACTCGCAGAACCGCCAGGTCCAGAACGTGGCGTACCCGAAGAACCTTTCGGACCCGTACCTCCGCGAGTGGGTCAAGCCCGAGTACAACCCGGTGATCGCGCCCGGTTCGGGAATGGACGCGAGCGCGTTCCGCGACCCCACCACGGCGTGGCTCGGCGGCGGCGGCCACTGGAAGCTGGTGGTCGGGAGCAAGTGGAACAAGAAGGGGGAGGCGATCCTTTACCGGAGCCGCGACTTTGTGCGGTGGATCAAGGCGAAGCAC
This sequence comes from Zingiber officinale, assembly GCF_018446385.1. NCBI lineage: Eukaryota > Viridiplantae > Streptophyta > Magnoliopsida > Zingiberales > Zingiberaceae > Zingiber > Zingiber officinale. Next base: position 106,416,461 of record NC_056003.1, read on the forward strand.
TCGCTGCACGCGGCGAGGGACACCGGGATGTGGGAGTGCCCGGACTTCTACCCGGTGGCGCTACGCGGCCAGCGGGGGCTCGACACGTCGGCGGCCGGAGGCTCCGACGTGAAGCACATCCTGAAGGTGAGCCTGGCCCTGACGCGGTACGAGTACTACACGATCGGGACGTATGACCACGTCAAGGACAAGTACGTGCCCGACGGCACGTCGCCGGACGACCACACCGGGCTGCGGTACGACTACGGCAACTTCTACGCGTCGAAGACGTTCTTCGACCCGAAGAAGAACAGGAGGATCTTGTGGGGGTGGGCCAATGAGTCCGACACCGTGGACGACGACGGGGCCAAGGGATGGGCAGGAATCCAGGTCAGTTCAATTCCCTATACGATTCATTTCATTTAAAGTTAAGAACTTTTTTCCTTAATTATTCAAATATTGCTCTCCTTTTATCTTTAGGCTATTCCAAGAACTATTTGGCTTTCCAGAAACGGCCGCCAGCTTATGCAATGGCCCATCGAGGAGCTCGAATCTCTACGAAGCAAGCACATCGTTGTCCAAAACACGCAGGTGCCGAGAGGTGGTTTCTTGGAAGTGCAGGGAATTGATTCCTCTCAGGTCCTGCTCTTTTCCCATGCTTAATTAGCACACGAAAACAGAATAACATAATGATCGTAATTTGGAGTGCAGGTGGATGTAGAGGTGACTTTTGAAGTGACAGGGCTGGAAAAAGCTGAGGCCTTCGATCCTTCATGGACGACTAATGCCGAAGCACTCTGTGGCCAGAAGAGAGCAAACGTTAGGGGTGGAGCCGGGCCATTTGGTCTCCATGTTCTAGCTTCAGCCAACATGGAAGAGAGAACTTCCGTCTTCTTCAGAATCTTCAAAGCTCAAACAAAATACAAGTTCCTCATGTGCCATGATCCTACCAGGCAAGTTCCATGTAGCTTCTTGGATGAGCTAACTGTTATCTAATAGACCAAATATTCATCCTTTTGCTATCGTGCATAGGTCAACGCTGAGACCAAATATGTACAAACCGACGTTTGCGAGCTTTGTCGATGTCGATATACCTGAAAGTGGCAAAATATCTCTGAGGAGTTTGGTATGCTCGATTAATCTTTTGGACAATGGTTTTCCTTGTATCATAATGTATATTTCTTTCTATTCGAACCTGGTTAAATGCCATATTACAGATTGACCACTCTGTGGTAGAGAGCTTTGGGGTTGGGGGGACGACATGCATTACATCCAGAGTTTATCCCAGCACAGCCATCGGAAGAAACGCTCATCTATTTGTGTTCAACAATGGATTAGCCAATGTGAAAGTATCAAAGCTCAAAGCATGGGAGATGAAGAGGCCCTTCATGAATGGAGCATGAGGCTGCATTCATCGTAATGTCCTCTCGAAGGTTTCTTAATTTATTTCGGACTGAGAATTTGATTCGTAATGTTGAGCATATTATCTTCTGTCACTGTCATATATAACAGATAAATGAAAGTCAGGATATATTTTCTGATATGTATGTATATATACGTAGGCCTGGGTTGGTACGGTATACCGTATCCAAAATTGAATACCGTATACCGGACCAACATTTCGATATACCGAAATGTCGAAACGGTATCGGTAAAATACCGACATGCCGAAGTTATATATATATTACATATAATATATAAAAAATAATTTTCTTGTAATGAAGGGCGGTTATCACTATTCATCAATACAAAATAAATCCTTCAAGAAACTCAAAGAGAACAAGAAAGATATATACAACAAAATAAATTCTCAGAACAATAAACACCAACCATGAATAGAAATAAAAAAAAAATGAAAACTCAAGTTTTCGAGTCGAGAGCACGTCGTATGGCAGCACGAATTCACTAGATCATATACAATCAAATAACATGAAGTTTAAACAGTCGTGGAGCAATTTGCTTGAGCAATAACAGAAAATTTAAATAGTGGAACAATTAAATAACATAAAGAGATACTCTGGCTATTCTAACGTAAAAAGATTGGAGCAATCTGAATTCGGTTTGGGGAAGAATTTAGTCGTTTAAGGTTTGGTTTAGGCTTTAGGGGAATCTAAATTAATCATTTAATCTATAGTTACTCGGTATTTCGGTATACCGAAATATTTTAAATCGTTACCGTTACCGTTACCATTACTAAAAAATTCGGTACGATATGATACCATACCAAATTTTTTGGTATACCGAAAATTTGGATATATATGGTATTTTTTCGATATGATTTTTTGGTATTTCGATATTTCGATAATTTTTTCCAACCCTATAATATACACAATCTGTTTCCAAAGATATACGAGTACACTTTCAATGGACCAAAATAAATCGAAAAAACATGGTCCACTACCACAGTGGATCAGAGTGTAGTGAGAACCCATGTGGAGATGATCTTGTTGAGATATCAATAAATATTGGAACAACTTGATATTTTGACAAGACTCATGGTTGGCCAACTTGCTTTAGTTTTGAGAAATTAGTGTCTTTTACAACTCCACTTAAGTATCCATTGTCAAATGTGTCTGTTCTTTACTATAATTAATTTATTTAATGTTATAATGAGGTTCTATACTATAACTAATTTATTTATATTTTAATTTTCCAGTGTTTTTAAGGTGGTTCGTGTGTACCATCGAGGAGCTCGAATCTCTGAGAAGCAAGCACACCATTGTCCAGAACATGCAGGTGCCGAGTGGTGGTTTCTTTGAAGTGCAGGGAATCGATTCCTCTCAGGTCCTGCTCTTTTCCCATGCTTAATTAGCTTACGAAAACAGAGTAACATAATGGTCGTAATTTGGAGTGCAGGTGGGTGTAGAGGTGACTTTTGAAGTGACAGGGCTGGAAAAAGCTGAGGCCTTCGATCCTTCATGGTCGACTAATGCCGAAGCACTCTGTGGCCAGAAGAGAGCAAACGTCCGGGGTGGAGCAGGGCCATTTGGTCTCCATGTTCTAGCTTCAGCCAATATGGAAGAGAGAACTTCCGTCTTCTTCAGAATCTTCAAAGCTCAAACAAAATACAAGGTCCTCATGTGCCATGATCCTACTAGGCAAGTTCCATGTAGCTTCTTGGATGAGCTAACTGTTATCTAATAGACCAAATATTCATCCTTTTGCTATCGTGCATAGGTCAACGCTGAGACCAAACATGTACAAACCAACGCTTGCGGGCTTTGTCGATGTGGATATACCTGAAAGTGGCAAAATATCTCTGAGGAGTTTGGTATGCTCGATTAATCTTTTGGACAATGGTTTTCCTTGTATCATAATGTATATTTCTTTCTGTTCTAACCTGGTTAAATGCCATATTGCAGATTGACCGCTCTGTAGTGGAGAGCTTTGGGGCTGGGGGGACGACATGCATTACATCCAGAGTTTATCCCAGCACAGCCATCGGAAGAAATGCTCATCTATTTGTGTTCAACAATGGATTAGCCAATGTGAAAGTATCAAAGGTCGAAGCATGGGAGATGAAGAGGCCCTTCATGAATGGAGCATGAGGTTGCATTCATGGTAATGTCCTCTCGAAGGTTTCTTAGTTTATTTCGGACTGAGAACTTGATTCGTAATGTTGAGCATATTATATCCTGTCACTGCCATATGTAACAGATAAATGAAGTTAGAATATATTATTCTGATATGTGTGTATATATACGTAGGCCTGGGTCGTTACGGTATACCGTACCCAAAATTGAATATCGTATACCGTACCGAAAAAATCGATATTTTAAGAAATAATACCGTTACCGTACCGACATTTCAGTATACCGAAATGTCGGTACGGTATCGGTAAAATACCGTCTTGCCGAAGTTATATATAAATATTACATATAATATATAAAAAATCATTTTCTTGTAATGAAGGGCGGTTATCACTATTCACCAATACAAAATAAATCTTTCAATAAACTCAAAGAGACCAAGAAAGATATATACAACAAAATAAATTTCTCAGAACTATAAACACCAACCATGAATAGAAATAAAAAAAAAATGAAAACTCAAGTTTTCGAGTCGAGAGCACGTCGTATGGCAGCACGGATTCACTAGATCATATACAATCAAATAATATGAAGTTTAAACAGTCGTAGAGCAATTTGCTTGAGCAATAACTGAAAATTTAAACAGTGGAACAATCAAATAACATAAAGAGATACTCTGGCTATTCCTACGTAAAAATATTGGAGCAATCTGAATTCGATTTGGGGAAGAATTTAGCCGTTTAGGGTTTGGTTTAGGCTTTAGGGAATCTAAATTAATCATTTAATCTATAGTTACTCGGTATTTCGGTTTATCGAAATATTTTAAATCGTTTCCATTACCATTACCATTACTGACAAATTCGGTACGATATGATACCGTACCAAATTTTTCGGTATACCGAAAATTTTGATATATAAGGTATTTTTCCGGTATGATTTTTCGGTATTTCGATATTTTTTTCCAGCCCCATAATATACGCATTCTATTTCCAAAGATATACGAGTACACATTCAATGGACCAAAATAAATCGAAAAAGCATGGTCCACTACCACAGTGGATCAGAGGGTAGTGAGAACCCATGTGGTGATGATCTTGTTTAGATATCAATAAATATTGGAACAACTTGATATTTTGACAGGGCTCATGGTTGGCAAACTTGCTTTAGTTTTGAGAAATTAGTGTCTTTTACATCCCCACTTAGGTATCCAGTGTCAAATGTGTCTGTTCTTTACTATAATTAATTTATTTAATGTTATAATGAGGTTCTATACTATAACTAATTTATTTATATTTTAATTTTCCAGTGTTTTTAAGGTGGTTCAAGTGTACCATCGAGGAGCTCGAATCTCTGAGAAGCAAGCACACCTTTGTCCAGAACACGCAGGTGCCGAGTGGTGGTTTCTTTGAAGTTCAGCGAATCGATTCCTCTCAGGCCCTGCTCTTTTCCCATGCTTAATTAGCTTTCGAAAATAGAGTAACATAATGGTCGTAATTTGGAGTGCAGGTGGATGTAGAGGTGACTTTTGAAGTGACAGGGCTGGAAAAAGCTGAGGCCTTCGATCCTTCATGGACGACTAATGCCGAAGCACTCTGTGGCCAGAAGAGAGCAAACGTCAGGGGTGGAGCTGGGCCATTTGGTCTCCATGTTCTAGCTTCAGCCAACATGGAAGAGAGAACTTCCGTCTTCTTCAGAATCTTCAAAGCTCAAACAAAATACAAGGTCCTCATGTGCCATGATCCTACCAGGCAAGTTCTATGTAGCTTCTTGGATGAGCTAACTGTTATCTAATAGACCAAATATTCATCCTTTTGCTATCGCGCATAGGTCAACGCTGAGACCAAACATGTACAAACCAACGTTTGCGGGCTTTGTCGATGTGGATATACCTGAAAGTGGCAAAATATCTCTGAGAAGTTTGGTATGCTCGATTAATCTTTTGGACAATGGTTTTCCTTATATCATAATGTATATTTCTTTCTGTTCGAACCTGGTTAAATGCCATATTACAGATTGACCACTCTGTGGTAGAGAGCTTTGGGGCTGGGGGGACGACATGCATTATATCCAGAGTTTATCCCAGCACAGCCATCGGAAGAAATGCTCATCTATTTGTGTTTAACAATGGATTAGCCAATGTGAAAGTATCAAAGCTCAAAGCATGGGAGATGAAGAGGCCCTTCATGAATGGAGCATGAGGCTGCATTCATCGTAATGTTCTCTCGAAGGTTTCTTAGTTTATTTCGGGCTGATAACTTGATTCGTAATGTTGAGCATATTATCTCCTGTCACTGCCATATGTAACAGATAAATGAAAGTCAGGATATATTCATCTGATATGTGTGTATATATACGTAGGCCTGGGTTGGTACGGTATACCGTATCCAAAATTGAATTCTGAAACCGTACCAAAAAAATCGGTATTCTAAGAAATAATACCGTTACCGTACCGACATTTCGGTATACCAAAATGTTGGTACGATATCGGTAAAATACCGTCATGCTGAAGTTATGTATATATTACATATAGTATATAAAAAATAATTTTTTTGTAATGAAGGGCGGTTATCACAATTCACCAATACAAAATAAATCCTTCAAGAAACTCAAAGAGACCAAGAAAGATATATACAACAAAATAAATTTCTCAGAACAATAAACACCAACCATGAATAGAAATAAAAAAATATATGAAAACTTAAGTTTTCGAGATGAGAGCACGTCGTATGGCAGCACGGATTCACTTGATCATATACAATCAAATAACATGAAGTTTAAACAGTAGTGGAGCAATTGGCTTGAGCAATAACTGAAAATTTATACAGTGGAACAATCAAATAGCATAAAGAGATACTCTGGCTATTCCTACGTAAAAAGATTGGAGCAATCTGAATTCGGTTTGGGGAAGAATTTAGCCGTTTAGGGTTTGGTTTAGGCTTTAGGCTTTAGGGGAATCTAAATTAATCATTTAATCTATAGTTACTCGGTATTTCAGTATACCAAAATATTTTAAATTGTTACCGTTACCGTTACCATTATTGACAAATTCGGTACGATATGATACCGTACCAAATTTTTCGTTATACCGAAAATTTTGATATATACGGTATTTTTTCGGTATGATTTTTTGATATTTTGATATTTTTTTTCCAGCCCCATAATATACGCAATCTGTTTCCAAAGATATACGAGTACACATTCAATGGACCAAAATAAATCGAAAAAGCATGGCCCCATAATTAATTTATTTATATTTTAATTTTCCAGTGTTTTTAAGGTGGTTCGTGTGTACCATCGAGGAGCTCGAATCTCTGAGAAGCAAGCACATCGTTGTCCAGAACACGCAGGTGCCGAGTGGTGGTTTCTTTGAAGGGCAGGGAATCGATTCCTCTCAGGTCCTGCTCTTTTCCCATGCTTAATTTGCTTACGAAAACAGAGTAACATAATGGTCGTAATTTGGGGTGTAGGTGGATGTATAGGTGACTTTTGAAGTGACAAGGCTGGAAAAAGCTGAGGCCTTCGATCCTTCATGGACGACTAATGCTGAAGCACTCTGTGGCTAGAAGAGAGCAAACGTCAGGGGTGGAGCCGGGCCATTTGGTCTCCATGTTCTAGCTTCAGCCAATATGGAAGAGAGAACTTCCGTCTTCTTCAGAATCTTCAAAGCTCAAACAAAATACAAGGTCCTCATGTGCCATGATCCTACCTGGCAAGTTCCATGTAGCTTCTTGGATGAGCTAACTATTATCTAATAGACCAAATATTCATCCTTTTGCTATCGTGCATAGGTCAAGGCTGAGACCAAACATGTACATGTTGGGGCAATATTTCCTAGGTCAAGGCTGACCTGGTTGACTGAGCTTGAATTGAGTCAAGCTCGAGTCTTGATGTTTGGATTTCGATGTTTGACAATACATATAGACAACACATGAAGATTGCAGGTGCAATTGTTCATGTGGGAAGATTGTGAAGGAAAGTCAAGTAGGTCAAGGTTGACTGGATATTTGACTGGAAAATCCTAGTGAGTGAAGCCAGGTGAAAGACCTAGTGAGTGAAGCTAGACAGAAGGAAATCCTGATGAGTGAAGCCAGGTGAAAGTCCTAGTGAGTGAAACTAGGCAGAAGAAAATCCTGGTGAGTGAAGCCAGGTGAAAGACCTAGTGAGTGAAGCTAGGTAGTTGGAAGTCCTGGTGAGTGAAGCCAGGCAATTGGGAAAGTTCTAGTGAGTGAAGCTAGGAAGAAGAAAATCCTGGTGAGTGAAGCCAGGTGAACGACCTAGTGAGTGAAGAAAGGCAGTTGAAAGTGTTGGTGAGTGAAGCCAGGCAATTGGGAAAGTCCTAGTGAGTGAAGCCAGGCACGAGGAAATCTAGATGGATCAAGGTTGATCGGACGTCTGGTGTTGGAAAGTCCAAGAAGGTTAAAGGAATTGACTGGATACTTGGCACGAGTTGGAAAGACCAGGTAGGTCAAAGGGATTGACTGGATACTTGGCATGAGCAGGAAAAGTTCAAGTGGGTCAAAGGGATTGACCGGACACTTGGTGAGCGAGTCCTAGCAGATCAAGGGTGACCGGATGCTAGGCATGATGGACCAACAGGTCATGGTTGATCAGATGTTGGTTTAGGAGGCTTTGGACTTGTTTTTGGGCAAAAACAAGAAGCTGGATCGATCAGCCGATCGATTGGCAGATGCCCAATCGATCGGCCGATCGATTGGGTGAGTCCTCGCGACAAACCTCCTCCCTATCGATCAGTGGATCGATTGGGGAGAAGCATCACGAGAACAGAACAGCTCTGGATCGATCAACCGATCGATCCAGAGCCCCCAATCGATCGGGCGATCGATTGGGAGCTGCGACTTCACGCGATAAGCCCTGGATTGATCGGTCGATCGATCCAGGTAATTCCCGAGAGCACAGAGGCGCTCTGGATCGATCTGTTGATCAATCCAAAGCCTCCCCAATTGATTGGGAGCAATCCAATCGATTGGTATCTGACCGTCGGCGTCGTATTTAGCTGCTGGCGAGCTGTTCTCTCGGAAGATCTTCGACGGCTTCGATTCTTCTCTTCAGCGATCTTCACAGCAACTCCACAAAGTTCTCACCACCAGATCTTGAGGGTTCTTGGAGGCATTTCCAAGTCAAGAGGCGGATCTACAACAAGAAGAAGAAATCTAGGGTTAGGGTTTTCTTGTGCAAACTTGTAAGCTTTTGCTTGTATTTTGTTCCCTTTCCTTTTCTTCTTGTAGTGTGAACTTGTAGGGCTTCTCCGCCTTCGGTAGTTACCGTAAAGGAGTGTTTTATTGGTGGAGGGTGCGTGAGTGTGTGGATTCTTGGATTAGTCACCTCTTGTGAGGTGGATACCAAGTAAATCCTCGAGTTAGCGTTGTGTGTTTTGTTTCTTTGTATTTTCCGCTGCATTTCTTTGAAGAAATAAGCAACGACGAGAATGAGATCGCGCCGAGCTATTCACTCCCTCTAGCTACATATTCGGTCCCAACAAGTGGTATCAGAGCAAGGTTGCTCTTCACCAGAATCATCGCCGGAAAGGGAAAAGAGCTAGAGGGTGAAGAAGTTGGAGCAAAATTCTTCAAGTCAAAGATTTTATCAAGCTCAACTTCAATGGAATTCCAAGACGGACTTGGATTCGATACAAGGGTACCTCCATCATTTATTTCAACAAGCTTCGATCTTTGGAAATCAAGGATCGATAATTTCTTGATGATGGAGATAGAGCAATGCTTTGCTCTAATGGAAGGATTTGAAGCTCCAACAAATTCCAAGGGCAAAATTCTCAAGAGCAGCAAGTGGAGCCAAGAATAAATTCAAAGATGTGAGGCCAATGACAAAGTGACCAAGCTTTTGATCAATTTATTGCCAAGCAACATCTTGGAGCAAATTGGAGATTTTGAAGATGCCAAAGAGCTATGGAGCAAATTGGCAAAGATTCATGAGATCCCCTTCACTGTACCAAACCAAGAAGAATCCAAAGAGGGTGACTCATTGGATCAAGATCAAGAGGAAGAGGACTCCGAGGTTGAGAGATGCTCAACTTCCGAAGAAGAAGTCCAAGAAGCTTCATCTTCAAAGGAATTCAATGAAAAGAGCAAAGAGGGAGCATACTCTTTGTTCCATGTACAAGATGAAGATGATGAATCCTCCACCTCTAGGATTGAGGGGGAGCGATTTTCATTAACACCGGATCAAGAGGAAAAAGAAGTCTCCACATCCGGGTCAAGAGAAGAAGAGGATGAAGAAGCTTCCACCTCCACAAGTCAAGTCAAATCTATTGGAGGAGCATCATTATCGGATCAAGAGGAAGCTTCTACCTCCGGATCCAAAGGAGAAGATGCCACCCCTACATGTGAAGGTATAAATATTTCAATTAAAAATAAAAATCATATCATATGTTTTGGATGTAGGGAACATGGGTATTATAAGAGCAAGTGCCCTAAATTGACCAAGAAGAAGCGCCAAGTGGCACCAAAGGGCAAGGAGAAGTCCAAAGAGACCGCTCCCGGAACAAAGAAGAGCAAGGAACACATTGTTTGCTTCTCTTGCAATCAAAAGGGACACTATCGAAGTCAATGTCCCAAGGGGAAGAAAGTGGTCAAGGCTCAAGGAGGAAGCATGAGTCAAGGAGGAGCCTCCAAGGTAAAGCGAAAGGTATCATTTATTGAGCCTACTCTTTTGAAAAATGGTAAAAAGCATGTTAGTTCAAATTTTTATCATTTTAATGTTATTTACCATGAAAATAGGAAGCTTGATGCCATTCAAGAAAAACATGTGGCTTTACATGCTAAAACTACCACACCTAGAGTTAGGAAGGTAGATGAAAATCTAGGCAAGAAAACTAAGGATTTGAGTTATAGGTCTAGAAATAAAAATGCTCATGGATTTAATGAAAAATCAAAAACTAAGGACTTAATGATGGAAAATCAAGTTTTGAGGTCAAGACTTGATAAATTAGAAAAGACCCTAAAAAGGATGAAAAATATCCAAAAAGGGCAAAATGAGCAAAACCTAGGTTTATGACAACAAGGGTCATCCAAGGGTCATAGAGGTTTGGGATACAAACATAAAACCAAAAAGGATGTGACTTCTTACCATAGAGTTTCATATAGTTATGGAATTAACCCTAGGTCTAGTGGTCAAGTCAAAAATACAAAGGAAGTTATCCCTAGAAGTATTTTTGCAACAACAAACGTGACTAAGACTTCTAAAAAGTCTAAGAAAGTCACTAGGAAGGTCACAAGGGAAGAAATCCCTAGAGTTCATCTAGAAAAAGTGACCAAGGCTTCTAAGAAGCCAAACAAGGTCACTAGGAAGGTATCTAGGGAAGTTATCCCTAGTGAATACCTAGAGCATCCAAGGAGCACCAATAGATTTTGGGTTCCTAGGAGCATTTTCTCTACCCTTAGATGGGTTAGAGAGTGTCAACTCTGATGAGAAGGGTAGTTAACCCAACTTTGATGAAGTTGACACTCGGAGAGCATTTTTAAGGTTATTGTTAACCTTTGAAAATGAAAAGGATTTTGATCTACTCTTGGAAAGAGTAAGATGTGCCATAACGTGAGAAATTTAATTTTACAATCAATCTGGCACATTTGGAAAAATCATAAGAACTATCAAGTTGGGATTTTGGTATGTTCTTAAGGAATTAAAAGCAAATCCGGGCCTAAAATTTTAAATGGTTACTCTTGGAAGAGTAAATGGTGCCAAAATTTGAGGAATATGTTTAATTTAAATTGACATAAAATTAGGAAAATTAAAAGAAATGTCCAAATTGGGTTTTGGCATTTTCTTGAGAAATAGTGGGCAATCTAGGATTTAAAATTTTTAAGTTTGCTAAGGTTAAGGATACTTGGATAGGTAATCTAGGTATTTTATGTATGCTAATTTGCCATGTCTTGTTTGCCCATCATATGTCATGACATCATACTTATTTATTTGTTTCTGCATTCATGTGTTATTATGAAAAATACAAAAATACCATGTCATGTCATACATACATCATATAGTTATAGGAAATTTTCTTTCGAAAATTACTTCTTTTTGATGTATGCCATAACATCATCATGCATTATTTTTATTTCCTTGTAGATTAAGGACTAAATGACATTTATCAACAAGTAACATCCTTGGTGGATGTTCACAACTCAAAATGCCTAGGTAGATATGCATGATCCCTAGATTAGGGCAAACACCAAGTTTACATCTCACTAAAGACCTATAAGATGCCTCGTATGTGGTTTTGTACACATTAAATACAAGTGAGATATTAGGATGATGAATAAAACTCAAGATGTTGATTTAGTGCATTTATTTGAGTTTTAGGTTCATCAAAACACATAGCTATATGTTTTCCAATCATTGGGAAAAGCTAATATACAAGTCATGTGCATTGAGACCAAAGAACATGGTTGGATATTGGTTTTGAAAATGATTTTAAAATGCTTTTGGAAAACCTTGGTGAAGGCTATCCTTTGATAGTAATCATCATTGAATAGTTGAACACAAACTTGAAGAAAACACTAAAGTTTTTACAAGTTTTCAAGTTTGTGTCAATCTTTGAAAATATGAAGTATTTTCTTAGAAAACTATTTTTCCATGATAATATATACCCTAAATAATGTCTACAACGGTTTTCATGATTTTTAGAATTTTGTAGAATTTTTGGGAAGTTTCTGAAATTCACTGAAACGAACTTTCAGTTTTTCAGAGCTCCAATCGATCACCCGATCGATTGGAGTGCCTCAATCGATCGGGCGATCGATTGAGAGGAACTTTCCCGTGATCAGAAGCTCGTTGGATCGATCAGCCGATCGATCCAAGCAGTCTGAATCGATCAGTGGATCAATTCAGCAGGGTTCAATCGATTGGAACCCAACTCCAATCGATTGGGAATGCTGATTTTGGCTGGGAAAGCCTGATTTTAGCATTTTGGACCATGTTTTAGTCTATGTAACCATTCCTTACCCCTCAAAACATATTTTTATACATCTAGGGTGAGTTTTCATGATGAAAACTAGGATGGATTGGTTAAGGAAGACTAAGTAGAGGTTAAGGTTGAGGTTTGGTTTCATTATTGAATTTATGAACCTCAAAACTTCTAAATTTGAGTTTCCTAAAGGTTTAGGGATTCCAAGTCATTGTTGGTACAATGACAGAAGTCACGACCATATTTTTGGGGGGAGTTACTCTTTAAGGACATGAAAATTATTTTCCATACACCTTGGAAGGTGGTTAACCTTCTTTCGTGAGAATGCTCAAGGTTGGACATTTGACTACAATGGAGAGTGGATATCTTCATTGTTTCAGTGATATATGCTCAAGGATGAGCATGTGATGAAAATGAAGGACATGGGACCTTCATTTGAATCGTGTGAATATACCAAGTGGTACATGCTCAAGGATGAGCGTTGAGAATAATGAAGGGTATGAGACCTTCATTATTGTGTTGTGAGCAACGAGTGAAGTTGTAAACAACGAAGGATAACTCTTCAGGAGGAGAGTTTGTTTTTGATGTGTGCCCAAATATGGGGAATGTTTGTGATGTGTGCCAATAGGGGGAGAATGTAGGGTTTAAGTTAGGCCTTCATTCCCTAAATAGGGGGAGAATGTGCATCGCCCTATGGGAAAAGGGAAGGATGAAGGGAATCTTCATTCATATATTGGCATGAAGGAAGTTTAAGCTATGAGATTAGCCTAACTAAATAAGGTATTGTCAAACATCAAAAATGGGGAGATTGTTGGGGCAATATTCCCTACGTCAAGGCTGACCTGGTTGACTGAGCTTGAATTGAGTCAAGCTCGAGTCTTGATGTTTGGATTTCGATGTTTGACAATACATATAGACAACACATGAAGATTGCAGGTGCAATTGTTCATGTGGGAAGATTGTGAAGGAAAGTCAAGTAGGTCAAGGTTGACTGGATACTTGACTGAAAAATCTTGGTGAGTGAAGCCAGGTGAAAGACCTAATGAGTGAAGCTAGGCAGAAGGGAATTCTGGTGAGTGAAGTCAGGTGAAAGTCCTAGTGAGTGAAGCTAGGCAGAAGAAAATCCTGGTGAGTGAAGCCATGTGAAAGACCTAGTGAGTGAAGCTAGGTAATTGGAAGTTCTGGTGAGTGAAGCCAGACAATTGGGAAAGTCCTAGTGAGTAAATCTAGGCAGAAGAAAATCCTGGTGAGTGAAGCCAGGTGAAATACCTAGTGAGTGAAGCTAGGCAGTTGGAAGTCCTGATGAGTGAAGCTAGGCAATTGGGAAAGTCCTGGTGAGTGAAGTCAGACACGAGGAAATCTAGATGGATTAAGGTTGATCGGACATTTGGTGTTGGAAAGTCCAAGTAGGTCAAAGGAATTGATCGGATACTTGGCACGAGTTGGAAAGACCAGGTAGGTCAAAGGGATTGACTGGATACTTGGCATGAGGAGGAAAAGTTCAAGTGGGTCAAAGGGATTGACCGGACACTTGGTGAGCGAGTCCTAGCAGGTCAAGGGTGACTGGATGCTAGGCATGATGGACCAACAAGTCATGGTTGACTGGATGTTGGTTTAGGGGACTTTGGACTTGTTTTTGGGCAAAAACAAGGAGCTGGATCGATCAGCTGATCGATTGGCACATGCCCAATCGATCGGCCGATCGATTGGGTGAGTCCTCGTGACAAACCTCCTCCCAATCGATCAGTGGATCGATTAGGGAAAAGCATCGCGCGAACAGAACAGCTCTGGATCGATCAACCGATCGATCCAGAGCCCCCAATCGATCGGGCGATCGATTGGGAGCTGCGACTTCGCGCGATAAGCCCTGGATCGATCGGTCGATAGATCCAGGCAATTCCCGAGAGCACAAAGCCGCTCTGGATTGATCGGTTGATCGATCCAAAGCCTCCCCAATCGATTGGGAGCAATTCAATCGATTGGGATCCGACCGTTGGCGTCGTATTTAGATGCTGGCGAGCTGTTCTCTCGGAAGATCTTCCACGGCTTTGATTCTTCTCTTTAGCGATCTTCACAGCAACTCCACAAAGTTCTCACCGCTAGATCTTGAGGGTTCTTGGAGACATTTCCGAGTCAAGAGGCGGATCTACAACAAGAAGAAGAAATCTAGGGTTAGGGTTTTCTTGTGCAAACTTATAAGCTTTTGCTTGTATTTTGTTCCCTTTCCTTTTCTTCTTATAGTGTGAACTTGTAGGGCTTCTCCGCCTTCGGTAGTTACTGTAAAGGAGTGTCTTATTAGTGGAGGGTGCGTGAGTGTGTGGATCCTTTGATTAGTCACCTCTTGTAAGGTGGATACCAAGTAAATCCTCGAGTTAGCGTTGTGTGTTTTGTTTCTTTGTATTTTCCGCTGCATTTCTTTGAAGAAACCAGCAACGACGATCACGAGATCACGCTGAGCTATTCACCGTCCCTCTAGCTACATATTCGGTCCCAACAGTGCAAACCAACGTTTGCGGGCTTTGCCGATGTGGATATACCTGAAAGTGGCAAAATATCTCTGAGGAGTTTGGTATGCTCGATTAATCTTTTGGACAATGGTTTTCCTTGTATCATAATGTATATTTCTTTCTGTTCGAACCTGGTTAAATGCCATATTGCAGATTGACCACTCTGTGGTGGAGAGCTTTGGGGCAGGGGGGACGACATGCATTACATCCAGAGTTTATTCCAGCACAGCCATCGGAAGAAATGCTCATCTATTTGTGATCAACAATGGATTAGCCAATGTGAAAGTATCAAAGCTCAAAGCATGGGAGATGAAGAGGCCCTTCATGAATGGAGTAGGAGGTTGCATTCATCGTAATGTCCTCTCGAAGGTTTCTTAGTTTATTTCGGACTGAGAACTTGATTCGTAATGTTGAGCATATTATCTCCTGTCACTGCCATATGTAACAGATAAATGAAGTTAGGATATATTCTTTTGATATGCATGTATATATACGTAGGCCTGGGTCGGTACAGTATACCATATCAAAAATTGAATACCGTATACTGTACCGAAAAAATCAGTATTCTAAGAAATAATACTGTTACCGTACCGACATTTCGGTATATCGAAATGTCGGTACGGTATCGGTAAAATACCGTCATGCTGAAGTTATATATATATTACATATAATATATAAAAAATCATTTTCTTGTAATGAAGTGCGGTTATCACTATTCACCGATACAAAATAAATCTTTCAAGAAACTCAAAGAGATCAAGAAAGATATATACAACAAAATAAATTCCTCAGAACAATAAACACCAACCATGAATAGAAATAAAAAAAAAATGAAAACTCAAGTTTTCGAGTCGAGAGTACGTCGTATGGCAGCACATATTCACTGGATCATATACAACCAAATAACATGAAGTTTAAACAGTCGTGGATCAATTTACTTGAGCAATAACAGAAAATTAAAATAGTGGAACAATCAAATAACATAAAGAGATACTCTGGCTATTCCTACGTAAAAAGATTGGAGCAATCTGAATTCAGTTTGGGGAAGAATTTAACCGTTTAGGGTTTGGTTTAGGCTTTAGGGGAATCTAAATTAATCATTTAATCTATAGTTACTCGGTATTTCGGTATACCGAAATATTTTAAATCGTTATTGTTACCGTTACTGACAAATTCAGTATGATATGATACCGTACCGAATTTTTCAGTATACCGAAAATTTCAATATATACGTTTTTTCGATATGATTTTTCGGTATTTCGATATTTCGATATTTTTTTCCAGCTCTATAATATACACAATCTGTTTCCAAAGATATACGAGTACACATTCAATGGACCAAAATAAATCGAAAAAACATGGTCCATTACCACAGTGGATGAGAGGGTAGTGAGAACCCATGTGGAGATGATCTTGTTGAGATATCAATAAATATTGGAATAGCCTGATGTTTTGACAGGACTCATGGTTGGCCAACTTGCTTTAGTTTTGAGAAATTAGTGTCTTTTACAGCCCCACTTAAGTATCCAGTGTCAAATGTGCCTGTTCTATACTATAATTAATCTATTTAATGTTTTAATGAGGTTCTATACTATAATTAATTAATTTATATTTTAATTTTCCAATGTTTTTAAGGTGGTTCGTGTGTACCATCGAGGAGCTCGAATCTCTAAGAAGCAAGCACATCATTGTCCAGAACACGCAGGTGCCGAGTGGTGGTTTCTTTGAAGTGCAGGGAATCGATTCCTCTCAGGTCCTGCTCTTTTCCCATGCTTAATTTGCTTACGAAAACAGAGTAACATAATTGTCGTAATTTGGAGTGCAGGTGGATGTAGAGGTGACTTTTGAAGCGACAGGGCTGGAAAAAGCTGAGGCCTTCGATCTTTCATGGACGACTAATGCCGAAGCACTCTGTGGCTAGAAGAGAGCAAACGTCAGGGGTGGAGTCGGGTCATTTGGTCTCCATGTTCTAGCTTCAGCCAACATGGAAGAGAGAACTTCCATCTTCTTCGGAATCTTCAAAGCTCAAACAAAATACAAGGTCCTCATGTGCCATGATCCTACCAGGCAAGTTCCATATAGCTTCTTGGATGAGCTAACTGTTATCTAATAGACCAAATATTCATCCTTTTGCTATCGTGCATAGGTCAACGCTAAGACCAAACATGTACAAACCAACGTTTGCGGGCTTTGTCGATGTAGATATACCTGAAGTGGCAAAATGTCTTTGAGGAGTTTGGTATGCTCGATTAATCTTTTGGACAATGGTTTTCCTTGTATCATAATGTATATTTCTTTCTATTCGAACCTGGTTAAATGCCATATTGCAGATTGACCACTCTGTGCTGGAGAGCTTTGGGGCAGGGGGGACGACATGCATTACATCCAAAGTTTAATCCAGCACAGCCATCGGAAGAAATGCTCATCTATTTGTGTTCAACAATGGATTAGCCAATGTGAAAGTATCAAAGCTCAAAGCATGGGAGATGAAGAGGCCCTTCATGAATGGAGTATGAGGTTGCATTCATCGTAATGTCCTCTCGAAGGTTTCTTAGTTTATTTCGGACTGAGAACTTGATTCGTAATGTTGAGCATATTATATCCTGTCACTGCCATATGTAACAGATAAATGAAGTCAGGATATATTCTTCTGATATGTATGTATATATATGTAGGCCTGGGTCGGTACGGTATACCATATCTAAAATTGAATACCGTATACCGTACCAAAAAAATCAGTATTCTAAGAAATAATACCGTTAACGTACCGACATTTAGGTATGCTGAAATGTCGGTACGGTATCGATAAAATACCGTCATGCTGAAGTTATATATATATATTACATATAATATATAAAAAATAATTCTCTTATAATGAAGGGTGGTTATCACTATTCACCAATACAAAATAAATCATTCAAGAAACTCAAAGAGATCAAGAAAGATATATATAACAAAATAAATTCCTCAGAACAATAAACACCAACCATGAATAGAAATAAAAAATAAAAATGAAAACTCAAGTTTTCGAGTCGAGAGCACGTCGTATGGCAGCACGAATTCACTGGAACCTATACAATCAAATAACATGAAGTTTAAACTGTCGTGGTGCAATTTGCTTCAGCAATAACAGAAAATTTAAATAGTGGAACAATCAAATAACATAAAGAGATAATCTGGGTATTCCTACGTAAAAAGATTAGAGCAATCTAAATTCGGTTTGGGGAATAATTAAGCCGTTTAGGGTTTGGTTTAGGCTTTAGGCTTTAGGGGAATCTAAATTAATCATTTAATCTATAGTTATTCGGTATTTCGGTATGCCAAAATATTTTAAATCGTTACCGTTAACGTTACCGTTACTGACAAATTCAGTACGATATGATACCGTACCAAATTTTTCGATATACCGAAAATTTCGATATATACGGTATTTTTTCGGTATGATTTTTCAGTATTTTGATATTTCGATATCTTTTTCCAGCCCTATAATATACGCAATCTGTTTCCAAAGATATACGAGTACACATTCAATGGACCAAAATAAATCGAAAAAGCATGGTCCACTACCACAGTGGATCAGAGGGTAGTTAGAACCCATGTGGAGATTATCTTGTTGTGATATTAATAAATATTGGAACAACCTGATGTTCTGACAGGACTCATGGTTGGCCAACTTGCTTTAGTTTTGAGAAATTAGTGTCTTTTACAGCCCCACTTAAGTATCCAGTGTCAAATATGCCTGTTCTATACTATAATTAATTTATTTATATTTTAATTTTCCAATGTTTTTAAGGTGGTTCGTGTGTAACATCGAGGAGCTCGAATCTCTGAGAAGCAAGCACATCATTGTCCATAACACTCAGGTGCCGAGTGGTGGTTTCTTTGAAGTGCAGGGAATAGATTCCTCTCAGGTCCTGCTCTTTTCCCATGCTTAATTTGCTTACTAAAACAGAGTAACATAATGGTCGTAATTTGGAGTGCAGGTGGATGTAGAGGTGACTTTTGAAGTGACAGGGTTGAAAAAAACTGAGTCCTTCTATCCTTCATGGTCGACTAATGTTGAAGCACTCTGTGGCCAGAAGAGAGCAAACGTCAGGGGTGGAACCGGGCCATTTGGCCTCCATGTTCTAGCTTCAGCCAACATAGAAGAGAGAGCTTCCGTCTTCTTCAGAATCTTCAAAGCTCAAACAAAATACAAGGTCCTCATGTGCCATGATCCTACTAGGCAAGTTCTATGTAGCTTCTTGGATGAGCTAACTGTTATCTAATAGACCAAATATTCATCCTTTTGCTATCGTGCATAGGTCAACGCTGAGACCAAACATGTACAAACCAACGTTTGCGTGCTTTGTCGATGTGGATATACCTGAAAGTGGAAAAATATCTCAGAGGAGTTTGGTATGCTCGATTAATCTTTTGGACAATGGTTTTCCTTGTATCATAATGTATATTTCTTTTTGTTCGAACCTGGTTAAATGCCATATTGCAGATTGACCACTCTGTGGTGAAGAGCTTTGGGGCAGGGGTGACGACATGCATTACATCCAGAGTTTATCCCAACACAGCCATTGGAAGAAAGGCTCATCTATTTGTGTTCAACAATGGATTAGCCAATGTGAAAGTATCAAAGCTCGAAGCATGGGAGATGAAGAGGCCCTTCATGAATGGAGCATGAGGCTGCATTCATGGTAATGTCCTCTCGAAGGTTTCTTAGTTTATTTCGGACTGAGAACTTGATTCGTAATGTTGAGCATATTATCTCCTGTCACTGTCATATGTAACAAATAAATGAAGTCAGGATATATTCTTCTGATATGTGTGTATATATACGTAGGCCTGGGTCGGTACGGTATACCATACCCAAAATTGAATACCGTATACCGTACCAATAAAATCGGTATTCTAAGAAATAATACCGTTACCGTACCGACATTTCGGTATACCAAAATGTCGATACGGTATCGGTAAAATATCGTTATGCCGAAGTTATATATATATATATATATATATATATATATATATATATATTACATATAATATATAAAAAATAATTCTCTTATGATGAAGGGCGGTTATCACTATTCACCAATACAAAATAAATCCTTCAAGAAACTCAAAGAGACAAAAAAAGATATATACAACAAAATAAATTCCTCAAAACAATAAACACCAACCATGAATAGAAATAAAAAAAAAAATGAAAACTCAAGTTTTCGATTCGAGAGCACGTCGTATGCAGCACAAATTCACTGGATCATATACAATCAAATAACATGAAGTTTAAATAGTCGTGGAGCAATTTGCTTGAGCAATAACAGAAAATTTAAATAGTGGAACAATCAAATAACATAAAGAGATAATCTGGCTATTCCTGCGTAAAAAGATTGGAGCAATCTGAATTTGGTTTGGGGAAGAATTAAGCCGTTTAGGGTTTGGTTTAGGCTTTAGGCTTTAGGGGAATCTAAATTAATTATTTAATCTATAGTTACTCCGTATTTCAGTATATCGAAATATTTTAAATCGTTACCGTTAACGTTACCGTTACTAACAAATTCAGTACGATATGATACCGTACCGAATTTTTCGGTATGCCAAAAATTTCGATATATACGGTATTTTTTCGGTATGATTTTTCAGTATTTCGATATTTTGATATTTTTTTTCCAGCCCTATAATAACGCAATCTGTTTCCAAAGATATACGAGTACACATTCAATGGACCAAAATAAATCGAAAAAGCATGGTCCACTACCACACTGGATCAGAGGGTAGTGAGAACCCATGTGGAGATGATCTTGTTGAGATATCAATAAATATTGGATCAGCTTGATGTTTTGACAGGACTCATGGTTGGCCAACTTGCTTTAGGTTTGAGAAATTAGTGTCTTTTACAACCCCACTTAAGTATCCAGTGTCAAATGTGCCTGTTCTATACTATAATTAATTTATTTAATGTTTTAATGAGGTTCTATACTATAATTAATTAATTTATATTTTAATTTTCCAATGTTTTTAAGGTGGTTCGTGTGTACCATCGAGGAGCTCGAATCTCTGAGAAGCAAGCACATCATTGTCCAGAACACGCAGGTGCCGAGTGGTGGTTTCTTTGAAGTGCAGGGAATCAATTCCTCTCAGGTTGTAATGACCCAATTTTCCTCATTAGGAGTTCTAAAAGTTCTTAAAAATATTTAGAAATACCTTAGAAATATTCTAGATATTTTTAGAAAATTTTAGAGTATTTTTATGCAATTTTTGGAGGTCGTTTGATATTTTTACTAAACGAAGGAAGTTTTGACAAAAAAATGTCCAAGCTGAGGTTTGAATCAGCAACCTTTGACTCGATCAAAACCCAACTGACCAAGTGTGCTGGCGGTCGTTGCTGGTAAAATAGGAAGTGAGATTTAATTAAGCAATGATTTAAAACAGAAAATAAAAGGGGAAAAAGGGCGCGGCTGAGGAATCGAACTCGCGACCTTTGACTTAATCAAAACGCGGCTGACCTGGTGTTCCAATGAATGTTTCGTATTAATAGGGAAGCGAAATATTCTTAAGCAATAACAGAATACCCTAGTTATAAGAAAGGAACTTAGGTTTTCCCTTTTGGCCCGAGAACCTTAATTCCTCTCTTCTCCCTCACGCGTGCGCGACGTCGACGATTTCTCTCACGGCGGAAACGAAGAAGCAGGCTTAGGGCTTCACTCCGGCGGCCGGCGAGCTCCCTCCTCCGCGAGTTCTTCACATATCCGAGCTCCTCTCGGCAAGGTGAGCGCACGAGCACAAGAAGGGGCTGAGATCTTCATCCCTCCAAACCCTAGCAGCCCTTCCTTCGGTTGTAAGTCCAAGAACGATGTAAGTACTACTCACCTGTGGTAGGAGTTGCTCCGAATTTAGGGTTTCCGTTTCCCTTTGTTTCGGATTTTGCTGTGCCGAGTAGTATTGTATGCTAGAGCTTTTCCTTTCTTTGCTTTGTTTATCTGGCCGAATTTCTAAGGTTGAGTTGCTGTGCCGAACTGCCATGCTAGGGTTTTTCTTACCATCCACAGCATGCTCCTTTGTTTCGGATTTCACTGTGCAGAGTGGTTGCTAGGGATTTAGCCGTGTAGTTAATGAGCATGAACAACTCCTTAGTCAAGTATGCAGTGTTAGTTTCCTTGTTATTTGATTAGCATGAGAATTTTGAATTTTGTGATTTATATGCTTCAATTGTGATAATCTGAACAGCCTCAAATTCTAGCACGTAGTTATGCTTTAAGCATGCCTTTAGCACTTGAATGGTGTATTCTTGTATGTCTACCTGCTGTCCATAAATTCCAGCAAGCTTGTCCTTCATTTGGGCCGTGCAGATGGGCGTAAACAGCCCTCGATCATTAGCATTTCAAGTGTAGGCAGTCCTGGATGATTGGTAGGCATGATCAGCAGGTTATCTAAGTGAAAATTTTAGTTTTTGGTGCTGTATAGTGGCACGAACAGCCCTTAACCTAGATACAAAGTGTTAATTTCTTTGCTATTTAATAAATATGATCAGCCCTATTTAATAGCATTTCAAATTCAGCCCTTCATTATTTTGTAAGCATGATATTCTATTGGGTATGTGCAGCATTGATCCCTTTATTACTAGGTTTCATTTGCTATTAGTTATACCTGGGCAGACTTTCTAGTTTCCCATTTGCTATTGGAATAACATGAGCAGTATTGAATTATAATTCAGTTGCTAGTTTCTTGTTTTGATACATATGCATATATGTGTTAGTTAGCTTCTAATAGCTCTTTAATCTAAAGCATATAGTTAGTTATTTTTGCTATTTTAATAAGATGAATATCCATGTATTTTAGTGGAATGATTATGTGCCCTATTAAACCTTTTGAGGATTATGGATAACTACAAGTAAGAAAAAGACCAAGGTCTAGTTAGAAAAGATAACAAGTAAATTAAAAGTAAGAGGCTAGTACCCGATTTCCGAGGTTGTCGTTAAACAAATCCAGGTGACCAATTCCGAGGTCTTGGCCCTGGTAAGACCGAGGTCTTTATCCTCATAGGACTGGAGGCTCGCTACCCCAGTCACTATTAGAGAGCGCGCATAAGATGATACTAAGTCTGGGCCCAAGAAAGAGAAGAAGAAAGTTAAGAATTAATTTCAAGTATAAAGCTATAAGTAAATGAAACAAGTATCACATATGTTTAGAACTAGCCAAGATTATCTCTTTTAATTCTAAGCATATCGTATTGGTTTTCATTTGCTTTCCTTATGAGTTTATTGAGCATGATTAGCTTTATTTCTAGCATGCAGATTTATTCTTATATCATGAGTATGCAGATTTATTCTTATATCATGAGTATGCAGTTTATTTTAGTGCTTTGCTATTAGATGAGTATGTTTAGCCTTTTCTTTTTAGCATTTCAGTCTCAGCATCTTTTGCATCTTATGCACTTATGAGCTTTTGTGAGATAGATTAGTACTTACTAAGCGTTTCACTTATAGATTTATTTTTCCTCCTACTGCAGATAAAGGAAAAGCTAAAGTATAAAGAAGAAAGTGACAAGGAGGATGCATGATGAATGGTGTGTGATGTTGAACTATGGAAGCCTCGGGACCTGGCTAAGAAGTTGTTTAGAGTCCTTTACTATTATTACAGAAGTTGAGATTGTTAAAGAGTCATTTCCTTTTCTTATGTTGCTAGTTGAGAGTATTCCACATTGTTAGTTTGGCTGTTTTCTTTTCTTGGAGCTTTATTCGTTGATATTGCTAGAATAGTTTTATTTTTTAGTTGTTGTGTCTTATTACTGCGTGGTTGTGAGATACATATATACCAGCCGCATGTGGCTGATTGTATTATTTTGCATGTGATATGGGTTAGGTTTTAAGGGTCTTCAGATGAGGAAAGAAAAGGAAGAAAGAGTCAAAGGAGGTAGGCCAATAACGGCCGAAACATACTTTCAGAACAAAGGTAGGCCAATATCGGTCGATACATGCCTGCCGTATGAAGGTAAGTCAATATTGGTCGGGACATACCTTCAGAACAAAGGTAAACCAATAACGACCGATACATACTCCAGAGCAAAGGTAAACCAATAACGGCCGATACATGCCTGCCGAACGAAGGTAGGCCAATATCGGTCGATACATGCTTGCCGTATGAAGGTAAGTCAATATTGGTCGGGACATACCTTCAGAACAAAGGTAAACCAATATCGGTCGATACATGCTTGCCGTATGAAGGTAAGCCAATAACGACCGATACATACTCCAGAGCAAAGATAGACCAATATCGGTCGATACATGCCTGCCGAACGAAGGTAGGCCAATATCAGTCGATACATGCCTGCCGTATGAAGGTAAGCCAATAACGACCGATACATACTCCAGAGCAAAGATAGACCAATATCGGCCGATACATGCCTGCCGAACGAAGGTAGGCCAATATCGGTCGATACATGCCTGCCGTATGAAGGTAAGCCAATAACGACCGATACATACTCCAGAGCAAAGATAGACCAATATCGGTCAAGAGGGTTCTTTCGAGCAAAGAACCCACACAGCTCCTTCAAGGAATACCTTAGAAACATGTTGAATATTATTTTTTGACACAACAAAGATACAAACAGAAGTCACATGAAGAAGAATCATACATGAATATATCAAATAGAATAATTCATGATAGAGAATATATATTCTGGCGGGAAATATGCTTTCAGCTTGTCTTGCAGGTGCTAAACGACAAAGAAAGTACATCTGGGGTACAAAAAAGATTCCTTAAAAATTATCTTCCGCAAGGGCGCAACTGACGTCATCTCATAACGAACTCTAACAAACCGGGGTCCACTTCATGGCTACGGAGGTTACATGAAGTGGTATAAAAGGGGGAATCCTCTCCGTTGGCTAGGTAAGTTCACATCATTGTGTACTTTCACAACCCTAATTTTCTGGCTACTGTTCATCTTATTTATTCTTCCTTCCTTGACATCAAGAGAGATCACTGATTTAAGCGTCGGAGGACCTAGCCAGGGATTCCCACCCCGGTTTTAGGTCACTGACGATAGTGTTGGTTGGTCTCTTGTGCGCAGGGAGCCTCGGGAGCTTGGGAGTTCGACTTTCGCCTATCTGAACGGAGATTTCTTCCTACTTATCAGATTTCCTTCGGTGACTCTGGTTTTCTTCCGATCCGCTTTGGGTTTCTTGGGTCGAGGTTCTACTGGCATTATTCTTCATCAATCTGTTTCCTTCCGGATCCCTGATTCCGGTATCTTTGGCGCTCAAATCTGTCAGGAAATTCACCTGAATCTGAGACTACGTGATGGAAGAAGCTGGGAAGTCGAACCTACTTACTATTAGTCGCGAGGATTTGGATCTCCTCATTAATTCTCATGTTCAGAAAGCCCTACAACAACAACAACAACAACTGCAAGCTCATACTGGGGCCAGTCTGCCGACGGCTCATCATCCGGCGATATCAACTACTGAACCTCAGAAAGGAAAGGAGATAGAAGAAGAATTCTCCAACCAGGCGTCCACGAGCCTTTCTTCGCACTCCCTTAGATCCAGGGGGTAAGAAGCTTGTGTTCCAAGAGTCCTCTGGCGAGGTACCGGACAGAGAGAAGCGTAAAGTCAAAATGATAACTAGTGATAGTTCACCAGAAAAGGTCATCTCCCCATTCTCACAAAGTGTATTAGATGACCCACTTCCTAAGCGATATCAGAATCTTCAAATTGGAGAATATACCGGAACCACAGATCCGGAAGATCACTTGTTGAAATTTGAGAATGTAGCCTTGTTGCAACAATTCTTTGATGGGGTGAAGTGTCGGATGTTCCTCACTATTCTTGGAGGAGCAGCACAACGCTGGTTCAAAAGATTACCTGAAAAGTCTATTCGAAAATTTAAAGATTTCAAGAAAGTCTTTCTACATCATTTCTCCAGCAACAAAAGGTATCATAAGACCCCGTGGAGCCTATTCTCAATTAAGCAAACATCTAAAGAATCCATCCGGGCATATATTAAAAGGTTCAATCAGGTAGCTATAGATGTACCTAATGCTACTACTGAAATATTAGTAAGTGCTTTCTCTCAGGGTCTAAATGATAATGATTTCTTTAAAGATTTGGTAAGAAATCCTCCTGTTAATTTTGATTCCTTGATCGAGTGGGCTACTGAGTTCATTAACGTAGAAGAAGCCCAAGCTGCTCGTAGGAAAGAAGGTGTTCCCTCTTCTCCTACTCACGCTAAAGAGAAAGCTCCGACCCCAGTACCCCCACCAAGAGGGCCTAGAATAACTCATTCGCCTCATCGACAACCAGATTATCGTCCACAAGCTGTACAGCATGTAGAGATGCAACCGGAGGCACCAAGGAGATGGTGCACTTATCATAAAACTAGCAGTCATCACACTGATGACTGTTTTGTTTTGAAAAATATACGAGTCAATAAAGAGAGATATCAGAGACAAAACTATTACCAGCAACCGTACCCTAGGCAGCAGAGTCCGCTCAAGCCGGAATATCGCCCGGATGGAACTCGTCAAGAAGCAATACCGGTCCTGGTGGGTACTAGCCAAGTATCCGAGAAAGCACCTTCTGAAACCACAATAGCCCGTCAGGAAGAAAATAGAAACAATGCTGCTAGGGGCAATATCAACATGATTACGGGCGGACCCACTGATGGGGATTCTAACAGAGCCAGAAAAGCACATGCCCAAAGATTGGAGATTCATGCAGTAGGGTGCAGCATGGAAAGGGCGGCCGATCCTGAAATAAGCTTCGGGCCCAAAGATCTGGAGGGGGTAGAGATACCTCATGATGACGCATTAATCATCAAAGCTGTGATAGCTAACTACGCCATCGCTCGTACCTTCATAGACACTGGCAGCTCTGTCAACATTATATTCAAAAATGCTTTTGATCAGCTGCAAATTGATCCAATGGAACTTCAACCGATTGCAACTCCTCTGTATGGATTCACAGGCAATGAAGTGCAACCTCTGGGGCAAATAAAGTTGGTCATTTCTCTGGGGGAGGAACCCCTGATGAGAACCAGGAGATCTTATTTTATGGTGGTAGATGCTCCATCTTCTTATAATGTGATATTGGGTCGGCCTGCCCTGAATGAGTTCAGGGCGGTCGTTTCTACTTTCTGTCAGAAGATTAAGTTTCCTGTGGAGGATCAGGTCGGAGAAGTACGGGGCGATCAAAAGACAGCCCGGAAATGTTATGTAGAAATCATTCGGACTGAGGCTAACACCGCCCGGAAGATTCAAAGAATGGAAGTTAATGTCATTCGGGAAAAGCAACCCGTCCTGGTTTATGAAGAAAAGGAAGAAGTTCAGATTCAGACCGAGCGGCCAGAAGCTACCACTTATGTTGCAGCCGACCTTGATCCTGATCTTAAAGCTGAGTTGGTGCAATGTTTGAAGAAGAATAATGATGTGTTCGCCTGGACTCCCAAAGAAGTTTCAGGCATTTCTCCTGCTGTCATGGAACATTCCTTGCATGTCTTCCCGGATGCCCGCCCAGTCATGCAAAGAAAGAGGAGTTTTAGTGCGGAACAGAATCAGATTATCAAGGAAGAAATAGCCAAGCTTATGGAGGCCGGATACATCAGGGAAGTTCAATTCCCAAGCTGGCTGGCCAATGTGGTATTAGTCTCTAAACCCGGGAATAAATGGCGAGTGTGCATTGACTTTCGGGATCTCAACAAAGCTTGCCCAAAGGACTATTATCCACTACCCAGAATCGATCAGCTGGTTGACTCCACTGCCGGATGCGAATATATCTCTATGTTGGATGCGTATCAAGGTTATCATCAAGTCCCCTTGGCTAAAGAA
The DNA here is from genome assembly GCF_018446385.1 of Zingiber officinale. Classification (NCBI taxonomy): domain Eukaryota; kingdom Viridiplantae; phylum Streptophyta; class Magnoliopsida; order Zingiberales; family Zingiberaceae; genus Zingiber; species Zingiber officinale. The sequence continues at coordinate 106,444,232 of NC_056003.1, forward strand.
GATCAAGAAAAGGTTAGTTTTATAACACCCGAAGGCACTTATTGTTATAATGTTATGCCCTTTGGACTAAAAAATACAGGAGCAACCTATCAGAGGCTTATGAATAAGGTCTTTCAGAAGCAGATTGGGATGTGGAAGAAACTTGCAAGACATTAAGACAGTATGGGCTCAAATTAAATCCAAACAAATGCTTGTTCGGCGCGAAAGGAGGAAAATTCTTGGGATATATGGTGTCCGAGAGGGGGATAGAAGCCAACCCGAGCAAAGTCAAGGCATTACAGAACATGGAGCCACCTCGCAACATGAGGGAAGCTCAAAGATTGACAGGCCGAATCATAGCCTTGTCTAGATTTATTTCTAGATCAGCCGATCGTAGTTTCCATTTCTTTAAAATACTCAGAAAGGCTAATAAGTTTCAATGGAATGAAGAATGTGATAAGGCTTTCCAAGAATTGAAAGATTATTTGGCTACCCTCCCTGTATTGGCTAAACCTATAGCAGGAGAAACTCTGTGGGTGTATTTGTCGGCTAATGAAAACGCCGTGGGTTCTGTATTAGTCAGGCAGGAAGGAAAAGAGCAACAACCTGTGTATTTTTCTAGTCATTTATTAAAGGGAGCTGAGTGTAGATACACTACACTAGAAAAATTAGCTTATGCTCTAATATTGACTGCTCGGAGGTTGCGCCCATATTTCTTAGCACATGAGATTATTGTCTTAACCAATAGCACTCTTGGACGGGTATTACTCAACCCCGAGGCGTCAGGACGCTTAATTAAATGGACAACCGAGCTTGGGGAATATGACATTCAATATCAACCCCGCTCAGCCATCAAGGCGCAAGCTCTAGCAGATTTCATCATAGAGGTTCAGGGCCCAGAAGAAGAAGATACCTGGAAGGTTTATGTGGATGGCTCTGCAACTAGACAAGGCAGTGGAATTGGTATTCTCCTTATATCCCCGAAAGAAGATAGACTCCAACTTTCCATCAGGTTGAATTATAGAGCTACCAACAATGAGGCAGAATATGAAGCTTTAATAGCTGGCTTACAAGCTGCTCGACATGTAGGGGCAGCTCGAGTCCTTATATATTCTGATTCTCAGCTAGCAGCTCAACAATTATCAGGTAATTTTGAAATTAATAATGACAGGCTTAAGTTATATGCTGAAGCATTCGATAAGTTGAAGTCTCAATTCCAATACGTAAACATACAAAAAATTCCTCGATCTGAGAATCAGGTGGCAGATGAATTAGCTGAACTAGCCTCTGCTGTAGTGCCATGGAGTCTTGATTGACCAGTGGAACAGACTCTGTTAATTTCCTGTATTGAGAGACAAACCGATATAGAAATTCAAGGTGATTGGCGAACTCAAATCATATTATATTTACAGCAAGGTCTTCTTCCGAAAGATACAGAACAAGCCAGGGTATTCAAGAAACAAGCTGCTCAATATACTATGGTGGGGGAGCAATTATATAAAAGGGCTTTTTCCAGACCCTTGCTCAAGTGTGTGGGCACAGAAGATACACAATTTGTTTTACAGGAGGTGCATCAAGGTTCTTGTGGTAGTCATATAGGAGGAAGATCTTTGGCTCGTAAAATCTTCTTAGCGGGATATTTCTGGCCTACTCTACATGAAGATGCCGCTAAACTGGTAAGAACTTGTATTTCTTGTCAAAAGCATCAGAATATATTACATCACCCTACCTAGTTATTGAGAACCTCTATAGTCTCGTGTCCCTTTGATCAGTGGGGTATGGACATAGTGGGTCCATTTCCTATGGCTGCTGCACAGAGGAGGTTCTTGTTGGTGGCTGTGGATTATTTCTCTAAATGGGTGGAGGCAGAACCACTTGCTAGAATTATAGAAGACGCGGTCATTAAATTCTTATGGAAAAATATAATCTGCATGTTCGGCATTCCTCATAAGTTGGTCTCTGATAATGGAAGGCAGTTTCAAGGCGATAGAATCCTAGACTGGTGTCAAAGTTATGGGATTACCCAGGCCTTCACCTCTGTAGCTTACCCGCAGAGCAATGGTCAAGCAGAAGTAACTAATAGGGAGATTATTAGAGGACTGAAAACTAAGCTAGTGTTGGTTGCTACTCGGAAAACCTAGAGGTTCCACTGTACAAAAATTTTGTACAAAGGTCTGAACATTTTCCTAGCTACCATGTGTTCTTTTAAATTAAATTTTGGATCGCCTGCGGAACTTAACACGTTTGATCCAAAACTTAATCTATTTATTCTTTTAGGTTTTGACTTGGATCTCCTGCGGAACTTAACACGTTCGACCCAAATCACCTTAAGTTATTAATTCCATTAAATATTAATTTCCATAATCGGTTCCCAGTATTGACGTGGAGAGGCACATGGCCTTCTTGGATATGGGAGCAACCACCACCGACTAGACAAAACCTTTTATAGAAATCTAATATTTAATTTCTTAAAATAACTTTAGGTTAACCGAAGAGAACAATCAAATCACAAGGAAAAGAAAAAATAAAAGAACACAACATCGAAAAACATATTCGAAATTCTAGAACGTAAGCCTCTTGTATTTGGTATTATTTCCATAAATAACTAGTATGATGCGGAAAGAAAAATTACTAGTTATACCTTTTAGAAAGACCTCTTGATCTTCTACCATATTCCTCTTCTAACCTCGGACGTTGTGTGGGCAATGATCTTCCGAGATGAGAAATCACCAACCACATTCTTCTCCTCCTAGCTAGGTTCGGCCAACAATAAGGAAGCTTCACCAAGGAAGAAGATCAAAACACCAACCAAGCTCCAAGAGATGCTAGCTTTCTCTCCTTCTTCTTCTTCTTCTCCAAGTAGTATCCGGCCACCACAAGAACTCTAAGAGGGATGAAGTATTCGGCCACCACAAGAGGAAGAGAGGAAGAAGATGATGGCATACCACAACACCAAGGAAAAGAGGGAGAGAAAATAATAGAGGTTGTTTTTCATGAAGGCACCCTCACCCCTTCTTTTATATTCCTTGGCCTAGGCAAATTAAGAAATTTAATTACAATAAAATTTCCTTAATTCCCTTGACATGATTTAATTGAGAAAAATAAAATAAAATTTCCCCAATTAATCTCTAATGGTCGGCCACATCAAAAGAGTAAAATTAGACAAGTTTTAATCAACAATTAAAACTTCCTAATTTGTTTCAGGAAATTTTAAAATTAAAATTTATCTTTTTAAAATCTCTTCATGGTTGATAAAAGGAAATTTCTATAATTTTAATTCTATCAACATGTGGATAATTTTAAAGAGAAAATAAAATATCTCACCAATCTACAAATAAGGAAAGAGATCTAATCTCTTTCTTTAATCTTTTGTAGATCTTTTACAGAGATATTTTAATTTTAATTCTCTTTAATAAATTATTTCTTCCACATAATAAAATTAAATTAAAATTCCTTTTTAATTTAATTTGGCGGCCCCACTAGCTTGGGTTCAAGCTAGGGCCACCCACTTATACCTAGGCCAGCCCTAGCTTGGTTCCCAAGCTAGCTTGGGACCCTATTGGTGGGTATAGAAGGTGGGTATAGTACTCTATAAATAAGAGGCTACGATAGGGACCGAGAGGAGGAATTGGTTTTGGTCTCCGATAAAATTAAGCATCCGTGTTCGCAACACACAACTTAATTTATCAATAATAATCATTCCACTAGAGAACTATTATTGAACTACCGCACAATCCCAAATTACATTTTGGGCTCCTTCTTATTATGAGTGTGTTAGTCTCCTGTTTAAGATATCGAATGTCCACTAATTAAGTGAGTCTGACAACTCATTTAATTAATATCTAAATCCAAGAAGTACCACTCAACCTTATCATCATGCTCAGTCCACCGCGAGGTTTAACATGACAATCCTTATGAGCTCCTCTTGAGGACATTATCAACCTAGTATCTCTAGGACACAGTTTCCTTCTATAATCAACAACACACACTATAAGTGACATCATTTCCCAACTTATCGGGTTTATTGATTCATCGAACTAAATCTCACCCATTGATAAATTAAAGAAATAAATATCAAATATATGTGCTTGTTATTATATTAGGATTAAGAGCACACACTTGGTCTTTGTTCCTTCATAAGGTCAGTATAAAAGAAACGACCTCAAATGGTCCTACTCAATACACTCTGAGTGTACTAGTGTAATTATATAGTCAAGATAAACTAATACCTAATTACACTACGACCTTCTAATGGTTTGTTCCTTTCCATTTTTGTCGTGAGCTACTGTTTATAATTTATAAGGTACTGATAACATTATCTTCTGCATGTGACACCACATACTATGTTATCTACAATATAAATTAATTGAACAACTACAACTAAATGTAGACAATTTGACCAAATGTGATTCTTTATTCATAATGAATGTTTACAAAGCTTAGGCTTTCAGTATACACTCCAACAGCTAGATCGTGTCGGAGGTAGCTGGGTAGATGAATTACCCAGTGTTCTCTGGGCATATCGTATTACACCTCGTGAAGCTACAGGAATCACTCCTTTCCAGTTAGTTTATGGAGGAGAAGCAGTAATCCCCATTGAGGTAGGAGTAGAGTCTTACAGAAGACAATTGTATGATGAGGATAATAGAGATCGACGACTTATGGAGCTGGACCTGATCGAGGAAATAAGAGATAAAGTTGCTACTCGTCTTATATCTTATCGACAGCGGATGAGACAGAATTATAACAAAATAGTTATCCCCAGATTCTTCCAAGTAGGGGATTTGGTTTGGAAACGAGTTAAGCCTGTGGGAGATGTCAGTAAGTTGGCACCACAATGGGGAGGGCCTTATAAAGTAATAGAAAAGCTCGCGTCAGGCTCATACTATCTCCAAGATGCCGAAGGAAGAATGTTGGAACGCCCTTGGAGCGCTAATCATTTGTAACCCTATCGAGCCTGATTTGATCCTGCTACTTTAAATATGTTCACAGTGACGAATTGAGATACTTGCAGTTTATGTACTTTGTTTCTTTTGGTGAAAGCCAAGCAAGATAAATATTGACACAGGAAATAAATGTGGTTCATACAAATTGATAAGCATCAGGAGAAACCTCCTTTCTATTTTTCAAGCAGTAAAATAAGGGGAAATCTTAAAGGTCTATTCAGCTCCCCTCAAGGAATTACAAGCCAACATGAGGTTATCCCAAATATTATACTTTCCTATAAACCAAAGTCGATCGGAAAATTCTATGAAGTAACCCGAATGGGCCTTCATAGGAAGAATCGGAGACTCTAAACTATTCCAGAGAAAAAGTCGATCAGAAAAATTCTATGAAGTAACCCGAACGGGCCTTCATAGGAAGAACCGGAGACTCTAAACTATTCCAGAGAAAAAGTCGATCGGGAAATTCTATGAAGTAATTCGGTCGGGTCTTCATAGGAGAAACCGGAGACTCTAAACTATTTCAGAGCAAAGTCGATCGGGAACACTCTATGAAGCAATCCGGACGGAACTTCATAGAAGAAACCGGAGACTATAAACCAGTATAAACCAAAGTCGATCGGGAACACTCTATGAAGTAATCCGGACGGAACTTCATAGAAGAAACCGGAGACTATAAACCAGTATAAACCAAAGTCGATCGGGAAATTCTATGAAGTAATTCGGTCGGGTCTTCATAGGAGAAACCGGAGACTCTAAACTATTTCAGAGCAAAGTCGATCGGGAACACTCTATGAAGTAATCCGGATGGAACTTCATAGAAGAAACCGGAGACTATAAACCAGTATAAACCAAAGTCGATCGGGAACACTCTATGAAGTAATCCGGACGGAACTTCATAGAAGAAACCGGAGACTATAAACCAAAGTCGATCGGGAAATTCTATGAAGTAATTCGGTCGGGTCTTCATAGGAGAAACCGGAGACTCTAAACTATTTCAGAGCAAAGTCGATCGGGAACACTCTATGAAGTAACCCGGACGGAACTTCATAGAAGAAACCGGAGACTATAAACCAGTATAAACCAAAGTCGATCGGGAACACTCTATGAAGTAATCCGGACGGAACTCCATAGAAGTAACCGGAGACTATAAACCAGTATAAACCAAAGTCGATCGGGAAATTCTATGAGGTAACCCAGACGGGCCTCCATAGGAAGAACCGGAGACTCTAAACTATTCATAGAAAAAGTCAATCGGGAAATTCTATGAAGTGATTCGGTCGGGTCTTCATAGGAGGAACCGGAGACTATAAACCAAAGCCGATCGGGAAATTCTATGAAATACATCAGGCAAGATTTCACAGAAGAAATCAGAGATTTCAAACTAACGCAAGGCATAATTAATCAGGGAATCTCCGGGTTTCGAAGCCTAATTAAGCAGGAATTGAGAAGGGATTCTATACGGGAGACCAGATATATGAAAGTCTTTATTCAAAATCCGGCTGGGATATTATACTCAGCCTGAAGATCAATAATTTTATACAATTCCGTATCCAGTCTCAACTAAGATCATTCATCCTCGGGGAGATACAAAGCATACCGGATGTTACTTAAGGAAGAATCCATCAAGACACGACTTAACTCTGAAAGATGAACAAGGGATTTTTCTAATAAAGTTTATATTTAGCAATCAAAAGCATGTCAGGAAGGGGTATTCTTAAACTAGCATAAAGGAGAAGCAAGTAAGTGTTAAAGTTTTCTTACACCTTGCAAGTACTTAATTACTCAGTATCAACTGCACTTTTTCCCACTGTCAGTTCTTACTTTACAAGTTTTTATGAATAATTTCCTTAAACATTCGGGAAAGGGCCTTTCAAATCTGAGGGTAGTTCTTCATTGAGCCTGCGGCGATTTATGAAGGAAAGGGGAGGTTCCCTGAGTAGATATCCACCCTCTTTTAGCTGTCGAATAACCCCCGATACGGAATGATTTAGCGCCCCCACTATCCTGCGAACAAATTCCCGAGCAAATGCTGGGGACTGCAAGTAAGCTTGCCGCCAGTCTTCCCATCGACTCTTTTCCTGCTCCTTATAATTCTGGAAATCAGCTTGCAGCTTTGTGTTTTGTTCTTTTAAAACATCCTTCTCCGATCTTAGCTGTTCCAATTCCTTCTGGAGCAGTGATAATTCGTTATCTTGAGCTTTCCTCAGCTCTTGTTCCTGTAGAATAGTGAAATCATGAGAAGCCAGGTCCTGAGCTTGGTCAGAAAGACAGGCATTATGAAGCTTCTCTACTTTCTCTAAGATAAGACTTTTCTGAGAAGCATCTAAGAGAGCTTTCTCTTTTAGAGCGATCTCCAATCGAAGACCGGAATGCAGTCGATCCACCTGTAATTCTAAGGTTTTTCTAGACAGCTCTTTGTCTTTTAATAGTTGCTGGCATTCTTCCAACTCTTGTTTTAGGATCCCCAACTGTTGATCCTGTAAGGCCACCTTCTCTTGTAATTGAGGCAGGTCACTGGTAGAAGAAGGAGGCGCGGCCCTCAATGTTTCCAATTGAGTTTTTAACTTCTGGTTCTCCTGATCTTTAGCTACGAGTAGCTGGCCAATTTGTAAACTTGAGGCAAGTAACTAAACAAAAAGGTAAGGTAATTAGGAATCGGTAGACAAAATTGATAGCATGTAACCAGAAATGCTTACTGCTACTGCCTGGCGACTGTGACGATCAGCTCGATGAGGAAGACTGAGGCCCCTTAGCTGCTCTTGACCTTGTGACCAAGATTCAGCTAATAAGCCCTGTAATTGTAACGAGCCATAGCTAGACAGTTCAGAGGGTCGTCCCAATTGAGAAGGAAGACCCAAAGCTTGTTTGAACAAAGGTCGGGGAGTGGGGGACACAGGAGGTAGAGAAGAAGAAGAAGACGCAATAGGAGGAAAAGCAGAAACAAGAGGAACAGAAAAAGAAGTAGATGGAATCGATGGTAAGACAGGGGAGGGGGATTCAACAGCTGAAGGACTAACATTTGGAGAAGATCTCCGACAAGGCGTCCATTTAGCTCGAGACTTAGAGGCCAAGGGGGGCAAGGCCAATGCCAAAGAAGCAGAAAACGCAGGAGGAATATCATCCTTCTCAGAAGCAGAAAGCGGGGAAGCTGAAACAATAGAAGAAGAAGGGATAAGCAGGCCAGGTCTCATCATCCTAAGAGCAGGATTAGAGATAAGATGAGTGGGAGCTGTCGGGGCCTTACCTCTCTCAAGAGAGATGGGTGCTGGGATAAGAGGAGTTTCCACAAAAGTACCAAAGAAGTCGCTAAAAGGAGAAGTCTTAGTAAGATTTGGCTTCTGAACTAAGGTAACAAAAGGTTCTTCTTCTTCCTCTTCGGCAAGTGAGGCAGCCTCTGCCCGTCGTTCTTCCTCTGAAAGCAATCCCAGAGTAGAGGGATTAGGATCGGATCGGCGGGAATGTAACCATTCTTCCCCAAGGCTATTGATAAAAGACTTAGTCATAGCAGAATTTTTATACATGAAGGCTGGAAGAAGAGCATCAGCTGCAATATAGATATCAAACACCATTATAAAAAAGGATACGCTAATTAGTATAGGCAAGACAAAATAATTATACCTACCAAAGGAACTGTCCAAGGGAGTGTCAATGTGGCCTATCCCAAAAGGAAACATCAAACCCTCTTCGATCAGATGCGGCAAACTGAACTTTGCCCCTCGCAGTTTAGGTAGAGCAGACGCGACAGAGGGATCATTGAGGAGACCATGAGTGTTGGGAAGCAGGGGTAGGTCATGTATCCATTGAATAGGAAATGGAGGAGGAGAAGGAAGACGCATATAAAATTTTTTTTTATACCATTCACCTTGAGGGGGAATGCAATTGAATAGAATGACCTTGGGACGAGACTGAAACTTAAAAACACCAACATCTACCCGACGAGGGATGAAGAAGTGATGGAAAAGACGAGGAGACAGCGGGAAATCTAACAGTTTGGATACTCCAACGAAACCTATTAGAATGGAAAAGGATTGAGGAACGAACTGGTTGAGCGGGATAGCAAAATAACGGCTAACCTCACAAAAGAAAGGGTGAAGGGGGAATCTGAAACCTTGCAAGACTTGGTCCCTGAAGATGGAGATGCATCCTAAGGGAGGAAGGTGAGGACCCTCATGAGGAGCAGGATGGATAATGTAAGAGGGAAAACCATAAGTGGCCTGTAAGTCCACTTCTTCTGTATCTATGAGGTTGGAAGAACACGAGAGGAACCACGCCGGAGGAGAAACCGCCATAAAGAGAAGAGGTTAAAAGAAAAGGAATTGAGAAGTGAAAAGATGAACAGAAGGAAGCAGAAGAAGACTCCGTAAACCCTTGTCCCTCTTCTAGTCCTGTGCTAAAACCTCTATACAGAAGAAACGAAAGGGAAAAGGAGAATAAAAGGTGCTCAGAATGTCAATCGTCATAAATAGGTAATAATATCAGAGAATAAAATCAAGGGAAAGAGATGAAGTCAAATAAACTTCCTCGGAAAAGGTGTAAAGTTTCCTTAGAAGTAATTTTTGAAGAGACTTCATAAAGACAAAGCCAAAATTAGTATTATAAACATAGGCTCAAAGCATGGGTATAGTAGAATATAAGTTGAGCATCGGATATTGATCAATAGATGAAACGAGGTTAAATCAAACCATCCTGATGAATCGACCGGGACCAAAAGTAACCCAGATCCGCTGACTAAAGACTCAGTATAAGCCATCACATAAGATGCGTAATGTTAATACCCATAAGACCTGACAAGGAGGTAAATCGGTCGATTAAGATAAATCGACCGATATCGGAAGTCCCCTTGAAATATCGGGCGGTACTTATATATCGGCCGAGTTGTTGGAGAATTAGTCGTAGAGAAAGATTGAGCATGGATAAGCCAAGTGACATTTGGTACATTTACCTGAAACCAACAAATTATCTAAAGATAAAGTAAGATTAGCAATACAGGGATACCATTCAGAACCACATAAGTTTGTCGGAGGATCATGGCAAAGTCTCGATCCCCCTTCTTTACAATAACCGAAAATTAAGTTAAAGTTAGTTTTAGGTACAAATCAGGAGGCCTTTCTTCAATAAGTTTGCGACGGTTCAGGAAATTGAGAGGAGGAATGCGCGCTAAGTACCCCCCTCCTCTTCCAATTGTCGAATTGCTCCTTTGGCCCCTGCAGTAAAAGCAGACAAGATGGATCTCACAATCGGTCGGTTGAATTCATTTGACTCAATCATGACAGTAGCTCGTTCTTTGTAACGAACATCTTCATGCTCCTTATAGACCACCAACGCCATCTGAGAGGTTTTCAATTCATTTTCCCTAGCAGCAACCTCGTCTTTGGTCAAATCAAGGGAACTGTTTAGAGATGCCACCTCGTTTTCTTTCAATTGCAAGGCCTTCAACTTCTCACTCAACTCTGCTTCATAATTATCTTTTAACTCGCCAAGTTTTGAGGTCAACTCTTGATTGAGGTCCGTAACTAATTTGAATTGGGCTTCAAGACTCTCAATTTGAGTTTCAAGTTGCTTCTTGGCGGTAGCAGAAATTTCAACAGAAGATAGTTCGATAACTTGCTGTTGAAGCTTTTTGTTCTCCGATTTCAATTTTTCGTTCTCAGTATATAAGATGTGTAATAGTCGAGAGAAACCCATGTTCTCTAGCCACCGCTGGGAGCATATCCAAAACTGTGAGGTAGTATTTCAGAAACAGAAAGCAGGAGTATTTAATCATACCTTATTCTCTTTATGAGAAAAGCGGTCAATCGCTTCAGGGATGGAAAGCCCCTCGAAAAGGGGACGAACCTCATCCCAAGAATTAGCAAAAGAGCCCCCCAGTAATATGGGGAGGACAGGGATGGTAGAAGAGCCAGCTGAGAAAGAAGAAGTAGGGATAGATGGTGGAGCAAAAACCAAGTAAGAATAAGGCGAAGAGGGTAAAGATCCGGAAGTCGGAATAGAAAAAGGAAAAGTAAAAGAAGCGTCGCCAGAAGTACTAGTTTTAGGAAAAGGAGAGGTAGGAAAATTCAAGGAAGGATAAAGTTCTGCTAATGTGGGCTCATCGGAAAGAAGATCAGTTGACACAAAATCTTCTGAAGCTAGCTCATCGGCAGAAAGAATGAGCCTCCTTTTTGGAGGAGGAGCCCTGGTTAGCTTGCGTCCCGGACGCTTGCCCGTAGAAATTTCAGTTATGGGTTTATCAGAGCTACCAGGGGATGTAAGCTCAATAAGAGGAATAGAGGCAGATGAGGAGACAACAACAGCTGCGGAAGACGGAATAGTGGAAGTAGGATCAGGGAGGATCTGCGCAGCAAGATCCCTAGAAGAACCTCCTGGAGCCTCATGAAGCCCTGACGAGCTAGGCACTTCGGTTAAAATAGTTGGCCCTTCACTTATAGGGGGAGGGGCCAGAGCAGCTAGGAATTCAGCCTCCTTAGCACGAAGTAGGTCCTCCTCCACGCGTAGTTCGTCATTGATCAAAGCATCATAGAAGTTCTCCACTGTATGAAAAGAAGAAACGGTTTAGGTAATTAAAAGCAGTAAAGAAGAGGCAAGATGTTACCTAAGGAAATGGGGGTATCAGGTTTGACGGGGCTTAAGCAAAATAAATATAGAAGTTCAACTTTCAACCATTTTGAAATAGAAAGCCGGTGACCTAGTAGCTTCTCACAATAAACGGGAAAAGAGGGAAGCAGATGAAGCTCTCTAACATCGGGCAGAGGAGGTGAGAAGGATTTCCAAGCATGATACCAAGGGATGGGTCCGGGAAACTTTAGGAAGAAAAAATGGGATTTCCAGGCCTTGAGAGACGATGGCATATCACCAAAAAGAACCATTTTAGTTCGCGACTGGAACAAGAAAACACCAGGCTCAGAGAGTTTGGGGTAGGAAAACATGAAGAAATTCTGAGGTGTAGGAGGAATGTCTCGTAAACAGAAGAGCATGTAAGTGCCACATAGATAACGAAAAGCATTAGGTGCAAATTGTTGCAGGGGAATGTCGAAATATTGACTTATTTCAATTAAGAAAGGAGGAATGGGGAACATTAAGCCCCCTATCAACTGATCCCTGAAAAAAGTCACGCAGTTATCAGGGGGATGATGAGGTCAATCCTTCGGTGTTGGGAGTATGATTTTATATTCCTTAGGAATTTCATATTGACGACGGATGGATAATCTAGCATTCTTATCAAAGATAGAAGACATATGGACATACCAAGGAGCAATTGCTTCTTCAGCCATGGACAAAGGTTGGGGCTAGGGAAACAATGGATTACTTACTGGAGCCAAGAAAGAGGATCGTCGAGAAACGGTGAGCACAAAGTCTGGTTGAAGGCAGCAACAGGAAAAGAACTCTAGAGAAGAAAAAAGGAAGGACAAGGTTTAAAAAGAAGATGAAGGGTTTAGGGTTTGAAAAACGCACAACTGTCGTCAGATCAGAACCATGGTATCTCAGTAGACGCTGAGGATCGTAACAGAAAGGCAAAAGACCTACGTGACGTGGCGGCCAGAAAGGGTACGTGTCAGGTCATCATGAAAAAGAAGGGCATTTATATCAGATGTGATGAATCGGATCACGATAGGGTTGGTAGTACCTCGAACATTCTCTCACCCAAAGGAGAACCAATCACCAGTTCAGAAACCTCGAAAGAAGACGTGATCGACTGGGCATAATAAATTAAAAAGGACTGAACTTTTTGATCAAACCCAGGCTATAGACAAAAACATTTTAAGGATAGAAATTTAGAAGAATAACAAATTTTTAAATTATCCTTATAAAACGCAACTTAATATTTATCGAAATAAATTTATATTGACGAGGGAAACTGTGGTTATGCTAGATAAGTATGATATTGACTTTAGTCAATAAGACAACATCAGTTGGTATAACATTGGTTATAATACTAAAAGTTAAGATAGCCTTAGCTATGATGAATAACACATAGGATACACGAAGGAATGATGAACACAACACCACATTTTATAAACATAGGAGGATTCGATAGAATCATTTGATTAGATACAAAAGTTTATTTTTACACTTAGAATCTGATCAAATACATAGCATTACATTTCCCTCAGGAATAGTAAACCTCGAATAGATAGCAAATATTACAAGCATAAACTCTTAGAGCACTTAGAAAATTTTAGTCCCACTGGATTCAAACTTACCATGGAGCAGAGAGGGAAATAGCCCACTTCGTCCGAGCTTGTCAAGGCTCATAAGAGGTAATATTTTGCCCGGGACGAAGAAAGCAACAAAAAACAGAAAAGCTCAAGGACGACGAGGCAGGGAAACATTGATTCATTCCATAATGGAAAAATAAATGTAAAAACCACTTCTCGTATGAGCTCACAAAGAAGCAACCAAGCCAAAGGTGACATGTGTCGCCCTTCACACAACACCCGCCATTTACCCCCTATAAGTAGAAATTTCTCCGGTTTAGGGTCCTTGAGCACCCATCTTTGGATAGAAGATTTGAACTGTGAAGCTTCCTCTCTTAAGACGATCCCTTGAACCCCTGGAGTAACCGGAGCAAAAATCCCAATAAACTCATATATAGATCTCACCTGGTCCAACAAAAGTTGCCTCCAAAAAGGAGGATCCACTACCATGGCCTTAGCAACAAAAAGTGGCAAGGAAGAAAAAGAACTGAGAGGGGTTGTGGGTGAAGAGAAGGTTGTAGCCCTATTTAAAGGAGAAAAAGGCTCACAGGATTGCTAAACTTAATTTATTAAGATAGTGGTACACAAAATCTGTGAGGTCATTTCAAAATCTGGAGCAGAGTCATGGGTAGGAAAAGACAATACCATACTTATGTCTAGTCAGTCGTCTACACCTCCTTCGACTAGACTTAAGGGGAAGGCTAGTGATATGGGTTAGGTTTTAAGGGTCTTCAGATGAGGAAACAAAAGGAAGAAAGAGTCAAAGGAGGTAGGCCAATAACGGCCGAAACATACTTTCAGAACAAAGGTAGGTCAATATCGGTCGATACATGCCTGCCGTATGAAGGTAAGTCAATATTGGTCGGGACATACCTTCAGAACAAAGGTAAACCAATATCGGTCGATACATGTTTGCCATATGAAGGTAAGCCAATAACGACCGATACATACTCCAGAGCAAAGATAGACCAATATCGGCCGATACATGCCTGTGAAACGAAGGTAGGCCAATATCGGTCGATACATGCTTGCCGTATGAAGGTAAGTCAATATTGGTCGGGACATACCTTCAGAACAAAGGTAAACCAATATCGGTCGATACATGCTTGCCGTATGAAGGTAAGCCAATAACGACCGATACATACTCCAGAGCAAAGATAGACCAATATCGGTCGATACATGCCCGCCGAACGAATGTCGGCCAATATCGGTCGATACATGCCTGCCGTATGAAGGTAAGCCAATAACGACCGATACATACTCCAGAGCAAAGATAGACCAATATCGGCCGATACATGCCTGCCGAACGAAGGTAGGCCAATATCGGTCGATACACGATACATACTCCAGAGCAAAGATAGACCAATATCGGCAGATACATGCCTGCCGAACGAAGGTAGGCCAATATCGGTCGATACATGCTTGCCGTATGAAGGTAAGACAATAACGACCGATACATACTCCAGAGCAAAGATAGACCAATATCGGTCAAGAGGGTTCTTTCGAGCAAAGAACCCACACAGCTCCTTCAAGGAATACCTTAGAAACATGTTGAATATTATTTTTTGACACAACAAAGATACAAACAGAAGTCACATGAAGAAGAATCATACATGAATATATCAAATAGAATAATTCATGATAGAGAATATATATTCTGGCGGAAAATATGCTTTCAGCTTGTCTTGCAGGTGCTAAACGACAAAGAAGGTACATCTGGGGTACAAAAAAGATTCCTTAAAAATTATCTTCTGCAAGGGCGCAACTGACGTCATCTCATAACGAACTCTAACAAACCGGGGTCCACTTCATGGCTACGGAGGTTACATGAAGTGGTATAAAAGGGGGAATCCTCTCCGTTGGCTAGGTAAGTTCACATCATTGTGTACTTTCACAACCCTAATTTTCTGGCTACTGTTCATCTTCTTTATTCTTCCTTCCTTGACATCAAGAGAGATCACTGACTTAAGCGTCGGAGGGCCTAGCCAGGGATTCCCACCCCGGTCTTAGGTCACTGATGATAGTGTTGGTTGGTCTCTTGTGCGCAGGGAGCCTCAGGAGCTTGGGAGTTCGACTTTCGCTTATCTGAACGAGGATTTCTTCCTACTTATTAGATTTCCTTCGGTGACTCTGGTTTTCTTCCGATTCGCTTTGGGTTTCTCGGGTCGAGGTTCTACCGGCATTATTCTTCATCAGTACGGTGGGTTTCCTTCTTCCGGATCTCCTTCAAGGTCAGCTTCTCAGACAGGATCAGCATGTATTGTTGATTTTATCACCGGTACAGGGGAGATTCTGCTGAAATTTTTCGGTAGAAATTCCTCTGGGGATGTGATAAATCTAAGTGTTGCTAATAATAGCATAAGTGACACTAGTAAGTAGAGTAATAGATAAGTAACGGTCGCCCTTAGAGAGTAGTAGTAAGAAGGGTGGGCGTTACACAGGTCCTGCTCTTTTCCCATGCTTAATTTTCTTACGAAAACATAGTAACATAATGGTCGTAATTTGGAGTGCAGGTGGATGTAGAGGTGACTTTTGAAGTGACAGGGCTGAAAAAAGCTGAGTCCTTCGATCGTTCATGGTCGACTAATGTCGAAGCACTCTGTGGCCAGAAGAGAGCAAATGTCAGGGGTGGAACCGGGCCATTTGGTCTCCATGTTCTAACTTTAGCCAACATGGAAGAGAGAACTTCTGACTTCTTCAGAATCTTCAAAGCTCAAACAAAATACAATTAAGGTCCTCATGTGCCATGATCCTACCAGGCAAGTTCTATGTAGCTTCTTGGATGAGCTAACTGTTATCTAATAGACCAAATATTCATCCTTTTGCTATCGTGCATAGGTCAACGCTAAGACCAAACATGTACAAACCAACGTTTGCGGGCTTTGTCGATGTGGATATACCTGAAAGTGGCAAAATATCTCTGAGGAGTTTGGTATGCTCGATTAATCTTTTGGACAATGGTTTTCCTTGTATCATAATGTATATTTCTTTCTGTTCGAACCTGGTTAAATGCCATATTGCAGATTGACCACTCTGTGGTGGAGAGCTTTGGGGCTGGGGGGACGACATGCATTACATCCAGATTTTATTCTAGCACATCCATCGGAAGAAATGCTTATCTATTTGTGTTCAACAATGGATTAGCCAATGTGAAAGTATCAAAGCTCAAAGCATGGGAGATGAAGAGGCCCTTCATGAATGGCGCATGAGGCTGCATTCATCGTAATGTCCTCTCGAAGGTTTCTTAGTTTATTTCAGACTGAGAACTTGATTCGTAATGTTGAGCATATTATCTCCTGTCACTGCCATATGTAACAGATAAATGAAAGTCAGGATATATATTCTTCTGATATGTATGTATATATACGTAGGCCTGGGTCGGTATGGTATACCGTATCCAAAATTGAATACCATATACCGTATCAAAAAAATCGATATTCTAAGAAATAATACCGTTACCGTACCGACATTTCGGTATACCGAAATGTCGGCACGGTATCGATAAAATACCGTCATGCCGAAGTTATATATATATTACATATAATATATAAAAAATAATTCTCTTGTAATGAAGGGCGGTTATCACTATTCACCAATACAAAATAAATCCTTCAAGAAACTCAAAGAGACCAAGAAAGATATATATACAACAAAATAAATTCCTAGAACAATAAACACCAACCATGAATAGAAATAAAAAAAATATATGAAAACTCAAGTTTTCGAGTCGAGAGCACGTCGTATGGCAACACGGATTCACTAGATCATATACAATCAAATAACATGAAGTTTAAACAGTCATGGAGCAATTTGCTTGAGCATTAACAGAAAATTTAAACAGTGGAACAATCAAATAACATAAAGAGATACTCTGGCTATTCCTACGTAAAAAGATTGGAGCAATCTGAATTCGGTTTGGGGAAGAATTTAGCCGTTTAGGGTTTGGTTTAGGCTTTAGGGGAATCTAAATTAATCATTTAATCTATAGTTATTCGGTATTTCGGTATACCAAAATATTTTAAATCGTTACCGTTACCATTACTGACAAATTCGGTACGGTATGATACCGTATCAAATTTTTCGGTATACCAAAAATTTCGATATATACGATATTTTTTTGGTATGATTTTTCGGTATTTCGATATTTCGATATTTTTTCCAGCCCTATAATATACACAATCTATTTTCAAAGACATACGAGTACACATTTAATGGACCAAAATAAATCGAAAAAGCAGGGTCCACTACCACAGTGGATCAGAGGGTAGTGAGAACCCATGTGGAGATGATCTTGTTGAGATATCAATAAATATTGAAACAGCCTGATGTTTTGACAGGACTCATGGTTGGCCAACTTGCTTTAGTTTTGAGAAATTAGTGTCTTTTACAACCCCACTTAAGTATCCAGTGTCAAATGTGTCTGTTCTATACTATAATTAATTTATTTAATGTTATAATGAGGTTCTATACTATAATTAATTTATTTATATTTTATTTTTCCTGTGTTTTTAAGGTGGTTCGTGTGTACCATCATAAAATTTCTATGGTAAATTGAACAATTTCTTTAATTCTTAAAATTCATTAGTCATTGATGGAGCGGAGCTCTATTGTCACTGGTGAGCTGTCTTTGATGTTGACCAAATCGTTAAACGCTAATGGAGGATTTTCGCAAAGCTAGCAAGAGAGAGAACGAGAAGAAGAGGGTTAGGATGAAGGTACCTTCAAGTCAAATTTCCAACAGATAAAGGATAAAACATGAATAGGAATAAATATGTAAGTGTGGAAGATGTGTTAGAAAATGTTTAATGTACCTTTACCCACAGAAGCGAACTCCTTTTATATATCTGACGGGGAAAGGAGACCTTATATCTCTCTGGGTATTAATTAATGAGACATCACATCCTAGTAGGGAAATGTCACGTCATCATATCGATGTCGTATCATATAGTCATGTTACCCATATTCTGTATATGTATAAGATCGTGTAGGGTCATGGTATGTCAACCATATATACTATTTCACATACGTACTCTGACAACCCACATGTTATCTTACGTGGTATGTCACTCCACGTGTTGTCCCATGTACTATGCCATCCCACGTACTATGCCAACCCACATGATATGGGGATAATTGGGTCGAAGGTATAACCCATTAAGTAAAAGAGTGTCAGATTGGCATGGCCAAGAGGATCATCAACAAAATCAAGAGGGTCACCGGTCAATGGAATCGAGAGTATTGTTGGTCGGTGGAATCGAGAGGATTGTCGGTCAATGAAACCGAGAGGATCGTTGGTTGGCGCGATCAAATCAGTGAATCTGATCCGACTG
Organism: Zingiber officinale; assembly: GCF_018446385.1. Classification (NCBI taxonomy): domain Eukaryota; kingdom Viridiplantae; phylum Streptophyta; class Magnoliopsida; order Zingiberales; family Zingiberaceae; genus Zingiber; species Zingiber officinale. The sequence goes on from NC_056003.1 coordinate 106,462,682, forward strand.
AGTGGTGCGGTTAAATCGGTGAACCTGATCTGATTGAGTGGAGTGGTCGAATTAGTGAACCTGATCCAACTGAGCAGTGTGATAAGATCGATGAACCTAATCCGATTGAGCAAAGCAATCGGATCAGTGAATATAATCCGCTGAGTGATGAGATTGGATCAGTAAATCTGATCCGACTAAGTGGGGCGATTAGACTGGTGATTCTGATCTGACTAAGCTAGACAATTGAATCGATGAATCTAATCCGACCGAGTGGTGCAATCGGATTGGTGAATATGATCTGACTAAGAGGGGTGGTCGGATTGGTGATTCTAATTCGATTGAGAAGTGCGATCGGATTGATGATTTTGATCCAACTGAGTGTGTCGATTAGATCGGTGACTATAAGATTTTGTAGGGTCATGACATGTCAACCATACTACTTCACATATGTGCTCTGATGACCCACGTTCTATCTCACGTGCTATGTCACTCCACATATTGTCTCACGTACTACGCCAACCCACGTACTAGGTCAAACCCACATGATATTGACATACTTGGGCGGAAGGTATGACCTCTTAAGTAAGGAAGTGTCAGATCGACAGGGTCAAGAGGATCATCAGTGGAACGAGAGGATCACCGGTTGGTGGAACCGAGAGGATTGTCGGTTGGTGGAACCAAGAGGATCACCAGTCGGTGGAATCAAGAGGATTGTCGGTCGGTGAAACCAAGAGGATCACCGGTCAGTGGAATCAAGAGGATTGTCGGTCGGTGCAACTAAGAGGATCGTTGGTCAGTGCGATCAAATAAGTGGTTATAATCTCGACTTTAACCTCCCTCTCAACCTTGTAATTGACTTTTTTTTGAACATGTGGAAGCTTCTAATACTTGTCACATCACAAGTCTCTCCCTCAAATTTAGTCGAAGGAGGTGTGAGTCCGACTGATTAGATTATTATATTTTTGATGAGAGAGGGTTGCCATCTCAGCATGCATTTGCTTGTCATTGCCTCCGTTAACAACCAAGGAGGACATGTACTAGGATTGTGAATTCTATGCGTGATTCGAGCACCGCCGCATATTTGCCCTGCATATTTAATGTAGTCATTCTCATTTAATGTCAGCATGTGCTATCAACCTCGATCTTCGAGTCAAGTGCCCCACTAATCACTATAATTGTACCTTTATGAGGTCGTATCAATCAATGTGATTTGACCGACTAAAGGGATCGAGGCATCATACATATTTTAATGATTAATTAGATTTTGTTTGGTCCCGTGCCCGATCGGATGGTGGTTAATTCATTTTGCCTTTTTGGCTTCAAGATTTAACAATCGCGGCAAAACGAGCGAAACTATATTAGGTTGAATAGAGAGGCAGCGCCACCTCCATCATCTCTTTTGCTTCTCTTCCTTTGCGAGTTCTCCTCTTCTCCGAGCTTTTTATCTTTCGTTCTCCGCTTTCATTTTCTTTTCCACCCGGATAATGGCTTTCGATGAACCATTGAGCTTTTGGTATGAGTCGATACAATCGTCTCTAACTAAAGAGATCTGGGATGAGATGAGGCTAAACTTTGGTATCCCCTTAGATCATAGAATCCAATTACCTAGGCTAGATGAGCATCCTCATTAACTACTAGCTAGCTTTACCACTTTCTTCCACCATCAAGTTTTCAATAGTCTTTGCTTTCCAATCCTTGAATTCTTTAGAGACATCTCTGAATACTTCCATATCCCTCTTTTCATCAACTTTCTCCCAATTTCTTTCGCCTCTTTTGCAGAGTCGTTATCATCTTCCGATTGTACAAAATTCCCCTAAGTCCCTTCCTTTTATATTATTTCTTCTACCCGAAATGAATGGAACTTGGGGTTTTCTACTATATGGTAAGGTTGGGTTGTCACTTTATGGACAAATACCTGACTTCTCATAAGAGATGGAAGTCTCATTATTTTTCTTCGTGAAACCATCCATCCCTTTTACCTTCTGACTATCTGGCAAGCAGACCTATCAACTCAACCCTAGCTCGGGCGATATAAAAAGGAGTTGTTGTATCTGGAGGCAGGGGATATCTTGACCGACTTGTGCTTTAATATGATGAAGTTGATTGAAGATGAGGGTTTGCTCTACCATGGCCGACTAAACCCAAATATCACTGCTCTATCAGAACCTCTCGATAAACTAAGTATATCATTTTTCTTCTGTGATAACTAATTGATGTCATTTTTGTGATGTACCTGACGCCATGATGAATGACTCCATTAGCAAGCATCTGAATTGGAACCAAGTGATGATAAAAGCATTAGTGACCCCAGAGATCTTCAAAGATGCTTTCAACGAGGCTTAGGGTTCAGACGACTTGCCTCTATTTTGATTGTCCATTGCTCCTAGTGGCGTGACGGAACCTTTAAGTCAAGCAAGTGAGGTAGTGGAGCCTACTGAGGTGATGATAGATCCATCTCTCGAGAGTGAACCCTAACCCGGACTCGACCCCGACCCAAGAAATGGAGTTGACGATAGTCTCTGAGCTGACAAAGCAAGGCATTTTAAGTTCAGCCTGCACCTTTGGGTTCTATCATTATTCTTGGGGAGCTTGACTCATCTGTTGAGGAAGTTTAGATTAGTAACTCTACCAGCTAAAGTATGTCACAGAAAAGGATGACAATCTCTCATCCAGCCATCCCCGAGCTAATACCTCCCGAATCAACAAGGTATATTAACTGCCCATTTAGCTTGTGGCTTGTTGTCACTTTTATGGAACCCAGACAAGCTATTCAAGCAACTGCTCGAGCCAACTTGCTTGTTCAAATCAGAGCAAGCACCTCATCCGAGGCTTTGAAGACCCTCAACATGCTGGAGATCAGCCGAGTCGATACTGAAGGTATGTATTCAAGCATTACTTAGATGTCAAATTGTTTTATTAAAACTTTGATGCTTGTTGCTTTAGTTGGAGCACCTGGAGATTCATAATCGATTGTCCCATCTATATAGGGCAAGTGGATGAGCTAGAAGCTAAGTTGGCTCAACCAACTCAAGAGATAGAGGCGACCAATGCTGAGGCTATTTGATATCAAGAAGAAGACAAAGCTCTAGCAAAATTGACAATGCAGTTAAAGGAGGAACTTGAGTCGTCTTGGGCAAGGACGACCACTTTGGAGCGAGAATTGGAGTTGGCTACAACAAAAGAGCAAGAGGTGCTCCGGACTTGAGTGGCTTCCTTAGAGTAAGAGAGAGAGCGACTAGTGAGCTTAGTGACCTTTGAAGAGACAAGGATCATTGGTTTGGAGGCCAACATTGTTGAACCCTGTGGTTGTTTTGATGTGATCAACCAAGTTGGTTAGGTCCTGCTTTCTGTTTGACCCTTGTGTCTGAGTGTGCAGGAGCTTAGGAGCGTAGGAAGTCGAGTGGAAGACGCAGCTAGCGAGAAAAATGACACGGAAAGGGAGCCGACGGGCTCGGTGTGTTCGAAGGACGAGAGAGCTGTGGAAGAGTACACCGGTGGGCGAGAAAAACGTGCGCGACGTTCGAGGAACGTTAAGCCGGGAGGAAGGCTGCTCGAGGAGAAGGCCGAAAATTGGGTTCGGGTGAGCCCTATTTCGGTTGGCCGGAATCACCCAAAAGAACGGGACTTCAGAAGACGAAGCAAAGAAGCAAGCAAGCTGGAAAAAGCTGCCAGCCAGCTTGGAGGTGCCTCCATCAGGCTTGGAGCCGCCTCCATCAGGCTTGGAGGCACCTCCAGCTTGAGGGCGCCTTCAATGCCTGTTGGAGGCGCCTCGGACCTGGCAGAAGTGAACGTTGAGCTTTCGGATAAAGTTTTATTCACTCTCTCGATGGAGGCGCCTCGGACATCCGAGATAGGATTTCCAGAGGCTATATAAAAGCCTCTGAAACTAGGAATTAGATATCAATTATTCCATCAACTCTGTAATCAATTCCTAGCAATAGTTCTGAGCTGTTAGAGTGTAAAAGACTTCTCCGCCTTCAGAGAAGGAGATTCTTCTAGTGTGCGCTTTTTCATCGCCCTGGATTAACAACCTTCTTGGTTGTAACTAGGTTAACTCCCGAGTCTCTAGCTTTATTGTTTTAATTTTATTATTATTGCTATTGCACTTTCGAGTTGAAAAATCCGAGGAGGGTAGTTTTAATTTGTGTAGACAATTCATCCCCACCTCTTGCCGGCCTCCGCTGCACCAACAAGTGGTATCAGAGCAGACCGCCTCAAAAGGACTAACCGCCGACTGAAGCACAACGATCAAGACGATGGCCGGAGCGAATATTCATCCCCCGAAGTTCGACGGAGACTTCGCGACGTGGAGACGCCGGATGGAGGTATTTTTCAAGGCAGAATTTGGCATTTGCTTAATTATGAAATATGACTATGCAGTTCCAAAAGATAAAGAAGAAAACACGTGGAGCAAGAAGGATCAAGCCGATTTTGTCGCCAACGGAAAGACAGAATTCCACCTGCTTAGCGTGTTGCCACCACAAGAGGTAAGTCGAATCGAAAGCTACGACTCCACGAAAGACCTTTGGGAAAAATTCCTGGAGCTTCACGAAGGTACCTCGGAAGCTAAGCTAGCGAGGCGCGACATCCTCTGGACCCAATTAACGAACCTTCGGATGAACAACGGCGAAAAGGTAGCGCAACTCCAAGCAAGAATCAAGGAGTTAATAACTCAACTAACCAACCATGGAGAAGAAGTAACGAACCGGGACTCAATCCGGTACGCGCTCAACACCTTCCCTAGAACTCCAGAGTGGGCCTCCTTAGTAGATGCGTACTACATCTCTAAGGACTTCGAGGTAAGTACTTTAGAAAATTTGTTTTCTACTTTAGAACTTCACGAATCTCGAGTTGTAGAGCCCAATGAAGTAGAGAAGACTAGTCAGAACATTGCCTTAAAGGAAAAAACAAATGCTTCTGACTCTGACGCATCGATTGACGAAAACGAAGCTGCGTTAATGGTAAGACGTTTTAATAAATTTTTAAAATCTAACAAATTTAGATCGCAGTCGAGTAAACGTCATCAAAAGACAAGGACAGTACGTTGTTACAATTGCAACGAAGAAGGGCACATCAAGGATGACTGCCCGAAATTGAAGAGCAAATAGAAAGAGAAGGAAAAGGTAAAGTACAAGAAGCCAGAATCCTCCAAATACAAAAACCTGAAAGCGACATGGTCAGACTCATCCTCCGAATCAGACCTCGAAGAATTCTCGGGGTTAGCACTAATGGCCAACCATCTCCTCGAAGACGACTCAAGCTCAGAGATGAGCATAGATGAAGGGGGAGGTACATCAGAAGAGGAAAGTTGCAATGAAGGGGGAGCATCACCAAATCAGGTAAGTAAGGTACGTGCTCTAACCCCTACTCAGTCGTTTAAATTTATCAAATCTCTTTCTAAAGATTTGTTTAAATTAGAAAAAGAAAATACTGAATTGAAAATGAAATTAGCAAAAGCATGTCCACTTGAGATGTATGATAATCTAAAATCAAAAAATTAAAAATTAAAAATTGAAGTTGAAAAATTAAAAAATAATGCATGTTTAAATAAATTTCCAAAATAAAAAATTAGAATTTATGGAAAATTGAATTGGTACATTAGAAATCATCAGGGTCAACTTAGAAGAGTGCCCAAGAACTATGTACCCCCTAAATTTTTGAATAATCCTATAGGAAGGAACCTCTATTGGGTTCCGAAATCTGTGCTAAATTAATTTATTTAATTAAGGCCTTCAAGAGAGAAAATTAAACAAAGAATTTCTTTATGAAGCTTTGTCTAAGGAAGTAGTTGTTGCTCCAATAACCAAGAAGGCCTAGTGCCTCGACACGACCTGGAAGCTGAAATATTGAAATAAAAGGTTTAATTAACTTTTTGAAAAAGCATTAAACTAGAATTAAATAATACTTTAAAAGTTTTTTAACATTTTTGAAAAATTCTAAAAATTCAGTTTACTTAGAATTTTTTTTTAAAATTCTAAAAATGAATTTTGACTTAGAAATTATTTTAAAAAATTCCATTCTGTTTAGAAAATTTTGGAAAATTCATCTTACTCAAAATTCTTCTAACTTAAAAATCTGCTAAATATTTTTAATATCATATTCTTACCCCGTTTTGTTGTGATCAAAGGGGGAGAGATTAGTACAAGTCTAGGGGAAGATAAGTTTTTTCCAAATTTTTTTCTCTTAAACTTTTATTTAGTTACAATTTTACTTATTGCAAATTTGTGCTTAAAATGTTAGTTTAGTAATTCTCTTTAAAATTACTATTTGTCTATTTTTTACCCTAACTTGAACTTGGGTTGATGCACATCAAAAAGGGGGAGATTGTTGAACCCTGTGGTTGTTTTGATGTGATCAACCAAGTTTGTTAGGTCCTGCTTTCTGTTTGACCTCTGTGTTTGAGTGTGCAGGAGCTTAGGAGTGCAGGAAGTCGAGCGGAAGACGCAGCTAGCGAGAAGGATGGCACGGGAAGGGAGCCGACAGGCTCGGTGCGTCCGAAAGACAAGAGATCTGCGGAAGAGTACACCGGTGGGCGAGAAGAACGTGCGCGGCGTTCGAGGGACGTTAAGCCGGGAGGAAGGCTGCTCGAGGAGAAGGTCGAAAATTGGGTTCGGGTGAGCCCTATTTCGGTTGGCCGGAACCACCCAAAAGAACGGGACTTCGAAAGACGAAGCAAAGAAGCAAGCAAGCTGGAAAAAGCTGCCAGCTAGCTTGGAGGCGCCTCCATCAGGCTTGGAGGCGCCTCTAGCTTAAGGGCGCCTTCAATGCCTGTTGGAGGCGCCTCGGACCTGGCAGAAGTGAACGTTGAGCTTTCGGATAAAGTTTTATCCACTCTCTCGATGGAGGCGCCTTGGACCCCTATTGGAGGCGCCTCGGACATCCGAGATAGGATTTCCAGAGGCTATATAAGGGCCTTTGAAACTAGGAATTAGATATCAATTATTCTATCAACTCTGTAATCAATTCCTAGCAATAGTTCAGAGCTGTTAGAGTGTAAAAGGCTTCTCCGCCTTCAGAGAAGGAGATTCTTCTAGTGCGTGCTTTTTCATCGCCCTGGATTAACAACCTTCTTGGTTGTAACCAGGTTAACTCCCGAGTCTCTAGCTTTATTGTTTTAATTTTATTATTATTGCTATTGCACTTTCGAGTTGAAAAATCCGAGGGTAGTTTTAATTTGTGCAGGCAATTCATCCCCCCTCTTGCCGGCCTCCGCTACACCAACAAACATTCCTATGCTGCTAGCCTAGTTATCTGAGTATGCCCAAGGCATAGAGACACTAAAGTTGTAGGTTCAAGAGGAGATGGAGAGTCGAGAGTAATTAGTTATCGAATTGGAGATTGTGAAAACTTAGTCAGAGGGCTAGCAAGCTAATGAGGAGGAGCTATAGGCTAGCTTAAAGTAGCTTTTGCCTTCTAAAGAGTTCATTGACTTGCTTGAAGCCAGGACAACGAAGATTCTTTAGCATGGTTTCGAAGGTGCTCTCTAACAAGTTCACAAGGATGGACTTCTTCCACCAGGAACCTCTCTAGAGTTTCTTGATCTAAACAAGGTTTGTGAGGAGTAATCGACTTCAAAAAGGTTTGACCAGTGACTTAGAACCTTAGGTTTTATTATGACTCTCCTTGTAATGCACTAACCGTAATTTTTGAATTAATGAAATGTTTTATTTCCTAAAAAGCATGTATTCTGGTGTATCAAAACCCCAAGTGAGAGTGTAAATCTTCCCCCTATTGATAGAAGAGTCAATTATGAGAATCTGAGTGAGTGGTCGATGAAGAGAATATGACTGAGGAGCCATTGATGAAGGTATGGCTACGGAGTCACGGTGACGAAGGTGCGACTAAGGAGTCGGTGGTGAAGATCTGACTGCGAAGTCGATGGTGGAGATCTGACTAATGAAGATTCGACTAAGGAGTTAGTGATGGAGATCTAATTAAGAAGTCAATGGTGGAGATCCAACTGAGGATTCAATGACAAATATGTGCTTCCAAGTCTCAAATGTGTACAAGTATGGAGGGATGTACTCTACTTGCAACTGAGCTAAAGAGTATTAGGGCCCTGAGAAGGGATATGTGTGTTTGATTTGAGACTATATCCAAGTTAGAAGAGATTAGACCTTGAAAAGGATAAATGCTGATGGACGCCACTAGTTCGAGACCAGGGGAATATAAATGCTCGATTCACGACTATGTCTAAGTCGAGAGATTGTGCCCTAAAAATGATATTTGCTGATGGACGCCACTGCTTCGAAACCAAGGGGATATAAATGCTTGATCCACGACTATGTTTAAGTCGGGAGAGGTTGGGCCCTGAAAAGGATATTTTCTCATGGACGTCGTTGGTCCAAGACTAGGAGAATATCTATGCTCAATCCATGACTATGTTTAAGTTAGGAGAGGTTGTGTCCTGAAAACGACATTTATTGATGAACACCCAAGTCTAGAGAGGTTGGTCCTTGAAAAGGATATTTGATGATCGTTGGTCCAAGACCAAGGGAATATAGATGCTTGATCCATGATTATGTCTAAATTGGGAGAGATTTGACACTAAAAAGGACATTCACTGATGGGCACCGCTAGTCTGAGGCCAGGGGATATAGATGCCCGATCCATGATTATGTTTAAGTCGGGAGAGGTTAAGCCCTTAAAAGGACATTTGCTAATGGGCACCGTTAATCTAAGACCAGGAGATATATGAGCTCGATCGACATTGTCCAGTTGAGAGAGATTATATCCTAAAAAGGATATTTGTTGATGGGCATTGCTAGTCCGAGACTAGGAGATACATGAGCTCGATCTGCGTCTATATCTTAGTCGGGAGAGATTGAACCTTGAAAAGGACAATTAATAATGGACATCATTAGTTAAAGACCAGGGGATATATGAGCTCGATCTACGACTATATCCTAGTCGAGAGAGATTGAACCCTAAAAAGGATAATTGCTAATCAACACAATTATCCCAAGGGAATGTAATTTTGTAGAGATACGAGAGTCCAAGGGAGATGACCTTTTTGTGTGATAATAAACTAATATATTTTGAATTGAAATTATAAAATTCAAGTTCAGAGTTATCTGTTGAGATGACTTGAGCTTATAATTTATAAGCTTCAAAGTAGGGAAGAATGAGATGTTTGGGATGATTGAGCTACCTAGAAGATTGGGCTACCTTGTTTGGCTGTGTAGAGCTACCTAGAAGATTGGGTTGTCTTGTCTGGCCAAGTCGAGTGCCTAGAAGACTAGACTGCCTTGTTTGGCCAAGTCTGTCTACCTAGAAGAGTAGGTTGTCTTGTCTAACAGAGTCAAGCTACCTAGAAGATAGGACTATTTTTTCTAGTGTAGTCGAGTTGCTTAAAAGATTGGGCTACCTTGTCTAGCTGAGTCATGTGGAGTTGCCTTCCAAGTGGAGTTATCTTTTATGACTAAGCCGAGTGGAGCTGCCTTCTGAGTGGAGTTGCCTTCTATGGCTGAGCTAAGCTTCCTGGAAGACTGAGCCGAGTCAAGCTAACTTCTATAGCTGAGCCGAGCTGCTTGGAAGACTAGGCTACCTTGTCTGGCCAAGCTGAGTAGAGCTACGTTTTGAGTGGAGCTGCCTTCTATGGCTGAGCCGAATGAAGCTGCCTTCTAAGTGGAGTTGCCTAGATGAGTTGCCAAGTATGGTTATCCTTGCTTCAAGCAACTTAAGGAAATGATGCTTGGCCATATCAAATAGAAATTAAATAGTAATAAGCATTAATGCAAAGCATGTGAAGCCATAAGTGAATGAATGATGAATTCATTTAGATGGAGATATAGGAATCCTTCGATTATTGACACGTACAATTACAGTGCAAGATGCCAGTCTGATTGCTCCAAGCAAGGGTTTGGCAGAAGAATGTTGAGGCGGTGTGCACGAAACAATTGCAAGAAGGCTATATGCCAATCTTGATGGAGCTTATTTAAGGTTGAGCACCACAAAATCGTTGATGTAGTAGGGGAAGCTCGCAGGATTATTGTAGTTCAATAGGATCAAGCATTCATTGGAGAAGCTGAAACGGTAAAGGGTCATGTAGCTGCCACAAGATG